>NW_028139178.1:0-600000 GCF_964270905.1 Leucopleurus acutus
GGGTCTAGGTGAGGGCACGACAATTGTTTAGGGGGAGCGAACGTGTGAGGGCGCTGGTTAGTGTGAGCGTACGGGTTAGGATTAGGGGACGGGTGAGAGGAAGGCTTCGGGGAAGTGGTAGGGTTAGGGTTCGGGCTAGGGTTAGGGTTAGGGGACGGGAACTGTTTAGGGTCCAGGTGAGGGTACGACAATGGTTTAGAGGGAGCGTACGTGTGAGGGCGCAGGTTAGTGTGAGCGTACGGGTTAGGATTGGGGGACGGGTGAGGGGAAGGCTTCGGGGAAGGGTTAGGGTTAGGGTTCGGGCTAGGGTTAGGGTTAGGGGACAGGGACGGTTTAGGGTCCAGGTGAGGGTACGACAACGGTTTAGAGGGAGTGTACGTGTGAGGGCGCGGGTTAGTGTGAGCGTACGGGTTAGGATTAGGGGACGGGTGAGGGGAAGGCTTCGGGGACGGGTTAGTGTTAGGGTTTGGGTAGGGTTAGGGTTAGGGGATGGGGACGGTTTAGGGTCCAGGTGAGGGTACCACAACGGTTTAGGGGCAGCGTACGTGTGAGCGGGCTGTTTAGTGTGAGCGTATGGGTTAGGATTAGGGGACGGGTGAGGGAAAGGCTTCGGGGAAGGTTTAGGGTTAGGGTTCGGGCTAGGTTTAGGGTTAGGGGACGGGGACAGTTTAGGATCCAGGTGAGGGTACGACAAAAGTTTAGGGGGAGCGTACGTGTTAGGGCGTGGCTTAGTGTGAGCGTACGGGCTAGGATTAGGGGACGGGTGAGGGGAAGGCTTCGGGGAAGGGTTAGGGTTAAGGTTCGGGCTAGGGTTAGGGTTAGGGGATGGGGACGGTTTAGGGTCCAGGTGAGGGCACGACAATGGTTTAGGGGGAGCGTACGTGTGAGGGCGCGGGTTAGTGTGAGCGTACGGGTTAGGATTAGGGGACGGGTGAGGGGATGTCTTCGGGGAAGAGTTAGGGTTAGGGTTCGGGCTAGTGTTAGGGTTAGGGGACGGGGACGGTTTAGGGTCCAGGTGAGGGTACGACAACGGTTTAGGGGGAGCATACGTGTGAGGGCGTGGGTTATTGTGAGCGTACGGTTTAGAATTAGGGGAGAGGTGAGGGGAAGGCTACGGGGAAGGTTTAGGGTTAGGGTTCGGGGAGGTTTAGTGTTAGGGGACGGGGACAGTTTAGGGTCCAGGTGAGTGTACGACAACGGTTTAGGGGGAGCGTAAAAGTGAGGGCGCTGGTTAGTGTGAGCGTACGGGTTAGGATTAGGGGACGGGTGAGGGGAAGGTTTCGGGGAAGGGTTAGGGTTAGGGTTCGGGGTAGGGTTAGGGTTAGGGGATGGGGACGGTTTAGGGTCCAGGTGTGGGTACGACAACGCTTTAGGGGCAGCGTACGTGTGAGCGGGCTGGATAGTGTGAGCGTACGGGTTAGGATTTGGGGATGGGTGAGGGGAAGGCTTCTGGGGAGGGTTAGGGTTATGGTTTGGGCTAGGGTTAGGGTTAGGGGATGGGGACGGTTTAGGGTCCAGATAAGGGTACGAGAACGGTTTAGGGGGAGCGTACGTGTGAGGGCGCGGGTTAGTGTGAGTGTACGGGTTCGGATTAGGGGACGGGTGAGGGGAAGGATTCGGGGAAGGGTTAGGGTGAGGGTTCGGGCTAGGGTTCGGATTAGGAGACGGGGACGATTTAGGGTCCAGGTGAGGGTACGACAACGGTTTTAGGGGGAGTGTACGTGTGAAGACGTGGGTTAGTGTGAGCGTACGGGTTAGGATTAGGGGACGGGTGAGGGGAAGGCTTTGCGGAAGCGTTAGGGTTAGGGTTAGGACTAGGGTTAGGGTTAGGGGAGGGGGACGGTTTAGGGTCCAGATGAGGGTACGACAACGGTTTAGGGGGACCGTTCGTGTGAGGGCGCGGTTTAGTGTGAGCGTACGGGTTAGGATTAGGGGATGGGTGAGGGGAAGGCTTCAGGGAAGGGTTAGGGTTAGGGTTCTGGCTAGGGTTAGGATTAGGGGACGGAGACGGTTTAGGGTCCAGGTGAGGGTACGACAACGGTTGAGGGGGAGCGTACGTTTGAGCGTGTGGGTTAGTGTCAGCATACGGGTTAGGATTAAGGGACGGTTGAGGGGAAGGCTTCGGGGAAGGGTTAGGGTTAGGGTTCGGACTAGGGTTAGGGTTAGGGGACGGGGACGGTTTAGGGTCCAGGTGAGGGTACGACCACGGTTTAGGGGGAGCGTACGTGTGAGTGCACGGGTTAGTGTGAGCATACGGGTTAGGATTAGTGGATGGGTGAGGGGAAGTCTTCGGGGACGGGTTTGGGTTAGGGTTCGGGCTAGGGTTAGGGTTAGGGGATGGGGACGGTTTAGGGTCCAGGTGTGGGTATGACAACGGATTAGGGGCAGCGTACGTGTGAGCGGGCTGGATAGTGTGAGCCTACGGGTTAGGATTAGGGGACGGTCGAGGGGAAGGCTTCGGTGAAGGGTTAGGGTTAAGGTTCGGGCTAGGGTTAGGGTTAGGGGATGGGGACGGTTTAGGGTCCAGGTGTGGGTACGACAACGGTTTAGGGGGAGCGTACGTGTGAGGGCGCGGATTAGTCTGAGCGTACGGGTTAGAATTACGGGCCGGGTGAGGGGAAGGCTTCGGGGAAGGGTAAGGGTTAGGGGACGGGGACGTTTTAGTGTCCAGGTGAGGGTACGACAACGCTTTAGGGGGAGCGTACGTGTGAGGGCGCGGGTTAGTGTGAGCGTACGGGTTAGGATTAGGGGACGGGTGAGGGGATGTCTTCGGGGAAGGGTTAGGGTTAGGGTTCGGGCTAGGGTTAGGGTTAGGGAACGGGGACGGTTTAGGGTGAAGGTGAGGGTACGACAACGGTTTAGGGGGAGCGTACGTGTGAGGGCGCGGGTTAGTGTGAGCGTACGGGTTAGGATTAGGACACGGGTGAGGGGAAGGCTTCGGGAAAGTGTTAGGGTTAGGGTTAGGGCTAGGGTTAGGGTTAGGGGACGGGGACTGTTTAGGGTCCAGGTGAGGATACGACAACGATTTAGGTGGAGCGAACGTGTGAGGGCGTGGGTAGTGTGATGGTACGGGTTAGGATTAGGTGACGGGTGACCTGAAGGCTTCGGGGAAGGGTTAGGGTTAGGGTTCGGCTAGGGTTAGGGTTAGGAGACGGGGACGGTTTAGGGTCCAGGTGAGTGTACGACAACAGTTTAGGGGGAGCGTATGTGTGAGGGCGTGCGTTAGTGTGAGCGTACGGGTTAGTATTAGGAGCGGGTGAGGGGAAGGCTTCGGGGAAGGGTTACGGTTAGGGTTCGGGCTAGGGTTAGGGTTAGGGGACGGGGACGGTTTAGGGTCCAGGTGAGGGTACGACAACGCTTTAGGGGGAGCGTACGTGTGAGGGCGTGGGTTAGTGTGAGCGTACGGGTTAGGATTAGGGGACTGATGAGGGGAAGGCTTCGGGGAAGGATTAGGGATAGGGTTCGGGCTAGGGTTAGGGTTAGGGGACGGGGACGGTATAGGGTTCAGGTAAGGGTACGACAACGGATTACGGGGAGCGTACATGTGAGGGCACAGGTTAGTGTGAGCGTACGGGTTAGGATTAGGGGACAGGTGAGGGGAAGGCTTCGGGGAAGGGTTAGGGTTAGGGTTCGGGCTAAGGTTAGAGTTAGTGGACGGGGACGGTTTAGGGTCCAGGTGAGTGTACGACAGCGGTTTAGGGGGAGCGTACGTGTGAGGGCGCGGGTTAGTGTGAGCGTACGGGTTAGGATTAGGGGACGGGTGAGGGGAAGGCTTCGGGGAAGGGTTAGGGTTAGGGATCGGGCTAGGGTTAGGGTTAGGGGACGCGGACGGTTTAGGGACCAGGTGCGGGTACAACAACGGTTTATGGGGAGCGTACGTGTGAGGGCGTGGGTTAGTGTGAGCGTACGGGTTAGGATTAGGGGACGGGTGAGGGGAAGGCTTCGGGGAAGGTTTAGGGTTAGGGTTCGGGCTTGGGTTAGGGTTAGGGGACGAGGACGGTTTAGGGTCAAGGTGAGGGTACGACAACACTTTAGGGGGAGCGTACGTGTGAGGGCGCGGGTTAGTGTGAGCGTACGGGTTAGGATTAGGGGACGGGTGAGGGGAAGGCTTTGGGGAAGGGTTAGGGTTAGGGTTCGGGCTAGGGTTAGGGTTAGGGGACGGGGTCGGTTTAGGGTCCAGGTGAGGGTACGACCACGGTTTAGGGGGAGCGTACGTGTGAGGGCATGGGTAAGTGTGAGCGTACGGGTTAGGATTAGGGGATGGGTGAGGGGAAGGCTTCGGGGACGGGTTAGGGTTAGGGTTTGGGTAGGGTTAGGGTGAGGGGATGGGGACGGTTTAGGGTCCAGGTGAGGGTACGACAACGGTTTAGGGGGAGTGTACGTGTGAGGGCGAGGGTTAGTGTGAGCGTACGGGTTAGGATTAGGGGATGGGTGAGGGGAAGGCTTCGGGGAAGGGTTAGGGTTAGGGTTCTGGTTAGGGTTAGGGTTAGGGGACGGAGACGGTTTAGGGTCCAGCTGAGGGTACGACAACGGTTGAGGGGGAGCGTACGTGTGAGCGCGTGGGTTAGTGTCAGCGTACGGGTTAGGATTAGGGGACGGTTGAGGGGAATGCTTCGGGGAAGGGTTAGGGTTAGGGCTCGGGCTAGGGTTAGGGTTAGGGGACGGGGACGGTTTAGGGTCCAGGTGAGGGTACGACCACGGTTTAGGTGGAGCGTACGTGTGACAGCACGGGTTAGTGTGAGCATACGGGTTAGGATTAGGGGATCGGTGAGGGGAAGGCTTCGGGGACGGGTTAGGGTTAGGGTTTGGGTAGGGTTAGGGTAAGGGGATGGGGACTGTTTAGGGTCCAGGTGAGGGTACCACAACGGTTTAGGGGCAGCGTACGTGTGAGCGGGCTGTTTAGTTTGAGCGTACGGGTTAGGATTAGGGGACGGGTGAGGGGAAGGCTTCGGGGAAGGTTTAGGGTTAGTTTTCGGGCTAGGGTTAGGGTTAGGGGACGGGGAACGTTTAGGGTCCAGGTGAGGGTACGACAACGGTTTAGGGGGAGCGTACGTGTTAGTGCGCGGGTTAGTGTGAGCGTACGGGTTAGGATTAGGGGACGGGTGAGGGGAAGGCTTCGTGGAATGGTTAGGGTTAGGGTTCGGGCTAGGGTTAGGGTTAGGGGACGGGGACGGTTTAGGGTCCAGCTGAGGGTACGACAACGGTTTAGGGGGAGCGTACGTGTGAGGGCGCGGGTTAGTGTGAGCGTACGGGTTAGGATTAGGGGACGGGTGAGGGGAAGGCTTCGGGGAAGGTTTAGGGTTATGTTTCGGGCTAGGGTTAGGGTTAGGGGACGGGGACGGTTTAGGGTCCAGGTGAGTGTACGACAACGGTTTAGGGGGAACGTAAGTGTGAGGGCGTGGGTTATGTGAGCGTACGGGTTAGGATTAGGGGACGGGTGAGGGGAAGGCTTCGGGGAAGCGTTAGGGTTATGGTTAGGGCTAGGGTTAGGGTTAGGGGACGGGGAAGGTTTAGGGTCCAGGTGAGGGTACGACAACGGTTTAGGGGGAGCGTACGTGTGAGGGCGCGGGTTAGTGTCAGTGTACGGGTTAGGATTATTGGACGGGTGTGGGGAAGGATTCGGGGAAGGGTTAGGGTTAGGATTCGGGCTAGAGTTAAGGTTAGGTGACGGGGACGGTTTAGGGTCCAGGTGAGGGTACGACCACGGTTTAGGGGGAGCATACGTGTGAGGGCACGGTTTAGTGTGAGCATACGGGTTAGGATTAGGGGATGGTGGAGGGGAAGGCTTCGGGGACGGGTTAGGGTTAGGGTTTGGGTAGGGTTAGGGTTAGGGAATGGGGACGGTTTAGGGTCCAGGTGAGTGTACCACAACGGTTTAGGGGCAGCGTACGTGTGAGCGGGCTGTTTAGTTTGAGCGTACGGGTTAGGATTAGGGGACGGTTGAGGGGAAGGCTTCGGGGAAGGGTTAGGGTTAGGGTTCGGGCTAGGGTTAGGGTTAGGGGACGGGGACAGTTTAGGGTCCAGGTGAGGGTACGACAACGGTTTAGGGGGAGCGTACGTGTTAGGGCGTGGGTTAGTGTGAGCGTACGGGTTAGGATTAGGGGACGGGTGAGGGGAAGGCTTCGGGGAAGGGTTAGGGTTAGGGTTCGGGCTAGGGTTAGCGTTAGTGGACGGGGATGGTTTAGGGTCCAGTTGAGGGTACGACAACGGTTTAGGGGGAGCGTACGTGTGAGGGCGCGGGTTAGTGTGAGCGTACGGGTTAGGATTAGGGGACGGGTGAGGGGAAGGCTTCGGGGAAGGTTTAGGGTTACGGTTCGGGCTAGGGTTAGGGTTAGGGGACGGGGACGGTTTAGGGTCCAGGTGAGTGTACGACAACGGTTTAGGGGGAGCGTAAGTGTGAGGGCGCGTTTTAGTGTGAGCGTACGGGTTAGAATTAGGGGATGGGTGTGGGGAAGGCTTCGGGGAAGGGTTAGGATTAGGAATCGGACTAGGGTTAAGGTTCGGGGATGGGGAGGGTTTCGGGTTCAGGTGAGGGTACGACAACGGTTTAGGGTGAGCGTACGTGTGAAGACGTGGGTTAGTGTGAGCGTACGGTTTATGATTACGGGACGGGTGAGGGGAAGGCTTCGTGGAATGGTTAGGGTTAAGGTTCGGGCTAGGGTTAGGGTTAGGGGATGGGGACGGTTTAGGGTCCAGGTGAGGGCCCGACAATTGTTTAGGGGGAGCGTACGTGTGAGGGCGCGCGTTAGTGTGAGCGTACGGGTTAGGATTAGGGGACGGGTGAGGGGAAGGCTTTGGGGAAGGGTTAGGGTTAGGGTTCGGGCTAGGGTTTGGGTTAGGTGACGGGGACGGTTTAGGGTCCAGGTGAGGGTACGACAACGGTTTAGTGGGAGCGTACGTGTGAAGACGTGGGTTAGTGTGAGCGTACGGGTTAGGATTAGGGGACGGGTGAGGAGAGGGCTTCGGGGAAGAGTTAGGGTTAGGGTTCGGGCTAGGGTTAGGGTTAGGGGATGGGGACGGTTTAGGGTCCAGGTGTGGGTACGACAACGCTTTAGGGGCAGCGTACGTGTGAGCGGGCTGGATAGTGTGAGCGTACGGGTTAGGATTAGGGGATGGGTGAGGGGAAGGCTTCTGGGAAGGGTTAGGGTTATGGTTCAGGTTAGGGTTAGGGTTAGGGGATGGGGACGGTTTAGGGTCCAGGTAAGGGTACGACAACAGTTTAGGGGGAGCGTACGTGTGAGGGCCTGGTTTAGTGTTAGCGTACGGGTTCGGATTAGGGGACGGGTGAGGGGAAGTCTTCGGGGAAGTTTTAGGGTGAGGGTTCGGGCTAGGGTTCGGATTAGGGGACGGGGACGATTTAGGGTCCAGGTGAGGGTACGACAACGGTTTTAGGGGGAGTGTACGTGTGAAGACGTGGGTTAGTGTGAGCGTACGGGTTAGGATTAGGGGACGGGTGAGGGGAAGGCTTCGGGGAAGCGTTAGGGTTAGGGTTAGGGCTAGGGTTAGTGTTAGGGGACGGGGACGGTTTAGGGTCCAAGTGAGGGTACGACAACGCTTTAGGGGGAGCGTACGTGTGAGGGCGCGGGTTAGTGTGAGCGTGCGGGTTAGGATTAGGGGACGGGTGAGGGGAAGGTTTCGGGGAAGGGTTAGGGTTAGGATTCGGGCTAGAGTTAAGGTTAGGGGACGGGGACGGTTTAGTGTCCACGTGAGGGTAAGACAACGGTTTAGGGGGAGCATACGTGTGAGGGCGTGGGTTATGTGAGCGTACGGGTTAGGATTAGGGGATGGGTGAGGGGAAGGATTCGGGGAAGGTTTAGGGTTAGGGTTCGGGCTAGGGTTAGGGTTAAGGGACGGGGACGATTTAGGGTCCAGGTGAGGGTACGACAACGGTTTAGGGGGAGCGTACGTGTGAGGGCGCGGGTTAGTGTGAGCGTACGGTTTAGGATTAGGGGACGGGTGAGGGGAAGGCTTCGGGGAAGGTTTAGGTTTAGGGTTCGGGCTAGGGTTAGGGTTAGGGGACGGGGACGGTTTAGGGTCCAGGTGAGGGTACGACAACGGTTTAGGGGGAGTGTACCTTTGAGGGCGCAGCTTAGTGTGAGCGTACGGGTTAGGATTAGGGGACGGGTGAGGGGAAGGCTTCGGGGAAGGGTTAGGGTTAGGGTTGGGGCTAGGGTTAGGATTAGGGAAGGGGAAGGTTTAGGTTCCAGGTGAGGGTACGACAACGGTTTAGGGGGAGCGTACGTGTGAGGTTGCGGGTTAGTGTGAGCGTACGGGTTAGGATTAGGGGACGGGTGAGGGGAAGGCTTCGGGGAAGGTTTAGGTTTAGGGTTCGGGCTAGGGTTAGGGTTAGGGGACGGTGACGGTTTAGGGTCCAGGTGAGGGTACGACAATGGTTTAGGGGGAGCGTACGTTTTAGGGCGCAGGTTAGTGTGAGCGTACGGGTTAGGATTAGGGGACGGGTGAGGGGAAGGCTTCGGGGAAGGGTTAGGGTTAGGGTTCGGGATACGGTTAGGGTTAGGGGACGGGGACGGTTTAGGGTCCAGGTGAGGGTACGACAACGCTTTAGGGGGTGCGTACGTGTGAGGGCGTGGGTTAGTGTGAGCGTACGGGTTAGGATTAGGGGACGGGTGAGGGGAAGGCTTCGGGGAAGGGTTACGTTTAGGGTTCTGGCTAGGGTTAGGATTAGGGGACGGAGACGGTTTAGGGTCCAGGTGAGGGTACGACAACGGTTGAGGGCGAGCGTACGTGTGAGCGGGCTGTTTAGTGTGAGCGTACGGGTTAGGATTAGGGGACGGGTGAGGGGAAGGCTTCGGGGAAGGGTTAGGTTTAGGGTTCGGGCTAGGGTTAGGGTTAGCGGATGGGGACGGTTTAGGGTCCAGGTGTGTGTAAGACAACGGTTTAGGGGCAGCGTACGCGTGAGCGGGCTGGATAGTGTGAGCGTATGGGTTAGGATTACGGGACGGGTGAGGGGAAGGCTTCGGGGAAGGGTTAGTGTTAGGGTTCGGGCTAGGGTTAGGTTTAGGGGATGGGGACGGTTTAGGGT
This sequence comes from Leucopleurus acutus, assembly GCF_964270905.1. NCBI lineage: Eukaryota > Metazoa > Chordata > Mammalia > Artiodactyla > Delphinidae > Leucopleurus > Leucopleurus acutus. The sequence continues at coordinate 9,044 of NW_028139178.1, forward strand.
CCAGGTGAGGGCACGACAATGGTTTAGGGGGAGCGTACGTGTGAGGTTGCGGGTTAGTGTGAGCGTACGGGTTAGGATTAGGGGACGGGTGAGGGGAAGGCTTCGGGTAAGCGTTAGGGTTAGGGTTCGGGCTAGGGTTATGGTTAGGGGACGGGGACGGTTTAGGGTCCAGGTGAGGATACGACAACGGTTTAGGGGGATCCTACGTGTGAGGGCGCGGGTTAGTGTGAGCGTACGGGTTAGGATTTGGGGACGGGTGAGGGGAAGGCTTCGGGGAAGGTTTAGGGTTAGGGTTCGGGCTAGGGTTAGGGTTAAGGGACGGGGACGGTTTAGGGTCCAGGTGAGGGTACGACAACGGTTTAGGGGGAGCATACGTGTGAGGGCGCGTGTTTGTGTGAGTGTACGGGTTAGGATTAGGGGACGGGTGAGGGGAAGGCTTCGGGGAAGGTTTTGGTTTAGGCTTCGGGCTAGGGTTAGGCTTAGGGGACGGGGACGGTTTAGGGACCAGGTGAGGGTACGACAACGGTTAAGGGGGAGCGTACGTGTGAGGGCACGGGTTAGTGTGAGCGTACGGGATAGGATTAGGGGACGGGTGAGGGGAAGGCTTCGGGGCAGTGTTAGGTTTAGGATTTTGGCTAGGTTTAGGGTTAGGGGACGGAGACGGTTTAGGTTCCTAGTGAGGGTACGATAACGGTTTTTTGGGAGCGTAAGTGTGAGGGCGCGGGATATTGTGAGCGTACGGGTTAGGATTAGGGGACGTGTGAAGGGAAGGCTTCGGGGAAGGGTTAGGGTAAGGGTTCGGGCTAGGGATAGGGTTAGGAGATGGGGACGGTTTAGGGCCAAGGTGAGGGTACGAAAACGGTTTTGGTGGAGCGTACATGTGAGGGCACGGGTTAGTGTGAGCGTACGGGTTAGGATTAGGGGATGGGTGAGGGGAAGGCTTCGGGGACGGGTTAGGGTTAGGGTTCGGGCTAGGGTTAGGGTTAGGGGACGGGGACGGTTTAGGGTCCAGCTGAGAGTACGACAATGGTTTACGGGGAGCGTACGTGTGAGGGCGCGGGTTAGTGTGAGCGTACGGGTTAGGATTAGGGGACGGGTGAGGGGAAAGCTTCGGGGAAGGTTTAGGGTTAGGGTTCGGGCTAGGGTTAGGGTTTGGGGATGGGGACGGTTTAGGGACCAGGTGAGGGTACGACAACGGTTAAGGGGGAGCGTACGTGTGAGGGCACGGGTTAGTGTGAGCGTATGGGATAGGATTAGGGGACGGGTGAGGGGAAGGCTTCGGGGAAGTGTTAGGTTTAGGATTCGGGCTAGGTTTAGGGTTAGGGGACGGAGACGGTTTAGGTTCCTGGTGAGGGTACGATAACGTTTTAGTGGGAGCGTAAGTGTGAGGGCGCGGGATATTGTGAGCGTACGGATTAGGATTAGGGGACGTGTGAAGGGAAGGCTTCGGGGAAGGGTTAGGGTTAGGGTTCGGGCTAGGGTTAGGGTTAGGAGATGGGGACGGTTTAGGGTCCAGGTGAGGGTACGACAACGGTTTAGGGGGAGCGTACGTGTGAGGGCGCGGGTTAGTGTGAGTGTACGGGTTAGGATTAGGGGACGGGTGAGGGGAAGGCTTCGCGGAAGTGATAGGGTTAGGGTTCGGGCTAGGGTTAGGGTTAGGGGATGGGGACGGTTTAGGGTCCAGGTGAGGGTACGACAACGGTTTAGGGGGAGCGTATGTGTGAGGGAACGGGTTAGTGTGAGCGTACGGATTAGGATTAGGGGACGGGTGAGGGGTAGGCTTCGGGGAAGGGTTAGGGTTAGGGTTCGGGGTAGGGTTAGGGTTAAGGGACGAGGACGGTTTAGGGTCCAGGTGAGTGTATGACAACGGTTTAGGGGGAGCATACATGTGAGGGCGCGGGTTAGTGTGAGCGTACGGGTTAGGATTAGGGGACGGGTGAGGGGAAGGCTTCGGGGAAGGGTTAGGGTTAGGGTTCGGGCTAGGGTTAGGTTTAGGGGACGGGGACGGTTTAGGGTCCAGGTGGGGGTACGACAACGGTTTATGGGGAGCGTACGTGTGAGGGCATGGGTTAGTGTGAGCGTACGGGATAGGATTAGGGGACGGGTGAGGGGAAGCCTTCGGGGAAGTGTTAGGTTTAGGCTTCGGGCTAAGTTTAGGGTTAGGGGACGGAGACGGTTTAGGTTCCTGGTGAGGGTACGACAACGGTTTAGGGGGAGCGTATGTGTGAGCGCGCGGGTTAGTGTGAGCGTACGGGTTAGGATTAGGGGACGGGTGAGGGGAAGGCTTCAGGGAAGGTTTAGGGTTAGGGTTCGAGCTAGGGTTAGGGTTATGGGACGGGGACGGTTTAGGGTCCAGGTGAGGGTACGACAACGGTTTAGGGGGAGCGTACGTGTGAGGGCACGGTTTAGTGTGAGCGTACGGGTTACGATTAGGGGACGGGTGAGGGGAAGCCTTCGGGGAAGGTTTAGGTTTAGGGTTCGGGCTAGGGTTGGGGTTAGGGGACGGGGACGGTTTAGGGTCCAGGTGAGGGTACGACAACGGTTTAGGGGGAGCGTACGTTTGAGGGCGCAGGTTAGTGTGAGCGTACGGGTTAGGATTAGGGGACGGGTGAGGGGAAGGATTCGGGGAAGTGTTAGGGTTAGGGTTGGGGCTAGGGTTAGGGTTAGGGAAGGGGAAGGTTTAGGTTCCTGGTGAGGGTATGACAACGGTTTCGGGAGAGCGTACGTGTGAGGTTGCGGGTTAGTGTGAGCGTACAGGTTAGGATTAGGGGACGGGTGCGGGGAAGGCTTTGGGGAAGGGTTAGGGTTAGGGTTCGGGATAGGGTTAGGCTTAGGGGACGGGGACGGTTTAGGGTCCAGGTGAGGGTGCGACAACGGTTTAGGGGGAGCGTAAGTGTGAGGGCGCGGGTTAGTGTGAGCGTACGGTTTAGGCTTAGGGGACGGGTGAGGGGAAGGCTTCGGGGAAGGGTTAGGGTTAGGGTTCGGGCTAGGGTTAGGATTAGGGGATGGGGATGGTTTAGGGTCCAGGTGAGGGTACGACAACGGTTTAGGGGGTGCGTACGTGTGATGGCGCGGGTTAGTGTGAGCGTACGGATTAGGATTAGGGGACGGGTGAGGGGAAGGCTTCGGGGAAGTGTTAGGGTTAGGGTTCGGCCTAGGGTTAGGGGACGGGGACGGTTTAGTTTCCAGGTGAGGGTACGGCAACGCTTTAGGGGGAGGGTACGTTTGAGAGCGCGGGTTAGTGTGAGCGTACGGGTTATGATTAGGGGACGGGTGAGGGGAAGGCTTAAGGGAAGGGTTAGGTTTAGGGTTCGGGCTAGGGTTAGGGTTAGGGGACGGGGACGGTTTAGGGTCCAGGTGAGGGTACGACAACGGTTTAGGGGGAGCGTACGTGTGAGGTTGCGGGTTAGTGTGAGCGTACGGGTTAGGATTAGGGGACGGGTGAGGGGAAGGCTTCGGGGAAGGGTTATTGTTAGGGTTCGGGATAGGGTTAGGGTTAGGGGATGGGGACGGTTTAGGGTTCAGGTGAGTGTAAGACAACGGTTTAGGGGGAGCGTACGTTTTAGGGCGCAGGTTAGTGTGAGCGTACGGGTTAGGATTAGGGGACGGGTGAGGGGAAGGCATCGGGGAAGGGTTACGGTTAGGGTTCGGGCTAGGGTTAGTGTTAGGGGATGGGGACGGTTTAGGGTCGAGGTGAGGGTATGACAACGCTTTATGGGGAGCGTACGTGTGAGGGCGCGGGTTAGTGTGAGCGTACGGGTTAGGATTAGGGGACGGGTGAGGGGAAGGCTTCGGGGAAGGGTTAGGGTTAGGCTTCGGGCTAGGGTTAGGGTTAGGGGACGGGGACGGTTTAGGGTCCAGGTGAGCGTACGATAACGGTTTAGGGGGAGCGTACGTGTGAGGGCACGGGTTAGTGTGAGCGTACGGATTAGGATTAGGGGAAGGGTGAGGGGTAGGCTTCGGGGAAGGGGTAAGGTTAAGGTTTGAGCTAGGGTTAGGGTTAGGGGATGGGGACGGTTTAGGGTCCAGGTGAGGGTACGACAACGGTTTAGGGGGAGCGTAAGTGTGAGCGCGCGGGTTAGTGTGAGTGTACGGGTAGGATTCGGGTATGGGTGAGGGGAAGGCTTCTGGGAAGGGTTAGGGTTAGGGTTCGGGCTAGGGTTAGGGTTAGGGGATGGGGACGGTTTAGGGTCCAATTAAGGGTACGACAACGGTTTAGGGGGAGCGTACGTGTGAGGGCACGCGTTAGTGTGAGCGTACGGGTTCGGATTAGGGGACGGGTGAGGGGAAGGCTTCGGGGAAGGGTTAGGGTGAGGGTTCGGGCTAGGGTTAGAATTAGGGGACGGGGACGATTTAGGGTCCAGGTGAGGGTACGACAACGGTTTAAGGGGGAGTGTACGTGTGAAGACGTGGTTTAGTGTGAGCGTACGGGTTAGGATTAGGGGACGGGTGAGGGGAAGGCTTCGGGGAAGCGTTAGGGTTATGGTTCGGGCTAGGGTTAGGGTTAGGTTACGGGGAAGGTTTAGGGTCCAGGTGAGGGTACGACAACGGTTTAGAGGGAGCGTACGTGTGAGGACGCGGGATAGTGTGAGCGTACGGGGTAGGATTAGTGGACGGGTGAGGGGAAGAATTCAGGGAAGAGTTAGGGTTAGGATTAGGGCTAGAGTTAAGGTTAGGAGACGGGGATGGTTTAGTGTCCACGTGAGGGTACGACAACGGTTTAGGGGGAGCATACGTGTGAGGGCGTGGGTTATGTGAGCGTACGGGTTAGGATTAGGGGACAGGTGAGGGGAAGGCTTCGGGGAAGGGTTAGGTTTAGGGTTCGGGCTAGGGTTAGGGTTAGGGGAGGGGGACGGTTTAGGGTCCAGATGAGGGTACGACAACGGTTTAGGGGGACCGTTCGTGTGAGGGCGCGGGTTAGTGTGAGCGTACGGGTTAGGATTAGGGGATGGGTGAGGGGAAGGCTTCGGGGAAGGGTTAGGGTTAGGGTTCTGGCTAGGGTTAGGGTTAGGGGACGGAGACGGTTTAGGGTCCAGGTGAGGGTACGACAACGGTTGAAGGGGAGCGTACATGTGAGTGCGTGGGTTAGTGTCAGCGTATGGGTTAGGATTAGGGGATGGGTGAGGGGAAGGCTTCGGGGACGGGTTAGGGTTAGGGTTCGGGCTAGGGTTAGGGTTAGGGGATGGGGACGGTTTAGGGTCCAGGTGTGGGTACGACAACGGTTTAGGGGCAGCGTCCATGTGAGCGGACTGGATAGTGTGAGCGTACGGGTTAGGATTAAGGGACGGGTGAGGGGAAGGCTTCGGGGAAGGGTTAGGGTTAGGGTTCGGGCTAGGGTTAGGATTAGGGGACGGGGACGGTTTAGGGTCCAGGTGAGGGTACGACAACGGTTTAGGGGGAGCGTACGTGTGAGGGCGGGGGTTAGTGTGAGCGTACGGGTTAGGATTAGGGGATGGGTGAGGGGAAGGCTTCGGGGAAGTTTTAGGGTTAGGATTCAGGCTAGGGTTAGGGTTAGGGGATAGGGACTGTTTAGGGTCCAGGTGAGGGTACGACAATGCTTTAGGGGGAGGGTACGTGTCAGGGCGCGGGTTAGTGTGAGCGTATGGGTTAGGATTAAGGGACAGGTGAGGGGAAGGCTTCGGGGAAGGCTTAGGGTTAGTGTTCGGGCTAGGGTTAGGGGACGGGGATGGGGACGGTTTAGGGTCCAGGTGAGGGTACGACAATGCTTTAGGGGGAGCGTACGAGTGAGGGCGCGGTTTAGCGAGAGCGTACAGGTTAGGATTAGGCGACGGATGAGAGTCAGGCTTCGGGGAAGGGTTAGGGTTAGGGTTCGCGGTAGGGTTAGAGTTAGGAGACGGGGACGGTTTAGTGTCCAGGTGTGTGTACGACAACGCTTTAGGGGGAGCGTACATGTGAGGGTGTAGTTTAGCGTTAGCGTACGGGTTAGGATTAGAGGACGGGTGAGGGGAAGGCTTCGGGGAAGAGTTAGGGTTAAGGGACGGGGACGGTTTACGGTCCAGATGAGGGTTCGACAACGGTTTAGGGGGAGCGTACGTGTGAGGGCGCGGGTTAGTGTGAGCGTACGGGTTAGGATAAGGGGACGGGTGAGTGGAAGGCTTCGGGAAAGGGTTAGGGTTAGGGTTCGGGGTAGGGGTAGGGTTTGGGGACGGGGACGAATTAGGGTCCAGGTGAGGGTACGACAACGGTTTAGGGAGAGCGCACGTTTGAGGGCGCGGGTTAATGTGAGCGTACGGCTTAGGATTAGGGGACGGGTGAGGGTAAGGCTTCGGGGAAGTTTTAGGCTTAGGGTTCGGACTAGGGTTAGGGTTAGGGGACGGGGACGAATTAGGGTCCAGGTTAGGGTACGACAACGGTTTCGGGCGATCGTACGTGTGAGGGTGCGGGTTAGTGTGAGCGTACGGGTTAGGATTAGGGGACGGGTGAGGGGAAGGCTTCGGGGAAGGGTTAGGGTTAGGGTTCGGGCTATGGTTAGGGTTAGGGGACGGGGACGGTTTAGGGTCCAGGTGAGGGTACGACAACGGTTTAGGGGGAGCGTAGGTGTGAGGGCGAGGGTTAGTGTGAGCGTACGGGTTAGGATTAGGGGACGGGTGAGGGGAAGGCTTCGGGGAAGGGTTAGGTTTAGGGTTCGGGCTAGGGTTAGTGTTAGGGGATGGGGACAGTTTAGGGTCCAGCTGTGGGTACGACAACAGTTTAGGGGCAGCGTACGTGTGAGCGGACTGGATAGTGTGAGCGTACGGGTTAGGACTAGGGGACGGGTGAAGGGAAGGCTTCGGGGAAGGGTTAGGTTTAGGGTTCTGGCTAGGGTTAGGGTTAGGGGATGGGGACGGTTTAGTGTCCAGGTGAGGGTACGACAACGCTATAGGGGGAGCGTACGTGTGAGGGCGTGGGTTAGTGTGAGGGTACGGGTTAGGATTAGGGGACGGGTGAGGGGAAGACTTCAGGGAAGGGTTAGGGTTAGGGTTCAGGCTAGGGTTAGGGTTAGGAGACAGGGATGGTTTAGGGTCCAGGTGAGGTTACGACAACGGTTTAGTGGGAGCGTACATGTGAGGGAACGGATTAGTGTGAGCGTACGGGTTAGGATTAGGGGACGGGTGAGGGGAAGGCTTCGGGGAAGTGTTAGGGTTAGGGTTCGGGCTAGGGTTAGGGTTAGAGGACGGGGACGGTTTAGGGTCCAGGTGAGGCTACAACAACGCTTTAGGGGGAGCGTACGTGTGAGGGCGCGGGTTAGTGTGAGCGTACGGTTTAGGATTAGGGGACGGGTGAGGGGAAGGCTTCGGGGAAGGTTTAGGGTTTGGGTTCGGGCTAGGGTTAGGGTTAGGGGACGGGGACGGTTTAGGGTCCAGGTGAGGGTACGACAACGCTTTAGGGGGAGCGAATGTGTGAGGTTGTGGGTTAGTGTGAGCGTACGGGTTAGGATTAGGGAACGGGTGAGTGGAAGGCTTCGTGGAAGTGTTCGGGCTAGGGTTAGGGTTAGGGGACGGGGACGGTTTAGGGTCCAGGTGAGGGTACGACAACGGTTTAGGGGGAGCGTACGTGTGAGGGCGCGGGTTAGTGTGAGTGTACGGGTTAGGATTAGGGGACGGGTGAGGGGAAGGCTTCGGGGAAGGGTTAGGGTTAGGGTTCGGGCTAGGGTTAGGGTTAGGGAACGGGGACCGTTTTGGCTCCAGGTGAGGGTACGACAATGGTTTAGGGGGAGTGTACGTGTGAGGGCGCGGGTTAGTGTGAGCGTACGGGTTAGGATTAGGGGACGGGGGAGGGGAAGGCTTCTGGGAAGTGTTAGGGTTAGGGTTCAGGCTAGGGTTAGGGTTAGGGGACGGGGACCGTTTTCGCTGCAGGTGAGGGTACGACAATGGTTTAGGGGGAGTGTACGTGTGAGCGCGCAGGTTTGTGTGAGCGTACGGGTTAGGATTAGGGGACGGGTGAGGGGAAGGCTTCGGGGAAGAGTTAGGGTTAGGGTTCGGGCTAGGTTTAGGGTTACGGCACGGGGACGGTTTAGGGTCCAGGTGAGGGTACGACAACGGTTTAGTGTGAGCGTATGTGTGAGGGCACGTGTTAGTGTGAGCGTACGGGTTAGGATTAGGGGACGGGTGAGGGGAAGGCTTCGGGAAAGTGTAAGGTTTAGGGTTCGGGCTAGGGTTAGGGTTGGGGAACGGGGACGGTTTAGGGTCCAGGTGAGGGTACGACAACGGTTTAGGGGGCGTGTACGTGTGAGGGCACGGGTTAGTGTGAGCGTACGGGTTAGGATTAGGGGACGGTTGAGGGGAAGGCTTCGGGGAAGGGTTAGGGTTAGGGTTCGGGGTAGGGTTAGGGTTAGGGGACGGGGACGGTTTAGGGTCCAGGTGAGGGTACGACAACGCTTTAGGGGGAGCGTACGTGTGTGGGCGTGGGTTAGTGTGAGCGTACGGGTTAGGATTAGGGGACGGTGAGGGGAAGGCTTCGGGGAAGGGTTAGGGTTAGGGTTCGGGCTAGGGTTAGGGTTAGGGGACGGGGACGGTTTAGGTTCCAGGTGAGGGTACGACAACGTTTTACGGGGAGGGTACGTGTGAGGGCGCGGGTTAGTGTGAGCGTACGGGTTAGGTTTAGGGGACGGGTGAGGGGAAGGCTTCGGGGAAGGGTTAGGGTTAGTGTTCTGGCTAGGCTTAGGGCTAGGGGACGGGGACGGTTTAGGGTCCAGGTGAGGGTATGACAACGGTTTAGGGGGAGCATACGTGTGAGGGCGCGGGTTAGTGTGAGCGTACGGGTTAGAATTAGGGGACGGGTGAGGGGAAGGCTTCGGGGAAGGGTTAGGGCTAGGGTTCGGCCTAGGGTTAGGGTTAGGGGACGGGGACGGTTTAGGGTCCGGTGAGGGTACGACAACATTTTAGGGGAAGCGTACGTTTGAGGTCGTGGGTTAGTGTGACCTTACAGGTTAGGATTAGGGGACGGGTGAGGGGAAGGCTTCGGGGAAGGGTTAGGGTTTGGGTTCGGGCTAGGGTTAGGGTTAGGGGACGGGGACGGTTTAGGGTCCAGGTGAGGGTACGACAACGCTTTAGGGGGAGCGATTGTGTGAGGTTGCGGGTTAGTGTGAGCGTACGGGTTAGGATTAGGGGACGGGGGAGGGGAATGCTTCGGGGAAGGGTTAGGGTTAGGGTTCAGGCTAGGGTTAGGGTTAGGGGACGGGGACCGTTTTCGCTCCAGGTGAGGGTACGACAATGGTTTAGGGGGAGTGTACGTGTGAGTGCGCGGGTTAGTGTGAGCGTACGGGTTAGGATTAGGGGACGGGTGAGGGGAAGGCTTCGGGGAAGAGTTAGGGTTAGGGTTCGGGCTAGGGTTAGGGTTACGGGACGGGGACGGTTTAGGGTCCAGGTGAGGGTACGACAACGGTTTAGGGGGAGCGAATGTGTGAGGGTGTGGGTTAGTGTGAGCGTACGGGTTAGGATTAGGGGACGGGTGAGGGGAAAGCTTCGTGGAAGGGTTCGGGCTAGGGTAAGGGTTAGGGGACGGGGACGGTTTAGGGTCCAAGTGAGGGTACGACAACGGTTTAGGGGGAGCGTACGTATGAGGGCGCGTGTTAGTGTGAGCGTACGAGTTAGGATTAGGGGACGGGTGAGGGGAAGGCTTCAGGAAAGTGTTAGGTTTAGGGTTCGGGCTAGGGTTAGGGTTAGGGAATGGGGACGGTTTAGGGTCCAGGTGAGGGTACGACAACGCTTTAGGGGGAGCGTACGTGTGAGGGCACGGGTTAGTGTGAGCGTACGGGTTAGGATTAGGGGACGGTTGAGGGGAAGGCTTCGGGGAAGGGTTCGGGTTAGGGTTCGGGCTTGGGTTAGGGTTAGGGGACGGGGACGGTTTAGGGTCCAGGTGAGGGTACGACAACGCTTTAGGGGGAGCGTACGTGTGTGGGCGTGGGTTAGTGTGAGCGTACGGGTTAGGATTAGGGGACGGGTGAGGGGAAGGCTTCGGGGAAGGGTTAGGGTTAGGGTTCGGGCTAGGGTTAGGGTTAGGGGACGGGGACGGTTTAGGTTCCAGGTGAGGGTACGACAAAGTTTTACGGGGAGGGTACGTGTGAGGGCGCGGGTTAGTGTGAGCGTACGGGTTAGGATTAGGGGACGGATGAGGGGAAGCCTTCGGGGAAGGGTTAGGGTTAGTGTTCTGGCTAGGCTTAGGGCTAGGGGACGGGGACGGTTTAGGGTCCAGGTGAGGGTATGACAACGGTTTAGGGGGAGCATACGTGTGAGGGCGCGGGTTAGTGTGAGCGTACGGGTTAGAATTAGGGGACGGGTGAGGGGAAGGCTTCGGGGAAGGGTTAGGGCTAGGGTTCGGCCTAGGGTTAGGGTTAGGGGACGGGGACGGTTTAGGGTCCAGGTGAGGGTACGACAACATTTTAGGGGAAGCGTACGTGTGAGGTCGTGGGTTAGTGTGACCGTACAGGTTAGGATTAGGGGACGGGTGAGGGGAAGGCTTCGGGGAAGGGATAGGGTTAGGGTTCGGGATAGGGTTAGGTTTAGGGGACGGGATGGTTTAGGGTCCAGGTGAAGGTACGAGTATGGTTTAGGCGGAGCGTACGTGTTAGGGTTCGGGTTAGGGTTAGGTTTAGGGGACGGGGACAGTTTAGGGTCCAGGTGATGGTACGACAACGTTTTTGGGGGAGCGTACGTGGGAGGGCGCGGGTTAGTGTGAGCGTACGGGTTAGGATTAGGTGACGGGTGAGGGGAAGGCTTCGGGGAAGTGTTAGGGTTAGGGTTCGGGCTAGGGTTAGGGCTCGGGGACGGGGACGGTTTAGGGTCAAGGTGAGGATACGACAACGGTTTAGGTGGAGCGTACGTGTGAGGACGCGGGTTAGTGTGAGCGTACGGGTTAGGATTAGGGGACGGGTGAGGGGAAGGCTTCAGGGAAGGGTTAGGGTTAGGGTTCAGGCTAGGGTTAGGGTTAGGGGACGGGGACGGTTTCGGGTCCAGTTGAGGGTACGAGAGCGGTTTAGGGTGAGCGTACGTGTGAGGGCGCGGGTTAGTGTGAGCGTACGGGTTAGGATTAGGGGACGGGTGAGGGGAAGGCTTCGGGGAATGGTTAGGGTTACGGTTTGGGCTAGGGTTAGGGTTAGGGGCCGGGGACAGTTTAGGTTCCAGGTAAGGGTACGACAACGCTTTAGGGGGAGCGTACGTGTGAGGGCGCGGGTTAGTGTGAGCGTACGGGTTAGGATTAGGGGACGTGTGAGGGGAACGTTTCGGGGAAATGTTAGTGATAGTTTTCGGGATAGGGTTTGGGTTAGGGGACGGGGACGTTTTAGGGTCTAGGTGAGGGGACGACAACGGTTTAGGGGGAGCGTACGTGTGAGGGCGCGGGTTAGTGTGAGCGTAAGGGTTAGGATTAGGGGACGGGTGAGGGGAAGGCTTCGGTGAAGTGTTAGGTTTAGGGTTCGGGCTAGGGTTAGGGTTAGGGGACGCGGATGGTTTAAGGTCCAGGTGAGTGTACGACAACGGTTTAAGGGGAGCGTACGTGTGAGGGCGCGGGTTAGGGTGAGCGTACGGTTTAGGATTAGGGGATGGGTGAGGGGAAGGCTTCGGGGAAGTGTTAGGTTTAGGGTTCGGGCTAGGGTTAGGGTCAGGTGACGGGGACGGTTTAGGGTCCAGGTGAGGGTACGACAACGGTTAAGGGGGAGCGTACGTGGGAGAGCGCGGTTTAGTGTGAGCGTACGGGTTAGGATTAGGGGACGGGTGAGGGGAAGTCTTCGGGGAAGGGTTAGGTTTAGGGTTCGGGCTAGGGTTAGACCTCGGGGACGGGGATAGTTTAGGGTACAGGTGAGGGTACGACAACGGTTTATGGGGAGCGTACGTGTGAGGGCACGGGTTAGAGTGAGCGTACGGGTTACGATTAGGGGACGGGTGAGGGGAAGGCTTCGGGGAAGGGTTAGGGTTAGGTTTCGAGCTAGGGTTAGGGTTAGGGGACGGGGACGGTTTAGGGTACAGGTGAGGGTACGACAACGGTTTATGGGGAGCGTACGTGTGAGGCCGCGGGTTAGAGTGAGCGTACGGGTTACGATTAGGGGACGGGTGAGGGGAAGGCTTCGGGGAAGGGTTAGGGCTAGGGTTCGGGCTAGGGTTAGGCCTCGGGGACGGGGATGGTTTAGGGTACAGGTGAGGGTACGACAACGGTTTATGGGGAGCGTACGTTTGAGGGCGCGGGTTAGAGTGAGCGTACGGGTTACAATTAGGGGACGGGTGAGGGGAAGGCTTCGGGGAAGGGTTAGGGCTAGGGTTCGGGCTAGGGTTAGGGTTAGGGGACGGGGACGGTTTAGGGTCCAGGTGAGGGTACGACAACGGTTTAGGGGGAGCGAGTCTGTGAGGGCGCAGGTTAGTGTGAGTGTACGGGTTAGGATTAGGGGACGGGTGAGGGGAAGACTTCGGGGAAGGGTTAGGGTTAGGGTTCAGGCTAGGGTTAGGGTTAGGAGACAGGGATGGTTTAGGGTCCAGGTGAGGTTACGACAACGGTTTAGTGGGAGCGTACATGTGAGGGCACGGGTTAGTGTGAGCATACGGGTTAGGATTAGGGGACGGGTGAGCGGAAGGCTTCGGGGAAGTGTTAGGATTAGGGTTCGGGCTAGGGTTAGGGTTAGAGGACGGGGACGGTTTAGGGTCCAGGTGAGGGTACGACAACGCTTTACGGAGAGCGAATGTGTGAGGTTGCGGGTTAGTGTGAGCGTACGGGTTAGGATTAGGGTACGGGTGAGTGGAAGGCTTCATGGAAGGGTTCGGGCTAGGGTTAGGGTTAGGGGACGGGGACGGTTTAGGGTCCATGTGAGGGTACGACAACGGTTTAGAGGGAGCGTACGTGTGAGGGCGCGGGTTAGTGTGAGTGTACGGGTTAGGATTAGGGGACGGGTGAGGGGAAGGCTTCGGGGAAGGGTTAGGGTTAGGGTTCGGGCTAGGGTTAGGGTTAGGGGACGGGGACGGTTTAGGGTCCAGGTGAGGGTACGACAACGCTTTCAGGGGAGGGTACGTGTGAGGGCGCGGGTTAGTGTGAGCGTACTGGTTAGGATTCGGGGACGGGTGAGCGGAAGACTTCGGGGAAGAGTTAGGGTTAGGGTTCGGGCTAGGGTTAGGGTTAGGGGACGGGGACGGTTTAGGGTCCAGATGAGGTTACGACAACAGTTTCGGGGGAGCGTACGTGTGAGGTTGCGGGTTAGTGTGAGCGTACTGGTTAGGATTCGGGGACGGGTGAGCGGAAGACTTCGGGGAAGAGTTAGGGTTAGGGTTCGGGCTAGGGTTAGGGTTAGGAGACGGGGACGGTTTAGGTTCCAGGTGAGTGTACGACAACGCTTTAGGGAGAGCGTTCGTGTCAGGGTGCGGGTTAGCGTGAGCGTACGTGTTAAGATTAGGGGACGGGTGAGGGTCAGGATTCAGGGAAGTGTTAGGGTTAGGGTTCGGGCTAGGGTTAGGTTTAGGGTATGGGGACGGTTTAGTGTCCAGCTGAGTGTACAACATCGCTTTAGGTGTAGCGTAAGTGTGAGGGCGTGGATTAGCGTGAGCGTATGGGTTAGGATTAGGGGACGTGTTGGGTCAGGCTTCGGGGAAATGTTAGGCTTAGGTTTCGGTCTAGGTTTAGGGTTAGGGGACGGGGACGGTTTAGGGTCCAGGTGAGGGTACGACAACGGTTTAGGAGGAGCGTACGTGTGAGGGCGCGGGTTAGTGTGAGCGTACGGGTTAGGATTATGGGACGGGTGAGGGGAAGGCTTCGGGGAAGGGTTAGGGTTAGGGTTCGGGCTAGGGTTAGGGTTAGGGGACGGGGACGGTTTAGGGTCCAGTTGAGTGTACGACAAAGGTTTAGGGGAGCGTAAGTGTGAGGGCGCGGGTTAGTGTGAGCGTACGGTTTAGGATTAGGGGACGGGTGAGGGGAAGGCTTCGGGGAAGGGTTAGGGTTAGGGTTCGGGCTAGGATTAGGGTTAGGGGACGGGGACGGTTTAGGGTCCAGGTGAGGGTTCGACAACGGTGTAGGGGGAGCGTACGTGTGAGCGTGAGGGTTAGTGTGAGCGTATGGGTTAGGATTAGGGGACGGGTGAGGGGAAGGCTTCGGGGAAGTGTTAGGATTAGGGTTCGGGCTAGGGTTAGGGTTAGGGTTAGGGGACGGTTTAGTGTCCAGGTGAGGGTACGACAACGGTTTAGGGGGAGTGTACATGTGAGGGCGTGGGTTAGTGTGAGCGTACGGGTTAGGATTCGGGGACGGGTGAGGGGAAGGCTTCGGGGAAGTGTTAGGTTTAAGGGACGGGGACGGTTTAGGGTCCAGGTGAGGGTACGACAACGGTTTAGGGGGAGCGTACGTGTGAGGACCCGGGTTAGCATTAGCGTGCGGTTTAGGATTAGGGAACGGGTGAGGGTGAGGATTCGGGGAAGGGTTAGGGTTAGGGTTCGGGCTAGGGTTAGGGTTAGGAGACGGGGACGGTTTAGGTTCCAGGTGAGTGTACGACAACGCTTTAGGGAGATCGTTCGTGTCATGGTGCGGGTTAGCGTGAGCGTACGTGTTAAGATTAGGGGACGGGTGAGGGTCAGGATTCAGGGAAGTGTTAGGGTTAGGGTTCGGGCTAGGGTTAGGTTTAGGGTATGGGGACGGTTTAGTGTCCAGCTGAGTGTACAACAACGCTTTAGGTGTAGCGTAAGTGTGAGGGCGTGGATTAGCGTGAGCGTATGGGTTAGGATTAGGGGACGTGTTGGGTCAGGCTTCGGGGAAATGTTAGGCTTAGGTTTCGGTTTAGGTTTAGGGTTAGGGGACGGGGACGGTTTAGGGTCCAGGTGAGGGTACGACAACGGTTTAGGAGGAGCGTACGTGTGAGGGCGCGGGTTAGTGTGAGCGTACGGGTTAGGATTATGGGACGGGTGAGGGGAAGGCTTCGGGGAAGGGTTAGGGTTAGGGTTCGGGCTAGGGTTAGGGTTAGGGGACGGGGACGGTTTAGGGTCCAGTTGAGTGTACGACAAAGGTTTAGGGGAGCGTAAGTGTGAGGGCGCGGGTTAGTGTGAGCGTACGGTTTAGGATTAGGGGACGGGTGAGGGGAAGGCTTCGGGGAAGGGTTAGGGTTAGGGTTCGGGCTAGGATTAGGGTTAGGGGACGGGGACGGTTTAGGGTCCAGGTGAGGGTTCGACAACGGTGTAGGGGGAGCGTACGTGTGAGTGTGAGGATTAGTGTGAGCGTATGGGTTAGGATTAGGGGACGGGTGAGGGGAAGGCTTCGGGGAAGGGTTAGGATTAGGGTTCGGGCTAGGGTTAGGGTTAGGGTTAGGGGACGGTTTAGTGTCCAGGTGAGGGTACGACAACGGTTTAGGGGGAGCGTACGTGTGAGGACCCGGGTTAGTGTGAGCGTACGGGTTAGGATTAGGGGACGGGTGAGGGGAAGGCTTCGGGGAAGAGTTAGGGTTAGGGTTCGGGCTAATGTTA
The DNA here is from genome assembly GCF_964270905.1 of Leucopleurus acutus. Taxonomy (NCBI): domain Eukaryota; kingdom Metazoa; phylum Chordata; class Mammalia; order Artiodactyla; family Delphinidae; genus Leucopleurus; species Leucopleurus acutus. The sequence continues at coordinate 24,463 of NW_028139178.1, forward strand.
GGGTTAGGGGACGGGGATGGTTTAGGGTCCAGGTTAGTGTACGACAACGTTTTAGGGGGAGCGTACGTGTGAGGGCGTGGGTTAGTGTGAGCGAACGGGTTAGGATTAGGGGACGGGTAAGGGGAAGGCTTGGGGAAGGGTTAGGGTTAGGGTTCGGGCTAGGATTAGGGTTAGGGGACGGGGACGGTTTACGGTCCAGGTGAGGGTACAACAACGGTTTAGGGGGAGCGTTCGTGTGAGCGTGAGGGTTAGTGTAAGCGTATCGGTTAGGATTAGGGGACGGATGAGGGGAAGGCTTCAGGGAAGGGTTAGGGTTCGGGCTAGGGTTAGGGTTAGGGGACAGGGACGGTTTAGGGTCCAGGTGAGGGTACGACAACGGTTTAGGGGGAGCGTACGTGTGAGGGCGCTGGTTAATGTGCGCGTACGGGTTAGGATTAGGGGACGGGTGAGGGGAAGGCTTCAGGGAAGGGTTAGTGTTAGGGTTCGGGCTAGGGTTAGGTGACGGGGATGGGGACGTTTTAAGGTCCAGGTGAGGGTACGACAACGGTTTAGGGGGAGCGTACGTGTGAGGGCGCGGGTTAGTGTGAGTGTACGGGTTAGGATTAGGGGACGGGTGAGGGGAAGGCTTCGGGGAAGTGTTAGGTTTAGGGTTCCGGCTAGGGTTAGGGTTAGGGGACGGGGACGGTTTAGGGTCCAGGTGAGGGTACGACAACGGTTTAGGGGGAGCGTACATGTGAGGGCGCGGGTTAGTGTGAGCGTACGGGTTAGGATTAGGGGACGGGTGAGGGGAAGGCTTCGGGGAAGGGTTAGTGTTAGGGTTCGGGCTAGGGTTAGGTGACGGGGATGGGGACGTTTTAAGGTCCAGGTGAGGGTACGACAACGGTTTAGGGGGAGCGTACGTGTGAGGGCGCGGGTTAGTGTGAGCGTACGGGTTAGGATTAGGGGACGGGTGAGGGGAAGGCTTCGGGGAAGTATTAGGTTTAGGGTTCCGGCTAGGGTTAGGGTTAGGGGACGGGGACGGTTTAGGGTCCAGGTGAGGGTACGACAACGGTTTAGGGGGAGCGTACGTGTGAGGGCGCGGGTTAGTGTGAGCGTACGGGTTAGGATTAGGGGACGGGTGAGGGGAAGGCTTCGGGGAAGGGTTAGGTTTAAGGGACGGGGACGGTTTACGGTCCAGATGAGGATACGACAACGGTTTAGGGGGAGCGTACGTGTGACGGCACGGGTTAGTGTGAGCGTACGGGTTAGGTTTAGGGGACGGGTGAGGGGAAGGCTTCGGCGAAGGGTTAGGGTTAGGGTTCGGGCTAGGGTTAGGTTTAGGGGACGGGGACGGTTTAGGGTCAAGGTGAGCGTACGACAAAGGTTTAGGGGGAGCGTACGTGTGAAGACGTGGGTTAGTGTGAGCGTATGGGTTAGGATTAGGGGAAGGGTGAGGGGAAGGCTTCAGGGAAGGGTTAGGGTTCGGGCTAGGGTTATGGTTAGGGGACGGGTACGGTTTCGGGTCCAGGTGAGGGTACGACAATGGTTTAGGGGGAGCGTACATGTGAGGGCGTGGGTTAGTGTGAGCGTACGGGTTAGGATTAGGGGACGGGTGAGGGGAAGGCTTCGGGGAAGGGTTATGGTTAGGGTTCGGGCTAGGGTTAGTGGACGGGGACGGGGACGGTTTGGGGTCCAGGTGAGGGTACGACAATGCTTTAGGGGGAGCGTACGTGTGAGGGAGCGGGTTAGCGAGAGCGTACAGGTTAGGATTAGGCGACGGGTGAGAGTCAGGCTTCGGGGAAGGGTTAGGGTTAGGGTTCGCGGTAGGGTTAGAGTTAGGAGATGGGGACGGTTTAGGGTACAGCTGAGGGTACGACAACGCTTTAGGGGGAGCGTACGTGTGAGAACGCGGGATAGTGTGAGCGTACAGTTTAGGATTAGGGGACGGGTGAGGGGAAGGCTTCGGGGAAGGGTTAGGGTTAGGGTTCGGGCTAAGGTTAGGGTTAGGGGACGGGGATGGTTTAGGGTCCAGGTTAGGGTACGACAACGGTTTAGGGGGAGCGTACCTGTGAGGGCGCGGGTTAGTGTGAGCGAACGGGTTAGGATTAGGGGACGGGTAAGGGGAAGGCTTGGGGAAGGGTTAGGGTTAGGGTTCGGGCTAGGATTAGGGTTAGGGGACGGGGACGGTTTAGGGTCCAGGTGAGGGTACAACAATGGTTTAGGGGGAGCGTACGTGTGAGCGTGAGGGTTAGTGTAAGCGTATCGGTTAGGATTAGGGGACGGATGAGGGGAAGGCTTCAGGGAAGGGTTAGGGTTCGGGCTAGGGTTAGGGTTAGGGGATAGGGACGGTTTAGGGTCCAGGTGAGGGTACGACAACGGTTTAGGGGGAGCGTACGTGTGAGGGCGCTGGTTAATGTGCGTGTACGGGTTAGGATTAGGGGACGGGTGAGGGGAAGGCTTCGGGGAAGGGTTAGGGTTAGGGTTCGGGCTAGGGTTCGGTGACGGGGATTGGGACGTTTTAAGGTCCAGGTGAGGGTACGACAACGGTTTAGGGTGAGCGTACATGTGAGGGCGCGGGTTAGTGTGAGCGTACGGGTTAGGATTAGGGGACGGATGAGGGGAAGGCTTCGGGGAAGGGTTAGTGTTAGGGTTCGGGCTAGGGTTAGGTGACGGGGATGGGGACGTTTTAAGGTCCAGGTGAGGGTACGACAACGGTTTAGGGGGAGCGTACGTGTGAGGGCGCGGGTTAGTGTGAGCGTACGGGTTAGGATTAGGGGACGGGTGAGGGGAAGGCTTCGGGGAAGTATTAGGTTTAGGGTTCCGGCTAGGGTTAGGGTTAGGGGACGGGGACGGTTTAGGGTCCAGGTGAGGGTACGACAACGGTTTAGGGGGAGCGTACGTGTGAGGGCGCGGGTTAGTGTGAGCGTATGGGTTAGGATTAGGGGACGGGTGAGGGGAAGGCTTCGGGGAAGGGTTAGGTTTAAGGGACGGGGACGGTTTACGGTCCAGATGAGGATACGACAACGGTTTAGGGGGAGCGTACGTGTGACGGCACGGGTTAGTGTGAGCATACGGGTTAGGTTTAGGGGACGGGTGAGGGGAAGGCTTCGACGAAGGGTTAGGGTTAGGGTTCGGGCTAGGGTTAGGTTTAGGGGACGGGGACGGTTTAGGGTCAAGGTGAGCGTACGACAAAGGTTTAGGGGGAGCGTACGTGTGAAGACGTGGGTTAGTGTGAGCGTATGGGTTAGGATTAGGGGAAGGGTGAGGGGAAGGCTTCAGGGAAGGGTTAGGGTTCGGGCTAGGGTTATGGTTAGGGGACGGGTACGGTTTTGGGTCCAGGTGAGGGTACGACAATGGTTTAGGGGGAGCGTACATGTGAGGGCGTGGGTTAGTGTGAGCGTACGGGTTAGGATTAGGGGACGGGTGAGGGGAAGGCTTCGGGGAAGGGTTATGGTTAGGGTTCGGGCTAGGGTTAGTGGACGGGGACGGGGACGGTTTGGGGTCCAGGTGAGGGTACGACAATGCTTTAGGGGGAGCGTACGTGTGAGGGAGCGGGTTAGCGAGAGCGTACAGGTTAGGATTAGGCGACGGGTGAGAGTCAGGCTTCGGGGAAGGGTTAGGGTTAGGGTTCGCGGTAGGGTTAGAGTTAGGAGATGGGGACGGTTTAGGGTACAGCTGAGGGTACGACAACGCTTTAGGGGGAGCGTACGTGTGAGAACGCGGGATAGTGTGAGCGTACAGTTTAGGATTATGGGACGGGTGAGGGGAAGGCTTCGGGGAAGGGTTAGGGTTAGGGTTCGGGCTAAGGTTAGGGTTAGGGGACGGGGATGGTTTAGGGTCCAGGTTAGGGTACGACAACGGTTTAGGGGGAGCGTACCTGTGAGGGCGCGGGTTAGTGTGAGCGAACGGGTTAGGATTAGGGGACGGGTAAGGGGAAGGCTTGGGGAAGGGTTAGGGTTAGGGTTCGGGCTAGGATTAGGGTTAGGGGACGGGGACGGTTTAGGGTCCAGGTGAGTGTACAACAATGGTTTAGGGGGAGCGTACGTGTGAGCGTGAGGGTTAGTGTAAGCGTATCGGTTAGGATTAGGGGACGGATGAGGGGAAGGCTTCAGGGAAGGGTTAGGGTTCGGGCTAGGGTTAGGGTTAGGGGACAGGGACGGTTTAGGGTCCAGGTGAGGGTACGACAACGGTTTAGGGGGAGCGTACGAGTGAGGGCGCTGGTTAATGTGCGCGTACGGGTTAGGATTAGGGGACGGGTGAGGGGAAGGCTTCGGGGAAGTGTTAGGGTTAGGTTTCGGGCTAGGGTTAGGTGACGGGGATTGGGACGTTTTAAGGTCCAGGTGAGGGTGCGACAACGGTTTAGGTGGAGCGTTCGTGTCAGGGTGCGGGTTAGCGTGAGCGTACGTGTTAAGATTAGGGGACGGGTGAGGGTCAGGATTCAGGGAAGTGTTAGGGTTAGGGTTCGGGCTAGGGTTAGGTTTAGGGTATGGGGACGGTTTAGTGTCCAGCTGAGTGTACAACAACGCTTTAGGTGTACCGTAAGTGTGAGGGCGTGGATTAGCGTGAGCGTATGGGTTAGGATTAGGGGACGTGTTGGGTCAGGCTTCGGGGAAATGTTAGGCTTAGGTTTCGGTCTAGGTTTAGGGTTAGGGGACGGGGACGGTTTAGGGTCCAGGTGAGGGTACGACAACGGTTTAGGAGGAGCGTACGTGTGAGGGCGCGGGTTAGTGTGAGCGTAAGGGTTAGGATTATGGGACGGGTGAGGGGAAGGCTTCGGGGAAGGGTTAGGGTTAGGGTTCGGGCTAGGGTTAGGGTTAGGGGACGGGGACGGTTTAGGGTCCAGTTGAGTGTACGACAAAGGTTTAGGGGAGCGTAAGTGTGAGGACGCGGGTTAGTGTGAGCGTACGGTTTAGGATTAGGGGACGGGTGAGGGGAAGGCTTCGGGGAAGGGTTAGGGTTAGGGTTCGGGCTAGGATTAGGGTTAGGGGACGGGGACGGTTTAGGGTCCAGGTGAGGGTTCGACAACGGTGTAGGGGGAGCGTACGTGTGAGCGTGAGGGTTAGTGTGAGCGTATGGGTTAGGATTAGGGGACGGGTGAGGGGAAGGCTTCGGGGAAGGGTTAGGGTTAGGGTTCGGGCTAGGATTAGGGTTAGGGGACGGGGACGGTTTAGGGTCCAGGTGAGGGTTCGACAACGGTGTAGGGGGAGCGTACGTGTGAGCGTGAGGGTTAGTGTGAGCGTATGGGTTAGGATTAGGGGACGGGTGAGGGGAAGGCTTCGGGGAAGGGTTAAGATTAGGGTTCGGGCTAGGGTTAGGGTTAGGGTTAGGGGACGGTTTAGTGTCCAGGTGAGGGTACGACAACGCTTTAGGGGGAGTGTACGTGTGAGGGCGTGGGTTAGTGTGAGCGTACGGGTTAGGATTCGGGGACGGGTGAGGGGAAGGCTTCGGGGAAGTTTTAGGTTTAAGGGACGGGGACGGTTTAGGGTCCAGGTGAGGGTACGACAACGGTTTAGGGGGAGCGTACGTGTGAGGGCGCGGGTTAGTGTGAGCGTACGGGTTAGGATTAGGGGTCGGGTGAGGGGAAGGCTTCGGGGAAGGGTTAGGGTTAAGGGACGGGGACGGTTTACGGTCCAGATGAGGATACGACAACGGTTTAGGGGGCGCGTACGTGTGAAGGCACGGGTTAGTGTGAGCGTACGGGTTAGGTTTAGGGGACGGGTGAGGGGAAGGCTTCGGCGAAGGGTTAGGGTTAGGGTTCGGGCTAGGGTTAGGTTTAGGGGACGGGGACGGTTTAGGGTCAAGGTGAGCGTACGACAAAAGTTTAGAGGGAGCGTACGTGTGAAGACGTGGGTTAGTGTGAGCGTATGGGTTAGGATTAGGGGAAGGGTGAGGGGAAGGCTTCAGGGAAGGGTTAGGGTTCGGGCTAGGGTTATGGTTAGGGGACGGGTACGGTTTCGGGTCCTGGTGAGGGTACGACAATGGTTTAGGGGGAGCGTACATGTGAGGGCGTGGGTTAGTGTGAGCGTACGGGTTAGGATTAGGGGACGGGTGAGGGGAAGGCTTCGGGGAAGGGTTATGGTTAGGGTTCGGGCTAGGGTTAGTGGACGGGGACGGGGACGGTTTGGGGTCCAGGTGAGGGTACGACAATGCTTTAGGGGGAGCGAACGTGTGAGGGAGCGGGTTAGCGAGAGCGTACAGGTTAGGATTAGGCGACGGGTGAGAGTCAGGCTTCGGGGAAGGGTTAGGGTTAGGGTTCGCGGTAGGGTTAGAGTTAGGAGATGGGGACGGTTTAGGGTACAGCTGAGGGTACGACAACGCTTTAGTGGGAGCGTAAGTGTGAGAACGCGGGATAGTGTGAGCGTACAGTTTAGGATTAGGGGACGGGTGAGGGGAAGGCTTCGGGGAAGGGTTAGGGTTAGGGTTCGGGCTAAGGTTAGGGTTAGGGGACGGGGATGGTTTAGGGTCCAGGTTAGGGTACGACAACGGTTTAGGGGGAGCATACCTGTGAGGGCACGGGTTAGTGTGAGCGAACGGGTTAGGATTAGGGGACGGGTAAGGGGAAGGCTTGGGGAAGGGTTAGGGTTAGGGTTCGGGCTAGGATTAGGGTTAGGGGACGGGGACGGTTTAGGGTCCAGGTGAGGGTACAACAATGGTTTAGGGGGAGCGTACGTGTGAGCGTGAGGGTTAGTGTAAGCGTATCAGTTAGGATTAGGGGACGGATGAGGGGAAGGCTTCAGGGAAGGGTTAGGGTTCGGGCTAGGGTTAGGGTTAGGGGACAGGGACGGTTTAGGGTCCAGGTGAGGGTACGACAACGGTTTAGGGGGAGCGTACGTGTGAGGGCGCTGGTTAATGTGCGCGTACGGGTTAGGATTAGGGGACGGGTGAGGGGAAGGCTTCGGGGAAGGGTTAGGGTTAGGGTTCGGGCTAGGGTTAGGTGACGGGGATTGGGACGTTTTAAGGTCCAGGTGAGGGTACGACAACGGTTTAGGGGGAGCGTACGTGTGAGGGCGCGGGTTAGTGTGAGCGTACGGGTTAGGATTAGGGGACGGGTGAGGGGAAGGCTTCGGGGAAGTGTTAGGTTTAGGGTTCCGGCTACGGTTAGGGTTAGGGGACGGGGACGGTTTAGGGTCCAGGTGAGGGTACGACAACGGTTTAGGGGGAGCGTACGTGTGAGGGCGCGGGTTAGTGTGAGCGTACGGGTTAGGATTAGGGGACGGGTGAGGGGAAGGCTTCGGGGAAGGGTTAGGGTTAGGGTTCGGGTTAGGGTTAGGGGACGGGGACGGGGACGGTTTGGGGTCCAGGTGAGGGTACGACAATGCTTTAGGGGGAGCGTACGTGTGAGCGCGCATGTTAGCGAGAGCGTACAGGTTAGGATTAGGCGACGGGTGAGAGTCAGGCTTCGGGGAAGGGTTAGGGTTAGGGTTCGCGGTAGGGTTAGAGTTAGGAGACGGGGACGGTTTAGGGTACAGCTGAGGGTACGACAACGCTTTAGGGGGAGTGTACGTGTGAGGGCGCAGGTTAGCGTTAGAGTGCGGGTTAGGATTAGGGGACGGGTTAGGTTCAGGCTTCGGGAAGGTTTAGGGTTAGGGTTCGGGCTATGGTTAGGGTTAGGGGACGGGGACGGTTTAGGGTCCAGGTGAGGGTACGACAACGGTTTAGGGGGAGCGTACGTGTGAGGGCGCGGGTTAGTGTGAGCGTACGGGTTAGGATTAGGGGACAGGTGAGTGTCAGGATTCAGGGAAGGTTTAGGGTTAGGGTTCAGTCTAGGGTTAGGGTTAGGGGACGGGGACGGTTTAGGGTCCAGTTGAGGGTACGACAACGCTTTAGGGGGAGCGTACGTGTGAGGGCGTGGGTGAGTGTTAGCGTACGGGTTAGGATTAGGGGACGGGTGAGGGTCAGGCTTCGTGGAAGGGTTAGGGTTAGGGTTCGGCCTAGGTTTAGGGTTAGGGGACGGGGACGGTTGAGGGTCCAGGTGAGGGTATGACAACGCTTTAGGGGTAGCGTAGTTGTGAGAGCGCGGGTCAGTGTTAGCGTACTTGTGAGGATTAGGGGACGGGTGAGGGTCAGGCTTCGGGGAAGGGTTAGGGTTAGGGATCGGGCTAGGTTTAGGGTTAGGGAACCGGGACGGTTTAAGGTCCAGATGAGTGTACGACATCGCTTTAGGGGGAGCGTACGTGTGAGGGCACGGGTTAGCGTTAGCGTACAGGTTAGGATTAGGGGACGGGTGAGGGTCAGGCTTCAGGGAAGGGTTAGGGTTAGAGTTTGGGCTAGGGTTAGGGTTAGGGGACGGGGACGGTTTAGGGTCCCCGTGAGGGTACGACAAAGCTTTAGGGGTTGCATACGTGTGAGGGCGCGTGTTAGTGTCAGCGTACGGGTTAGGATTAGGGGACTGGTGAGGGTCAGGCTTCGGGGAAGTGTTAGGGTTAGGGACAGGCTAGGGTTAGGTTTAGGGGATGGGGACGGTTTAGGGTACAGTTGAGGATACGACAACACTTTAGGGGGAGCGTACGTGTGAGGGCGTGTGTTAGCGTTTGCGTACGGGTTAGGATTAGGGGACGGTGAGGGTCAGGCTTCGCGGAAGTTTAAGATTTAGTGTTCGGGCTAGGGTTAGGGCTAGGGGACGGGAACGGTTTAGGGTCCAGGTGAGGGTACGACAACGCTTTAGGGGGAGCGTACGTGTGAGGGCGTGGGTTAGTGTTAGCGTACGTGATAGGATTAGGGTACGGGTGAGGGTCAGGCTTCGGGGAAGGGTTAGGGTTAGGGTTCGGTCTAAGGTTAGGGTTAGGGGACGGGGACGGTTTAGGGTAAAGGTGAGGGTACGACAACGCTTTAGGGGGAGCGTACGTGTGAGGGCGCGGGTTAGTGTTAGCGTACGGGTTAGGATTAGGGGACGGGTGAGGGTCAGGATTCGGGGAAGTGTTAGGGTTAGGGTTCGGGCTAGGGTTAGGGGACGGGGACTGGGACGGTTGAGGGTCCAGGTTAGGGTATGACAACGCTTTAGGGGTAGCGTACTTGTGAGGGCGCATGTCAGTGTTAGCGTACAGGTTAGGATTAGGGGACGGGTGAGGGTCAGGCTTCGGGGAAGGGTTAGGGTTAGGGATCAGGCTAGGGTTAAGGTTAGGGGACCGGGACGGTTTAGGGTTCATGTGAGGTTACGAGAACGCTTTAGGGGGAGCGTACGTGTGAGAGCGCGGGTTAGTGTTAGCGTACGGGTTAGGATTAGGGGACGGGTGAGGGTCAGGATTCGGGGAAGGGTTAAGGTTAGGGTTCGGCCTAGGGTTAGGGTTAGGTTTAGGGGACGGGGACGGTTTAGGGTCCAGGTGAGGGTACGACAACGCTTTAGATGGAGCGTACGTGTGAGGGCGCGTGTTAGTGTTAGCGTACGGATTAGGATTAGGGGACAGGTGAGTGTCAGGCTTCAGGGAATCGTTAGGGTTAGGGTTCGGGCTAGGGTTAGGTTTAGGGGATGGTGACGGTTTAGGGTCCAGGTGAGGGTACGACAACGCTTTAGGTTTAGCATACGTGTGAGGGAGCGGATTAGCGTTAGCGTACGGGTTAGGATTAGGGGACGTGTTGGGTCAGGCTTCGGGGAAGGGTCAGGCTTAGGTTTCGGTCTAGGGTTAGGGTTAGGAGAAGGGGATGGTTGAGGGTCCAGGTGAGGGTACGACAACGCTTTAGGGACAGCGTACGTGTGAGGGCGTGGGTTAGTTTGAGCGTACGGCTTACGATTATGGGACGGGTGAGGGGAAGTCTTCGGGGAAGTGTTAGGGTTAGGGTTCGGGCTAGGGTTAGGGTTAGGGGACGGGGACGGTTTAGGGTCCAGGTGAGGGTACGACAACGGTTTCGTTGGAGCGTACGTGAGAGGGCGTGGGTTAGTGTGAGCGTACGGGCTAGGATTAGGGGACAGGTGAGGGTCAGGCTTCAGGGAAGTGTTAGGTTTAGGGTTCGGGCAAGGGTTAGGGGACAGGGACGGGGACGGTTGAGGGTCCAGGTGAGGGTACGAGAACGCTTTAGGGGGAGCGTACATGTGAGGGCGCGGGTTAGCGTTAGCGTACGGGTTAGGATTAGGGCATGGGTGAGGTTCACGCTTCGGGGAATTTTTAGGGTTAGGGTTCGGGCTAGGGTTAGGGTTAGGGGACGGGGACGGTTTAGGGTCCACGTGAGGGTATGAGAACGCTTTAGGGGGAGCGTACATGTGAGGGCACGGGTTAGCGTTAGCGTACGGGTTAGGATAAGGGGACGGGTGAGGGTCAGGCTTCGAGGAAGGGCTAGGGTTATGGTTCGGCCTAGGGTTAGGGTTAGGGGACGGGGACGGTTTAGGGTCCAGGTGAGGGTATGACAACGCTTTATGGGGAGGGTATGTGTGAGGGCGCCGGTTAGTGTTAGCGTACGAGTAAGGATTAGGGGAAGAGTGAGGGCCAGGCTTCAGGGAAGTGTTCGGATTAGGGTTCGGGCTAGGGTTAGTGATAGGGGACGGGGATGGTTTAGGGTCCAGGTGAGGGGACGACAACGCTTTATGGTAACGTATGAGTGAGAGCGTGGGTTAGTGTTAGCGTATGGGTTAGGATTAGGGGACGGGTGAGGGTCAGGCTCGGGGAAGGTTTAGCATTAGGGTTCGGGCTAGGGTTAGGGTTAGTGGACGGGGACGATTTAGGGTTCAGGTGAGTGTACGACAACACTTTAGGGGGAGCGTACGTGTGAGGGCGCGGGTTATTGTTAGCGTACGGGTTAGGATTAGGGCACGGGTGAGGTTCAGGCTTCGGGGAAGGTTTAGGGTTAGGGTTTGGGCTAGGGTTAGGGTTAGGGGGCGAGGACGGTTTAGGGTCCTCGTGAGCGTACGACAAAGCTTTAGGGGGAGCATACGTGTGAGGGCGCGTGTTAGTGTCAGCGTACGGGTTAGGATTATGGGACTGATGAGGGTCAGGCTTCGGGGAAGTGTTAGGGTTAGGGACAGGCTAGGGTTAGGGTTAGGGGATGGGGTTGGTTTAGAGTACAGGTGAGGGTACGACAACGCTTTAGGGGGAGCGTACGTGTGAGGGCGTGGGTTAGCGTTTGCGTACGGGTTAGGATTATGGGACGGTTGAGGGTCAGGCTTCGCGGAAGGCTAAGGATTAGGGTTCAGGCTAGGGTTAGGGCTAGGGGACGGGAACGGTTTAGGGTCCAGGTGAGGGTACGACAACGCTTTTGGGGGAGCGTACGTGTGAGGGCGTGGGTTAGTGTTAGCGTACGTGATAGGATTAGGGTACGGGTGAGGGTCAGGCTTCGGGGAAGGGTTAGGGTTAGGGTTCGGGCTAAGGTTAGGGTTAGGGGACGGGGACGGTTTAGGGTCCAGGTGAGGGTACGACAACGCTTTAGGGGGAGTGTACGTGTGAGGGCGCGGGTTAGTGTTAGCGTACGGGTGAGGATTAGGGGACGGGTGAGGGTCAGGATTCGGGGAAGTGTTAGGGTTAGTGTTCGGGCTAGGGTTAGGGGACGGGGACTGGGACGGTTGAGGGTCCAGGTTAGGGTATGACAACGCTTTAGGGGTAGCGTACTTGTGAGGGCGCATGTCAGTGTTAGCGTACAGGTTAGGATTAGGGGACGGGTGAAGGTCAGGCTTCGGGGAAGGGTTAGGGTTAGGGATCAGGCTAGGGTTAAGGATAGGGGACCGGGACGGTTCAGGGTTCATGTGAGTTTACGACAACGCTTTAGGGGGAGCGTAAGTGTGAGAGCGTGGGTTAGTGTTAGCATACGGGTTAGGATTAGGGGACGGGTGAGGGTCAGGATTCGGGGAAGGGGTAAGGTTAGGGTTCGGCCTAGGGTTAGGGTTAGGGGACGGGGACGGTTTAGGGTCCAGGTGAGGGTACGACAACACTTTAGATGGAGCGTACGTGTGAGGGCGCATGTTAGTGTTAGCGTACGGATTAGGATTAGGGGACAGGTGAGTGTCAGGCTTCGGGGAATCGTTAGGGTTAGGGTTCGGGCTAGGGTTACGTTTAGGGGATGGTGACGGTTTAGGGATCAGGTGAGGGAACGACAATGCTTTAGGTTTAGCATACGTGTGAGGGAGTGGATTAGCGTTAGCGTACGGGTTAGGATTAGGGGACGTGTTGGGTCAGGCTTCGGGGAAGTGTTAGGTTTAGGGTTTGGGCTAGGGTTAGGGTTAGGGGACGGGGACGGTTTAGGGTCCAGGTGAGGGTACGACAACGGTTTCGTTGGAGCGTACGTGAGAGGGCGCGGGTTAGTGTGAGTGTACAGGTTAGGATTAGGGGACGGGTGAGGGGAAGGCTTCGGGGAAGGGTTACGGTTAGGGTTCGGGCTATGGTTAGGGTTAGGGGACGGGGACGGTTTAGGGTCCAGGTGAGGGTACGACAACGGTTTAGGGGGAGCGTACGTGTGAGGGCGCGGGTTAGTGTGAGTGTACGGGATAGGATTAGGGGACGGGTGAGGGGAAGGCTTCGGGGAAGGGTTAGGGTTAGGGTTCGGGCTAGGGTTAGGGTTAGGGGACGGGGACGGTTTAGGGTCCAGTTGAGTGTACGACAAAGGTTTAGGGGAGCGTAAGTGTGAGGGCGCGGGTTAGTGTGAGCGTACGGTTTAGGATTAGGGGACGGGTGAGGGGAAGGCTTCGGGGAAGGGTTAGGGTTAGGGTTCGGGCTAGGATTAGGGTTAGGGGACGGGGACGGTTTAGGGTCCAGGTGAGGGTTCGACAACGGTGTAGGGGGAGCGTACGTGTGAGCGTGAGGGTTAGTGTGAGCGTATGGGTTAGGATTAGGGGACGGGTGAGGGGAAGGCTTCGGGGAAGGGTTAAGATTAGGGTTCGGGCTAGGGTTAGGGTTAGGGTTAGGGGACGGTTTAGTGTCCAGGTGAGGGTACGACAACGGTTTAGGGGGAGTGTACGTGTGAGGGCGTGGGTTAGTGTGAGCGTACCGGTTAGGATTCGGGGACGGGTGAGGGGAAGGCTTCGGGGAAGTGTTAGGTTTAAGGGACGGGGATGATTTAGGGTCCAGGTGAGGGTACGACAACGGTTTAGGGGGAGCGTACGTGTGAGGACCCGGGTTAGTGTGAGCGTACGGGTTAGGATTAGGGGACGGGTGAGGGGAAGGCTTCGGGGAAGAGTTAGGGTTAGGGTTCGGGCTAAGGTTAGGGTTAGGGGACAGAGATGGTTTAGGGTCCAGGTTAGTGTACGACAACGTTTTAGGGGGAGCGTACGTGTGAGGGCGCGGGTTAGTGTGAGCGAACGGGTTAGGATTAGGGGACGGGTAAGGGGAAGGCTTGGGGAAGGGTTAGGGTTAGGGTTCGGGCTAGGATTAGGGTTAGGGGACGGGGACGGTTTAGGGCCAGGTGATGGTACAACAACGGTTTAGGGGGAGCGTACGTGTGAGCGTGAGGGTTAGTGTAAGCGTATCGGTTAGGATTAGGGGACGGATGAGGGGAAGGCTTCAGGGAAGGGTTAGGGTTCGGGCTAGGGTTAGGGTTAGGGGACAGGGACGGTTTAGGGTCCAGGTAAGGGTACGACAACGGTTTAGGGGGTGCGTACGTGTGAGGGTGTGGGTTAGTGTTAGGGGACGGGTTAGGATTAGGGGACGGGTGAGGGGAAGGCTTCGGGGAAGGGTTAGTGTTAGGGTTCGGGCTAGGGTTAGGTGACGGGGATGGGGACGTTTTAAGGTCCAGGTGAGGGTACGACAACGGTTTAAGGGGAGCGTACGTGTGAGGGCGCGGGTTAGTGTGAGCATACGGGTTAGGATTAGGGGACGGGTGAGGGGAAGGCTTCGGGGAAGTGTTAGGTTTAGGGTTCCGGCTAGGGTTAGGGTTAGGGGACGGGGACGGTTTAGGGTCCAGGTGAGGGTACGACAACGGTTTAGGGGGAGCGTACGTTTGAGGGCGCGGGTTAGTGTGAGCGTACGGGTTAGGATTAGGGGACGGGTGAGGGGAAGGCTTCGGGGAAGGGTTAGGGTTAAGGGACGGGGACGGTTTACGGTCCAGATGAGGATACGACAACGGTTTAGCGGGAGCGTACGTGTGACGGCACGGGTTAGTGTGAGCGTACGGGTTAGGTTTAGGGGACGGGTGAGGGGAAGGCTTCGGCGAAGGGTTAGGGTTAGGGTTCGGGCTAGGGTTAGGTTTAGGGGACGGGGACGGTTTAGGGTCAAGGTGAGCGTACGACAAAGGTTTAGGGGGAGCGTACGTGTGAAGACGTGGGTTAGTGTGAGCGTATGGGTTAGGATTAGGGGAAGGGTGAGGGGAAGACTTCAGGGAAGGGTTAGGGTTCGGGCTAGGGTTATGGTTAGGGGACGGGTACGGTTTCGGGTCCAGGTGAGGGTACGACAATGGTTTAGGGGGAGCGTACATGTGAGGGCGTGGGTTAGTGTGAGCGTACGGGTTAGGATTAGGGGACGGGTGAGGGGAAGGCTTCGGGGAAGGGTTATGGTTAGGGTTCGGGCTAGGGTTAGTGGACGGGGACGGGGACGGTTTGGGGTCCAGGTGAGGGTACGACAATGCTTTAGGGGAAGCGTACGTGTGAGGGAGCGGGTTATCGAGAGCGTACAGGTTAGGATTAGGCGACGGGTGAGCGTCAGGCTTTGGGGAAGGGTTAGTGTTAGGGTTCGCGGTAGGGTTAGAGTTAGGAGATGGGGACAGTTTAGGGTACAGCTGAGGGTACGACAACGCTTTAGGGGGAGGGTACGTGTGAGAACGCGGGATAGTGTGAGCGTACAGTTTAGGATTAGGGGACGGGTGAGGGGAAGGCTTTGGGGAAGGGTTAGGGTTAGGGTTCGGGCTAAGGTTATGGTTAGGGGACGGGGATGGTTTAGGGTCCAGGTTAGGGTACGACAATGATTTAGGGGGAGCGTACCTGTGAGGGCGCGGGTTAGTGTGAGCGAACGGGTTAGGATTAGGGGACGGGTAAGGGGAAGGCTTGGGGAAGGGTTAGGGTTAGGGTTCGGGCTAGGATTAGGGTTAGGGGACGGGGACGGTTTAGGGTCCAGGTGAGGGTACAACAATGGTTTAGGGGGAGCGTACGTGTGAGCGTGAGGGTTAGTGTAAGCGTATCGGTTAGGATTAGGGGACGGATGATGGGAAGGCTTCAGGGAAGGTGTAGGGTTCGGGCTAGGGTTAGGGTTAGGGGACAGGGACGGTTTAGGGTCCAGGTGAGGGTACGACAACGGTTTAGGGGGAGCGTACGTGTGAGGGCGCTGGTTAATGTGTGCGTACGGGTTAGGATTAGGGGACGGGTGAGGGGAAGGCTTCGGGGAAGGGTTAGGGTTAGGGTTCGGGCTAGGGTTAGGTGACGGGGATTGGGACGTTTTAAGGTCCAGGTGAGGGTACGACAACGGTTTAGGGGGAGCGTACGTGTGAGGGCGCTGGTTAGTGTGAGCGTACGGGTTAGGATTAGGGGACGGGTGAGGGGAAGGCTTCGGGGAAGTGTTAGGTTTAGGGTTCCGGCTAGGGTTAGGGTTAGGGGACGGGGACTGTTTAGGGTCCAGGTGAGGGTACGACAACGGTTTAGGGGGAGCGTACGTTTGAGGGCGTGGGTTAGTGTGAGCGTACGGGTTAGGATTAGGGGACGGGTGAGGGGAAGGCTTCGGGGAAGGGTTAGGGTTAGGGTTCGGGCTAGGGTTAGGGGACGGGGACGGGGACGGTTTGGGGTCCAGGTGAGGGTACGACAATGCTTTAGGGGGAGCGTACGTGTGAGGGCGCGGGTTAGCGAGAGCGTACAGGTTAGGATTAGGCGACGGGTGAGAGTCAGGCTTCGGGGAACGGTTAGGGTTAGGGTTCGCGGTAGGGTTACAGTTAGGAGACGGGGACGGTTTAGGGTACAGCTGAGGGTACCACAACGCTTTAGGGGGAGCGTACGTGTGAGAACGCGGGTTAGCGTTAGAGTGCGGGTTAGGATTAGGGGACGGGTTAGATTCAGGCTTCGGGAAGGGTTAGGTTTAGGGTTCGGTCTAGGGTTAGGTTTAGGGTATGGGGACGGTTTAGTGTCCAGCTGAGTGTACAACAACGCTTTAGGTGTAGCGTAAGTGTTAGGGCGTGGATTAGCGTGAGCGTATGGGTTAGGATTCGGGGACGTGTTGGGTCAGGCTTCGGGGAAATGTTAGGCTTAGGTTTCGGTCTAGGTTTAGGGTTAGGGGACGGGGACGGTTTAGGGTCCAGGTGAGGGTACGACAACGGTTTAGGAGGAGCGTACGTGTGAGGGCGCGGGTTAGTGTGAGCGTACGGGTTAGGATTATGGGACGGGTGAGGGGAAGGCTTCGGGGAAGGGTTAGGGTTAGGGTTCGGGCTAGGGTTAGGGTTATGGGACGGGGATGGTTTAGGGTCCAGTTGAGTGTACGACAAAGGTTTAGGGGGAGCGTAAGTGTGAGGGCGCGGGTTAGTGTGAGCGTACGGGTTAGGATTAGGGGACGGGTGAGGGGAAGGCTTCGGGGAAGGGTTAGGGTTAGGGTTCGGGCTAGGATTAGGGTTAGGGGACGGGGACGGTTTAGGGTCCAGGTGAGGGTACGACAACGGTGTAGGGGGAGCGTACGTGTGAGCGTGAGGGTTAGTGTGAGCGTATGGGTTAGGATTGGGGGACGGGTGAGGGGAAGACTTCAGGGAAGGGTTAGGGTTTGGGCTAGGTTTAGGGGACGGGGATGGGCACGGTTTAGGGTCCAGGTGAGGGTACGACAACGGTTTAGGGGGAGCGTACGTGTGAGGGCGCGGGTTAGTGTGAGCGTACGGGTTAGGATTAGGGGACGGGTGAGGGGAAGTCTTCGGGGAAGGGTTAGGTTTAGGGTTCCGGCTAGGGTTAGGGTTAGGGGACGGGGACGGTTTAGGGTACAGGTGAGGGTACGACAACGGTTTAGGGGGAGCGTACGTGTGAGGGCGCGGGTTAGTGTGAGCGTACGGGTTAGGATTAGGGGACGGGTGAGGGGAAGGCTTCGGGGAAGGGTTAGGGTTAGGGTTCAGGCTAGGGTTAGGGTTAGGGTTAGGGGACGGTTTAGTGTCCAGGTGAGGGTACGACAACGGTTTAGGGGGAGCGTACGTGTGAGGGCGTGGGTTAGTGTGAGCGTACGGGTTAGGATTAGGGGACGGGTGAGGGGAAGGCTTCGGGGAAGGGTTAGGGTTAAGGGACGGGGACGGTTTACGGTCCAGATGAGGATACGACAACGGTTTAGGGGGAGCGTACGTGTGACGGCACGGGTTAGTGTGAGCGTACGGGTTAGGTTTAGGGGACGGGTGAGGGGAAGGCTTCGGCGAAGGGTTAGGGTTAGGGTTCGGGCTAGGGTTAGGTTTAGGGGACGGGGACGGTTTAGGGTCAAGGTGAGCGTACGACAAAGGTTTAGGGGGAGCGTACGTGTGAAGACGTGGGTTAGTGTGAGCGTATGGGTTAGGATTAGGGGAAGGGTGAGGGGAAGACTTCAGGGAAGGGTTAGGGTTCGGGCTAGGGTTATGGTTAGGTGACGGGTACGGTTTCGGGTCCAGGTGAGGGTACGACAATGGTTTAGGGGGAGCGTACATGTGAGGGCGTGGGTTAGTGTGAGCGTACGGGTTAGGATTAGGGGACGGGTGAGGGGAAGGCTTCGGGGAAGGGTTATGGTTAGGGTTCGGGCTAGGGTTAGTGGACGGGGACGGGGACGGTTTGGGGTCCAGGTGAGGGTACGACAATGCTTTAGGGGAAGCGTACGTGTGAGGGAGCGGGTTAGCGAGAGCGTACAGGTTAGGATTAGGCGACGGGTGAGCGTCAGGCTTCGGGGAAGGGTTAGGTTTAGGGTTCGCGGTAGGGTTAGAGTTAGGAGATGGGGACGGTTTAGGGTACAGCTGAGGGTACGACAACGCTTTAGGGGGAGCGTACGTGTGAGAACGCGGGATAGTGTGAGCGTACAGTTTAGGATTAGGGGACGGGTGAGGGGAAGGCTTCGGGGAAGGGTTAGGGTTAGGGTTCGGGCTAAGGTTAGGGTTAGGGGACGGGGATGGTTTAGGGTCCAGGTTAGGGTACGACAATGGTTTACGGGGAGCGTACCTGTGAGGGCGCGGGTTAGTGTGAGCGAACGGGTTAGGATTAGGGGACGGGTAAGGGGAAGGCTTGGGGAAGGGTTAGGGTTAGGGTTCGGGCTAGGATTAGGGTTAGGGGACGGGGACGGTTTAGGGTCCAGGTGAGGGTACAACAATGGTTTAGGGGGAGCGTACGTGTGAGCGTGAGGGTTAGTGTAAGCGTATCGGTTAGGATTAGGGGACGGATGAGGGGAAGGCTTCAGGGAAGGGTTAGGGTTCGGGCTAGGGTTAGGGTTAGGGGACAGGGACGGTTTAGGGTCCAGGTGAGGGTACGACAACGGTTTAGGGGGAGCGTACGTGTGAGGGCGCTGGTTAATGTGTGCGTACGGGTTAGGATTAGGGGACGGGTGAGGGGAAGGCTTCGGGGAAGGGTTAGGGTTAGGGTTCGGGCTAGGGTTAGGTGACGGGGACAGGGACGGTTTAGGGTCCAGGTGAGGGTACGACAACGGTTTAGGGGGAGCGTACGTGTGAGGGCGCGGGTCAGTGTGAGCGTACGGGTTAGGATTAGGGGACGGGTGAGGGGAAGGCTTCGGGGAAGGGTTAGGGTTAGGGTTCGGGCTAGGGTTAGGGGACGGGGACGGGGACGGTTTGGGGTCCAGGTGAGGGTACGACAATGCTTTAGGGGGAGCGTACGTGTGAGGGCGCGGGTTAGCGAGAGCGTACAGGTTAGGATTAGGCGACGGGTGAGAGTCAGGCTTCGGCGAACGGTTAGGGTTAGGGTTCGCGGTAGGGTTACAGTTAGGAGACGGGGACGGTTTAGGGTACAGCTGAGGGTACCACAACGCTTTAGGGGGAGCGTACGTGTGAGAACGCGGGTTAGCGTTAGAGTGCGGGTTAGGATTAGGGGACGGGTTAGATTCAGGCTTCGGGAAGGGTTAGGTTTAGGGTTCGGTCTAGGGTTAGGTTTAGGGTATGGGGACGGTTTAGTGTCCAGCTGAGTGTACAACAACGCTTTAGGTGTAGCGTAAGTGTTAGGGCGTGGATTAGCGTGAGCGTATGGGTTAGGATTCGGGGACGTGTTGGGTCAGGCTTCGGGGAAATGTTACGCTTAGGTTTCGGTCTAGGTTTAGGGTTAGGGGACGGGGACGGTTTAGGGTCCAGGTGAGGGTACGACAACGGTTTAGGAGGAGCGTACGTGTGAGGGCGCGGGTTAGTGTGAGCGTACGGGTTAGGATTATGGGACGGGTGAGGGGAAGGCTTCGGGGAAGGGTTAGGGTTAGGGTTCGGGCTAGGGTTAGGGTTATGGGACGGGGATGGTTTAGGGTCCAGTTGAGTGTACGACAAAGGTTTAGGGGGAGCATAAGTGTGAGGGCGCGGGTTAGTGTGAGCGTACGGGTTAGGATTAGGGGACGGGCGAGGGGAAGGCTTCGGGGAAGGGTTAGGGTTAGGGTTCGGGCTAGGATTAGGGTTAGGGGACGGGGACGGTTTAGGGTCCAGGTGAGGGTACGACAACGGTGTAGGGTGAGCGTACGTGTGAGCGTGAGGGTTAGTGTAAGCGTATGGGTTAGGATTGGGGGACGGGTGAGGGGAAGACTTCAGGGAAGGGTTAGGGTTTGGGCTAGGTTTAGGGGACGGGGATGGGCACGGTTTAGGGTCCAGGTGAGGGTACGACAACGGTTTAGGGGGAGCGTACGTGTGAGGGCGCGGGTTAGTGTGAGCGTACGGGTTAGGATTAGGGGACGGGTGAGGGGAAGTCTTCGGGGAAGGGTTAGGTTTAGGGTTCCGGCTAGGGTTAGGGTTAGGGGACGGGGACGGTTTAGGGTACAGGTGAGGGTACAACAACGGTTTAGGGGGAGCGTACGTGTGAGGGCGCGGGTTAGTGTGAGCGTACGGGTTAGGATTAGGGGACGGGTGAGGGGAAGGCTTCGGGGAAGGGTTAGGGTTAGGGTTCAGGCTAGGGTTAGGGTTAGGGTTAGGGGACGGTTTAGTGTCCAGGTGAGGGTACGACAACGGTTTAGGGGGAGCGTACGTGTGAGGGCGCGGGTTAGTGTGAGCGTACGGGTTAGGATTAGGGGACGGGTGAGGGGAAGGCTTCGGGGAAGGGTTAGGGTTAAGGGACGGGGACGGTTTACGGTCCAGATGAGGATACGACAACGGTTTAGGGGGAGCGTACGTGTGACGGCACGGGTTAGTGTGAGCGTACGGGTTAGGTTTAGGGGACGGGTGAGGGGAAGGCTTCGGCGAAGGGTTAGGGTTAGGGTTCGGGCTAGGGTTAGGTTTAGGGGACGGGGACGGTTTAGGGTCAAGGTGAGCGTACGACAAAGGTTTAGGGGGAGCGTACGTGTGAAGACGTGGGTTAGTGTGAGCGTATGGGTTAGGATTAGGGGAAGGGTGAGGGGAAGACTTCAGGGAAGGGTTAGGGTTCGGGCTAGGGTTATGGTTAGGGGACGGGTACGGTTTCGGGTCCAGGTGAGTGTACGACAATGGTTTAGGGGGAGCGTACATGTGAGGGCGTGGGTTAGTGTGAGCGTACGGGTTAGGATTAGGGGACGGGTGAGGGGAAGGCTTCGGGGAAGGGTTATGGTTAGGGTTCGGGCTAGGGTTAGTGGACGGGGACGGGGACGGTTTGGGGTCCAGGTGAGGGTACGACAATGCTTTAGGGGAAGCGTACGTGTGAGGGAGCGGGTTAGCGAGAGCGTACAGGTTAGGATTAGGCGACGGGTGAGCGTCAGGCTTCGGGGAAGGGTTAGGGTTAGGGTTCGCGGTAGGGTTAGAGTTAGGAGATGGGGACGGTTTCGGGTACAGCTGAGGGTACGACAACGCTTTAGGGGGAGCGTACGTGTGAGAACGCGGGATAGTGTGAGCGTACAGTTTAGGATTAGGGGACGGGTGAGGGGAAGGCTTCGGGGAAGGGTTAGGGTTAGGGTTCGGGCTAAGGTTATGGTTAGGGGACGGGGATGGTTTAGGGTCCAGGTTAGGGTACGACAATGGTTTAGGGGGAGCGTACCTGTGAGGGCGCGGGTTAGTGTGAGCGAACGGGTTAGGATTAGGGGACGGGTAAGGGGAAGGCTTGGGGAAGGGTTAGGGTTAGGGTTCGGGCTAGGATTAGGGTTAGGGGACGGGGACGGTTTAGGGTCCAGGTGGGGGTACAACAATGGTTTAGGGGGAGCGTACGTGTGAGCGTGAGGGTTAGTGTAAGCGTATCGGTTAGGATTAGGGGACGGATGAGGGGAAGGCTTCAGGGAAGGGTTAGGGTTCGGGCTAGGGTTAGGGTTAGGGGACAGGGACGGTTTAGGGTCCAGGTGAGGGTACGACAACGGTTTAGGGGGAGCGTACGTGTGAGGGCGCTGGTTAATGTGTGCGTACGGGTTAGGATTAGGGGACGGGTGAGGGGAAGGCTTCGGGGAAGGGTTAGGGTTAGGGTTCGGGCTAGGGTTAGGTGACGGGGATTGGGACGTTTTAAGGTCCAGGTGAGGGTACGACAACGGTTTAGGGGGAGCGTACGTGTGAGGGCGCGGGTTAGTGTGAGCGTACGGGTTAGGATTAGGGGACGGGTGAGGGGAAGGCTTCGGGGAAGTGTTAGGTTTAGGGTTCCGGCTAGGGTTAGGGTTAGGGGACGGGGACGGTTTAGGGTCCAGGTGAGGGTACGACAACGGTTTAGGGGGAGCGTACGTGTGAGGGCGCGGGTCAGTGTGAGCGTACGGGTTAGGATTAGGGGACGGGTGAGGGGAAGGCTTCGGGGAAGGGTTAGGGTTAGGGTTCGGGCTAGGGTTAGGGGACGGGGACGGGGACGGTTTGGGGTCCAGGTGAGGGTACGACAATGCTTTAGGGGGAGCGTACGTGTGAGGGCGCGGGTTAGCGAGAGCGTACAGGTTAGGATTAGGCGACGGGTGAGAGTCAGGCTTCGGGGAACGGTTAGGGTTAGGGTTCGCGGTAGGGTTACAGTTAGGAGACGGGGACGGTTTAGGGTACAGCTGAGGGTACCACAACGCTTTAGGGGGAGCGTACGTGTGAGAACGCGGGTTAGCGTTAGAGTGCGGGTTAGGATTAGGGGACGGGTTAGATTCAGGCTTCGGGAAGGGTTAGGTTTAGGGTTCGGTCTAGGGTTAGGTTTAGGGTATGGGGACGGTTTAGTGTCCAGCTGAGTGTACAACAACGCTTTAGGTGTAGCGTAAGTGTTAGGGCGTGGATTAGCGTGAGCGTATGGGTTAGGATTCGGGGACGTGTTGGATCAGGCTTCGGGGAAATGTTAGGCTTAGGTTTCGGTCTAGGTTTAGGGTTAGGGGACGGGGACGGTTTAGGGTCCAGGTGAGGGTACGACAACGGTTTAGGAGGAGCGTACGTGTGAGGGCGCGGGTTAGTGTGAGCGTACGGGTTAGGATTATGGGACGGGTGAGGGGAAGGCTTCGGGGAAGGGTTAGGGTTAGGGTTCGGGCTAGGGTTAGGGTTATGGGACGGGGATGGTTTAGGGTCCAGTTGAGTGTACGACAAAGGTTTAGGGGGAACATAAGTGTGAGGGCGCGGGTTAGTGTGAGCGTACGGGTTAGGATTAGGGGACGGGTGAGGGGAAGGCTTCGGGGAAGGGTTAGGGTTAGGGTTCGGGCTAGGATTAGGGTTAGGGGACGGGGACGGTTTAGGGTCCAGGTGAGGGTACGACAACGGTGTAGGGGGAGCGTACGTGTGAGCGTGAGGGTTAGTGTGAGCGTATGGGTTAGGATTGGGGGACGGGTGAGGGGAAGACTTCAGGGAAGGGTTAGGGTTTGGGCTAGGTTTAGGGGACGGGGATGGGCACGGTTTAGGGTCCAGGTGAGGGTACGACAACGGTTTAGGGGGAGCGTACGTGTGAGGGCGCGGGTTAGTGTGAGCGTACGGGTTAGGATTAGGGGACGGGTGAGGGGAAGTCTTCGGGGAAGGGTTAGGTTAAGGGTTCCGGCTAGGGTTAGGGTTAGGGGACGGGGACGGTTTAGGGTACAGGTGAGGGTACGACAACGGTTTAGGGGGAGCGTACGTGTGAGGGCGCGGGTTAGTGTGAGCGTACGGGTTAGGATTAGGGGACGGGTGAGGGGAAGGCTTCGGGGAAGGGTTAGGGTTAAGGGACGGGGACGGTTTACGGTCCAGATGAGGATACGACAACGGTTTAGGGGGAGCGTACGTGTGACGGCACGGGTTAGTGTGAGCGTACGGGTTAGGTTTAGGGGACGGGTGAGGGGAAGGCTTCGGCGAAGGGTTAGGGTTAGGGTTCGGGCTAGGGTTAGGTTTAGGGGACGGGGACGGTTTAGGGTCAAGGTGAGCGTACGACAAAGGTTTAGGGGGAGCGTACGTGTGAAGACGTGGGTTAGTGTGAGCGTATGGGTTAGGATTAGGGGAAGGGTGAGGGGAAGACTTCAGGGAAGGGTTAGGGTTCGGGCTAGGGTTATGGTTAGGGGACGGGTACGGTTTCGGGTCCAGGTGAGTGTACGACAATGGTTTAGGGGGAGCGTACATGTGAGGGCGTGGGTTAGTGTGAGCGTACGGGTTAGGATTAGGGGACGGGTGAGGGGAAGGCTTCGGGGAAGGGTTATGGTTAGGGTTCGGGCTAGGGTTAGTGGACGGGGACGGGGACGGTTTGGGGTCCAGGTGAGGGTACGACAATGCTTTAGGGGAAGCGTACGTGTGAGGGAGCGGGTTAGCGAGAGCGTACAGGTTAGGATTAGGCGACGGGTGAGCGTCAGGCTTCGGGGAAGGGTTAGGGTTAGGGTTCGCGGTAGGGTTAGAGTTAGGAGATGGGGACGGTTTAGGGTACAGCTGAGGGTACGACAACGCTTTAGGGGGAGCGTACGTGTGAGAACGCGGGATAGTGTGAGCGTACAGTTTAGGATTAGGGGACGGGTGAGGGGAAGGCTTCGGGGAAGGGTTAGGGTTAGGGTTCGGGCTAAGGTTATGGTTAGGGGACGGGGATGGTTTAGGGTCCAGGTTAGGGTACGACAATGGTTTAGGGGGAGCGTACCTGTGAGGGCGCGGGTTAGTGTGAGCGAACGGGTTAGGATTAGGGGACGGGTAAGGGGAAGGCTTGGGGAAGGGTTAGGGTTAGGGTTCGGGCTAGGATTAGGGTTAGGGGACGGGGACGGTTTAGGGTCCAGGTGAGGGTACAACAATGGTTTAGGGGGAGCGTACGTGTGAGCGTGAGGGTTAGTGTAAGCGTATCGGTTAGGATTAGGGGACGGATGAGGGGAAGGCTTCAGGGAAGGGTTAGGGTTCGGGCTAGGGTTAGGGTTAGGGGACAGGGACGGTTTAGGGTCCAGGTGAGGGTACGACAACGGTTTAGGGGGAGCGTACGTGTGAGGGCGCTGGTTAATGTGTGCGTACGGGTTAGGATTAGGGGACGGGTGAGGGGAAGGCTTCGGGGAAGGGTTAGGGTTAGGGTTCGGGCTAGGGTTAGGTGACGGGGATTGGGACGTTTTAAGGTCCAGGTGAGGGTACGACAACGGTTTAGGGGGAGCGTACGTGTGAGGGCGCGGGTTAGTGTGAGCGTACGGGTTAGGATTAGGGGACGGGTGAGGGGAAGGCTTCGGGGAAGTGTTAGGTTTAGGGTTCCGGCTAGGGTTAGGGTTAGGGGACGGGGACGGTTTAGGGTCCAGGTGAGGGTACGACAACGGTTTAGGGGGAGCGTACGTGTGAGGGCGCGGGTCAGTGTGAGCGTACGGGTTAGGATTAGGGGACGGGTGAGGGGAAGGCTTCGGGGAAGGGTTAGGGTTAGGGTTCGGGCTAGGGTTAGGGGACGGGGACGGGGACGGTTTGGGGTCCAGGTGAGGGTACGACAATGCTTTAGGGGGAGCGTACGTGTGAGGGCGCGGGTTAGCGAGAGCGTACAGGTTAGGATTAGGCGACGGGTGAGAGTCAGGCTTCGGGGAACGGTTAGGGTTAGGGTTCGCGGTAGGGTTACAGTTAGGAGACGGGGACGGTTTAGGGTACAGCTGAGGGTACCACAACGCTTTAGGGGGAGCGTACGTGTGAGAACGCGGGTTAGCGTTAGAGTGCGGGTTAGGATTAGGGGACGGGTTAGATTCAGGCTTCGGGAAGGGTTAGGTTTAGGGTTCGGTCTAGGGTTAGGTTTAGGGTATGGGGACGGTTTAGTGTCCAGCTGAGTGTACAACAACGCTTTAGGTGTAGCGTAAGTGTTAGGGCGTGGATTAGCGTGAGCGTATGGGTTAGGATTCGGGGACGTGTTGGATCAGGCTTCGGGGAAATGTTAGGCTTAGGTTTCGGTCTAGGTTTAGGGTTAGGGGACGGGGACGGTTTAGGGTCCAGGTGAGGGTACGACAACGGTTTAGGAGGAGCGTACGTGTGAGGGCGCGGGTTAGTGTGAGCGTACGGGTTAGGATTATGGGATGGGTGAGGGGAAGGCTTCGGGGAAGGGTTAGGGTTAGGGTTCGGGCTAGGGTTAGGGTTATGGGACGGGGATGGTTTAGGGTCCAGTTGAGTGTACGACAAAGGTTTAGGGGGAACATAAGTGTGAGGGCGCGGGTTAGTGTGAGCGTACGGGTTAGGATTAGGGGACGGGTGAGGGGAAGGCTTCGGGGAAGGGTTAGGGTTAGGGTTCGGGCTAGGATTAGGGTTAGGGGACGGGGACGGTTTAGGGTCCAGGTGAGGGTACGACAACGGTGTAGGGGGAGCGTACGTGTGAGCGTGAGGGTTAGTGTGAGCGTATGGGTTAGGATTGGGGGACGGGTGAGGGGAAGACTTCAGGGAAGGGTTAGGGTTTGGGCTAGGTTTAGGGGACGGGGATGGGCACGGTTTAGGGTCCAGGTGAGGGTACGACAACGGTTTAGGGGGAGCGTACGTGTGAGGGCGCGGGTTAGTGTGAGCGTACGGGTTAGGATTAGGGGACGGGTGAGGGGAAGTCTTCGGGGAAGGGTTAGGTTAAGGGTTCCGGCTAGGGTTAGGGTTAGGGGACGGGGACGGTTTAGGGTACAGGTGAGGGTACGACAACGGTTTAGGGGGAGCGTACGTGTGAGGGCGCGGGTTAGTGTGAGCGTACGGGTTAGGATTAGGGGACGGGTGAGGGGAAGGCTTCGGGGAAGGGTTAGGGTTAGGGTTCAGGCTAGGGTTAGGGTTAGGGTTAGGGGACGGTTTAGTGTCCAGGTGAGGGTACGACAACGGTTTAGGGGGAGCGTACGTGTGAGGGCGCGGGTTAGTGTGAGCGTACGGGTTAGGATTAGGGGACGGGTGAGGGGAAGGCTTCGGGGAAGGGTTAGGGTTAAGGGACGGGGACGGTTTACGGTCCAGATGAGGATACGACAACGGTTTAGGGGGAGCGTACGTGTGACGGCACGGGTTAGTGTGAGCGTACGGGTTAGGTTTAGGGGACGGGTGAGGGGAAGGCTTCGGCGAAGGGTTAGGGTTAGGGTTCGGGCTAGGGTTAGGTTTAGGGGACGGGGACGGTTTAGGGTCAAGGTGAGCGTACGACAAAGGTTTAGGGGGAGCGTACGTGTGAAGACGTGGGTTAGTGTGAGCGTATGGGTTAGGATTAGGGGAAGGGTGAGGGGAAGACTTCAGGGAAGGGTTAGGGTTCGGGCTAGGGTTATGGTTAGGGGACGGGTACGGTTTCGGGTCCAGGTGAGTGTACGACAATGGTTTAGGGGGAGCGTACATGTGAGGGCGTGGGTTAGTGTGAGCGTACGGGTTAGGATTAGGGGACGGGTGAGGGGAAGGCTTCGGGGAAGGGTTATGGTTAGGGTTCGGGCTAGGGTTAGTGGACGGGGACGGGGACGGTTTGGGGTCCAGGTGAGGGTACGACAATGCTTTAGGGGAAGCGTACGTGTGAGGGAGCGGGTTAGCGAGAGCGTACAGGTTAGGATTAGGCGACGGGTGAGCGTCAGGCTTCGGGGAAGGGTTAGGGTTAGGGTTCGCGGTAGGGTTAGAGTTAGGAGATGGGGACGGTTTAGGGTACAGCTGAGGGTACGACAACGCTTTAGGGGGAGCGTACGTGTGAGAACGCGGGATAGTGTGAGCGTACAGTTTAGGATTAGGGGACGGGTGAGGGGAAGGCTTCGGGGAAGGGTTAGGGTTAGGGTTCGGGCTAAGGTTAGGGTTAGGGGACGGGGATGGTTTAGGGTCCAGGTTAGGGTACGACAATGGTTTAGGGGGAGCGTACCTGTGAGGGCGCGGGTTAGTGTGAGCGAACGGGTTAGGATTAGGGGACGGGTAAGGGGAAGGCTTGGGGAAGGGTTAGGTTTAGGGTTCGGGCTAGGATTAGGGTTAGGGGACGGGGACGGTTTAGGGTCCAGGTGAGGGTACAACAATGGTTTAGGGGGAGCGTACGTGTGAGCGTGAGGGTTAGTGTAAGCGTATCGGTTAGGATTAGGGGACGGATGAGGGGAAGGCTTCAGGGAAGGGTTAGGGTTCGGGCTAGGGTTAGGGTTAGGGGACAGGGACGGTTTAGGGTCCAGGTGAGGGTACGACAACGGTTTAGGGGAAGCGTACGTGTGAGGGCGCTGGTTAATGTGTGCGTACGGGTTAGGATTAGGGGACGGGTGAGGGGAAGGCTTCGGGGAAGGGTTAGGGTTAGGGTTCGGGCTAGGGTTAGGTGACGGGGATTGGGACGTTTTAAGGTCCAGGTGAGGGTACGACAACGGTTTAGGGGGAGCGTACGTGTGAGGGCGCGGGTTAGTGTGAGCGTATGGGTTAGGATTAGGGGACGGGTGAGGGGAAGGCTTCGGGGAAGGGTTAGGGTTAAGGGACGGGGACGGTTTACGGTCCAGATGAGGATACGACAACGGTTTAGGGGGAGCGTACGTGTGACGGCACGGGTTAGTGTGAGCGTACGGGTTAGGTTTAGGGGACGGGTGAGGGGAAGGCTTCGGCGAAGGGTTAGGGTTAGGGTTCGGGCTAGGGTTAGGTTTAGGGGACGGGGACGGTTTAGGGTCAAGGTGAGCGTACGACAAAGGTTTAGGGGGAGCGTACGTGTGAAGACGTGGGTTAGTGTGAGCGTATGGGTTAGGATTAGGGGAAGGGTGAGGGGAAGACTTCAGGGAAGGGTTAGGGTTCGGGCTAGGGTTATGGTTAGGGGACGGGTACGGTTTCGGGTCCAGGTGAGTGTACGACAATGGTTTAGGGGGAGCGTACATGTGAGGGCGTGGGTTAGTGTGAGCGTACGGGTTAGGATTAGGGGACGGGTGAGGGGAAGGCTTCGGGGAAGGGTTATGGTTAGGGTTCGGGCTAGGGTTAGTGGACGGGGACGGGGACGGTTTGGGGTCCAGGTGAGGGTACGACAATGCTTTAGGGGAAGCGTACGTGTGAGGGAGCGGGTTAGCGAGAGCGTACAGGTTAGGATTAGGCGACGGGTGAGCGTCAGGCTTCGGGGAAGGGTTAGGGTTAGGGTTCGCGGTAGGGTTAGAGTTAGGAGATGGGGACGGTTTAGGGTACAGCTGAGGGTACGACAACGCTTTAGGGGGAGCGTACGTGTGAGAACGCGGGATAGTGTGAGCGTACAGTTTAGGATTAGGGGACGGGTGAGGGGAAGGCTTCGGGGAAGGGTTAGGGTTAGGGTTCGGGCTAAGGTTAGGGTTAGGGGACGGGGATGGTTTAGGGTCCAGGTTAGGGTACGACAATGGTTTAGGGGGAGCGTACCTGTGAGGGCGCGGGTTAGTGTGAGCGAACGGGTTAGGATTAGGGGACGGGTAAGGGGAAGGCTTGGGGAAGGGTTAGGTTTAGGGTTCGGGCTAGGATTAGGGTTAGGGGACGGGGACGGTTTAGGGTCCAGGTGAGGGTACAACAATGGTTTAGGGGGAGCGTACGTGTGAGCGTGAGGGTTAGTGTAAGCGTATCGGTTAGGATTAGGGGACGGATGAGGGGAAGGCTTCAGGGAAGGGTTAGGGTTCGGGCTAGGGTTAGGGTTAGGGGACAGGGACGGTTTAGGGTCCAGGTGAGGGTACGACAACGGTTTAGGGGGAGCGTACGTGTGAGGGCGCTGGTTAATGTGTGCGTACGGGTTAGGATTAGGGGACGGGTGAGGGGAAGGCTTCGGGGAAGGGTTAGGGTTAGGGTTCGGGCTAGGGTTAGGTGACGGGGATTGGGACGTTTTAAGGTCCAGGTGAGGGTACGACAACGGTTTAGGGGGAGCGTACGTGTGAGGGCGCGGGTTAGTGTGAGCGTACGGGTTAGGATTAGGGGACGGGTGAGGGGAAGGCTTCGGGGAAGTGTTAGGTTTAGGGTTCCGGCTAGGGTTAGGGTTAGGGGACGGGGACGGTTTAGGGTCCAGGTGAGGGTACGACAACGGTTTAGGGGGAGCGTACGTGTGAGGGCGCGGGTCAGTGTGAGCGTACGGGTTAGGATTAGGGGACGGGTGAGGGGAAGGCTTCGGGGAAGGGTTAGGGTTAGGGTTCGGGCTAGGGTTAGGGGACGGGGACGGGGACGGTTTGGGGTCCAGGTGAGGGTACGACAATGCTTTAGGGGGAGCGTACGTGTGAGGGCGCGGGTTAGCGAGAGCGTACAGGTTAGGATTAGGCGACGGGTGAGAGTCAGGCTTCGGGGAACGGTTAGGGTTAGGGTTCGCGGTAGGGTTACAGTTAGGAGACGGGGACGGTTTAGGGTACAGCTGAGGGTACCACAACGCTTTAGGGGGAGCGTACGTGTGAGAACGCGGGTTAGCGTTAGAGTGCGGGTTAGGATTAGGGGACGGGTTAGATTCAGGCTTCGGGAAGGGTTAGGTTTAGGGTTCGGTCTAGGGTTAGGTTTAGGGTATGGGGACGGTTTAGTGTCCAGCTGAGTGTACAACAACGCTTTAGGTGTAGCGTAAGTGTTAGGGCGTGGATTAGCGTGAGCGTATGGGTTAGGATTCGGGGACGTGTTGGATCAGGCTTCGGGGAAATGTTAGGCTTAGGTTTCGGTCTAGGTTTAGGGTTAGGGGACGGGGACGGTTTAGGGTCCAGGTGAGGGTACGACAACGGTTTAGGAGGAGCGTACGTGTGAGGGCGCGGGTTAGTGTGAGCGTACGGGTTAGGATTATGGGACGGGTGAGGGGAAGGCTTCGGGGAAGGGTTAGGGTTAGGGTTCGGGCTAGGGTTAGGGTTATGGGACGGGGATGGTTTAGGGTCCAGTTGAGTGTACGACAAAGGTTTAGGGGGAACATAAGTGTGAGGGCGCGGGTTAGTGTGAGCGTACGGGTTAGGATTAGGGGACGGGTGAGGGGAAGGCTTCGGGGAAGGGTTAGGGTTAGGGTTCGGGCTAGGATTAGGGTTAGGGGACGGGGACGGTTTAGGGTCCAGGTGAGGGTACGACAACGGTGTAGGGGGAGCGTACGTGTGAGCGTGAGGGTTAGTGTGAGCGTATGGGTTAGGATTGGGGGACGGGTGAGGGGAAGACTTCAGGGAAGGGTTAGGGTTTGGGCTAGGTTTAGGGGACGGGGATGGGCACGGTTTAGGGTCCAGGTGAGGGTACGACAACGGTTTAGGGGGAGCGTACGTGTGAGGGCGCGGGTTAGTGTGAGCGTACGGGTTAGGATTAGGGGACGGGTGAGGGGAAGTCTTCGGGGAAGGGTTAGGTTAAGGGTTCCGGCTAGGGTTAGGGTTAGGGGACGGGGACGGTTTAGGGTACAGGTGAGGGTACGACAACGGTTTAGGGGGAGCGTACGTGTGAGGGCGCGGGTTAGTGTGAGCGTACGGGTTAGGATTAGGGGACGGGTGAGGGGAAGGCTTCGGGGAAGGGTTAGGGTTAGGGTTCAGGCTAGGGTTAGGGTTAGGGTTAGGGGACGGTTTAGTGTCCAGGTGAGGGTACGACAACGGTTTAGGGGGAGCGTACGTGTGAGGGCGCGGGTTAGTGTGAGCGTACGGGTTAGGATTAGGGGACGGGTGAGGGGAAGGCTTCGGGGAAGGGTTAGGGTTAAGGGACGGGGACGGTTTACGGTCCAGATGAGGATACGACAACGGTTTAGGGGGAGCGTACGTGTGACGGCACGGGTTAGTGTGAGCGTACGGGTTAGGTTTAGGGGACGGGTGAGGGGAAGGCTTCGGCGAAGGGTTAGGGTTAGGGTTCGGGCTAGGGTTAGGTTTAGGGGACGGGGACGGTTTAGGGTCAAGGTGAGCGTACGACAAAGGTTTAGGGGGAGCGTACGTGTGAAGACGTGGGTTAGTGTGAGCGTATGGGTTAGGATTAGGGGAAGGGTGAGGGGAAGACTTCAGGGAAGGGTTAGGGTTCGGGCTAGGGTTATGGTTAGGGGACGGGTACGGTTTCGGGTCCAGGTGAGTGTACGACAATGGTTTAGGGGGAGCGTACATGTGAGGGCGTGGGTTAGTGTGAGCGTACGGGTTAGGATTAGGGGACGGGTGAGGGGAAGGCTTCGGGGAAGGGTTATGGTTAGGGTTCGGGCTAGGGTTAGTGGACGGGGACGGGGACGGTTTGGGGTCCAGGTGAGGGTACGACAATGCTTTAGGGGAAGCGTACGTGTGAGGGAGCGGGTTAGCGAGAGCGTACAGGTTAGGATTAGGCGACGGGTGAGCGTCAGGCTTCGGGGAAGGGTTAGGGTTAGGGTTCGCGGTAGGGTTAGAGTTAGGAGATGGGGACGGTTTAGGGTACAGCTGAGGGTACGACAACGCTTTAGGGGGAGCGTACGTGTGAGAACGCGTGATAGTGTGAGCGTACAGTTTAGGATTAGGGGACGGGTGAGGGGAAGGCTTCGGGGAAGGGTTAGGGTTAGGGTTCGGGCTAAGGTTAGGGTTAGGGGACGGGGATGGTTTAGGGTCCAGGTTAGGGTACGACAATGGTTTAGGGGGAGCGTACCTGTGAGGGCGCGGGTTAGTGTGAGCGAACGGGTTAGGATTAGGGGACGGGTAAGGGGAAGGCTTGGGGAAGGGTTAGGGTTAGGGTTCGGGCTAGGATTAGGGTTAGGGGACGGGGACGGTTTAGGGTCCAGGTGAGGGTACAACAATGGTTTAGGGGGAGCGTACGTGTGAGCGTGAGGGTTAGTGTAAGCGTATCGGTTAGGATTAGGGGACGGATGAGGGGAAGGCTTCAGGGAAGGGTTAGGGTTCGGGCTAGGGTTAGGGTTAGGGGACAGGGACGGTTTAGGGTCCAGGTGAGGGTACGACAACGGTTTAGGGGGAGCGTACGTGTGAGGGCGCTGGTTAATGTGTGCGTACGGGTTAGGATTAGGGGACGGGTGAGGGGAAGGCTTCGGGGAAGGGTTAGGGTTAGGGTTCGGGCTAGGGTTAGGTGACGGGGATTGGGACGTTTTAAGGTCCAGGTGAGGGTACGACAACGGTTTAGGGGGAGCGTACGTGTGAGGGCGCGGGTTAGTGTGAGCGTACGGGTTAGGATTAGGGGACGGGTGAGGGGAAGGCTTCGGGGAAGTGTTAGGTTTAGGGTTCCGGCTAGGGTTAGGGTTAGGGGACGGGGACGGTTTAGGGTCCAGGTGAGGGTACGACAACGGTTTAGGGGGAGCGTACGTGTGAGGGCGCGGGTCAGTGTGAGCGTACGGGTTAGGATT
The DNA here is from genome assembly GCF_964270905.1 of Leucopleurus acutus. NCBI lineage: Eukaryota > Metazoa > Chordata > Mammalia > Artiodactyla > Delphinidae > Leucopleurus > Leucopleurus acutus. Next base: position 56,852 of record NW_028139178.1, read on the forward strand.
AGGGGACGGGTGAGGGGAAGGCTTCGGGGAAGGGTTAGGGTTAGGGTTCGGGCTAGGGTTAGGGGACGGGGACGGGGACGGTTTGGGGTCCAGGTGAGGGTACGACAATGCTTTAGGGGGAGCGTACGTGTGAGGGCGCGGGTTAGCGAGAGCGTACAGGTTAGGATTAGGCGACGGGTGAGAGTCAGGCTTCGGGGAACGGTTAGGGTTAGGGTTCGCGGTAGGGTTACAGTTAGGAGACGGGGACGGTTTAGGGTACAGCTGAGGGTACCACAACGCTTTAGGGGGAGCGTACGTGTGAGAACGCGGGTTAGCGTTAGAGTGCGGGTTAGGATTAGGGGACGGGTTAGATTCAGGCTTCGGGAAGGGTTAGGTTTAGGGTTCGGTCTAGGGTTAGGTTTAGGGTATGGGGACGGTTTAGTGTCCAGCTGAGTGTACAACAACGCTTTAGGTGTAGCGTAAGTGTTAGGGCGTGGATTAGCGTGAGCGTATGGGTTAGGATTCGGGGACGTGTTGGATCAGGCTTCGGGGAAATGTTAGGCTTAGGTTTCGGTCTAGGTTTAGGGTTAGGGGACGGGGACGGTTTAGGGTCCAGGTGAGGGTACGACAACGGTTTAGGAGGAGCGTACGTGTGAGGGCGCGGGTTAGTGTGAGCGTACGGGTTAGGATTATGGGACGGGTGAGGGGAAGGCTTCGGGGAAGGGTTAGGGTTAGGGTTCGGGCTAGGGTTAGGGTTATGGGACGGGGATGGTTTAGGGTCCAGTTGAGTGTACGACAAAGGTTTAGGGGGAACATAAGTGTGAGGGCGCGGGTTAGTGTGAGCGTACGGGTTAGGATTAGGGGACGGGTGAGGGGAAGGCTTCGGGGAAGGGTTAGGGTTAGGGTTCGGGCTAGGATTAGGGTTAGGGGACGGGGACGGTTTAGGGTCCAGGTGAGGGTACGACAACGGTGTAGGGGGAGCGTACGTGTGAGCGTGAGGGTTAGTGTGAGCGTATGGGTTAGGATTGGGGGACGGGTGAGGGGAAGACTTCAGGGAAGGGTTAGGGTTTGGGCTAGGTTTAGGGGACGGGGATGGGCACGGTTTAGGGTCCAGGTGAGGGTACGACAACGGTTTAGGGGGAGCGTACGTGTGAGGGCGCGGGTTAGTGTGAGCGTACGGGTTAGGATTAGGGGACGGGTGAGGGGAAGTCTTCGGGGAAGGGTTAGGTTAAGGGTTCCGGCTAGGGTTAGGGTTAGGGGACGGGGACGGTTTAGGGTACAGGTGAGGGTACGACAACGGTTTAGGGGGAGCGTACGTGTGAGGGCGCGGGTTAGTGTGAGCGTACGGGTTAGGATTAGGGGACGGGTGAGGGGAAGGCTTCGGGGAAGGGTTAGGGTTAGGGTTCAGGCTAGGGTTAGGGTTAGGGTTAGGGGACGGTTTAGTGTCCAGGTGAGGGTACGACAACGGTTTAGGGGGAGCGTACGTGTGAGGGCGCGGGTTAGTGTGAGCGTACGGGTTAGGATTAGGGGACGGGTGAGGGGAAGGCTTCGGGGAAGGGTTAGGGTTAAGGGACGGGGACGGTTTACGGTCCAGATGAGGATACGACAACGGTTTAGGGGGAGCGTACGTGTGACGGCACGGGTTAGTGTGAGCGTACGGGTTAGGTTTAGGGGACGGGTGAGGGGAAGGCTTCGGCGAAGGGTTAGGGTTAGGGTTCGGGCTAGGGTTAGGTTTAGGGGACGGGGACGGTTTAGGGTCAAGGTGAGCGTACGACAAAGGTTTAGGGGGAGCGTACGTGTGAAGACGTGGGTTAGTGTGAGCGTATGGGTTAGGATTAGGGGAAGGGTGAGGGGAAGACTTCAGGGAAGGGTTAGGGTTCGGGCTAGGGTTATGGTTAGGGGACGGGTACGGTTTCGGGTCCAGGTGAGTGTACGACAATGGTTTAGGGGGAGCGTACATGTGAGGGCGTGGGTTAGTGTGAGCGTACGGGTTAGGATTAGGGGACGGGTGAGGGGAAGGCTTCGGGGAAGGGTTATGGTTAGGGTTCGGGCTAGGGTTAGTGGACGGGGACGGGGACGGTTTGGGGTCCAGGTGAGGGTACGACAATGCTTTAGGGGAAGCGTACGTGTGAGGGAGCGGGTTAGCGAGAGCGTACAGGTTAGGATTAGGCGACGGGTGAGCGTCAGGCTTCGGGGAAGGGTTAGGGTTAGGGTTCGCGGTAGGGTTAGAGTTAGGAGATGGGGACGGTTTAGGGTACAGCTGAGGGTACGACAACGCTTTAGGGGGAGCGTACGTGTGAGAACGCGGGATAGTGTGAGCGTACAGTTTAGGATTAGGGGACGGGTGAGGGGAAGGCTTCGGGGAAGGGTTAGGGTTAGGGTTCGGGCTAAGGTTAGGGTTAGGGGACGGGGATGGTTTAGGGTCCAGGTTAGGGTACGACAATGGTTTAGGGGGAGCGTACCTGTGAGGGCGCGGGTTAGTGTGAGCGAACGGGTTAGGATTAGGGGACGGGTAAGGGGAAGGCTTGGGGAAGGGTTAGGTTTAGGGTTCGGGCTAGGATTAGGGTTAGGGGACGGGGACGGTTTAGGGTCCAGGTGAGGGTACAACAATGGTTTAGGGGGAGCGTACGTGTGAGCGTGAGGGTTAGTGTAAGCGTATCGGTTAGGATTAGGGGACGGATGAGGGGAAGGCTTCAGGGAAGGGTTAGGGTTCGGGCTAGGGTTAGGGTTAGGGGACAGGGACGGTTTAGGGTCCAGGTGAGGGTACGACAACGGTTTAGGGGGAGCGTACGTGTGAGGGCGCTGGTTAATGTGTGCGTACGGGTTAGGATTAGGGGACGGGTGAGGGGAAGGCTTCGGGGAAGGGTTAGGGTTAGGGTTCGGGCTAGGGTTAGGTGACGGGGATTGGGACGTTTTAAGGTCCAGGTGAGGGTACGACAACGGTTTAGGGGGAGCGTACGTGTGAGGGCGCGGGTTAGTGTGAGCGTACGGGTTAGGATTAGGGGACGGGTGAGGGGAAGGCTTCGGGGAAGTGTTAGGTTTAGGGTTCCGGCTAGGGTTAGGGTTAGGGGACGGGGACGGTTTAGGGTCCAGGTGAGGGTACGACAACGGTTTAGGGGGAGCGTACGTGTGAGGGCGCGGGTCAGTGTGAGCGTACGGGTTAGGATTAGGGGACGGGTGAGGGGAAGGCTTCGGGGAAGGGTTAGGGTTAGGGTTCGGGCTAGGGTTAGGGGACGGGGACGGGGACGGTTTGGGGTCCAGGTGAGGGTACGACAATGCTTTAGGGGGAGCGTACGTGTGAGGGCGCGGGTTAGCGAGAGCGTACAGGTTAGGATTAGGCGACGGGTGAGAGTCAGGCTTCGGGGAACGGTTAGGGTTAGGGTTCGCGGTAGGGTTACAGTTAGGAGACGGGGACGGTTTAGGGTACAGCTGAGGGTACCACAACGCTTTAGGGGGAGCGTACGTGTGAGAACGCGGGTTAGCGTTAGAGTGCGGGTTAGGATTAGGGGACGGGTTAGATTCAGGCTTCGGGAAGGGTTAGGTTTAGGGTTCGGTCTAGGGTTAGGTTTAGGGTATGGGGACGGTTTAGTGTCCAGCTGAGTGTACAACAACGCTTTAGGTGTAGCGTAAGTGTTAGGGCGTGGATTAGCGTGAGCGTATGGGTTAGGATTCGGGGACGTGTTGGATCAGGCTTCGGGGAAATGTTAGGCTTAGGTTTCGGTCTAGGTTTAGGGTTAGGGGACGGGGACGGTTTAGGGTCCAGGTGAGGGTACGACAACGGTTTAGGAGGAGCGTACGTGTGAGGGCGCGGGTTAGTGTGAGCGTACGGGTTAGGATTATGGGACGGGTGAGGGGAAGGCTTCGGGGAAGGGTTAGGGTTAGGGTTCGGGCTAGGGTTAGGGTTATGGGACGGGGATGGTTTAGGGTCCAGTTGAGTGTACGACAAAGGTTTAGGGGGAACATAAGTGTGAGGGCGCGGGTTAGTGTGAGCGTACGGGTTAGGATTAGGGGACGGGTGAGGGGAAGGCTTCGGGGAAGGGTTAGGGTTAGGGTTCGGGCTAGGATTAGGGTTAGGGGACGGGGACGGTTTAGGGTCCAGGTGAGGGTACGACAACGGTGTAGGGGGAGCGTACGTGTGAGCGTGAGGGTTAGTGTGAGCGTATGGGTTAGGATTGGGGGACGGGTGAGGGGAAGACTTCAGGGAAGGGTTAGGGTTTGGGCTAGGTTTAGGGGACGGGGATGGGCACGGTTTAGGGTCCAGGTGAGGGTACGACAACGGTTTAGGGGGAGCGTACGTGTGAGGGCGCGGGTTAGTGTGAGCGTACGGGTTAGGATTAGGGGACGGGTGAGGGGAAGTCTTCGGGGAAGGGTTAGGTTAAGGGTTCCGGCTAGGGTTAGGGTTAGGGGACGGGGACGGTTTAGGGTACAGGTGAGGGTACGACAACGGTTTAGGGGGAGCGTACGTGTGAGGGCGCGGGTTAGTGTGAGCGTACGGGTTAGGATTAGGGGACGGGTGAGGGGAAGGCTTCGGGGAAGGGTTAGGGTTAGGGTTCAGGCTAGGGTTAGGGTTAGGGTTAGGGGACGGTTTAGTGTCCAGGTGAGGGTACGACAACGGTTTAGGGGGAGCGTACGTGTGAGGGCGCGGGTTAGTGTGAGCGTACTGGTTAAGATTAGGGGACGGTTGAGGGGAAGGCTTCGGGGAAGGGTTAGGGTTAGGGTTCGGGCTAGGGTTAGGGTTAGGCGACGGGGATGATTTAGGGTCCAGGTGAGGGTACGACAACGGTTTAGGGGGAGCGCACGTGTGAGGGCGCGGGTTAGTGTGAGCGTACGGGTTAGGATTAGGGGACGGGTGAGGGGAAGGCTTTGGGGAAGTGTTAGGGTTAGGGTTCGGGCTAGGGTTAGGGTTAGGGGACGGGGACGGTTTAGGGTCCAGGTGAGGGTACGACAATGGTTTAGGGGGAGCGTACGTGTGAGCGTGAGGGTTAGTGTGAGCGTATCGGTTAGGATTAGGGGACGGATGAGGGGAAGGCTTCACGGAAGTGTTAGGGTTCGGGCTACGGTTAGGGTTAGGGGACGGGGACGGTTTAGGGTCCAGGTGAGGGTACGACAACGGTTTAGGGGGAGCGTACGTGTGAGGGCGCTGGTTAATGTGAGCGTACGTGATAGGATTAGGGTACGGGTGTGGGTCAGGCTTCGGGGAACGGTTAGGGTTATGGTTCGGGCTAGGGTTAGGGTTAGGGGACGGGGACGGTTTAGGTTCCAGGTGAGGGTACGACAACGCTTTAGGGGAAACGTACGTGTGAGGTCGCGGGTTAGTGTGAGCGTACGGGTTAGGATTAGGGGACCGTTGAGGGTCAGGATTCAGGGAAGGTTTAGGGTTAGGGTTCAGTCTAGGGTTAGGGTTAGGGGACGGGGACGGTTTAGGGTCCAGGTGAGGGTACGACAACGCTTTAGGGGGAGCGTACGTGTGAGGGCGTGCGTGAGTGTTAGCGTACGGGTTAGGATTAGGGGACGGGTGAGGGTCAGGTTTCGTTTAAGGGTTAGGGTTAGGGTTCGTCCTAGGTTTAGGGTTAGGGGACGGGGACGGTTGAGGGTCCAGGTGAGGGTATGACAACGCTTTAGGGGTAGCGTAGTTGTGAGAGCGCGGGTCAGTGTTAGCGTACTTGTGAGGATTAGGGGACGGGTGAGGGTCAGGCTTCGGGGAAGGGTTAGGGTTAGGGATCGGGCTAGGTTTAGGGTTAGGGGACCGGGACGGTTTAGGGTCCAGGTGAGGGTACGACAACGCTTTAGCGTGAGCGTACGTGTGAGGGCGTGGGTTAGTGTTAGCGTACGGTTTAGGATTAGGGGACGGGTGAGGGTCAGGATTCGGGGAAGTGTTAGGGTTAGGTTTCGGGCTAGGGTTAGGGGACGGGGACTGGGACGGTTGAGGGTCCAGGTTAGGGTATGACAACGCTTCAGGGGTAGTGTACTTGTGAGGGCGCATGTCAGTGTTAGCGTACAGGTTAGGATTAGGGGACAGGTGAGGGTCAGGCTTCGGGGAAGTGTTAGGGTTAGGGATCAGGCTAGGGTTAAGGTTAGGGGACCGGGACGGTTTAGGGATCATGTGAGGTTACGAGAACGCTTTAGGGGGAGCGTACGTGTGAGAGCGCGGGTTAGTGTTAGCGTACGGGTTAGGATTAGGGGACGGGTGAGTGTCAGGATTCGGGGAAGGGTTAAGGTTAGGGTTCGGCCTAGGGTTAGGGTTAGGGGACGGGGACGGTTTAGGGTCCAGGTGAGGGTATGACAACGCTTTAGATGGAGCGTACGTGTGAGGGCGCGTGTTAGTGTTAGCGTACGGATTAGGATTAAGGGACAGGTGAGTGTCAGGCTTCGGGGAATCGTTAGGGTTAGGGTTCGGGCTAGGGTTAGGTTTAGGAGATGGTGACGGTTTAGGGTCCAAGTGAGGGTACGACAATGCTTTAGGTGTAGCATACGTGTGAGGGAGCGGATTAGCGTTAGCGTACGTTTTAGGATTAGGGGACGTGTTGGGTCAGGCTTCGGGGAAGGGTCAGGCTTAGGTTTCGGTCTAGGGTTAGGGTTAGGAGAAGGGGATGGTTGAGGGTCCAGGTGAGGGTACGACAACGTTTTAGGGGCAGCGTACGTGTGAGGGCATGGGTTAGTTTGAGCGTACGGCTTACGATTATGGGACGGGTGAGGGGAAGGCTTCGGGGAAGTGTTAGGGTTAGGGTTCGGGCTAGGGTTAGGGTTAGGGGACGGGGACGGTTTAGGGTCCAGGTGAGGGTATGACAACGCTTTATGGGGAGGGTATGTGTGAGGGCGCCGGTTAGTGTTTGCGTACGAGTAAGGATTAGGGGACGGGTGAGGGCCAGGCTTCAGGGAAGTGTTCGGTTTAGGGTTCGGGCTAGGGTTAGTGATAGGGGACGGGGACGGTTTAGGGTCCAGGTGAGGGGACGACAACGCTTTATGGTAACGTATGAGTGAGAGCGCGGGTTAGTGTTAGCGTATGGGTTAGGATTAGGGGATGGGTGAGGGTCAGGCTCGGGGAAGGTTTAGCATTAGGGTTCGGGCTAGGGTTAGGGTTAGTGGACGGGGACGATTTAGGGTCCAGGTGAGTATACGACAACACTTTAGGGGGAGCGTACGTGTGAGGGCGCAGGTTATTGTTAGCGTACGGGTTAGGATTAGGGCACGGGTGAGGTTCAGGCTTCGGGGATGTGTTAGGGTTAGGGACAGGCTAGGGTTAGGGTTAGGGGATGGGGACGGTTTAGGGTACAGGTGAGGGTACGACAACGCTGTAGGGGGAGCGTACGTGTGAGGGCGTGGGTTAGCGTTTGCGTACGGGTGAGGATTAGGGGACGGTTGAGGGTCAGGCTTCGCGGAAGGCTAAGATTTAGGGTTCAGGCTAGGGTTAGGGCTAGGGGACGGGAACGTTTTAGGGTCCAGGTGAGGGTACGACAACGATTTTGGGGGAGCGTACGTGTGAGGGCGTGGGTTAGTGTTAGCGTACGTGATAGGATTAGGGTACGGGTGAGGGTCAGGCTTCGGGGAAGGGTTAGGGTTAGGGTTCGGGCTAAGGTTAGGGTTAGGGGACGAGGACGGTTTAGGGTCCAGGTGAGGGTACGACAATGCTTTAGGGGGAGTGTACGTGTGAGGGCGCGGGTTAGTGTTAGCGTACGGGTGAGGATTAGGGGACGGGTGAGGGTCAGGTTTCGGGGAAGTGTTAGGGTTAGTGTTCGGGCTAGGGTTAGGGTACGGGGACTGGGACAGTTGAGGTTCCAGGTAAGGGTATGACAACGCTTTAGGGGTAGCGTACTTGTGAGGGCGCATATCAGTGTTAGCGTACAGGTTAGGATTAGGGGACGGGTGGAGGTCAGGCTTCGGGGAAGGGTTAGGGTTAGGGATCAGGCTAGGGTTAAGGTTAGGGGACCGGGATGGTTCAGGGTTCTTGTGAGTTTACGACAACGCTTTAGGGGGAGCGTAAGTGTGAGAGCGCAGGTTAGTGTTAGCATACGGGTTAGGATTAGGGGACGGGTGAGGGTCAGGACTCGGGGAAGGGTTAAGGTTAGGGTTCGGCCTAGGGTTAGGGTTAGGTGACGGGGACGGTTTAGGGTCCAGGTGAGGGTACGACAAAGCTTCAGATGGAGCGTACGTGTGAGGGCGCATGTTAGTGTTAGCGTACGGATTACGATTAGGGGACAGGTGAGTGTCAGGCTTCGGGGAATCGTTAGGGTTAGGGTTCGGGCTAGGGTTAGGTTTAGGGGATGGTGACGGTTTAGGGTCCACGTGAGAGAACGACAACGCTGTAGGTTTAGCATACGTGTGAGGGAGTGGATTAGCGATAGCGTACGGGTTAGGATTAGGGGACGTGTTGGGTCAGGCTTCGGGGAAGTGTTAGGGTTAGGGTTAGGGCTAGGGTTAGGGTTAGGGGACGGGGACGGTTTAGGGTCCACGTCAGGGTACGACAACGGTTTAGGGGGAACGTACGTGTGAGAGCGCGGGTTAGTGTAAGCGTACGGGTTAGGATTAGGGGACGGGTGAGGGTCATGCTTCCGGGAAGGTTTAGGGTTAGAGTTCGGGATAGGGTTAGGCTTAGGGTTCGGGGACGGTTTAGGGTCCAGGTGAAGGTACGACAACGCTTTAGGGGGAGCGTATGTGTGAGGGCATGGGTTAGCGTTTGCGTACGGGTTAGGATTAGGGGACGGGTGAGGGTCAGGCTTCGGGGAAGGGTTAGGGTTAGGGTTCGGGCTAGGGTTAGGGTTAGGGGACGGGAAAGGTTTAGGGTCCAGGTGAAGGTACGACAACCCTTTAGGGGGAGCGTACGTGTGAGGGCGCGGGTTAGTGTGAGCGTACGGTTAAGGATTAGGGGACGGGTGAGGGGAAGGCTTCGGGAAAGGGTTAGGGTTAGGGTTCGAGCTAGGGTTAGGGTTAGGGAAAGGGGACGGTTTAGGGTCCAGGTGAGGGTACGACAACGGTTTAGGGGGAGCGTACGTGTGAGGGTGTGGGTTAGTTTGAGCGTACGGGTTAGGATTAGGGGACGGGTGAGGGGAAGGCTTCGGGGAAGGGTTAGGGTTAGGGTTCGGGCTAGGGTTAGGGGACGGGGACGGGGACGGTTTAGGGTTCAGGTGAGGGTACGACAACGGTTTAGGGGTAGCGTACGTGTGAGGGCGCGGGTTAGTGTGAGCGTACGGGTTAGGATTAGGGGACGTGTGAGAGGAAGGCTTTTGGGAAGGGTTAGGGTTAGGGTGCGGGCTAGGGTTAGGGTTAGGGGAGGGGGACAGTTTAGGGTCCAGGTGAGGGTACGACAACGGTTTAGGGGGAGCGTACATGTGAGGGCACAGGTTAGTGTGAGCGTACGGGTTAGGATTAGGGGACGGGTGAGGGTCTGGCTTCGGGGAAGGGTTAAGGTTAGGGTTCGGGCTAGGGTTAGGGGACGGGGACTGGGACGGTTGAGGGTCCAGGTTAGGGTACGACAATGATTTAGGGGTAGCGTACTTGTGAGGGCGCATGTCAGTGTTAGCGTACAGGTTAGGATTAGAGGACGGGTGAAGGTCAGGCTTCAGGGAAATGTTAGGGTTAGGGATCGGGCTAGGGTTAAGGTTAGGGGACCGGGACGGTTTAGGGTTCATGCGAGATTACGAGAACGCTTTAGGGGGAGCGTACGTGTGAGAGCGCGGGTTAGTGTTAGCGTACGGGTTAGGATTAGGTGATGGGTGACGGTCAGGATTTGGGGAAGTGTTATGGTTAGGGTTCGGCCTAGGCTTAGGGTTAGGGGACGGGGACGGTTTAGGGTCCAGGTGAGGGTACGACAATGCTTTAGATGGAGCGTACGTGTGAGGGCGCGTGTTAGTGTTAGCGTACGGATTAAGATTAGGGGACGGGTGAGTTTCAGGCTTCGGAGATTCGTTAGGGTTAGGGTTCAGGCTAGGGTTAGGTTTAGGGGAAGGTGACGGTTTAGGGTCCAGGTGAGGGTACGACAACGCTTTAGGTTTAGCATACGTGTGAAGGCGCTGATTAGCGTTAGCGTACGGGTTAGGATTAGGGGACGTGTTGGGTCAGGCTTCGGGGAAGTGTTAGGCTTAGATTTCGGTCTAGGGTTAGGGTTAGGGGAAGGGGATGGTTTAGGGTACAGGTGAGGGTACGACAACGATTTTGGGGGAGCTAACGTGTGAGGGCCTGGGTTAGTTTGAGCGTACGGGTTAGGATTAGGGGAAGGGTGAGGGGAAGGCTTCGGGGAAGGGTTAGGGTTAGGGTTCGGGCTAGGGTTAGGGTTAGGGGATGGGGACAGTTTAGGGTCCAGGTGAGGGTACGACAACAGTTTAGGGGGAGTGTACGTGTGAGGGCGCGGGTTAGTGTGAGCGTACGGGTTAGGATTCGGGGACGGGTGAGGGGAAGGCTTCGGGGAAGGGTTAGGGTTAGGGTTCGGGCTAGGGTTAGGGTTAGGGGACGGGGACGGTTTAGGGTCCAGGTGAGGGTACGACAACGGTTTAGGGGGATCGTACGTGTGAGGGCGTGGGTTAGTGTGAGCGTACGGGTTAGGATTAGGGGATGGGTGAGGGGAAGGCTTCGGGGAAGTGTTAGGGTTAGGATTCAGGCTAGGGTTAGGGTTAGGGGATAGGGACTGTTTAGGGTCCAGGTGAGGGTACGACAATGCTTTAGGGGGAGGGTACGTGTGAGGGCGCGGGTTAGTGTGAGCGTATGGGTTAGGATTAAGGGACAGGTGAGGGGAAGGCTTCGGGGAAGGCTTAGGGTTAGTGTTCGGGCTAGGGTTAGGGGACGGGGATGGGGACGGTTTAGGGTCCAGGTGAGGGTACGACAATGCTTTAGGGGGAGCGTACGGGTGAGGGCGCGGTTTAGCGAGAGCGTACAGGTTAGGATTAGGCGACGGATGAGAGTCAGGCTTCGGGGAAGGGTTAGGGTTAGGGTTCGCGGTAGGGTTAGAGTTAGGAGACGGGGACGGTTTAGTGTCCAGGTGTGTGTACGACAACGCTTTAGGGGGAGCGTACATGTGAGGGTGTAGTTTAGCGTTAGCGTACGGGTTAGGATTAGAGGACGGGTGAGGGGAAGGCTTCGGGGAAGAGTTAGGGTTAATGGACGGGGACGGTTTACGGTCCAGATGAGGGTTCGACAACGGTTTAGGGGGAGCGTACGTGTGAGGGCGCGGGTTAGTGTGAGCGTACGGGTTAGGATAAGGGGACGGGTGAGTGGAAGGCTTCGGGAAAGGGTTAGGGTTAGGGTTCGGGGTAGGGGTAGGGTTTGGGGACGGGGACGAATTAGGGTCCAGGTGAGGGTACGACAACGGTTTAGGGAGAGCGCACGTTTGAGGGCGCGGGTTAATGTGAGCGTACGGCTTAGGATTAGGGGACGGGTGAGGGTAAGGCTTCGGGGAAGTTTTAGGCTTAGGGTTCGGACTAGGGTTAGGGTTAGGGGACGGGGACGAATTAGGGTCCAGGTTAGGGTACGACAACGGTTTCGGGCGATCGTACGTGTGAGGGTGCGGGTTAGTGTGAGCGTACGGGTTAGGATTAGGGGACGGGTGAGGGGAAGGCTTCGGGGAAGGGTTAGGGTTAGGGTTCGGGCTATGGTTAGGGTTAGGGGACGGGGACTGTTTAGGGTCCAGGTGAGGGTACGACAACGGTTTAGGGGGAGCGTAGGTGTGAGGGCGAGGGTTAGTGTGAGCGTACGGGTTAGGATTAGGGGACGGGTGAGGGGAAGGCTTCGGGGAAGGGTTAGGTTTAGGGTTCGGGCTAGGGTTAGTGTTAGGGGATGGGGACAGTTTAGGGTCCAGCTGTGGGTACGACAACAGTTTAGGGGCAGCGTACGTGTGAGCAGACTGGATAGTGTGAGCGTACGGGTTAGGACTAGGGGACGGGTGAAGGGAAGGCTTCGGGGAAGGGTTAGGTTTAGGGTTCTGGCTAGGGTTAGGGTTAGGGGATGGGGACGGTTTAGTGTCCAGGTGAGGGTACGACAACGCTATAGGGGGAGCGTACGTGTGAGGGCGTGGGTTAGTGTGAGGGTACGGGTTAGGATTAGGGGTCGGGTTAGGGGAAGACTTCAGGGAAGGGTTAGGGTTAGGGTTCAGGCTAGGTTTAGGGTTAGGAGACAGGGATGGTTTAGGGTCCAGGTGAGGTTACGACAACGGTTTAGTGGGAGCGTACATGTGAGGGCACGGATTAGTGTGAGCGTACGGGTTAGGAGTAGGGGACGGGTGAGGGGAAGGCTTCGGGGAAGTGTTAGGGTTAGGGTTCGGGCTAGGGTTAGGGTTAGAGGACGGGGACGGTTTAGGGTCCAGGTGAGGCTACAACAACGCTTTAGGGGGAGCGTACGTGTGAGGGCGCGGGTTAGTGTGAGCGTACGGTTTAGGATTAGGGGACGGGTGAGGGGAAGGCTTCGGGGAAGGTTTAGGGTTTGGGTTCGGGCTAGGGTTAGGGTTAGGGGACGGGGACGGTTTAGGGTCCAGGTGAGGGTACGACAACGCTTTAGGGGGAGCGAATGTGTGAGGTTGTGGGTTAGTGTGAGCGTACGGGTTAGGATTAGGGAACGGGTGAGTGGAAGGCTTCGTGGAAGTGTTCGGGCTAGGGTTAGGGTTAGGGGACGGGGACGGTTTAGGGTCCAGGTGAGGGTACGACAACGGTTTAGGGGGAGCGTACGTGTGAGGGCGCGGGTTAGTGTGAGTGTACGGGTTAGGATTAGGGGACGGGTGAGGGGAAGGCTTCGGGGAAGGGTTAGGGTTAGGGTTCGGGCTAGGGTTAGGGTTAGGGAACGGGGACCGTTTTGGCTCCAGGTGAGGGTACGACAATGGTTTAGGGGGAGTGTACGTGTGAGGGCGCGGGTTAGTGTGAGCGTACGGGTTAGGATTAGGGGACGGGGGAGGGGAAGGCTTCTGGGAAGTGTTAGGGTTAGGGTTCAGGCTAGGGTTAGGGTTAGGGGACGGGGACCGTTTTCGCTGCAGGTGAGGGTACGACAATGGTTTAGGGGGAGTGTACGTGTGAGCGCGCGGGTTTGTGTGAGCGTACGGGTTAGGATTAGGGGACGGGTGAGGGGAAGGCTTCGGGGAAGAGTTAGGGTTAGGGTTCGGGCTAGGTTTAGGGTTACGGCACGGGGACGGTTTAGGGTCCAGGTGAGGGTACGACAACGGTTTAGTGTGAGCGTATGTGTGAGGGCACGTGTTAGTGTGAGCGTACGGGTTAGGATTAGGGGACGGGTGAGGGGAAGGCTTCGGGAAAGTGTAAGGTTTAGGGTTCGGGCTAGGGTTAGGGTTGGGGAACGGGGACGGTTTAGGGTCCAGGTGAGGGTACGACAACGGTTTAGGGGGCGTGTACGTGTGAGGGCACGGGTTAGTGTGAGCGTACGGGTTAGGATTAGGGGACGGTTGAGGGGAAGGCTTCGGGGAAGGGTTAGGGTTAGGGTTCGGGGTAGGGTTAGGGTTAGGGGACGGGGACGGTTTAGGGTCCAGGTGAGGGTACGACAACGCTTTAGGGGGAGCGTACGTGTGTGGGCGTGGGTTAGTGTGAGCGTACGGGTTAGGATTAGGGGACGGGTGAGGGGAAGGCTTCGGGGAAGGGTTAGGGCTAGGGTTCGGCCTAGGGTTAGGGTTAGGGGACGGGGACGGTTTAGGGTCCGGTGAGGGTACGACAACATTTTAGGGGAAGCGTACGTGTGAGGTCGTGGGTTAGTGTGACCTTACAGGTTAGGATTAGGGGACGGGTGAGGGGAAGGCTTCGGGGAAGGGTTAGGGTTTGGGTTCGGGCTAGGGTTAGGGTTAGGGGACGGGGACGGTTTAGGGTCCAGGTGAGGGTACGACAACGCTTTAGGGGGAGCGATTGTGTGAGGTTGCGGGTTAGTGTGAGCGTACGGGTTAGGATTAGGGGACGGGGGAGGGGAATGCTTCGGGGAAGGGTTAGGGTTAGGGTTCAGGCTAGGGTTAGGGTTAGGGGACGGGGACCGTTTTCGCTCCAGGTGAGGGTACGACAATGGTTTAGGGGGAGTGTACGTGTGAGTGCGCGGGTTAGTGTGAGCGTACGGGTTAGGATTAGGGGACGGGTGAGGGGAAGGCTTCGGGGAAGAGTTAGGGTTAGGGTTCGGGCTAGGGTTAGGGTTACGGGACGGGGACGGTTTAGGGTCCAGGTGAGGGTACGACAACGGTTTAGGGGGAGCGAATGTGTGAGGGTGTGGGTTAGTGTGAGCGTACGGGTTAGGATTAGGGGACGGGTGAGGGGAAAGCTTCGTGGAAGGGTTCGGGCTAGGGTAAGGGTTAGGGGACGGGGACGGTTTAGGGTCCAAGTGAGGGTACGACAACGGTTTAGGGGGAGCGTACGTATGAGGGCGCGTGTTAGTGTGAGCGTACGAGTTAGGATTAGGGGACGGGTGAGGGGAAGGCTTCAGGAAAGTGTTAGGTTTAGGGTTCGGGCTAGGGTTAGGGTTAGGGAATGGGGACGGTTTAGGGTCCAGGTGAGGGTACGACAACGCTTTAGGGGGAGCGTACGTGTGAGGGCACGGGTTAGTGTGAGCGTACGGGTTAGGATTAGGGGACGGTTGAGGGGAAGGCTTCGGGGAAGGGTTCGGGTTAGGGTTCGGGCTTGGGTTAGGGTTAGGGGACGGGGACGGTTTAGGGTCCAGGTGAGGGTACGACAACGCTTTAGGGGGAGCGTACGTGTGTGGGCGTGGTTTAGTGTGAGCGTACGGGTTAGGATTAGGGGACGGGTGAGGGGAAGGCTTCGGGGAAGGGTTAGGGTTAGGGTTCGGGCTAGGGTTAGGGTTAGGGGACGGGGACGGTTTAGGTTCCAGGTGAGGGTACGACAAAGTTTTACGGGGAGGGTACGTGTGAGGGCGCGGGTTAGTGTGAGCGTACGGGTTAGGATTAGGGGACGGGTGAGGGGAAGGCTTCGGGGAAGGGTTAGGGTTAGTGTTCTGGCTAGGCTTAGGGCTAGGGGACGGGGACGGTTTAGGGTCCAGGTGAGGGTACGACAACATTTTAGGGGAAGCGTACGTGTGAGGTCGTGGGTTAGTGTGACCGTACAGGTTAGGATTAGGGGACGGGTGAGGGGAAGGCTTCGGGGAAGGGATAGGGTTAGGGTTCGGGATAGGGTTAGGTTTAGGGGACGGGACGGTTTAGGGTCCAGGTGAAGGTACGAGTATGGTTTAGGCGGAGCGTACGTGTTAGGGTTCGGGTTAGGGTTAGGTTTAGGGGACGGGGACAGTTTAGGGTCCAGGTGATGGTACGACAACGTTTTTGGGGGAGCGTACGTGGGAGGGCGCGGGTTAGTGTGAGCGTACGGGTTAGGATTAGGTGACGGGTGAGGGGAAGGCTTCGGGGAAGTGTTAGGGTTAGGGTTCGGGCTAGGGTTAGGGCTCGGGGACGGGGACGGTTTAGGGTCAAGGTGAGGATACGACAACGGTTTAGGTGGAGCGTACGTGTGAGGACGCGGGTTAGTGTGAGCGTACGGGTTAGGATTAGGGGACGGGTGAGGGGAAGGCTTCAGGGAAGGGTTAGGGTTAGGGTTCAGGCTAGGGTTAGGGTTAGGGGACGGGGACGGTTTCGGGTCCAGTTGAGGGTACGAGAGCGGTTTAGGGTGAGCGTACGTGTGAGGGCGCGGGTTAGTGTGAGCGTACGGGTTAGGATTAGGGGACGGGTGAGGGGAAGGCTTCGGGTAATGGTTAGGGTTACGGTTTGGGCTAGGGTTAGGGTTAGGGGCCGGGGACAGTTTAGGTTCCAGGTAAGGGTACGACAACGCTTTAGGGGGAGCGTACGTGTGAGGGCGCGGGTTAGTGTGAGCGTACGGGTTAGGATTAGGGGACGTGTGAGGGGAACGTTTCGGGGAAATGTTAGTGATAGTTTTCGGGATAGGGTTTGGGTTAGGGGACGGGGACGTTTTAGGGTCTAGGTGAGGGGACGACAACGGTTTAGGGGGAGCGTATGTGTGAGGGCGCGGGTTAGTGTGAGCGTAAGGGTTAGGATTAGGGGACGGGTGAGGGGAAGGCTTCGGTGAAGTGTTAGGTTTAGGGTACGGGCTAGGGTTAGGGTTAGGGGACGCGGATGGTTTAAGGTCCAGGTGAGTGTACGACAACGGTTTAAGGGGAGCGTACGTGTGAGGGCGCGGGTTAGGGTGAGCGTACGGTTTAGGATTAGGGGATGGGTGAGGGGAAGGCTTCGGGGAAGTGTTAGGTTTAGGGTTCGGGCTAGGGTTAGGGTCAGGTGACGGGGACGGTTTAGGGTCCAGGTGAGGGTACGACAACGGTTAAGGGGGAGCGTACGTGGGAGAGCGCGGTTTAGTGTGAGCGTACGGGTTAGGATTAGGGGACGGGTGAGGGGAAGTCTTCGGGGAAGGGTTAGGTTTAGGGTTCGGGCTAGTGTTAGACCTCGGGGACGGGGATAGTTTAGGGTACAGGTGAGGGTACGACAACGGTTTATGGGGAGCGTACGTGTGAGGGCACGGGTTAGAGTGAGCGTACGGGTTACGATTAGGGGACGGGTGAGGGGAAGGCTTCGGGGAAGGGTTAGGGTTAGGTTTCGAGCTAGGGTTAGGGTTAGGGGACGGGGACGGTTTAGGGTACAGGTGAGGGTACGACAACGGTTTATGGGGAGCGTACGTGTGAGGCCGCGGGTTAGAGTGAGCGTACGGGTTACGATTAGGGGACGGGTGAGGGGAAGGCTTCGGGGAAGGGTTAGGGCTAGGGTTCGGGCTAGGGTTAGGCCTCGGGGACGGGGATGGTTTAGGGTACAGGTGAGGGTACGACAACGGTTTATGGGGAGCGTACGTGTGAGGGCGCGGGTTAGAGTGAGCGTACGGGTTACAATTAGGGGACGGGTGAGGGGAAGGCTTCGGGGAAGGGTTAGGGCTAGGGTTCGGGCTAGGGTTAGGGTTAGGGGACGGGGACGGTTTAGGGTCCAGGTGAGGGTACGACAACGGTTTAGGGGGAGCGAGTCTGTGAGGGCGCAGGTTAGTGTGAGTGTACGGGTTAGGATTAGGGGACGGGTGAGGGGAAGACTTCGGGGAAGGGTTAGGGTTAGGGTTCAGGCTAGGGTTAGGGTTAGGAGACAGGGATGGTTTAGGGTCCAGGTGAGGTTACGACAACGGTTTAGTGGGAGCGTACATGTGAGGGCACGGGTTAGTGTGAGCATACGGGTTAGGATTAGGGGACGGGTGAGCGGAAGGCTTCGGGGAAGTGTTAGGATTAGGGTTCGGGCTAGGGTTAGGGTTAGAGGACGGGGACGGTTTAGGGTCCAGGTGAGGGTACGACAACGCTTTACGGAGAGCGAATGTGTGAGGTTGCGGGTTAGTGTGAGCGTACGGGTTAGGATTAGGGTACGGGTGAGTGGAAGGCTTCATGGAAGGGTTCGGGCTAGGGTTAGGGTTAGGGGACGGGGACGGTTTAGGGTCCATGTGAGGGTACGACAACGGTTTAGAGGGAGCGTACGTGTGAGGGCGCGGGTTAGTGTGAGTGTACGGGTTAGGATTAGGGGACGGGTGAGGGGAAGGCTTCGGGGAAGGGTTAGGGTTAGGGTTCGGGCTAGGGTTAGGGTTAGGGGACGGGGACGGTTTAGGGTCCAGGTGAGGGTACGACAACGCTTTCAGGGGAGGGTACGTGTGAGGGCGCGGGTTAGTGTGAGCGTACTGGTTAGGATTCGGGGACGGGTGAGCGGAAGACTTCGGGGAAGAGTTAGGGTTAGGGTTCGGGCTAGGGTTAGGGTTAGGGGACGGGGACGGTTTAGGGTCCAGATGAGGTTACGACAACAGTTTCGGGGGAGCGTTCGTGTGAGGTTGCGGGTTAGTGTGAGCGTACTGGTTAGGATTCGGGGACGGGTGAGCGGAAGACTTCGGGGAAGAGTTAGGGTTAGGGTTCGGGCTAGGGTTAGGGTTAGGAGACGGGGACGGTTTAGGTTCCAGGTGAGTGTACGACAACGCTTTAGGGAGAGCGTTCGTGTCAGGGTGCGGGTTAGCGTGAGCGTACGTGTTAAGATTAGGGGACGGGTGAGGGTCAGGATTCAGGGAAGTGTTAGGGTTAGGGTTCGGGCTAGGGTTAGGTTTAGGGTATGGGGACGGTTTAGTGTCCAGCTGAGTGTACAACAACGCTTTAGGTGTAGCGTAAGTGTGAGGGCGTGGATTAGCGTTAGCGTATGGGTTAGGATTAGGGGACGTGTTGGGTCAGGCTTCGGGGAAATGTTAGGCTTAGGTTTCGGTCTAGGTTTAGGGTTAGGGGACGGGGACGGTTTAGGGTCCAGGTGAGGGTACGACAACGGTTTAGGAGGAGCGTACGTGTGAGGGCGCGGGTTAGTGTGAGCGTACGGGTTAGGATTATGGGACGGGTGAGGGGAAGGCTTCGGGGAAGGGTTAGGGTTAGGGTTCGGGCTAGGGTTAGGGTTAGGGGACGGGGAGGGTTTAGGGTCCAGTTGAGTGTACGACAAAGGTTTAGGGGTGCGTAAGTGTGAGGGCGCGGGTTAGTGTGAGCGTACGGTTTAGGATTAGGGGACGGGTGAGGGGAAGGCTTCGGGGAAGGGTTAGGGTTAGGGTTCGGGCTAGGATTAGGGTTAGGGGACGGGGACGGTTTAGGGTCCAGGTGAGGGTTCGACAACGGTGTAGGGGGAGCGTACGTGTGAGCGTGAGGATTAGTGTGAGCGTATGGGTTAGGATTAGGGGACGGGTGAGGGGAAGGCTTCGGGGAAGTGTTAGGATTAGGGTTCGGGCTAGGGTTAGGGTTAGGGTTAGGGGACGGTTTAGTGTCCAGGTGAGGGTACGACAACGGTTTAGGGGGAGTGTACGTGTGAGGGCGTGGGTTAGTGTGAGCGTACGGGTTAGGATTCGGGGACGGGTGAGGGGAAGGCTTCGGGGAAGTGTTAGGTTTAAGGGACGGGGACGGTTTAGGGTCCAGGTGAGGGTACGACAACGGTTTAGGGGGAGCGTACGTGTGAGGACCCGGGTTAGCATTAGCGTGCGGTTTAGGATTAGGGAACGGGTGAGGGTGAGGATTCGGGGAAGGGTTAGGGTTAGGGTTCGGGCTAGGGTTAGGGTTAGGAGACGGGGACGGTTTAGGTTCCAGGTGAGTGTACGACAACGCTTTAGGGAGATCGTTCGTGTCAGGGTGCGGGTTAGCGTGAGCGTACGTGTTAAGATTAGGGGACGGGTGAGGGTCAGGATTCAGGGAAGTGTTAGGGTTAGGGTTCGGGCTAGGGTTAGGTTTAGGGTATGGGGACGGTTTAGTGTCCAGCTGAGTGTACAACAACGCTTTAGGTGTAGCGTAAGTGTGAGGGCATGGATTAGCGTGAGCGTATGGGTTAGGATTAGGGGACGTGTTGGGTCAGGCTTCGGGGAAATGTTAGGCTTAGGTTTCGGTTTAGGTTTAGGGTTAGGGGACGGGGACGGTTTAGGGTCCAGGTGAGGGTACGACAACGGTTTAGGAGGAGCGTACGTGTGAGGGCGCGGGTTAGTGTGAGCGTACGGGTTAGGATTATGGGACGGGTGAGGGGAAGGCTTCGGGGAAGGGTTAGGGTTAGGGTTCGGGCTAGGGTTAGGGTTAGGGGACGGGGACGGTTTAGGGTCCAGTTGAGTGTACGACAAAGGTTTAGGGGAGCGTAAGTGTGAGGGCGCGGGTTAGTGTGAGCGTACGGTTTAGGATTAGGGGACGGGTGAGGGGAAGGCTTCGGGGAAGGGTTAGGGTTAGGGTTCGGGCTAGGATTAGGGTTAGGGGACGGGGACGGTTTAGGGTCCAGGTGAGGGTTCGACAACGGTGTAGGGGGAGCGTACGTGTGAGCGTGAGGATTAGTGTGAGCGTATGGGTTAGGATTAGGGGACGGGTGAGGGGAAGGCTTCGGGGAAGGGTTAGGATTAGGGTTCGGGCTAGGGTTAGGGTTAGGGTTAGGGGACGGTTTAGTGTCCAGGTGAGGGTACGACAACGGTTTAGGGGGAGCGTACGTGTGAGGACCCGGGTTAGTGTGAGCGTACGGGTTAGGATTAGGGGACGGGTGAGGGGAAGGCTTCGGGGAAGAGTTAGGGTTAGGGTTCGGGCTAAGGTTAGGGTTAGGGGACGGGGATGGTTTAGGGTCCAGGTTAGTGTACGACAACGTTTTAGGGGGAGCGTACGTGTGAGGGCGTGGGTTAGTGTGAGCGAACGGGTTAGGATTAGGGAACGGGTGAGTGGAAGGCTTCGTGGAAGTGTTCGGGCTAGGGTTAGGGTTAGGGGACGGGGACGGTTTAGGGTCCAGCTGAGTGTACGACAATGGTTTACGGGGAGCGTACGTGTGAGGGCGCGGGTTAGTGTGAGCGTACGGGTTAGGATTAGGGGACGGGTGAGGGGAAAGCTTCGGGGAAGGTTTAGGGTTAGGGTTCGGGCTAGGGTTAGGGTTTGGGGATGGGGACGGTTTAGGGACCAGGTGAGGGTACGACAACGGTTAAGGGGGAGCGTACGTGTGAGGGCACGGGTTAGTGTGAGCGTATGGGATAGGATTAGGGGACGGGTGAGGGGAAGGCTTCGGGGAAGTGTTAGGTTTAGGATTCGGGCTAGGTTTAGGGTTAGGGGACGGAGACGGTTTAGGTTCCTGGTGAGGGTACGATAACGGTTTAGTGGGAGCGTAAGTGTGAGGGCGCGGGATATTGTGAGCGTACGGATTAGGATTAGGGGACGTGTGAAGGGAAGGCTTCGGGGAAGGGTTAGGGTTAGGGTTCGGGCTAGGGTTAGGGTTAGGAGATGGGGACGGTTTAGGGTCCAGGTGAGGGTACGACAACGGTTTAGGGGGAGCGTACGTGTGAGGGCGCGGGTTAGTGTGAGTGTACGGGTTAGGATTAGGGGACGGGTGAGGGGAAGGCTTCGCGGAAGTGATAGGGTTAGGGTTCGGGCTAGGGTTAGGGTTAGGGGATGGGGACGGTTTAGGGTCCAGGTGAGGGTACGACAACGGTTTAGGGGGAGCGTATGTGTGAGGGAACGGGTTAGTGTGAGCGTACGGATTAGGATTAGGGGACGGGTGAGGGGTAGGCTTCGGGGAAGGGTTAGGGTTAGGGTTCGGGGTAGGGTTAGGGTTAAGGGACGAGGACGGTTTAGGGTCCAGGTGAGTGTATGACAACGGTTTAGGGGGAGCATACATGTGAGGGCGCGGGTTAGTGTGAGCGTACGGGTTAGGATTAGGGGACGGGTGAGGGGAAGGCTTCGGGGAAGGGTTAGGGTTAGGGTTCGGGCTAGGGTTAGGTTTAGGGGACGGGGACGGTTTAGGGTCCAGGTGGGGGTACGACAACGGTTTATGGGGAGCGTACGTGTGAGGGCATGGGTTAGTGTGAGCGTACGGGATAGGATTAGGGGACGGGTGAGGGGAAGCCTTCGGGGAAGTGTTAGGTTTAGGCTTCGGGCTAAGTTTAGGGTTAGGGGACGGAGACGGTTTAGGTTCCTGGTGAGGGTACGACAACGGTTTAGGGGGAGCGTATGTGTGAGCGCGCGGGTTAGTGTGAGCGTACGGGTTAGGATTAGGGGACGGGTGAGGGGAAGGCTTCAGGGAAGGTTTAGGGTTAGGGTTCGAGCTAGGGTTAGGGTTATGGGACGGGGACGGTTTAGGGTCCAGGTGAGGGTACGACAACGGTTTAGGGGGAGCGTACGTGTGAGGGCACGGTTTAGTGTGAGCGTACGGGTTACGATTAGGGGACGGGTGAGGGGAAGCCTTCGGGGAAGGTTTAGGTTTAGGGTTCGGGCTAGGGTTGGGGTTAGGGGACGGGGACGGTTTAGGGTCCAGGTGAGGGTACGACAACGGTTTAGGGGGAGCGTACGTTTGAGGGCGCAGGTTAGTGTGAGCGTACGGGTTAGGATTAGGGGACGGGTGAGGGGAAGGATTCGGGGAAGTGTTAGGGTTAGGGTTGGGGCTAGGGTTAGGGTTAGGGAAGGGGAAGGTTTAGGTTCCTGGTGAGGGTATGACAACGGTTTCGGGAGAGCGTACGTGTGAGGTTGCGGGTTAGTGTGAGCGTACAGGTTAGGATTAGGGGACGGGTGCGGGGAAGGCTTTGGGGAAGGGTTAGGGTTAGGGTTCGGGATAGGGTTAGGCTTAGGGGACGGGGACGGTTTAGGGTCCAGGTGAGGGTACGACAACGGTTTAGGGGGAGCGTAAGTGTGAGGGCGCGGGTTAGTGTGAGCGTACGGTTTAGGCTTAGGGGACGGGTGAGGGGAAGGCTTCGGGGAAGGGTTAGGGTTAGGGTTCGGGCTAGGGTTAGGATTAGGGGATGGGGATGGTTTAGGGTCCAGGTGAGGGTACGACAACGGTTTAGGGGGTGCGTACGTGTGATGGCGCGGGTTAGTGTGAGCGTACGGATTAGGATTAGGGGACGGGTGAGGGGAAGGCTTCGGGGAAGTGTTAGGGTTAGGGTTCGGCCTAGGGTTAGGGGACGGGGACGGTTTAGTTTCCAGGTGAGGGTACGGCAACGCTTTAGGGGGAGGGTACGTTTGAGAGCGCGGGTTAGTGTGAGCGTACGGGTTATGATTAGGGGACGGGTGAGGGGAAGGCTTAAGGGAAGGGTTAGGTTTAGGGTTCGGGCTAGGGTTAGGGTTAGGGGACGGGGACGGTTTAGGGTCCAGGTGAGGGTACGACAACGGTTTAGGGGGAGCGTACGTGTGAGGTTGCGGGTTAGTGTGAGCGTACGGGTTAGGATTAGGGGACGGGTGAGGGGAAGGCTTCGGGGAAGGGTTATTGTTAGGGTTCGGGATAGGGTTAGGGTTAGGGGATGGGGACGGTTTAGGGTTCAGGTGAGTGTAAGACAACGGTTTAGGGGGAGCGTACGTTTTAGGGCGCAGGTTAGTGTGAGCGTACGGGTTAGGATTAGGGGACGGGTGAGGGGAAGGCATCGGGGAAGGGTTACGGTTAGGGTTCGGGCTAGGGTTAGTGTTAGGGGATGGGGACGGTTTAGGGTCGAGGTGAGGGTATGACAACGCTTTATGGGGAGCGTACGTGTGAGGGCGCGGGTTAGTGTGAGCGTACGGGTTAGGATTAGGGGACGGGTGAGGGGAAGGCTTCGGGGAAGGGTTAGGGTTAGGCTTCGGGCTAGGGTTAGGGTTAGGGGACGGGGACGGTTTAGGGTCCAGGTGAGCGTACGATAACGGTTTAGGGGGAGCGTACGTGTGAGGGCACGGGTTAGTGTGAGCGTACGGATTAGGATTAGGGGAAGGGTGAGGGGTAGGCTTCGGGGAAGGGGTAAGGTTAAGGTTTGAGCTAGGGTTAGGGTTAGGGGATGGGGACGGTTTAGGGTCCAGGTGAGGGTACGACAACGGTTTAGGGGGAGCGTAAGTGTGAGCGCGCGGGTTAGTGTGAGTGTACGGGTAGGATTCGGGTATGGGTGAGGGGAAGGCTTCTGGGAAGGGTTAGGGTTAGGGTTCGGGCTAGGGTTAGGGTTAGGGGATGGGGACGGTTTAGGGTCCAATTAAGGGTACAACAACGGTTTAGGGGGAGCGTACGTGTGAGGGCACGCGTTAGTGTGAGCGTACGGGTTCGGATTAGGGGACGGGTGAGGGGAAGGCTTCGGGGAAGGGTTAGGGTGAGGGTTCGGGCTAGGGTTAGAATTAGGGGACGGGGACGATTTAGGGTCCAGGTGAGGGTACGACAACGGTTTAAGGGGGAGTGTACGTGTGAAGACGTGGTTTAGTGTGAGCGTACGGGTTAGGATTAGGGGACGGGTGAGGGGAAGGCTTCGGGGAAGCGTTAGGGTTATGGTTCGGGCTAGGGTTAGGGTTAGGTTACGGGGAAGGTTTAGGGTCCAGGTGAGGGTACGACAACGGTTTAGAGGGAGCGTACGTGTGAGGACGCGGGATAGTGTGAGCGTACGGGGTAGGATTAGTGGACGGGTGAGGGGAAGAATTCAGGGAAGAGTTAGGGTTAGGATTAGGGCTAGAGTTAAGGTTAGGAGACGGGGATGGTTTAGTGTCCACGTGAGGGTACGACAACGGTTTAGGGGGAGCATACGTGTGAGGGCGTGGGTTATGTGAGCGTACGGGTTAGGATTAGGGGACAGGTGAGGGGAAGGCTTCGGGGAAGGGTTAGGTTTAGGGTTCGGGCTAGGGTTAGGGTTAGGGGAGGGGGACGGTTTAGGGTCCAGATGAGGGTACGACAACGGTTTAGGGGGACCGTTCGTGTGAGGGCGCGGGTTAGTGTGAGCGTACGGGTTAGGATTAGGGGATGGGTGAGGGGAAGGCTTCGGGGAAGGGTTAGGGTTAGGGTTCTGGCTAGGGTTAGGGTTAGGGGACGGAGACGGTTTAGGGTCCAGGTGAGGGTACGACAACGGTTGAAGGGGAGCGTACATGTGAGTGCGTGGGTTAGTGTCAGCGTATGGGTTAGGATTAGGGGATGGGTGAGGGGAAGGCTTCGGGGACGGGTTAGGGTTAGGGTTCGGGCTAGGGTTAGGGTTAGGGGATGGGGACGGTTTAGGGTCCAGGTGTGGGTACGACAACGGTTTAGGGGCAGCGTCCATGTGAGCGGACTGGATAGTGTGAGCGTACGGGTTAGGATTAAGGGACGGGTGAGGGGAAGGCTTCGGGGAAGGGTTAGGGTTAGGGTTCGGGCTAGGGTTAGGATTAGGGGACGGGGACGGTTTAGGGTCCAGGTGAGGGTACGACAACGGTTTAGGGGGAGCGTACGTGTGAGGGCGGGGGTTAGTGTGAGCGTACGGGTTAGGATTAGGGGATGGGTGAGGGGAAGGCTTCGGGGAAGTTTTAGGGTTAGGATTCAGGCTAGGGTTAGGGTTAGGGGATAGGGACTGTTTAGGGTCCAGGTGAGGGTACGACAATGCTTTAGGGGGAGGGTACGTGTCAGGGCGCGGGTTAGTGTGAGCGTATGGGTTAGGATTAAGGGACAGGTGAGGGGAAGGCTTCGGGGAAGGCTTAGGGTTAGTGTTCGGGCTAGGGTTAGGGGACGGGGATGGGGACGGTTTAGGGTCCAGGTGAGGGTACGACAATGCTTTAGGGGGAGCGTACGAGTGAGGGCGCGGTTTAGCGAGAGCGTACAGGTTAGGATTAGGCGACGGATGAGAGTCAGGCTTCGGGGAAGGGTTAGGGTTAGGGTTCGCGGTAGGGTTAGAGTTAGGAGACGGGGACGGTTTAGTGTCCAGGTGTGTGTACGACAACGCTTTAGGGGGAGCGTACATGTGAGGGTGTAGTTTAGCGTTAGCGTACGGGTTAGGATTAGAGGACGGGTGAGGGGAAGGCTTCGGGGAAGAGTTAGGGTTAAGGGACGGGGACGGTTTACGGTCCAGATGAGGGTTCGACAACGGTTTAGGGGGAGCGTACGTGTGAGGGCGCGGGTTAGTGTGAGCGTACGGGTTAGGATAAGGGGACGGGTGAGTGGAAGGCTTCGGGAAAGGGTTAGGGTTAGGGTTCGGGGTAGGGGTAGGGTTTGGGGACGGGGACGAATTAGGGTCCAGGTGAGGGTACGACAACGGTTTAGGGAGAGCGCACGTTTGAGGGCGCGGGTTAATGTGAGCGTACGGCTTAGGATTAGGGGACGGGTGAGGGTAAGGCTTCGGGGAAGTTTTAGGCTTAGGGTTCGGACTAGGGTTAGGGTTAGGGGACGGGGACGAATTAGGGTCCAGGTTAGGGTACGACAACGGTTTCGGGCGATCGTACGTGTGAGGGTGCGGGTTAGTGTGAGCGTACGGGTTAGGATTAGGGGACGGGTGAGGGGAAGGCTTCGGGGAAGGGTTAGGGTTAGGGTTCGGGCTATGGTTAGGGTTAGGGGACGGGGACGGTTTAGGGTCCAGGTGAGGGTACGACAACGGTTTAGGGGGAGCGTAGGTGTGAGGGCGAGGGTTAGTGTGAGCGTACGGGTTAGGATTAGGGGACGGGTGAGGGGAAGGCTTCGGGGAAGGGTTAGGTTTAGGGTTCGGGCTAGGGTTAGTGTTAGGGGATGGGGACAGTTTAGGGTCCAGCTGTGGGTACGACAACAGTTTAGGGGCAGCGTACGTGTGAGCGGACTGGATAGTGTGAGCGTACGGGTTAGGACTAGGGGACGGGTGAAGGGAAGGCTTCGGGGAAGGGTTAGGTTTAGGGTTCTGGCTAGGGTTAGGGTTAGGGGATGGGGACGGTTTAGTGTCCAGGTGAGGGTACGACAACGCTATAGGGGGAGCGTACGTGTGAGGGCGTGGGTTAGTGTGAGGGTACGGGTTAGGATTAGGGGACGGGTGAGGGGAAGACTTCAGGGAAGGGTTAGGGTTAGGGTTCAGGCTAGGGTTAGGGTTAGGAGACAGGGATGGTTTAGGGTCCAGGTGAGGTTACGACAACGGTTTAGTGGGAGCGTACATGTGAGGGAACGGATTAGTGTGAGCGTACGGGTTAGGATTAGGGGACGGGTGAGGGGAAGGCTTCGGGGAAGTGTTAGGGTTAGGGTTCGGGCTAGGGTTAGGGTTAGAGGACGGGGACGGTTTAGGGTCCAGGTGAGGCTACAACAACGCTTTAGGGGGAGCGTACGTGTGAGGGCGCGGGTTAGTGTGAGCGTACGGTTTAGGATTAGGGGACGGGTGAGGGGAAGGCTTCGGGGAAGGTTTAGGGTTTGGGTTCGGGCTAGGGTTAGGGTTAGGGGACGGGGACGGTTTAGGGTCCAGGTGAGGGTACGACAACGCTTTAGGGGGAGCGAATGTGTGAGGTTGTGGGTTAGTGTGAGCGTACGGGTTAGGATTAGGGAACGGGTGAGTGGAAGGCTTCGTGGAAGTGTTCGGGCTAGGGTTAGGGTTAGGGGACGGGGACGGTTTAGGGTCCAGGTGAGGGTACGACAACGGTTTAGGGGGAGCGTACGTGTGAGGGCGCGGGTTAGTGTGAGTGTACGGGTAAGGATTAGGGGACGGGTGAGGGGAAGGCTTCGGGGAAGGGTTAGGGTTAGGGTTCGGGCTAGGGTTAGGGTTAGGGAACGGGGACCGTTTTGGCTCCAGGTGAGGGTACGACAATGGTTTAGGGGGAGTGTACGTGTGAGGGCGCGGGTTAGTGTGAGCGTACGGGTTAGGATTAGGGGACGGGGGAGGGGAAGGCTTCTGGGAAGTGTTAGGGTTAGGGTTCAGGCTAGGGTTAGGGTTAGGGGACGGGGACCGTTTTCGCTGCAGGTGAGGGTACGACAATGGTTTAGGGGGAGTGTACGTGTGAGCGCGCGGGTTTGTGTGAGCGTACGGGTTAGGATTAGGGGACGGGTGAGGGGAAGGCTTCGGGGAAGAGTTAGGGTTAGGGTTCGGGCTAGGTTTAGGGTTACGGCACGGGGACGGTTTAGGGTCCAGGTGAGGGTACGACAACGGTTTAGTGTGAGCGTATGTGTGAGGGCACGTGTTAGTGTGAGCGTACGGGTTAGGATTAGGGGACGGGTGAGGGGAAGGCTTCGGGAAAGTGTAAGGTTTAGGGTTCGGGCTAGGGTTAGGGTTGGGGAACGGGGACGGTTTAGGGTCCAGGTGAGGGTACGACAACGGTTTAGGGGGCGTGTACGTGTGAGGGCACGGGTTAGTGTGAGCGTACGGGTTAGGATTAGGGGACGGTTGAGGGGAAGGCTTCGGGGAAGGGTTAGGGTTAGGGTTCGGGGTAGGGTTAGGGTTAGGGGACGGGGACGGTTTAGGGTCCAGGTGAGGGTACGACAACGCTTTAGGGGGAGCGTACGTGTGTGGGCGTGGGTTAGTGTGAGCGTACGGGTTAGGATTAGGGGACGGTGAGGGGAAGGCTTCGGGGAAGGTTTAGGGTTAGGGTTCGGGCTAGGGTTAGGGTTAGGGGACGGGGACGGTTTAGGTTCCAGGTGAGGGTACGACAACGTTTTACGGGGAGGGTACGTGTGAGGGCGCGGGTTAGTGTGAGCGTACGGGTTAGGTTTAGGGGACGGGTGAGGGGAAGGCTTCGGGGAAGGGTTAGGGTTAGTGTTCTGGCTAGGCTTAGGGCTAGGGGACGGGGACGGTTTAGGGTCCAGGTGAGGGTATGACAACGGTTTAGGGGGAGCATACGTGTGAGGGCGCGGGTTAGTGTGAGCGTACGGGTTAGAATTAGGGGACGGGTGAGGGGAAGGCTTCGGGGAAGGGTTAGGGCTAGGGTTCGGCCTAGGGTTAGGGTTAGGGGACGGGGACGGTTTAGGGTCCGGTGAGGGTACGACAACATTTTAGGGGAAGCGTACGTGTGAGGTCGTGGGTTAGTGTGACCTTACAGGTTAGGATTAGGGGACGGGTGAGGGGAAGGCTTCGGGGAAGGGTTAGGGTTTGGGTTCGGGCTAGGGTTAGGGTTAGGGGACGGGGACGGTTTAGGGTCCAGGTGAGGGTACGACAACGCTTTAGGGGGAGCGATTGTGTGAGGTTGCGGGTTAGTGTGAGCGTACGGGTTAGGATTAGGGGACGGGGGAGGGGAATGCTTCGGGGAAGGGTTAGGGTTAGGGTTCAGGCTAGGGTTAGGGTTAGGGGACGGGGACCGTTTTCGCTCCAGGTGAGGGTACGACAATGGTTTAGGGGGAGTGTACGTGTGAGTGCGCGGGTTAGTGTGAGCCTACGGGTTAGGATTAGGGGACGGGTGAGGGGAAGGCTTCGGGGAAGAGTTAGGGTTAGGGTTCGGGCTAGGGTTAGGGTTACGGGACGGGGACGGTTTAGGGTCCAGGTGAGGGTACGACAACGGTTTAGGGGGAGCGAATGTGTGAGGGTGTGGGTTAGTGTGAGCGTACGGGTTAGGATTAGGGGACGGGTGAGGGGAAAGCTTCGTGGAAGGGTTCGGGCTAGGGTAAGGGTTAGGGGACGGGGACGGTTTAGGGTCCAAGTGAGGGTACGACAACGGTTTAGGGGGAGCGTACGTATGAGGGCGCGTGTTAGTGTGAGCGTACGAGTTAGGATTAGGGGACGGGTGAGGGGAAGGCTTCAGGAAAGTGTTAGGTTTAGGGTTCGGGCTAGGGTTAGGGTTAGGGAATGGGGACGGTTTAGGGTCCAGGTGAGGGTACGACAACGCTTTAGGGGGAGCGTACGTGTGAGGGCACGGGTTAGTGTGAGCGTACGGGTTAGGATTAGGGGACGGTTGAGGGGAAGGCTTCGGGGAAGGGTTCGGGTTAGGGTTCGGGCTTGGGTTAGGGTTAGGGGACGGGGACGGTTTAGGGTCCAGGTGAGGGTACGACAACGCTTTAGGGGGAGCGTACGTGTGTGGGCGTGGGTTAGTGTGAGCGTACGGGTTAGGATTAGGGGACGGGTGAGGGGAAGGCTTCGGGGAAGGGTTAGGGTTAGGGTTCGGGCTAGGGTTAGGGTTAGGGGACGGGGACGGTTTAGGTTCCAGGTGAGGGTACGACAAAGTTTTACGGGGAGGGTACGTGTGAGGGCGCGGGTTAGTGTGAGCGTACGGGTTAGGATTAGGGGACGGGTGAGGGGAAGGCTTCGGGGAAGGGTTAGGGTTAGTGTTCTGGCTAGGCTTAGGGCTAGGGGACGGGGACGGTTTAGGGTCCAGGTGAGGGTATGACAACGGTTTAGGGGGAGCATACGTGTGAGGGCGCGGGTTAGTGTGAGCGTACGGGTTAGAATTAGGGGACGGGTGAGGGGAAGGCTTCGGGGAAGGGTTAGGGCTAGGGTTCGGCCTAGGGTTAGGGTTAGGGGACGGGGACGGTTTAGGGTCCAGGTGAGGGTACGACAACATTTTAGGGGAAGCGTACGTGTGAGGTCGTGGGTTAGTGTGACCGTACAGGTTAGGATTAGGGGACGGGTGAGGGGAAGGCTTCGGGGAAGGGATAGGGTTAGGGTTCAGGCTAGGGTTAGGGTTAGGAGACAGGGATGGTTTAGGGTCCAGGTGAGGTTACGACAACGGTTTAGTGGGAGCGTACATGTGAGGGCACGGGTTAGTGTGAGCATACGGGTTAGGATTAGGGGACGGGTGAGCGGAAGGCTTCGGGGAAGTGTTAGGATTAGGGTTCGGGCTAGGGTTAGGGTTAGAGGACGGGGACGGTTTAGGGTCCAGGTGAGGGTACGACAACGCTTTACGGAGAGCGAATGTGTGAGGTTGCGGGTTAGTGTGAGCGTACGGGTTAGGATTAGGGTACGGGTGAGTGGAAGGCTTCATGGAAGGGTTCGGGCTAGGGTTAGGGTTAGGGGACGGGGACGGTTTAGGGTCCATGTGAGGGTACGACAACGGTTTAGAGGGAGCGTACGTGTGAGGGCGCGGGTTAGTGTGAGTGTACGGGTTAGGATTAGGGGACGGGTGAGGGGAAGGCTTCGGGGAAGGGTTAGGGTTAGGGTTCGGGCTAGGGTTAGGGTTAGGGGACGGGGACGGTTTAGGGTCCAGGTGAGGGTACGACAACGCTTTCAGGGGAGGGTACGTGTGAGGGCGCGGGTTAGTGTGAGCGTACTGGTTAGGATTCGGGGACGGGTGAGCGGAAGACTTCGGGGAAGAGTTAGGGTTAGGGTTCGGGCTAGGGTTAGGGTTAGGGGACGGGGACGGTTTAGGGTCCAGATGAGGTTACGACAACAGTTTCGGGGGAGCGTACGTGTGAGGTTGCGGGTTAGTGTGAGCGTACTGGTTAGGATTCGGGGACGGGTGAGCGGAAGACTTCGGGGAAGAGTTAGGGTTAGGGTTCGGGCTAGGGTTAGGGTTAGGAGACGGGGACGGTTTAGGTTCCAGGTGAGTGTACGACAACGCTTTAGGGAGAGCGTTCGTGTCAGGGTGCGGGTTAGCGTGAGCGTACGTGTTAAGATTAGGGGACGGGTGAGGGTCAGGATTCAGGGAAGTGTTAGGGTTAGGGTTCGGGCTAGGGTTAGGTTTAGGGTATGGGGACGGTTTAGTGTCCAGCTGAGTGTACAACAACGCTTTAGGTGTAGCGTAAGTGTGAGGGCGTGGATTAGCGTGAGCGTATGGGTTAGGATTAGGGGACGTGTTGGGTCAGGCTTCGGGGAAATGTTAGGCTTAGGTTTCGGTCTAGGTTTAGGGTTAGGGGACGGGGACGGTTTAGGGTCCAGGTGAGGGTACGACAACGGTTTAGGAGGAGCGTACGTGTGAGGGCGCGGGTTAGTGTGAGCGTACGGGTTAGGATTATGGGACGGGTGAGGGGAAGGCTTCGGGGAAGGGTTAGGGTTAGGGTTCGGGCTAGGGTTAGGGTTAGGGGACGGGGACGGTTTAGGGTCCAGTTGAGTGTACGACAAAGGTTTAGGGGAGCGTAAGTGTGAGGGCGCGGGTTAGTGTGAGCGTACGGTTTAGGATTAGGGGACGGGTGAGGGGAAGGCTTCGGGGAAGGGTTAGGGTTAGGGTTCGGGCTAGGATTAGGGTTAGGGGACGGGGACGGTTTAGGGTCCAGGTGAGGGTTCGACAACGGTGTAGGGGGAGCGTACGTGTGAGCGTGAGGGTTAGTGTGAGCGTATGGGTTAGGATTAGGGGACGGGTGAGGGGAAGGCTTCGGGGAAGTGTTAGGATTAGGGTTCGGGCTAGGGTTAGGGTTAGGGTTAGGGGACGGTTTAGTGTCCAGGTGAGGGTACGACAACGGTTTAGGGGGAGTGTACGTGTGAGGGCGTGGGTTAGTGTGAGCGTACGGGTTAGGATTCGGGGACGGGTGAGGGGAAGGCTTCGGGGAAGTGTTAGGTTTAAGGGACGGGGACGGTTTAGGGTCCAGGTGAGGGTACGACAACGGTTTAGGGGGAGCGTACGTGTGAGGACCCGGGTTAGCATTAGCGTGCGGTTTAGGATTAGGGAACGGGTGAGGGTGAGGATTCGGGGAAGGGTTAGGGTTAGGGTTCGGGCTAGGGTTAGGGTTAGGAGACGGGGACGGTTTAGGTTCCAGGTGAGTGTACGACAACGCTTTAGGGAGATCGTTCGTGTCAGGGTGCGGGTTAGCGTGAGCGTACGTGTTAAGATTAGGGGACGGGTGAGGGTCAGGATTCAGGGAAGTGTTAGGGTTAGGGTTCGGGCTAGGGTTAGGTTTAGGGTATGGGGACGGTTTAGTGTCCAGCTGAGTGTACAACAACGCTTTAGGTGTAGCGTAAGTGTGAGGGCGTGGATTAGCGTGAGCGTATGGGTTAGGATTAGGGGACGTGTTGGGTCAGGCTTCGGGGAAATGTTAGGCTTAGGTTTCGGTTTAGGTTTAGGGTTAGGGGACGGGGACGGTTTAGGGTCCAGGTGAGGGTACGACAACGGTTTAGGAGGAGCGTACGTGTGAGGGCGCGGGTTAGTGTGAGCGTACGGGTTAGGATTATGGGACGGGTGAGGGGAAGGCTTCGGGGAAGGGTTAGGGTTAGGGTTCGGGCTAGGGTTAGGGTTAGGGGACGGGGACGGTTTAGGGTCCAGTTGAGTGTACGACAAAGGTTTAGGGGAGCGTAAGTGTGAGGGCGCGGGTTAGTGTGAGCGTACGGTTTAGGATTAGGGGACGGGTGAGGGGAAGGCTTCGGGGAAGGGTTAGGGTTAGGGTTCGGGCTAGGATTAGGGTTAGGGGACGGGGACGGTTTAGGGTCCAGGTGAGGGTTCGACAACGGTGTAGGGGGAGCGTACGTGTGAGTGTGAGGATTAGTGTGAGCGTATGGGTTAGGATTAGGGGAAGGGTGAGGGGAAGGCTTCGGGGAAGGGTTAGGATTAGGGTTCGGGCTAGGGTTAGGGTTAGGGTTAGGGGACGGTTTAGTGTCCAGGTGAGGGTACGACAACGGTTTAGGGGGAGCGTACGTGTGAGGACCCGGGTTAGTGTGAGCGTACGGGTTAGGATTAGGGGACGGGTGAGGGGAAGGCTTCGGGGAAGAGTTAGGGTTAGGGTTCGGGCTAAGGTTAGGGTTAGGGGACGGGGATGGTTTAGGGTCCAGGTTAGTGTACGACAACGTTTTAGGGGGAGCGTACGTGTGAGGGCGTGGGTTAGTGTGAGCGAACGGGTTAGGATTAGGGGACGGGTAAGGGGAAGGCTTGGGGAAGGGTTAGGGTTAGGGTTCGGGCTAGGATTAGGGTTAGGGGACGGGGACGGTTTACGGTCCAGGTGAGGGTACAACAACGGTTTAGGGGGAGCGTTCGTGTGAGCGTGAGGGTTAGTGTAAGCGTATCGGTTAGGATTAGGGGACGGATGAGGGGAAGGCTTCAGGGAAGGGTTAGGGTTCGGGCTAGGGTTAGGGTTAGGGGACAGGGACGGTTTAGGGTCCAGGTGAGGGTACGACAACGGTTTAGGGGGAGCGTACGTGTGAGGGCGCTGGTTAATGTGCGCGTACGGGTTAGGATTAGGGGACGGGTGAGGGGAAGGCTTCGGGGAAGGGTTAGTGTTAGGGTTCGGGCTAGGGTTAGGTGACGGGGATGGGGACGTTTTAAGGTCCAGGTGAGGGTACGACAACGGTTTAGGGGGAGCGTACGTGTGAGGGCGCGGGTTAGTGTGAGTGTACGGGTTAGGATTAGGGGACGGGTGAGGGGAAGGCTTCGGGGAAGTGTTAGGTTTAGGGTTCCGGCTAGGGTTAGGGTTAGGGGACGGGGACGGTTTAGGGTCCAGGTGAGGGTACGACAACGGTTTAGGGGGAGCGTACGTGTGAGGGCGCGGGTTAGTGTGAGCGTACGGGTTAGGATTAGGGGACGGGTGAGGGGAAGGCTTCGGGGAAGGGTTAGTGTTAGGGTTCGGGCTAGGGTTAGGTGACGGGGATGGGGACGTTTTAAGGTCCAGGTGAGGGTACGACAACGGTTTAGGGGGAGCGTACGTGTGAGGGCGCGGGTTAGTGTGAGCGTACGGGTTAGGATTAGGGGACGGGTGAGGGGAAGGCTTCGGGGAAGTATTAGGTTTAGGGTTCCGGCTAGGGTTAGGGTTAGGGGACGGGGACGGTTTAGGGTCCAGGTGAGGGTACGACAACGGTTTAGGGGGAGCGTACGTGTGAGGGCGCGGGTTAGTGTGAGCGTACGGGTTAGGATTAGGGGACGGGTGAGGGGAAGGCTTCGGGGAAGGGTTAGGTTTAAGGGACGGGGACGGTTTACGGTCCAGATGAGGATACGACAACGGTTTAGGGGGAGCGTACGTGTGACGGCACGGGTTAGTGTGAGCGTACGGGTTAGGTTTAGGGGACGGGTGAGGGGAAGGCTTCGGCGAAGGGTTAGGGTTAGGGTTCGGGCTAGGGTTAGGTTTAGGGGACGGGGACGGTTTAGGGTCAAGGTGAGCGTACGACAAAGGTTTAGGGGGAGCGTACGTGTGAAGACGTGGGTTAGTGTGAGCGTATGGGTTAGGATTAGGGGAAGGGTGAGGGGAAGGCTTCAGGGAAGGGTTAGGGTTCGGGCTAGGGTTATGGTTAGGGGACGGGTACGGTTTCGGGTCCAGGTGAGGGTACGACAATGGTTTAGGGGGAGCGTACATGTGAGGGCGTGGGTTAGTGTGAGCGTACGGGTTAGGATTAGGGGACGGGTGAGGGGAAGGCTTCGGGGAAGGGTTATGGTTAGGGTTCGGGCTAGGGTTAGTGGACGGGGACGGGGACGGTTTGGGGTCCAGGTGAGGGTACGACAATGCTTTAGGGGGAGCGTACGTGTGAGGGAGCGGGTTAGCGAGAGCGTACAGGTTAGGATTAGGCGACGGGTGAGAGTCAGGCTTCGGGGAAGGGTTAGGGTTAGGGTTCGCGGTAGGGTTAGAGTTAGGAGATGGGGACGGTTTAGGGTACAGCTGAGGGTACGACAACGCTTTAGGGGGAGCGTACGTGTGAGAACGCGGGATAGTGTGAGCGTACAGTTTAGGATTAGGGGACGGGTGAGGGGAAGGCTTCGGGGAAGGGTTAGGGTTAGGGTTCGGGCTAAGGTTAGGGTTAGGGGACGGGGATGGTTTAGGGTCCAGGTTAGGGTACGACAACGGTTTAGGGGGAGCGTACCTGTGAGGGCGCGGGTTAGTGTGAGCGAACGGGTTAGGATTAGGGGACGGGTAAGGGGAAGGCTTGGGGAAGGGTTAGGGTTAGGGTTCGGGCTAGGATTAGGGTTAGGGGACGGGGACGGTTTAGGGTCCAGGTGAGGGTACAACAATGGTTTAGGGGGAGCGTACGTGTGAGCGTGAGGGTTAGTGTAAGCGTATCGGTTAGGATTAGGGGACGGATGAGGGGAAGGCTTCAGGGAAGGGTTAGGGTTCGGGCTAGGGTTAGGGTTAGGGGACAGGGACGGTTTAGGGTCCAGGTGAGGGTACGACAACGGTTTAGGGGGAGCGTACGTGTGAGGGCGCTGGTTAATGTGCGTGTACGGGTTAGGATTAGGGGACGGGTGAGGGGAAGGCTTCGGGGAAGGGTTAGGGTTAGGGTTCGGGCTAGGGTTCGGTGACGGGGATTGGGACGTTTTAAGGTCCAGGTGAGGGTACGACAACGGTTTAGGGTGAGCGTACATGTGAGGGCGCGGGTTAGTGTGAGCGTACGGGTTAGGATTAGGGGACGGATGAGGGGAAGGCTTCGGGGAAGGGTTAGTGTTAGGGTTCGGGCTAGGGTTAGGTGACGGGGATGGGGACGTTTTAAGGTCCAGGTGAGGGTACGACAACGGTTTAGGGGGAGCGTACGTGTGAGGGCGCGGGTTAGTGTGAGCGTACGGGTTAGGATTAGGGGACGGGTGAGGGGAAGGCTTCGGGGAAGTATTAGGTTTAGGGTTCCGGCTAGGGTTAGGGTTAGGGGACGGGGACGGTTTAGGGTCCAGGTGAGGGTACGACAACGGTTTAGGGGGAGCGTACGTGTGAGGGCGCGGGTTAGTGTGAGCGTATGGGTTAGGATTAGGGGACGGGTGAGGGGAAGGCTTCGGGGAAGGGTTAGGTTTAAGGGACGGGGACGGTTTACGGTCCAGATGAGGATACGACAACGGTTTAGGGGGAGCGTACGTGTGACGGCACGGGTTAGTGTGAGCATACGGGTTAGGTTTAGGGGACGGGTGAGGGGAAGGCTTCGGCGAAGGGTTAGGGTTAGGGTTCGGGCTAGGGTTAGGTTTAGGGGACGGGGACGGTTTAGGGTCAAGGTGAGCGTACGACAAAGGTTTAGGGGGAGCGTACGTGTGAAGACGTGGGTTAGTGTGAGCGTATGGGTTAGGATTAGGGGAAGGGTGAGGGGAAGGCTTCAGGGAAGGGTTAGGGTTCGGGCTAGGGTTATGGTTAGGGGACGGGTACGGTTTTGGGTCCAGGTGAGGGTACGACAATGGTTTAGGGGGAGCGTACATGTGAGGGCGTGGGTTAGTGTGAGCGTACGGGTTAGGATTAGGGGACGGGTGAGGGGAAGGCTTCGGGGAAGGGTTATGGTTAGGGTTCGGGCTAGGGTTAGTGGACGGGGACGGGGACGGTTTGGGGTCCAGGTGAGGGTACGACAATGCTTTAGGGGGAGCGTACGTGTGAGGGAGCGGGTTAGCGAGAGCGTACAGGTTAGGATTAGGCGACGGGTGAGAGTCAGGCTTCGGGGAAGGGTTAGGGTTAGGGTTCGCGGTAGGGTTAGAGTTAGGAGATGGGGACGGTTTAGGGTACAGCTGAGGGTACGACAACGCTTTAGGGGGAGCGTACGTGTGAGAACGCGGGATAGTGTGAGCGTACAGTTTAGGATTATGGGACGGGTGAGGGGAAGGCTTCGGGGAAGGGTTAGGGTTAGGGTTCGGGCTAAGGTTAGGGTTAGGGGACGGGGATGGTTTAGGGTCCAGGTTAGGGTACGACAACGGTTTAGGGGGAGCGTACCTGTGAGGGCGCGGGTTAGTGTGAGCGAACGGGTTAGGATTAGGGGACGGGTAAGGGGAAGGCTTGGGGAAGGGTTAGGGTTAGGGTTCGGGCTAGGATTAGGGTTAGGGGACGGGGACGGTTTAGGGTCCAGGTGAGTGTACAACAATGGTTTAGGGGGAGCGTACGTGTGAGCGTGAGGGTTAGTGTAAGCGTATCGGTTAGGATTAGGGGACGGATGAGGGGAAGGCTTCAGGGAAGGGTTAGGGTTCGGGCTAGGGTTAGGGTTAGGGGACAGGGACGGTTTAGGGTCCAGGTGAGGGTACGACAACGGTTTAGGGGGAGCGTACGAGTGAGGGCGCTGGTTAATGTGCGCGTACGGGTTAGGATTAGGGGACGGGTGAGGGGAAGGCTTCGGGGAAGTGTTAGGGTTAGGTTTCGGGCTAGGGTTAGGTGACGGGGATTGGGACGTTTTAAGGTCCAGGTGAGGGTGCGACAACGGTTTAGGTGGAGCGTTCGTGTCAGGGTGCGGGTTAGCGTGAGCGTACGTGTTAAGATTAGGGGACGGGTGAGGGTCAGGATTCAGGGAAGTGTTAGGGTTAGGGTTCGGGCTAGGGTTAGGTTTAGGGTATGGGGACGGTTTAGTGTCCAGCTGAGTGTACAACAACGCTTTAGGTGTAGCGTAAGTGTGAGGGCGTGGATTAGCGTGAGCGTATGGGTTAGGATTAGGGGACGTGTTGGGTCAGGCTTCGGGGAAATGTTAGGCTTAGGTTTCGGTCTAGGTTTAGGGTTAGGGGACGGGGACGGTTTAGGGTCCAGGTGAGGGTACGACAACGGTTTAGGAGGAGCGTACGTGTGAGGGCGCGGGTTAGTGTGAGCGTAAGGGTTAGGATTATGGGACGGGTGAGGGGAAGGCTTCGGGGAAGGGTTAGGGTTAGGGTTCGGGCTAGGGTTAGGGTTAGGGGACGGGGACGGTTTAGGGTCCAGTTGAGTGTACGACAAAGGTTTAGGGGAGCGTAAGTGTGAGGACGCGGGTTAGTGTGAGCGTACGGTTTAGGATTAGGGGACGGGTGAGGGGAAGGCTTCGGGGAAGGGTTAGGGTTAGGGTTCGGGCTAGGATTAGGGTTAGGGGACGGGGACGGTTTAGGGTCCAGGTGAGGGTTCGACAACGGTGTAGGGGGAGCGTACGTGTGAGCGTGAGGGTTAGTGTGAGCGTATGGGTTAGGATTAGGGGACGGGTGAGGGGAAGGCTTCGGGGAAGGGTTAGGGTTAGGGTTCGGGCTAGGATTAGGGTTAGGGGACGGGGACGGTTTAGGGTCCAGGTGAGGGTTCGACAACGGTGTAGGGGGAGCGTACGTGTGAGCGTGAGGGTTAGTGTGAGCGTATGGGTTAGGATTAGGGGACGGGTGAGGGGAAGGCTTCGGGGAAGGGTTAAGATTAGGGTTCGGGCTAGGGTTAGGGTTAGGGTTAGGGGACGGTTTAGTGTCCAGGTGAGGGTACGACAACGGTTTAGGGGGAGTGTACGTGTGAGGGCGTGGGTTAGTGTGAGCGTACGGGTTAGGATTCGGGGACGGGTGAGGGGAAGGCTTCGGGGAAGTTTTAGGTTTAAGGGACGGGGACGGTTTAGGGTCCAGGTGAGGGTACGACAACGGTTTAGGGGGAGCGTACGTGTGAGGGCGCGGGTTAGTGTGAGCGTACGGGTTAGGATTAGGGGTCGGGTGAGGGGAAGGCTTCGGGGAAGGGTTAGGGTTAAGGGACGGGGACGGTTTACGGTCCAGATGAGGATACGACAACGGTTTAGGGGGCGCGTACGTGTGAAGGCACGGGTTAGTGTGAGCGTACGGGTTAGGTTTAGGGGACGGGTGAGGGGAAGGCTTCGGGGAAGGGATAGGGTTAGGGTTCGGGATAGGGTTAGGTTTAGGGGACGGGATGGTTTAGGGTCCAGGTGAAGGTACGAGTATGGTTTAGGCGGAGCGTACGTGTTAGGGTTCGGGTTAGGGTTAGGTTTAGGGGACGGGGACAGTTTAGGGTCCAGGTGATGGTACGACAACGTTTTTGGGGGAGCGTACGTGGGAGGGCGCGGGTTAGTGTGAGCGTACGGGTTAGGATTAGGTGACGGGTGAGGGGAAGGCTTCGGGGAAGTGTTAGGGTTAGGGTTCGGGCTAGGGTTAGGGCTCGGGGACGGGGACGGTTTAGGGTCAAGGTGAGGATACGACAACGGTTTAGGTGGAGCGTACGTGTGAGGACGCGGGTTAGTGTGAGCGTACGGGTTAGGATTAGGGGACGGGTGAGGGGAAGGCTTCAGGGAAGGGTTAGGGTTAGGGTTCAGGCTAGGGTTAGGGTTAGGGGACGGGGACGGTTTCGGGTCCAGTTGAGGGTACGAGAGCGGTTTAGGGTGAGCGTACGTGTGAGGGCGCGGGTTAGTGTGAGCGTACGGGTTAGGATTAGGGGACGGGTGAGGGGAAGGCTTCGGG
This sequence comes from Leucopleurus acutus, assembly GCF_964270905.1. Taxonomy (NCBI): domain Eukaryota; kingdom Metazoa; phylum Chordata; class Mammalia; order Artiodactyla; family Delphinidae; genus Leucopleurus; species Leucopleurus acutus. Next base: position 95,807 of record NW_028139178.1, read on the forward strand.
GAATGGTTAGGGTTACGGTTTGGGCTAGGGTTAGGGTTAGGGGCCGGGGACAGTTTAGGTTCCAGGTAAGGGTACGACAACGCTTTAGGGGGAGCGTACGTGTGAGGGCGCGGGTTAGTGTGAGCGTACGGGTTAGGATTAGGGGACGTGTGAGGGGAACGTTTCGGGGAAATGTTAGTGATAGTTTTCGGGATAGGGTTTGGGTTAGGGGACGGGGACGTTTTAGGGTCTAGGTGAGGGGACGACAACGGTTTAGGGGGAGCGTACGTGTGAGGGCGCGGGTTAGTGTGAGCGTAAGGGTTAGGATTAGGGGACGGGTGAGGGGAAGGCTTCGGTGAAGTGTTAGGTTTAGGGTTCGGGCTAGGGTTAGGGTTAGGGGACGCGGATGGTTTAAGGTCCAGGTGAGTGTACGACAACGGTTTAAGGGGAGCGTACGTGTGAGGGCGTGGGTTAGGGTGAGCGTACGGTTTAGGATTAGGGGATGGGTGAGGGGAAGGCTTCGGGGAAGTGTTAGGTTTAGGGTTCGGGCTAGGGTTAGGGTCAGGTGACGGGGACGGTTTAGGGTCCAGGTGAGGGTACGACAACGGTTAAGGGGGAGCGTACGTGGGAGAGCGCGGTTTAGTGTGAGCGTACGGGTTAGGATTAGGGGACGGGTGAGGGGAAGTCTTCGGGGAAGGGTTAGGTTTAGGGTTCGGGCTAGGGTTAGACCTCGGGGACGGGGATAGTTTAGGGTACAGGTGAGGGTACGACAACGGTTTATGGGGAGCGTACGTGTGAGGGCACGGGTTAGAGTGAGCGTACGGGTTACGATTAGGGGACGGGTGAGGGGAAGGCTTCGGGGAAGGGTTAGGGTTAGGTTTCGAGCTAGGGTTAGGGTTAGGGGACGGGGACGGTTTAGGGTACAGGTGAGGGTACGACAACGGTTTATGGGGAGCGTACGTGTGAGGCCGCGGGTTAGAGTGAGCGTACGGGTTACGATTAGGGGACGGGTGAGGGGAAGGCTTCGGGGAAGGGTTAGGGCTAGGGTTCGGGCTAGGGTTAGGCCTCGGGGACGGGGATGGTTTAGGGTACAGGTGAGGGTACGACAACGGTTTATGGGGAGCGTACGTTTGAGGGCGCGGGTTAGAGTGAGCGTACGGGTTACAATTAGGGGACGGGTGAGGGGAAGGCTTCGGGGAAGGGTTAGGGCTAGGGTTCGGGCTAGGGTTAGGGTTAGGGGACGGGGACGGTTTAGGGTCCAGGTGAGGGTACGACAACGGTTTAGGGGGAGCGAGTCTGTGAGGGCGCAGGTTAGTGTGAGTGTACGGGTTAGGATTAGGGGACGGGTGAGGGGAAGACTTCGGGGAAGGGTTAGGGTTAGGGTTCAGGCTAGGGTTAGGGTTAGGAGACAGGGATGGTTTAGGGTCCAGGTGAGGTTACGACAACGGTTTAGTGGGAGCGTACATGTGAGGGCACGGGTTAGTGTGAGCATACGGGTTAGGATTAGGGGACGGGTGAGCGGAAGGCTTCGGGGAAGTGTTAGGATTAGGGTTCGGGCTAGGGTTAGGGTTAGAGGACGGGGACGGTTTAGGGTCCAGGTGAGGGTACGACAACGCTTTACGGAGAGCGAATGTGTGAGGTTGCGGGTTAGTGTGAGCGTACGGGTTAGGATTAGGGTACGGGTGAGTGGAAGGCTTCATGGAAGGGTTCGGGCTAGGGTTAGGGTTAGGGGACGGGGACGGTTTAGGGTCCATGTGAGGGTACGACAACGGTTTAGAGGGAGCGTACGTGTGAGGGCGCGGGTTAGTGTGAGTGTACGGGTTAGGATTAGGGGACGGGTGAGGGGAAGGCTTCGGGGAAGGGTTAGGGTTAGGGTTCGGGCTAGGGTTAGGGTTAGGGGACGGGGACGGTTTAGGGTCCAGGTGAGGGTACGACAACGCTTTCAGGGGAGGGTACGTGTGAGGGCGCGGGTTAGTGTGAGCGTACTGGTTAGGATTCGGGGACGGGTGAGCGGAAGACTTCGGGGAAGAGTTAGGGTTAGGGTTCGGGCTAGGGTTAGGGTTAGGGGACGGGGACGGTTTAGGGTCCAGATGAGGTTACGACAACAGTTTCGGGGGAGCGTACGTGTGAGGTTGCGGGTTAGTGTGAGCGTACTGGTTAGGATTCGGGGACGGGTGAGCGGAAGACTTCGGGGAAGAGTTAGGGTTAGGGTTCGGGCTAGGGTTAGGGTTAGGAGACGGGGACGGTTTAGGTTCCAGGTGAGTGTACGACAACGCTTTAGGGAGAGCGTTCGTGTCAGGGTGCGGGTTAGCGTGAGCGTACGTGTTAAGATTAGGGGACGGGTGAGGGTCAGGATTCAGGGAAGTGTTAGGGTTAGGGTTCGGGCTAGGGTTAGGTTTAGGGTATGGGGACGGTTTAGTGTCCAGCTGAGTGTACAACAACGCTTTAGGTGTAGCGTAAGTGTGAGGGCGTGGATTAGCGTGAGCGTATGGGTTAGGATTAGGGGACGTGTTGGGTCAGGCTTCGGGGAAATGTTAGGCTTAGGTTTCGGTCTAGGTTTAGGGTTAGGGGACGGGGACGGTTTAGGGTCCAGGTGAGGGTACGACAACGGTTTAGGAGGAGCGTACGTGTGAGGGCGCGGGTTAGTGTGAGCGTACGGGTTAGGATTATGGGACGGGTGAGGGGAAGGCTTCGGGGAAGGGTTAGGGTTAGGGTTCGGGCTAGGGTTAGGGTTAGGGGACGGGGACGGTTTAGGGTCCAGTTGAGTGTACGACAAAGGTTTAGGGGAGCGTAAGTGTGAGGGCGCGGGTTAGTGTGAGCGTACGGTTTAGGATTAGGGGACGGGTGAGGGGAAGGCTTCGGGGAAGGGTTAGGGTTAGGGTTCGGGCTAGGATTAGGGTTAGGGGACGGGGACGGTTTAGGGTCCAGGTGAGGGTTCGACAACGGTGTAGGGGGAGCGTACGTGTGAGCGTGAGGGTTAGTGTGAGCGTATGGGTTAGGATTAGGGGACGGGTGAGGGGAAGGCTTCGGGGAAGTGTTAGGATTAGGGTTCGGGCTAGGGTTAGGGTTAGGGTTAGGGGACGGTTTAGTGTCCAGGTGAGGGTACGACAACGGTTTAGGGGGAGTGTACGTGTGAGGGCGTGGGTTAGTGTGAGCGTACGGGTTAGGATTCGGGGACGGGTGAGGGGAAGGCTTCGGGGAAGTGTTAGGTTTAAGGGACGGGGACGGTTTAGGGTCCAGGTGAGGGTACGACAACGGTTTAGGGGGAGCGTACGTGTGAGGACCCGGGTTAGCATTAGCGTGCGGTTTAGGATTAGGGAACGGGTGAGGGTGAGGATTCGGGGAAGGGTTAGGGTTAGGGTTCGGGCTAGGGTTAGGGTTAGGAGACGGGGACGGTTTAGGTTCCAGGTGAGTGTACGACAACGCTTTAGGGAGATCGTTCGTGTCAGGGTGCGGGTTAGCGTGAGCGTACGTGTTAAGATTAGGGGACGGGTGAGGGTCAGGATTCAGGGAAGTGTTAGGGTTAGGGTTCGGGCTAGGGTTAGGTTTAGGGTATGGGGACGGTTTAGTGTCCAGCTGAGTGTACAACAACGCTTTAGGTGTAGCGTAAGTGTGAGGGCGTGGATTAGCGTGAGCGTATGGGTTAGGATTAGGGGACGTGTTGGGTCAGGCTTCGGGGAAATGTTAGGCTTAGGTTTCGGTTTAGGTTTAGGGTTAGGGGACGGGGACGGTTTAGGGTCCAGGTGAGGGTACGACAACGGTTTAGGAGGAGCGTACGTGTGAGGGCGCGGGTTAGTGTGAGCGTACGGGTTAGGATTATGGGACGGGTGAGGGGAAGGCTTCGGGGAAGGGTTAGGGTTAGGGTTCGGGCTAGGGTTAGGGTTAGGGGACGGGGACGGTTTAGGGTCCAGTTGAGTGTACGACAAAGGTTTAGGGGAGCGTAAGTGTGAGGGCGCGGGTTAGTGTGAGCGTACGGTTTAGGATTAGGGGACGGGTGAGGGGAAGGCTTCGGGGAAGGGTTAGGGTTAGGGTTCGGGCTAGGATTAGGGTTAGGGGACGGGGACGGTTTAGGGTCCAGGTGAGGGTTCGACAACGGTGTAGGGGGAGCGTACGTGTGAGTGTGAGGATTAGTGTGAGCGTATGGGTTAGGATTAGGGGACGGGTGAGGGGAAGGCTTCGGGGAAGGGTTAGGATTAGGGTTCGGGCTAGGGTTAGGGTTAGGGTTAGGGGACGGTTTAGTGTCCAGGTGAGGGTACGACAACGGTTTAGGGGGAGCGTACGTGTGAGGACCCGGGTTAGTGTGAGCGTACGGGTTAGGATTAGGGGACGGGTGAGGGGAAGGCTTCGGGGAAGAGTTAGGGTTAGGGTTCGGGCTAAGGTTAGGGTTAGGGGACGGGGATGGTTTAGGGTCCAGGTTAGTGTACGACAACGTTTTAGGGGGAGCGTACGTGTGAGGGCGTGGGTTAGTGTGAGCGAACGGGTTAGGATTAGGGGACGGGTAAGGGGAAGGCTTGGGGAAGGGTTAGGGTTAGGGTTCGGGCTAGGATTAGGGTTAGGGGACGGGGACGGTTTACGGTCCAGGTGAGGGTACAACAACGGTTTAGGGGGAGCGTTCGTGTGAGCGTGAGGGTTAGTGTAAGCGTATCGGTTAGGATTAGGGGACGGATGAGGGGAAGGCTTCAGGGAAGGGTTAGGGTTCGGGCTAGGGTTAGGGTTAGGGGACAGGGACGGTTTAGGGTCCAGGTGAGGGTACGACAACGGTTTAGGGGGAGCGTACGTGTGAGGGCGCTGGTTAATGTGCGCGTACGGGTTAGGATTAGGGGACGGGTGAGGGGAAGGCTTCGGGGAAGGGTTAGTGTTAGGGTTCGGGCTAGGGTTAGGTGACGGGGATGGGGACGTTTTAAGGTCCAGGTGAGGGTACGACAACGGTTTAGGGGGAGCGTACGTGTGAGGGCGCGGGTTAGTGTGAGTGTACGGGTTAGGATTAGGGGACGGGTGAGGGGAAGGCTTCGGGGAAGTGTTAGGTTTAGGGTTCCGGCTAGGGTTAGGGTTAGGGGACGGGGACGGTTTAGGGTCCAGGTGAGGGTACGACAACGGTTTAGGGGGAGCGTACATGTGAGGGCGCGGGTTAGTGTGAGCGTACGGGTTAGGATTAGGGGACGGGTGAGGGGAAGGCTTCGGGGAAGGGTTAGTGTTAGGGTTCGGGCTAGGGTTAGGTGACGGGGATGGGGACGTTTTAAGGTCCAGGTGAGGGTACGACAACGGTTTAGGGGGAGCGTACGTGTGAGGGCGCGGGTTAGTGTGAGCGTACGGGTTAGGATTAGGGGACGGGTGAGGGGAAGGCTTCGGGGAAGTATTAGGTTTAGGGTTCCGGCTAGGGTTAGGGTTAGGGGACGGGGACGGTTTAGGGTCCAGGTGAGGGTACGACAACGGTTTAGGGGGAGCGTACGTGTGAGGGCGCGGGTTAGTGTGAGCGTACGGGTTAGGATTAGGGGACGGGTGAGGGGAAGGCTTCGGGGAAGGGTTAGGTTTAAGGGACGGGGACGGTTTACGGTCCAGATGAGGATACGACAACGGTTTAGGGGGAGCGTACGTGTGACGGCACGGGTTAGTGTGAGCGTACGGGTTAGGTTTAGGGGACGGGTGAGGGGAAGGCTTCGGCGAAGGGTTAGGGTTAGGGTTCGGGCTAGGGTTAGGTTTAGGGGACGGGGACGGTTTAGGGTCAAGGTGAGCGTACGACAAAGGTTTAGGGGGAGCGTACGTGTGAAGACGTGGGTTAGTGTGAGCGTATGGGTTAGGATTAGGGGAAGGGTGAGGGGAAGGCTTCAGGGAAGGGTTAGGGTTCGGGCTAGGGTTATGGTTAGGGGACGGGTACGGTTTCGGGTCCAGGTGAGGGTACGACAATGGTTTAGGGGGAGCGTACATGTGAGGGCGTGGGTTAGTGTGAGCGTACGGGTTAGGATTAGGGGACGGGTGAGGGGAAGGCTTCGGGGAAGGGTTATGGTTAGGGTTCGGGCTAGGGTTAGTGGACGGGGACGGGGACGGTTTGGGGTCCAGGTGAGGGTACGACAATGCTTTAGGGGGAGCGTACGTGTGAGGGAGCGGGTTAGTGAGAGCGTACAGGTTAGGATTAGGCGACGGGTGAGAGTCAGGCTTCGGGGAAGGGTTAGGGTTAGGGTTCGCGGTAGGGTTAGAGTTAGGAGATGGGGACGGTTTAGGGTACAGCTGAGGGTACGACAACGCTTTAGGGGGAGCGTACGTGTGAGAACGCGGGATAGTGTGAGCGTACAGTTTAGGATTAGGGGACGGGTGAGGGGAAGGCTTCGGGGAAGGGTTAGGGTTAGGGTTCGGGCTAAGGTTAGGGTTAGGGGACGGGGATGGTTTAGGGTTCAGGTTAGGGTACGACAACGGTTTAGGGGGAGCGTACCTGTGAGGGCGCGGGTTAGTGTGAGCGAACGGGTTAGGATTAGGGGACGGGTAAGGGGAAGGCTTGGGGAAGGGTTAGGGTTAGGGTTCGGGCTAGGATTAGGGTTAGGGGACGGGGACGGTTTAGGGTCCAGGTGAGGGTACAACAATGGTTTAGGGGGAGCGTACGTGTGAGCGTGAGGGTTAGTGTAAGCGTATCGGTTAGGATTAGGGGACGGATGAGGGGAAGGCTTCAGGGAAGGGTTAGGGTTCGGGCTAGGGTTAGGGTTAGGGGACAGGGACGGTTTAGGGTCCAGGTGAGGGTACGACAACGGTTTAGGGGGAGCGTACGTGTGAGGGCGCTGGTTAATGTGCGTGTACGGGTTAGGATTAGGGGACGGGTGAGGGGAAGGCTTCGGGGAAGGGTTAGGGTTAGGGTTCGGGCTAGGGTTCGGTGACGGGGATTGGGACGTTTTAAGGTCCAGGTGAGGGTACGACAACGGTTTAGGGTGAGCGTACATGTGAGGGCGCGGGTTAGTGTGAGCGTACGGGTTAGGATTAGGGGACGGATGAGGGGAAGGCTTCGGGGAAGGGTTAGTGTTAGGGTTCGGGCTAGGGTTAGGTGACGGGGATGGGGACGTTTTAAGGTCCAGGTGAGGGTACGACAACGGTTTAGGGGGAGCGTACGTGTGAGGGCGCGGGTTAGTGTGAGCGTACGGGTTAGGATTAGGGGACGGGTGAGGGGAAGGCTTCGGGGAAGTATTAGGTTTAGGGTTCCGGCTAGGGTTAGGGTTAGGGGACGGGGACGGTTTAGGGTCCAGGTGAGGGTACGACAACGGTTTAGGGGGAGCGTACGTGTGAGGGCGCGGGTTAGTGTGAGCGTATGTGTTAGGATTAGGGGACGGGTGAGGGGAAGGCTTCGGGGAAGGGTTAGGTTTAAGGGACGGGGACGGTTTACGGTCCAGATGAGGATACGACAACGGTTTAGGGGGAGCGTACGTGTGACGGCACGGGTTAGTGTGAGCATACGGGTTAGGTTTAGGGGACGGGTGAGGGGAAGGCTTCGGCGAAGGGTTAGGGTTAGGGTTCGGGCTAGGGTTAGGTTTAGGGGACGGGGACGGTTTAGGGTCAAGGTGAGCATACGACAAAGGTTTAGGGGGAGCGTACGTGTGAAGACGTGGGTTAGTGTGAGCGTATGGGTTAGGATTAGGGGAAGGGTGAGGGGAAGGCTTCAGGGAAGGGTTAGGGTTCGGGCTAGGGTTATGGTTAGGGGACGGGTACGGTTTTGGGTCCAGGTGAGGGTACGACAATGGTTTAGGGGGAGCGTACATGTGAGGGCGTGGGTTAGTGTGAGCGTACGGGTTAGGATTAGGGGACGGGTGAGGGGAAGGCTTCGGGGAAGGGTTATGGTTAGGGTTCGGGCTAGGGTTAGTGGACGGGGACGGGGACGGTTTGGGGTCCAGGTGAGGGTACGACAATGCTTTAGGGGGAGCGTACGTGTGAGGGAGCGGGTTAGCGAGAGCGTACAGGTTAGGATTAGGCGACGGGTGAGAGTCAGGCTTCGGGGAAGGGTTAGGGTTAGGGTTCGCGGTAGGGTTAGAGTTAGGAGATGGGGACGGTTTAGGGTACAGCTGAGGGTACGACAACGCTTTAGGGGGAGCGTACGTGTGAGAACGCGGGATAGTGTGAGCGTACAGTTTAGGATTATGGGACGGGTGAGGGGAAGGCTTCGGGGAAGGGTTAGGGTTAGGGTTCGGGCTAAGGTTAGGGTTAGGGGACGGGGATGGTTTAGGGTCCAGGTTAGGGTACGACAACGGTTTAGGGGGAGCGTACCTGTGAGGGCGCGGGTTAGTGTGAGCGAACGGGTTAGGATTAGGGGACGGGTAAGGGGAAGGCTTGGGGAAGGGTTAGGGTTAGGGTTCGGGCTAGGATTAGGGTTAGGGGACGGGGACGGTTTAGGGTCCAGGTGAGTGTACAACAATGGTTTAGGGGGAGCGTACGTGTGAGCGTGAGGGTTAGTGTAAGCGTATCGGTTAGGATTAGGGGACGGATGAGGGGAAGGCTTCAGGGAAGGGTTAGGGTTCGGGCTAGGGTTAGGGTTAGGGGACAGGGACGGTTTAGGGTCCAGGTGAGGGTACGACAACGGTTTAGGGGGAGCGTACGAGTGAGGGCGCTGGTTAATGTGCGCGTACGGGTTAGGATTAGGGGACGGGTGAGGGGAAGGCTTCGGGGAAGTGTTAGGGTTAGGTTTCGGGCTAGGGTTAGGTGACGGGGATTGGGACGTTTTAAGGTCCAGGTGAGGGTGCGACAACGGTTTAGGTGGAGCGTTCGTGTCAGGGTGCGGGTTAGCGTGAGCGTACGTGTTAAGATTAGGGGACGGGTGAGGGTCAGGATTCAGGGAAGTGTTAGGGTTAGGGTTCGGGCTAGGGTTAGGTTTAGGGTATGGGGACGGTTTAGTGTCCAGCTGAGTGTACAACAACGCTTTAGGTGTAGCGTAAGTGTGAGGGCGTGGATTAGCGTGAGCGTATGGGTTAGGATTAGGGGACGTGTTGGGTCAGGCTTCGGGGAAATGTTAGGCTTAGGTTTCGGTCTAGGTTTAGGGTTAGGGGACGGGGACGGTTTAGGGTCCAGGTGAGGGTACGACAACGGTTTAGGAGGAGCGTACGTGTGAGGGCGCGGGTTAGTGTGAGCGTAAGGGTTAGGATTATGGGACGGGTGAGGGGAAGGCTTCGGGGAAGGGTTAGGGTTAGGGTTCGGGCTAGGGTTAGGGTTAGGGGACGGGGACGGTTTAGGGTCCAGTTGAGTGTACGACAAAGGTTTAGGGGAGCGTAAGTGTGAGGACGCGGGTTAGTGTGAGCGTACGGTTTAGGATTAGGGGACGGGTGAGGGGAAGGCTTCGGGGAAGGGTTAGGGTTAGGGTTCGGGCTAGGATTAGGGTTAGGGGACGGGGACGGTTTAGGGTCCAGGTGAGGGTTCGACAACGGTGTAGGGGGAGCGTACGTGTGAGCGTGAGGGTTAGTGTGAGCGTATGGGTTAGGATTAGGGGACGGGTGAGGGGAAGGCTTCGGGGAAGGGTTAGGGTTAGGGTTCGGGCTAGGATTAGGGTTAGGGGACGGGGACGGTTTAGGGTCCAGGTGAGGGTTCGACAACGGTGTAGGGGGAGCGTACGTGTGAGCGTGAGGGTTAGTGTGAGCGTATGGGTTAGGATTAGGGGACGGGTGAGGGGAAGGCTTCGGGGAAGGGTTAAGATTAGGGTTCGGGCTAGGGTTAGGGTTAGGGTTAGGGGACGGTTTAGTGTCCAGGTGAGGGTACGACAACGGTTTAGGGGGAGTGTACGTGTGAGGGCGTGGGTTAGTGTGAGCGTACGGGTTAGGATTCGGGGACGGGTGAGGGGAAGGCTTCGGGGAAGTTTTAGGTTTAAGGGACGGGGACGGTTTAGGGTCCAGGTGAGGGTACGACAACGGTTTAGGGGGAGCGTACGTGTGAGGGCGCGGGTTAGTGTGAGCGTACGGGTTAGGATTAGGGGTCGGGTGAGGGGAAGGCTTCGGGGAAGGGTTAGGGTTAAGGGACGGGGACGGTTTACGGTCCAGATGAGGATACGACAACGGTTTAGGGGGCGCGTACGTGTGAAGGCACGGGTTAGTGTGAGCGTACGGGTTAGGTTTAGGGGACGGGTGAGGGGAAGGCTTCGGCGAAGGGTTAGGGTTAGGGTTCGGGCTAGGGTTAGGTTTAGGGGACGGGGACGGTTTAGGGTCAAGGTGAGCGTACGACAAAAGTTTAGAGGGAGCGTACGTGTGAAGACGTGGGTTAGTGTGAGCGTATGGGTTAGGATTAGGGGAAGGGTGAGGGGAAGGCTTCAGGGAAGGGTTAGGGTTCGGGCTAGGGTTATGGTTAGGGGACGGGTACGGTTTCGGGTCCTGGTGAGGGTACGACAATGGTTTAGGGGGAGCGTACATGTGAGGGCGTGGGTTAGTGTGAGCGTACGGGTTAGGATTAGGGGACGGGTGAGGGGAAGGCTTCGGGGAAGGGTTATGGTTAGGGTTCGGGCTAGGGTTAGTGGACGGGGACGGGGACGGTTTGGGGTCCAGGTGAGGGTACGACAATGCTTTAGGGGGAGCGAACGTGTGAGGGAGCGGGTTAGCGAGAGCGTACAGGTTAGGATTAGGCGACGGGTGAGAGTCAGGCTTCGGGGAAGGGTTAGGGTTAGGGTTCGCGGTAGGGTTAGAGTTAGGAGATGGGGACGGTTTAGGGTACAGCTGAGGGTACGACAACGCTTTAGTGGGAGCGTAAGTGTGAGAACGCGGGATAGTGTGAGCGTACAGTTTAGGATTAGGGGACGGGTGAGGGGAAGGCTTCGGGGAAGGGTTAGGGTTAGGGTTCGGGCTAAGGTTAGGGTTAGGGGACGGGGATGGTTTAGGGTCCAGGTTAGGGTACGACAACGGTTTAGGGGGAGCATACCTGTGAGGGCACGGGTTAGTGTGAGCGAACGGGTTAGGATTAGGGGACGGGTAAGGGGAAGGCTTGGGGAAGGGTTAGGGTTAGGGTTCGGGCTAGGATTAGGGTTAGGGGACGGGGACGGTTTAGGGTCCAGGTGAGGGTACAACAATGGTTTAGGGGGAGCGTACGTGTGAGCGTGAGGGTTAGTGTAAGCGTATCAGTTAGGATTAGGGGACGGATGAGGGGAAGGCTTCAGGGAAGGGTTAGGGTTCGGGCTAGGGTTAGGGTTAGGGGACAGGGACGGTTTAGGGTCCAGGTGAGGGTACGACAACGGTTTAGGGGGAGCGTACGTGTGAGGGCGCTGGTTAATGTGCGCGTACGGGTTAGGATTAGGGGACGGGTGAGGGGAAGGCTTCGGGGAAGGGTTAGGGTTAGGGTTCGGGCTAGGGTTAGGTGACGGGGATTGGGACGTTTTAAGGTCCAGGTGAGGGTACGACAACGGTTTAGGGGGAGCGTACGTGTGAGGGCGCGGGTTAGTGTGAGCGTACGGGTTAGGATTAGGGGACGGGTGAGGGGAAGGCTTCGGGGAAGTGTTAGGTTTAGGGTTCCGGCTACGGTTAGGGTTAGGGGACGGGGACGGTTTAGGGTCCAGGTGAGGGTACGACAACGGTTTAGGGGGAGCGTACGTGTGAGGGCGCGGGTTAGTGTGAGCGTACGGGTTAGGATTAGGGGACGGGTGAGGGGAAGGCTTCGGGGAAGGGTTAGGGTTAGGGTTCGGGTTAGGGTTAGGGGACGGGGACGGGGACGGTTTGGGGTCCAGGTGAGGGTACGACAATGCTTTAGGGGGAGCGTACGTGTGAGCGCGCATGTTAGCGAGAGCGTACAGGTTAGGATTAGGCGACGGGTGAGAGTCAGGCTTCGGGGAAGGGTTAGGGTTAGGGTTCGCGGTAGGGTTAGAGTTAGGAGACGGGGACGGTTTAGGGTACAGCTGAGGGTACGACAACGCTTTAGGGGGAGTGTACGTGTGAGGGCGCAGGTTAGCGTTAGAGTGCGGGTTAGGATTAGGGGACGGGTTAGGTTCAGGCTTCGGGAAGGTTTAGGGTTAGGGTTCGGGCTATGGTTAGGGTTAGGGGACGGGGACGGTTTAGGGTCCAGGTGAGGGTACGACAACGGTTTAGGGGGAGCGTACGTGTGAGGGCGCGGGTTAGTGTGAGCGTACGGGTTAGGATTAGGGGACAGGTGAGTGTCAGGATTCAGGGAAGGTTTAGGGTTAGGGTTCAGTCTAGGGTTAGGGTTAGGGGACGGGGACGGTTTAGGGTCCAGTTGAGGGTACGACAACGCTTTAGGGGGAGCGTACGTGTGAGGGCGTGGGTGAGTGTTAGCGTACGGGTTAGGATTAGGGGACGGGTGAGGGTCAGGCTTCGTGGAAGGGTTAGGGTTAGGGTTCGGCCTAGGTTTAGGGTTAGGGGACGGGGACGGTTGAGGGTCCAGGTGAGGGTATGACAACGCTTTAGGGGTAGCGTAGTTGTGAGAGCGCGGGTCAGTGTTAGCGTACTTGTGAGGATTAGGGGACGGGTGAGGGTCAGGCTTCGGGGAAGGGTTAGGGTTAGGGATCGGGCTAGGTTTAGGGTTAGGGAACCGGGACGGTTTAAGGTCCAGATGAGTGTACGACATCGCTTTAGGGGGAGCGTACGTGTGAGGGCACGGGTTAGCGTTAGCGTACAGGTTAGGATTAGGGGACGGGTGAGGGTCAGGCTTCAGGGAAGGGTTAGGGTTAGAGTTTGGGCTAGGGTTAGGGTTAGGGGACGGGGACGGTTTAGGGTCCCCGTGAGGGTACGACAAAGCTTTAGGGGTTGCATACGTGTGAGGGCGCGTGTTAGTGTCAGCGTACGGGTTAGGATTAGGGGACTGGTGAGGGTCAGGCTTCGGGGAAGTGTTAGGGTTAGGGACAGGCTAGGGTTAGGTTTAGGGGATGGGGACGGTTTAGGGTACAGTTGAGGATACGACAACACTTTAGGGGGAGCGTACGTGTGAGGGCGTGTGTTAGCGTTTGCGTACGGGTTAGGATTAGGGGACGGTGAGGGTCAGGCTTCGCGGAAGTTTAAGATTTAGTGTTCGGGCTAGGGTTAGGGCTAGGGGACGGGAACGGTTTAGGGTCCAGGTGAGGGTACGACAACGCTTTAGGGGGAGCGTACGTGTGAGGGCGTGGGTTAGTGTTAGCGTACGTGATAGGATTAGGGTACGGGTGAGGGTCAGGCTTCGGGGAAGGGTTAGGGTTAGGGTTCGGTCTAAGGTTAGGGTTAGGGGACGGGGACGGTTTAGGGTAAAGGTGAGGGTACGACAACGCTTTAGGGGGAGCGTACGTGTGAGGGCGCGGGTTAGTGTTAGCGTACGGGTTAGGATTAGGGGACGGGTGAGGGTCAGGATTCGGGGAAGTGTTAGGGTTAGGGTTCGGGCTAGGGTTAGGGGACGGGGACTGGGACGGTTGAGGGTCCAGGTTAGGGTATGACAACGCTTTAGGGGTAGCGTACTTGTGAGGGCGCATGTCAGTGTTAGCGTACAGGTTAGGATTAGGGGACGGGTGAGGGTCAGGCTTCGGGGAAGGGTTAGGGTTAGGGATCAGGCTAGGGTTAAGGTTAGGGGACCGGGACGGTTTAGGGTTCATGTGAGGTTACGAGAACGCTTTAGGGGGAGCGTACGTGTGAGAGCGCGGGTTAGTGTTAGCGTACGGGTTAGGATTAGGGGACGGGTGAGGGTCAGGATTCGGGGAAGGGTTAAGGTTAGGGTTCGGCCTAGGGTTAGGGTTAGGTTTAGGGGACGGGGACGGTTTAGGGTCCAGGTGAGGGTACGACAACGCTTTAGATGGAGCGTACGTGTGAGGGCGCGTGTTAGTGTTAGCGTACGGATTAGGATTAGGGGACAGGTGAGTGTCAGGCTTCAGGGAATCGTTAGGGTTAGGGTTCGGGCTAGGGTTAGGTTTAGGGGATGGTGACGGTTTAGGGTCCAGGTGAGGGTACGACAACGCTTTAGGTTTAGCATACGTGTGAGGGAGCGGATTAGCGTTAGCGTACGGGTTAGGATTAGGGGACGTGTTGGGTCAGGCTTCGGGGAAGGGTCAGGCTTAGGTTTCGGTCTAGGGTTAGGGTTAGGAGAAGGGGATGGTTGAGGGTCCAGGTGAGGGTACGACAACGCTTTAGGGACAGCGTACGTGTGAGGGCGTGGGTTAGTTTGAGCGTACGGCTTACGATTATGGGACGGGTGAGGGGAAGTCTTCGGGGAAGTGTTAGGGTTAGGGTTCGGGCTAGGGTTAGGGTTAGGGGACGGGGACGGTTTAGGGTCCAGGTGAGGGTACGACAACGGTTTCGTTGGAGCGTACGTGAGAGGGCGTGGGTTAGTGTGAGCGTACGGGCTAGGATTAGGGGACAGGTGAGGGTCAGGCTTCAGGGAAGTGTTAGGTTTAGGGTTCGGGCAAGGGTTAGGGGACAGGGACGGGGACGGTTGAGGGTCCAGGTGAGGGTACGAGAACGCTTTAGGGGGAGCGTACATGTGAGGGCGCGGGTTAGCGTTAGCGTACGGGTTAGGATTAGGGCATGGGTGAGGTTCACGCTTCGGGGAATTTTTAGGGTTAGGGTTCGGGCTAGGGTTAGGGTTAGGGGACGGGGACGGTTTAGGGTCCACGTGAGGGTATGAGAACGCTTTAGGGGGAGCGTACATGTGAGGGCACGGGTTAGCGTTAGCGTACGGGTTAGGATAAGGGGACGGGTGAGGGTCAGGCTTCGAGGAAGGGCTAGGGTTATGGTTCGGCCTAGGGTTAGGGTTAGGGGACGGGGACGGTTTAGGGTCCAGGTGAGGGTATGACAACGCTTTATGGGGAGGGTATGTGTGAGGGCGCCGGTTAGTGTTAGCGTACGAGTAAGGATTAGGGGAAGGGTGAGGGCCAGGCTTCAGGGAAGTGTTCGGATTAGGGTTCGGGCTAGGGTTAGTAATAGGGGACGGGGATGGTTTAGGGTCCAGGTGAGGGGACGACAACGCTTTATGGTAACGTATGAGTGAGAGCGTGGGTTAGTGTTAGCGTATGGGTTAGGATTAGGGGACGGGTGAGGGTCAGGCTCGGGGAAGGTTTAGCATTAGGGTTCGGGCTAGGGTTAGGGTTAGTGGACGGGGACGATTTAGGGTTCAGGTGAGTGTACGACAACACTTTAGGGGGAGCGTACGTGTGAGGGCGCGGGTTATTGTTAGCGTACGGGTTAGGATTAGGGCACGGGTGAGGTTCAGGCTTCGGGGAAGGTTTAGGGTTAGGGTTTGGGCTAGGGTTAGGGTTAGGGGGCGAGGACGGTTTAGGGTCCTCGTGAGCGTACGACAAAGCTTTAGGGGGAGCATACGTGTGAGGGCGCGTGTTAGTGTCAGCGTACGGGTTAGGATTATGGGACTGATGAGGGTCAGGCTTCGGGGAAGTGTTAGGGTTAGGGACAGGCTAGGGTTAGGGTTAGGGGATGGGGATGGTTTAGAGTACAGGTGAGGGTACGACAACGCTTTAGGGGGAGCGTACGTGTGAGGGCGTGGGTTAGCGTTTGCGTACGGGTTAGGATTAGGGGACGGTTGAGGGTCAGGCTTCGCGGAAGGCTAAGGATTAGGGTTCAGGCTAGGGTTAGGGCTAGGGGACGGGAACGGTTTAGGGTCCAGGTGAGGGTACGACAACGCTTTTGGGGGAGCGTACGTGTGAGGGCGTGGGTTAGTGTTAGCGTACGTGATAGGATTAGGGTACGGGTGAGGGTCAGGCTTCGGGGAAGGGTTAGGGTTAGGGTTCGGGCTAAGGTTAGGGTTAGGGGACGGGGACGGTTTAGGGTCCAGGTGAGGGTACGACAACGCTTTAGGGGGAGTGTACGTGTGAGGGCGCGGGTTAGTGTTAGCGTACGGGTGAGGATTAGGGGACGGGTGAGGGTCAGGATTCGGGGAAGTGTTAGGGTTAGTGTTCGGGCTAGGGTTAGGGGACGGGGACTGGGACGGTTGAGGGTCCAGGTTAGGGTATGACAACGCTTTAGGGGTAGCGTACTTGTGAGGGCGCATGTCAGTGTTAGCGTACAGGTTAGGATTAGGGGACGGGTGAAGGTCAGGCTTCGGGGAAGGGTTAGGGTTAGGGATCAGGCTAGGGTTAAGGATAGGGGACCGGGACGGTTCAGGGTTCATGTGAGTTTACGACAACGCTTTAGGGGGAGCGTAAGTGTGAGAGCGTGGGTTAGTGTTAGCATACGGGTTAGGATTAGGGGACGGGTGAGGGTCAGGATTCGGGGAAGGGTTAAGGTTAGGGTTCGGCCTAGGGTTAGGGTTAGGGGACGGGGACGGTTTAGGGTCCAGGTGAGGGTACGACAACACTTTAGATGGAGCGTACGTGTGAGGGCGCATGTTAGTGTTAGCGTACGGATTAGGATTAGGGGACAGGTGAGTGTCAGGCTTCGGGGAATCGTTAGGGTTAGGGTTCGGGCTAGGGTTACGTTTAGGGGATGGTGACGGTTTAGGGATCAGGTGAGGGAACGACAATGCTTTAGGTTTAGCATACGTGTGAGGGAGTGGATTAGCGTTAGCGTACGGGTTAGGATTAGGGGACGTGTTGGGTCAGGCTTCGGGGAAGTGTTAGGTTTAGGGTTTGGGCTAGGGTTAGGGTTAGGGGACGGGGACGGTTTAGGGTCCAGGTGAGGGTACGACAACGGTTTCGTTGGAGCGTACGTGAGAGGGCGCGGGTTAGTGTGAGTGTACAGGTTAGGATTAGGGGACGGGTGAGGGGAAGGCTTCGGGGAAGGGTTACGGTTAGGGTTCGGGCTATGGTTAGGGTTAGGGGACGGGGACGGTTTAGGGTCCAGGTGAGGGTACGACAACGGTTTAGGGGGAGCGTACGTGTGAGGGCGCGGGTTAGTGTGAGTGTACGGGATAGGATTAGGGGACGGGTGAGGGGAAGGCTTCGGGGAAGGGTTAGGGTTAGGGTTCGGGCTATGGTTAGGGTTAGGGGACGGGGACCGTTTAGGGTCCAGGTGAGGGTACGACAACGGTTTAGGGGGAGCATTCGTGTGAGGGCGTGGGTTAGTGTGAGCGTACGGATTAGGATTCGGGGACGGGTGAGGGGAAGCCTTCGGGGAAGTGTTAGGGTTAGGTTTCGGGCTAGGGTTAGGGTTAGGGGACGGGGACGGTTTAGGGTCCAGGTGAGGGTACGACAACGGTTTAGGGGGAGCGTACGTGTGAGGGCGCGGGTTAGTGTGAGCGTACGGGTTAGGATAAGGGGACGGGTGAGGGGAAGGCTTCGGGGAAGGGTTAGGGTTAGGGTTCGGGCTACGGTTAGGTTTAGGGCACGGGGACGGTTTAGGGTCCAGGTGAGGGTACGACAATGCTTTAGGGGGAGCGTACGTGTGAGGGCGCGGGTTAGCGAGAGCGTCCAGTTTAGGATTAGGCGACGGGTGAGATTCAGGCTTCGGGGAAGTGTTAGGGTTAGGGTTCGCGGTAGGGTTAGAGTTAGGAGATGGGGACGGTTTAGTGTCCAGGTGAGGGTATGACAATGCTTTAGGGGGAGCGTACATGTGAGGGTGTGGGTTAGCGTTAGCGTACGGGTTAGGATTTGAGGACGTGTGAGGGTCAGGCTTTGAGGAAGGGTTAGAGTTAGGGTTCAGTCTAGGGTTAGTGTTAGGGGACGGGGACGGTTTGGGGTACAGCTGAGGGTACGACAACGCTTTAGGTGTAGCGTACGTGTGAGGGCGCGGATTAGCGTTAGCGTACGGGTTAGGATTAGGGGAAGGGTTGGGTTAGGATTCGCGGAAGGGTTAGGGTTAGGGTTGGGCTAGGGTTACGGAAAGGAGATGGGGATGGTTTAGGGTTCAGGTGAGGGTACGACAACGCTTTAGGGGGAACCTACGTGTGAGGGCGCGGGTTCGCGTTAGCATGCGTGTTAGGATTAGGGGACGGGGAAGGGTCAGGCTTCGGGGAAGTGTTAGGGTTTGGGTTCGGGCTAGGGTTAGGGTTAGGGGACGGGGACGGTTTAGGGTCCAGGTGAGGGTACAACAACGCTTTAGGGGGAGCGTACGTGTGAGGGCGCTTGTTAGTGTTAGCGTACGAGTAAGGATTAGGTGCCGGGTGAGGGTCCGGCTTCAGGGAAGGGTTCGGTTTAGGGTTCGGGCTAGGGTTAGGGTTAGGGGATGGGGACGGTTTAGGGTCTAGGTGAGGGTACGACAACGCTTTCGGGGAACGTACGTGTGAGAGCGCGGGTTAGTGTAAGCGTACGGGTTAGGATTAGGGGACGGGTGAGGGTCAGGCTTCCGGGAAGGTTTAGGGTTAGAGTTCGGGCTAGGGTTAGGCTTAGGGGTCGGGGACGGTTTAGGGTCCAGGTGAGGGTACGACAAAGCTTTAGGGGGAGGGAACGTGTTAGGGGGCGGGTTAGCGTTAGCGTACGGGTTAGGATTAGGGGACGGGTGAGTGTCAGGCTTCGGGGAAGTGTTAGGGTTAGGGTTCGGCCTAGGGTTAGGGTTAGGGGACGGGGACGGGGACGGTTTAGGGTCCAGGTGAGTGTACGACAACGCTTTAGGGAGAGCGTTCGTGTCAGGGTGCGGGTTAGCGTGAGCGTACGTGTTAAGATTAGGGGACGGGTGAGGGTCAGGATTCAGGGAAGTGTTAGGGTTAGGGTTCGGGCTAGGGTTAGGTTTAGGGTATGGGGACGGTTTAGTGTCCAGCTGAGTGTACAACAACGCTTTAGGTGTAGCGTAAGTGTGAGGGCGTGGATTAGCGTGAGCGTATGGGTTAGGATTAGGGGACGTGTTGGGTCAGGCTTCGGGGAAATGTTAGGCTTAGGTTTCGGTCTAGGTTTAGGGTTAGGGGATGGGGACGGTTTAGGGTCCAGGTGAGGGTACGACAACGGTTTAGGAGGAGCGTACGTGTGAGGGCGCGGGTTAGTGTGAGCGTACGGGTTAGGATTATGGGACGGGTGAGGGGAAGGCTTCGGGGAAGGGTTAGGGTTAGGGTTCGGGCTAGGGTTAGGGTTAGGGGACGGGGACGGTTTAGGGTCCAGTTGAGTGTACGACAAAGGTTTAGGGGAGCGTAAGTGTGAGGGCGCGGGTTAGTGTGAGCGTACGGTTTAGGATTAGGGGACGGGTGAGGGGAAGGCTTCGGGGAAGGGTTAGGGTTAGGGTTCGGGCTAGGATTAGGGTTAGGGGACGGGGACGGTTTAGGGTCCAGGTGAGGGTTCGACAACGGTGTAGGGGGAGCGTACGTGTGAGCGTGAGGGTTAGTGTGAGCGTATGGGTTAGGATTAGGGGACGGGTGAGGGGAAGGCTTCGGGGAAGGGTTAAGATTAGGGTTCGGGCTAGGGTTAGGGTTAGGGGACGGGGACGGTTTAGGGTCCAGGTGAGGGTTCGACAACGGTGTAGGGGGAGCGTACGTGTGAGCGTGAGGGTTAGTGTGAGCGTACGGGTTAGGATTAGGGAACGGGTGAGTGGAAGGCTTCGTGGAAGTGTTCGGGCTAGGGTTAGGGTTAGGGGGCGAGGACGGTTTAGGGTCCTCGTGAGCGTACGACAAAGCTTTAGGGGGAGCATACGTGTGAGGGCGCGTGTTAGTGTCAGCGTACGGGTTAGGATTATGGGACTGATGAGGGTCAGGCTTCGGGGAAGTGTTAGGGTTAGGGACAGGCTAGGGTTAGGGTTAGGGGATGGGGATGGTTTAGAGTACAGGTGAGGGTACGACAACGCTTTAGGGGGAGCGTACGTGTGAGGGCGTGGGTTAGCGTTTGCGTACGGGTTAGGATTAGGGGACGGTTGAGGGTCAGGCTTCGCGGAAGGCTAAGGATTAGGGTTCAGGCTAGGGTTAGGGCTAGGGGACGGGAACGGTTTAGGGTCCAGGTGAGGGTACGACAACGCTTTTGGGGGAGCGTACGTGTGAGGGCGTGGGTTAGTGTTAGCGTACGTGATAGGATTAGGGTACGGGTGAGGGTCAGGCTTCGGGGAAGGGTTAGGGTTAGGGTTCGGGCTAAGGTTAGGGTTAGGGGACGGGGACGGTTTAGGGTCCAGGTGAGGGTACGACAACGCTTTAGGGGGAGTGTACGTGTGAGGGCGCGGGTTAGTGTTAGCGTACGGGTGAGGATTAGGGGACGGGTGAGGGTCAGGATTCGGGGAAGTGTTAGGGTTAGTGTTCGGGCTAGGGTTAGGGGACGGGGACTGGGACGGTTGAGGGTCCAGGTTAGGGTATGACAACGCTTTAGGGGTAGCGTACTTGTGAGGGCGCATGTCAGTGTTAGCGTACAGGTTAGGATTAGGGGACGGGTGAAGGTCAGGCTTCGGGGAAGGGTTAGGGTTAGGGATCAGGCTAGGGTTAAGGATAGGGGACCGGGACGGTTCAGGGTTCATGTGAGTTTACGACAACGCTTTAGGGGGAGCGTAAGTGTGAGAGCGTGGGTTAGTGTTAGCATACGGGTTAGGATTAGGGGACGGGTGAGGGTCAGGATTCGGGGAAGGGTTAAGGTTAGGGTTCGGCCTAGGGTTAGGGTTAGGGGACGGGGACGGTTTAGGGTCCAGGTGAGGGTACGACAACACTTTAGATGGAGCGTACGTGTGAGGGCGCATGTTAGTGTTAGCGTACGGATTAGGATTAGGGGACAGGTGAGTGTCAGGCTTCGGGGAATCGTTAGGGTTAGGGTTCGGGCTAGGGTTACGTTTAGGGGATGGTGACGGTTTAGGGATCAGGTGAGGGAACGACAATGCTTTAGGTTTAGCATACGTGTGAGGGAGTGGATTAGCGTTAGCGTACGGGTTAGGATTAGGGGACGTGTTGGGTCAGGCTTCGGGGAAGTGTTAGGTTTAGGGTTTGCGCTAGGGTTAGGGTTAGGGGACGGGGACGGTTTAGGGTCCAGGTGAGGGTACGACAACGGTTTCGTTGGAGCGTACGTGAGAGGGCGCGGGTTAGTGTGAGTGTACAGGTTAGGATTAGGGGACGGGTGAGGGGAAGGCTTCGGGGAAGGGTTACGGTTAGGGTTCGGGCTATGGTTAGGGTTAGGGGACGGGGACGGTTTAGGGTCCAGGTGAGGGTACGACAACGGTTTAGGGGGAGCGTACGTGTGAGGGCGCGGGTTAGTGTGAGTGTACGGGATAGGATTAGGGGACGGGTGAGGGGAAGGCTTCGGGGAAGGGTTAGGGTTAGGGTTCGGGCTATGGTTAGGGTTAGGGGACGGGGACCGTTTAGGGTCCAGGTGAGGGTACGACAACGGTTTAGGGGGAGCATTCGTGTGAGGGCGTGGGTTAGTGTGAGCGTACGGATTAGGATTCGGGGACGGGTGAGGGGAAGCCTTCGGGGAAGTGTTAGGGTTAGGTTTCGGGCTAGGGTTAGGGTTAGGGGACGGGGACGGTTTAGGGTCCAGGTGAGGGTACGACAACGGTTTAGGGGGAGCGTACGTGTGAGGGCGCGGGTTAGTGTGAGCGTACGGGTTAGGATAAGGGGACGGGTGAGGGGAAGGCTTCGGGGAAGGGTTAGGGTTAGGGTTCGGGCTACGGTTAGGTTTAGGGCACGGGGACGGTTTAGGGTCCAGGTGAGGGTACGACAATGCTTTAGGGGGAGCGTACGTGTGAGGGCGCGGGTTAGCGAGAGCGTCCAGTTTAGGATTAGGCGACGGGTGAGATTCAGGCTTCGGGGAAGTGTTAGGGTTAGGGTTCGCGGTAGGGTTAGAGTTAGGAGATGGGGACGGTTTAGTGTCCAGGTGAGGGTATGACAATGCTTTAGGGGGAGCGTACATGTGAGGGTGTGGGTTAGCGTTAGCGTACGGGTTAGGATTTGAGGACGTGTGAGGGTCAGGCTTTGAGGAAGGGTTAGAGTTAGGGTTCAGTCTAGGGTTAGTGTTAGGGGACGGGGACGGTTTGGGGTACAGCTGAGGGTACGACAACGCTTTAGGTGTAGCGTACGTGTGAGGGCGCGGATTAGCGTTAGCGTACGGGTTAGGATTAGGGGAAGGGTTGGGTTAGGATTCGCGGAAGGGTTAGGGTTAGGGTTGGGCTAGGGTTACGGAAAGGAGATGGGGATGGTTTAGGGTTCAGGTGAGGGTACGACAACGCTTTAGGGGGAACCTACGTGTGAGGGCGCGGGTTCGCGTTAGCATGCGTGTTAGGATTAGGGGACGGGGAAGGGTCAGGCTTCGGGGAAGTGTTAGGGTTTGGGTTCGGGCTAGGGTTAGGGTTAGGGGACGGGGACGGTTTAGGGTCCAGGTGAGGGTACAACAACGCTTTAGGGGGAGCGTACGTGTGAGGGCGCTTGTTAGTGTTAGCGTACGAGTAAGGATTAGGTGCCGGGTGAGGGTCCGGCTTCAGGGAAGGGTTCGGTTTAGGGTTCGGGCTAGGGTTAGGGTTAGGGGATGGGGACGGTTTAGGGTCTAGGTGAGGGTACGACAACGCTTTCGGGGAACGTACGTGTGAGAGCGCGGGTTAGTGTAAGCGTACGGGTTAGGATTAGGGGACGGGTGAGGGTCAGGCTTCCGGGAAGGTTTAGGGTTAGAGTTCGGGCTAGGGTTAGGCTTAGGGGTCGGGGACGGTTTAGGGTCCAGGTGAGGGTACGACAAAGCTTTAGGGGGAGGGAACGTGTTAGGGGGCGGGTTAGCGTTAGCGTACGGGTTAGGATTAGGGGACGGGTGAGTGTCAGGCTTCGGGGAAGTGTTAGGGTTAGGGTTCGGCCTAGGGTTAGGGTTAGGGGACGGGGACGGGGACGGTTTAGGGTCCAGGTGAGTGTACGACAACGCTTTAGGGAGAGCGTTCGTGTCAGGGTGCGGGTTAGCGTGAGCGTACGTGTTAAGATTAGGGGACGGGTGAGGGTCAGGATTCAGGGAAGTGTTAGGGTTAGGGTTCGGGCTAGGGTTAGGTTTAGGGTATGGGGACGGTTTAGTGTCCAGCTGAGTGTACAACAACGCTTTAGGTGTAGCGTAAGTGTGAGGGCGTGGATTAGCGTGAGCGTATGGGTTAGGATTAGGGGACGTGTTGGGTCAGGCTTCGGGGAAATGTTAGGCTTAGGTTTCGGTCTAGGTTTAGGGTTAGGGGATGGGGACGGTTTAGGGTCCAGGTGAGGGTACGACAACGGTTTAGGAGGAGCGTACGTGTGAGGGCGCGGGTTAGTGTGAGCGTACGGGTTAGGATTATGGGACGGGTGAGGGGAAGGCTTCGGGGAAGGGTTAGGGTTAGGGTTCGGGCTAGGGTTAGGGTTAGGGGACGGGGACGGTTTAGGGTCCAGTTGAGTGTACGACAAAGGTTTAGGGGAGCGTAAGTGTGAGGGCGCGGGTTAGTGTGAGCGTACGGTTTAGGATTAGGGGACGGGTGAGGGGAAGGCTTCGGGGAAGGGTTAGGGTTAGGGTTCGGGCTAGGATTAGGGTTAGGGGACGGGGACGGTTTAGGGTCCAGGTGAGGGTTCGACAACGGTGTAGGGGGAGCGTACGTGTGAGCGTGAGGGTTAGTGTGAGCGTATGGGTTAGGATTAGGGGACGGGTGAGGGGAAGGCTTCGGGGAAGGGTTAAGATTAGGGTTCGGGCTAGGGTTAGGGTTAGGGTTAGGGGACGGTTTAGTGTCCAGGTGAGGGTACGACAACGGTTTAGGGGGAGTGTACGTGTGAGGGCGTGGGTTAGTGTGAGCGTACCGGTTAGGATTCGGGGACGGGTGAGGGGAAGGCTTCGGGGAAGTGTTAGGTTTAAGGGACGGGGACGGTTTAGGGTCCAGGTGAGGGTACGACAACGGTTTAGGGGGAGCGTACGTGTGAGGACCCGGGTTAGTGTGAGCGTACGGGTTAGGATTAGGGGACGGGTGAGGGGAAGGCTTCGGGGAAGAGTTAGGGTTAGGGTTCGGGCTAAGGTTAGGGTTAGGGGACAGAGATGGTTTAGGGTCCAGGTTAGTGTACGACAACGTTTTAGGGGGAGCGTACGTGTGAGGGCGCGGGTTAGTGTGAGCGAACGGGTTAGGATTAGGGGACGGGTAAGGGGAAGGCTTGGGGAAGGGTTAGGGTTAGGGTTCGGGCTAGGATTAGGGTTAGGGGACGGGGACGGTTTAGGGCCAGGTGATGGTACAACAACGGTTTAGGGGGAGCGTACGTGTGAGCGTGAGGGTTAGTGTAAGCGTATCGGTTAGGATTAGGGGACGGATGAGGGGAAGGCTTCAGGGAAGGGTTAGGGTTCGGGCTAGGGTTAGGGTTAGGGGACAGGGACGGTTTAGGGTCCAGGTAAGGGTACGACAACGGTTTAGGGGGTGCGTACGTGTGAGGGTGTGGGTTAGTGTTAGGGGACGGGTTAGGATTAGGGGACGGGTGAGGGGAAGGCTTCGGGGAAGGGTTAGTGTTAGGGTTCGGGCTAGGGTTAGGTGACGGGGATGGGGACGTTTTAAGGTCCAGGTGAGGGTACGACAACGGTTTAAGGGGAGCGTACGTGTGAGGGCGCGGGTTAGTGTGAGCATACGGGTTAGGATTAGGGGACGGGTGAGGGGAAGGCTTCGGGGAAGTGTTAGGTTTAGGGTTCCGGCTAGGGTTAGGGTTAGGGGACGGGGACGGTTTAGGGTCCAGGTGAGGGTACGACAACGGTTTAGGGGGAGCGTACGTGTGAGGGCGCGGGTTAGTGTGAGCGTACGGGTTAGGATTAGGGGACGGGTGAGGGGAAGGCTTCGGGGAAGGGTTAGGGTTAAGGGACGGGGACGGTTTACGGTCCAGATGAGGATACGACAACGGTTTAGGGGGAGCGTACGTGTGACGGCACGGGTTAGTGTGAGCGTACGGGTTAGGTTTAGGGGACGGGTGAGGGGAAGGCTTCGGCGAAGGGTTAGGGTTAGGGTTCGGGCTAGGGTTAGGTTTAGGGGACGGGGACGGTTTAGGGTCAAGGTGAGCGTACGACAAAGGTTTAGGGGGAGCGTACGTGTGAAGACGTGGGTTAGTGTGAGCGTATGGGTTAGGATTAGGGGAAGGGTGAGGGGAAGACTTCAGGGAAGGGTTAGGGTTCGGGCTAGGGTTATGGTTAGGGGACGGG
This sequence comes from Leucopleurus acutus, assembly GCF_964270905.1. Classification (NCBI taxonomy): domain Eukaryota; kingdom Metazoa; phylum Chordata; class Mammalia; order Artiodactyla; family Delphinidae; genus Leucopleurus; species Leucopleurus acutus. The sequence goes on from NW_028139178.1 coordinate 120,627, forward strand.
TACGGTTTCGGGTCCAGGTGAGGGTACGACAATGGTTTAGGGGGAGCGTACATGTGAGGGCGTGGGTTAGTGTGAGCGTACGGGTTAGGATTAGGGGACGGGTGAGGGGAAGGCTTCGGGGAAGGGTTATGGTTAGGGTTCGGGCTAGGGTTAGTGGACGGGGACGGGGACGGTTTGGGGTCCAGGTGAGGGTACGACAATGCTTTAGGGGAAGCGTACGTGTGAGGGAGCGGGTTATCGAGAGCGTACAGGTTAGGATTAGGCGACGGGTGAGCGTCAGGCTTTGGGGAAGGGTTAGGGTTAGGGTTCGCGGTAGGGTTAGAGTTAGGAGATGGGGACAGTTTAGGGTACAGCTGAGGGTACGACAACGCTTTAGGGGGAGGGTACGTGTGAGAACGCGGGATAGTGTGAGCGTACAGTTTAGGATTAGGGGACGGGTGAGGGGAAGGCTTTGGGGAAGGGTTAGGGTTAGGGTTCGGGCTAAGGTTATGGTTAGGGGACGGGGATGGTTTAGGGTCCAGGTTAGGGTACGACAATGATTTAGGGGGAGCGTACCTGTGAGGGCGCGGGTTAGTGTGAGCGAACGGGTTAGGATTAGGGGACGGGTAAGGGGAAGGCTTGGGGAAGGGTTAGGGTTAGGGTTCGGGCTAGGATTAGGGTTAGGGGACGGGGACGGTTTAGGGTCCAGGTGAGGGTACAACAATGGTTTAGGGGGAGCGTACGTGTGAGCGTGAGGGTTAGTGTAAGCGTATCGGTTAGGATTAGGGGACGGATGATGGGAAGGCTTCAGGGAAGGTGTAGGGTTCGGGCTAGGGTTAGGGTTAGGGGACAGGGACGGTTTAGGGTCCAGGTGAGGGTACGACAACGGTTTAGGGGGAGCGTACGTGTGAGGGCGCTGGTTAATGTGTGCGTACGGGTTAGGATTAGGGGACGGGTGAGGGGAAGGCTTCGGGGAAGGGTTAGGGTTAGGGTTCGGGCTAGGGTTAGGTGACGGGGATTGGGACGTTTTAAGGTCCAGGTGAGGGTACGACAACGGTTTAGGGGGAGCGTACGTGTGAGGGCGCTGGTTAGTGTGAGCGTACGGGTTAGGATTAGGGGACGGGTGAGGGGAAGGCTTCGGGGAAGTGTTAGGTTTAGGGTTCCGGCTAGGGTTAGGGTTAGGGGACGGGGACTGTTTAGGGTCCAGGTGAGGGTACGACAACGGTTTAGGGGGAGCGTACGTGTGAGGGCGCGGGTTAGTGTGAGCGTACGGGTTAGGATTAGGGGACGGGTGAGGGGAAGGCTTCGGGGAAGGGTTAGGGTTAGGGTTCGGGCTAGGGTTAGGGGACGGGGACGGGGACGGTTTGGGGTCCAGGTGAGGGTACGACAATGCTTTAGGGGGAGCGTACGTGTGAGGGCGCGGGTTAGCGAGAGCGTACAGGTTAGGATTAGGCGACGGGTGAGAGTCAGGCTTCGGGGAACGGTTAGGGTTAGGGTTCGCGGTAGGGTTACAGTTAGGAGACGGGGACGGTTTAGGGTACAGCTGAGGGTACCACAACGCTTTAGGGGGAGCGTACGTGTGAGAACGCGGGTTAGCGTTAGAGTGCGGGTTAGGATTAGGGGACGGGTTAGATTCAGGCTTCGGGAAGGGTTAGGTTTAGGGTTCGGTCTAGGGTTAGGTTTAGGGTATGGGGACGGTTTAGTGTCCAGCTGAGTGTACAACAACGCTTTAGGTGTAGCGTAAGTGTTAGGGCGTGGATTAGCGTGAGCGTATGGGTTAGGATTCGGGGACGTGTTGGGTCAGGCTTCGGGGAAATGTTAGGCTTAGGTTTCGGTCTAGGTTTAGGGTTAGGGGACGGGGACGGTTTAGGGTCCAGGTGAGGGTACGACAACGGTTTAGGAGGAGCGTACGTGTGAGGGCGCGGGTTAGTGTGAGCGTACGGGTTAGGATTATGGGACGGGTGAGGGGAAGGCTTCGGGGAAGGGTTAGGGTTAGGGTTCGGGCTAGGGTTAGGGTTATGGGACGGGGATGGTTTAGGGTCCAGTTGAGTGTACGACAAAGGTTTAGGGGGAGCGTAAGTGTGAGGGGGCGGGTTAGTGTGAGCGTACGGGTTAGGATTAGGGGACGGGTGAGGGGAAGGCTTCGGGGAAGGGTTAGGGTTAGGGTTCGGGCTAGGATTAGGGTTAGGGGACGGGGACGGTTTAGGGTCCAGGTGAGGGTACGACAACGGTGTAGGGGGAGCGTACGTGTGAGCGTGAGGGTTAGTGTGAGCGTATGGGTTAGGATTGGGGGACGGGTGAGGGGAAGACTTCAGGGAAGGGTTAGGGTTTGGGCTAGGTTTAGGGGACGGGGATGGGCACGGTTTAGGGTCCAGGTGAGGGTACGACAACGGTTTAGGGGGAGCGTACGTGTGAGGGCGCGGGTTAGTGTGAGCGTACGGGTTAGGATTAGGGGACGGGTGAGGGGAAGTCTTCGGGGAAGGGTTAGGTTTAGGGTTCCGGCTAGGGTTAGGGTTAGGGGACGGGGACGGTTTAGGGTACAGGTGAGGGTACGACAACGGTTTAGGGGGAGCGTACGTGTGAGGGCGCGGGTTAGTGTGAGCGTACGGGTTAGGATTAGGGGACGGGTGAGGGGAAGGCTTCGGGGAAGGGTTAGGGTTAGGGTTCAGGCTAGGGTTAGGGTTAGGGTTAGGGGACGGTTTAGTGTCCAGGTGAGGGTACGACAACGGTTTAGGGGGAGCGTACGTGTGAGGGCGTGGGTTAGTGTGAGCGTACGGGTTAGGATTAGGGGACGGGTGAGGGGAAGGCTTCGGGGAAGGGTTAGGGTTAAGGGACGGGGACGGTTTACGGTCCAGATGAGGATACGACAACGGTTTAGGGGGAGCGTACGTGTGACGGCACGGGTTAGTGTGAGCGTACGGGTTAGGTTTAGGGGACGGGTGAGGGGAAGGCTTCGGCGAAGGGTTAGGGTTAGGGTTCGGGCTAGGGTTAGGTTTAGGGGACGGGGACGGTTTAGGGTCAAGGTGAGCGTACGACAAAGGTTTAGGGGGAGCGTACGTGTGAAGACGTGGGTTAGTGTGAGCGTATGGGTTAGGATTAGGGGAAGGGTGAGGGGAAGACTTCAGGGAAGGGTTAGGGTTCGGGCTAGGGTTATGGTTAGGTGACGGGTACGGTTTCGGGTCCAGGTGAGGGTACGACAATGGTTTAGGGGGAGCGTACATGTGAGGGCGTGGGTTAGTGTGAGCGTACGGGTTAGGATTAGGGGACGGGTGAGGGGAAGGCTTCGGGGAAGGGTTATGGTTAGGGTTCGGGCTAGGGTTAGTGGACGGGGACGGGGACGGTTTGGGGTCCAGGTGAGGGTACGACAATGCTTTAGGGGAAGCGTACGTGTGAGGGAGCGGGTTAGCGAGAGCGTACAGGTTAGGATTAGGCGACGGGTGAGCGTCAGGCTTCGGGGAAGGGTTAGGTTTAGGGTTCGCGGTAGGGTTAGAGTTAGGAGATGGGGACGGTTTAGGGTACAGCTGAGGGTACGACAACGCTTTAGGGGGAGCGTACGTGTGAGAACGCGGGATAGTGTGAGCGTACAGTTTAGGATTAGGGGACGGGTGAGGGGAAGGCTTCGGGGAAGGGTTAGGGTTAGGGTTCGGGCTAAGGTTAGGGTTAGGGGACGGGGATGGTTTAGGGTCCAGGTTAGGGTACGACAATGGTTTACGGGGAGCGTACCTGTGAGGGCGCGGGTTAGTGTGAGCGAACGGGTTAGGATTAGGGGACGGGTAAGGGGAAGGCTTGGGGAAGGGTTAGGGTTAGGGTTCGGGCTAGGATTAGGGTTAGGGGACGGGGACGGTTTAGGGTCCAGGTGAGGGTACAACAATGGTTTAGGGGGAGCGTACGTGTGAGCGTGAGGGTTAGTGTAAGCGTATCGGTTAGGATTAGGGGACGGATGAGGGGAAGGCTTCAGGGAAGGGTTAGGGTTCGGGCTAGGGTTAGGGTTAGGGGACAGGGACGGTTTAGGGTCCAGGTGAGGGTACGACAACGGTTTAGGGGGAGCGTACGTGTGAGGGCGCTGGTTAATGTGTGCGTACGGGTTAGGATTAGGGGACGGGTGAGGGGAAGGCTTCGGGGAAGGGTTAGGGTTAGGGTTCGGGCTAGGGTTAGGTGACGGGGATTGGGACGTTTTAAGGTCCAGGTGAGGGTACGACAACGGTTTAGGGGGAGCGTACGTGTGAGGGCGCGGGTTAGTGTGAGCGTACGGGTTATGATTAGGGGACGTGTGAGGGGAAGGCTTCGGGGAAGTGTTAGGTTTAGGGTTCCGGCTAGGGTTAGGGTTAGGGGACGGGGACGGTTTAGGGTCCAGGTGAGGGTACGACAACGGTTTAGGGGGAGCGTACGTGTGAGGGCGCGGGTCAGTGTGAGCGTACGGGTTAGGATTAGGGGACGGGTGAGGGGAAGGCTTCGGGGAAGGGTTAGGGTTAGGGTTCGGGCTAGGGTTAGGGGACGGGGACGGGGACGGTTTGGGGTCCAGGTGAGGGTACGACAATGCTTTAGGGGGAGCGTACGTGTGAGAGCGCGGGTTAGCGAGAGCGTACAGGTTAGGATTAGGCGACGGGTGAGAGTCAGGCTTCGGCGAACGGTTAGGGTTAGGGTTCGCGGTAGGGTTACAGTTAGGAGACGGGGACGGTTTAGGGTACAGCTGAGGGTACCACAACGCTTTAGGGGGAGCGTACGTGTGAGAACGCGGGTTAGCGTTAGAGTGCGGGTTAGGATTAGGGGACGGGTTAGATTCAGGCTTCGGGAAGGGTTAGGTTTAGGGTTCGGTCTAGGGTTAGGTTTAGGGTATGGGGACGGTTTAGTGTCCAGCTGAGTGTACAACAACGCTTTAGGTGTAGCGTAAGTGTTAGGGCGTGGATTAGCGTGAGCGTATGGGTTAGGATTCGGGGACGTGTTGGGTCAGGCTTCGGGGAAATGTTACGCTTAGGTTTCGGTCTAGGTTTAGGGTTAGGGGACGGGGACGGTTTAGGGTCCAGGTGAGGGTACGACAACGGTTTAGGAGGAGCGTACGTGTGAGGGCGCGGGTTAGTGTGAGCGTACGGGTTAGGATTATGGGACGGGTGAGGGGAAGGCTTCGGGGAAGGGTTAGGGTTAGGGTTCGGGCTAGGGTTAGGGTTATGGGACGGGGATGGTTTAGGGTCCAGTTGAGTGTACGACAAAGGTTTAGGGGGAGCATAAGTGTGAGGGCGCGGGTTAGTGTGAGCGTACGGGTTAGGATTAGGGGACGGGCGAGGGGAAGGCTTCGGGGAAGGGTTAGGGTTAGGGTTCGGGCTAGGATTAGGGTTAGGGGACGGGGACGGTTTAGGGTCCAGGTGAGGGTACGACAACGGTGTAGGGTGAGCGTACGTGTGAGCGTGAGGGTTAGTGTAAGCGTATGGGTTAGGATTGGGGGACGGGTGAGGGGAAGACTTCAGGGAAGGGTTAGGGTTTGGGCTAGGTTTAGGGGACGGGGATGGGCACGGTTTAGGGTCCAGGTGAGGGTACGACAACGGTTTAGGGGGAGCGTACGTGTGAGGGCGCGGGTTAGTGTGAGCGTACGGGTTAGGATTAGGGGACGGGTGAGGGGAAGTCTTCGGGGAAGGGTTAGGTTTAGGGTTCCGGCTATGGTTAGGGTTAGGGGACGGGGACGGTTTAGGGTACAGGTGAGGGTACAACAACGGTTTAGGGGGAGCGTACGTGTGAGGGCGCGGGTTAGTGTGAGCGTACGGGTTAGGATTAGGGGACGGGTGAGGGGAAGGCTTCGGGGAAGGGTTAGGGTTAGGGTTCAGGCTAGGGTTAGGGTTAGGGTTAGGGGACGGTTTAGTGTCCAGGTGAGGGTACGACAACGGTTTAGGGGGAGCGTACGTGTGAGGGCGCGGGTTAGTGTGAGCGTACGGGTTAGGATTAGGGGACGGGTGAGGGGAAGGCTTCGGGGAAGGGTTAGGGTTAAGGGACGGGGACGGTTTACGGTCCAGATGAGGATACGACAACGGTTTAGGGGGAGCGTACGTGTGACGGCACGGGTTAGTGTGAGCGTACGGGTTAGGTTTAGGGGACGGGTGAGGGGAAGGCTTCGGCGAAGGGTTAGGGTTAGGGTTCGGGCTAGGGTTAGGTTTAGGGGACGGGGACGGTTTAGGGTCAAGGTGAGCGTACGACAAAGGTTTAGGGGGAGCGTACGTGTGAAGACGTGGGTTAGTGTGAGCGTATGGGTTAGGATTAGGGGAAGGGTGAGGGGAAGACTTCAGGGAAGGGTTAGGGTTCGGGCTAGGGTTATGGTTAGGGGACGGGTACGGTTTCGGGTCCAGGTGAGTGTACGACAATGGTTTAGGGGGAGCGTACATGTGAGGGCGTGGGTTAGTGTGAGCGTACGGGTTAGGATTAGGGGACGGGTGAGGGGAAGGCTTCGGGGAAGGGTTATGGTTAGGGTTCGGGCTAGGGTTAGTGGACGGGGACGGGGACGGTTTGGGGTCCAGGTGAGGGTACGACAATGCTTTAGGGGAAGCGTACGTGTGAGGGAGCGGGTTAGCGAGAGCGTACAGGTTAGGATTAGGCGACGGGTGAGCGTCAGGCTTCGGGGAAGGGTTAGGGTTAGGGTTCGCGGTAGGGTTAGAGTTAGGAGATGGGGACGGTTTCGGGTACAGCTGAGGGTACGACAACGCTTTAGGGGGAGCGTACGTGTGAGAACGCGGGATAGTGTGAGCGTACAGTTTAGGATTAGGGGACGGGTGAGGGGAAGGCTTCGGGGAAGGGTTAGGGTTAGGGTTCGGGCTAAGGTTATGGTTAGGGGACGGGGATGGTTTAGGGTCCAGGTTAGGGTACGACAATGGTTTAGGGGGAGCGTACCTGTGAGGGCGCGGGTTAGTGTGAGCGAACGGGTTAGGATTAGGGGACGGGTAAGGGGAAGGCTTGGGGAAGGGTTAGGGTTAGGGTTCGGGCTAGGATTAGGGTTAGGGGACGGGGACGGTTTAGGGTCCAGGTGGGGGTACAACAATGGTTTAGGGGGAGCGTACGTGTGAGCGTGAGGGTTAGTGTAAGCGTATCGGTTAGGATTAGGGGACGGATGAGGGGAAGGCTTCAGGGAAGGGTTAGGGTTCGGGCTAGGGTTAGGGTTAGGGGACAGGGACGGTTTAGGGTCCAGGTGAGGGTACGACAACGGTTTAGGGGGAGCGTACGTGTGAGGGCGCTGGTTAATGTGTGCGTACGGGTTAGGATTAGGGGACGGGTGAGGGGAAGGCTTCGGGGAAGGGTTAGGGTTAGGGTTCGGGCTAGGGTTAGGTGACGGGGATTGGGACGTTTTAAGGTCCAGGTGAGGGTACGACAACGGTTTAGGGGGAGCGTACGTGTGAGGGCGCGGGTTAGTGTGAGCGTACGGGTTAGGATTAGGGGACGGGTGAGGGGAAGGCTTCGGGGAAGTGTTAGGTTTAGGGTTCCGGCTAGGGTTAGGGTTAGGGGACGGGGACGGTTTAGGGTCCAGGTGAGGGTACGACAACGGTTTAGGGGGAGCGTACGTGTGAGGGCGCGGGTCAGTGTGAGCGTACGGGTTAGGATTAGGGGACGGGTGAGGGGAAGGCTTCGGGGAAGGGTTAGGGTTAGGGTTCGGGCTAGGGTTAGGGGACGGGGACGGGGACGGTTTGGGGTCCAGGTGAGGGTACGACAATGCTTTAGGGGGAGCGTACGTGTGAGGGCGCGGGTTAGCGAGAGCGTACAGGTTAGGATTAGGCGACGGGTGAGAGTCAGGCTTCGGGGAACGGTTAGGGTTAGGGTTCGCGGTAGGGTTACAGTTAGGAGACGGGGACGGTTTAGGGTACAGCTGAGGGTACCACAACGCTTTAGGGGGAGCGTACGTGTGAGAACGCGGGTTAGCGTTAGAGTGCGGGTTAGGATTAGGGGACGGGTTAGATTCAGGCTTCGGGAAGGGTTAGGTTTAGGGTTCGGTCTAGGGTTAGGTTTAGGGTATGGGGACGGTTTAGTGTCCAGCTGAGTGTACAACAACGCTTTAGGTGTAGCGTAAGTGTTAGGGCGTGGATTAGCGTGAGCGTATGGGTTAGGATTCGGGGACGTGTTGGATCAGGCTTCGGGGAAATGTTAGGCTTAGGTTTCGGTCTAGGTTTAGGGTTAGGGGACGGGGACGGTTTAGGGTCCAGGTGAGGGTACGACAACGGTTTAGGAGGAGCGTACGTGTGAGGGCGCGGGTTAGTGTGAGCGTACGGGTTAGGATTATGGGACGGGTGAGGGGAAGGCTTCGGGGAAGGGTTAGGGTTAGGGTTCGGGCTAGGGTTAGGGTTATGGGACGGGGATGGTTTAGGGTCCAGTTGAGTGTACGACAAAGGTTTAGGGGGAACATAAGTGTGAGGGCGCGGGTTAGTGTGAGCGTACGGGTTAGGATTAGGGGACGGGTGAGGGGAAGGCTTCGGGGAAGGGTTAGGGTTAGGGTTCGGGCTAGGATTAGGGTTAGGGGACGGGGACGGTTTAGGGTCCAGGTGAGGGTACGACAACGGTGTAGGGGGAGCGTACGTGTGAGCGTGAGGGTTAGTGTGAGCGTATGGGTTAGGATTGGGGGACGGGTGAGGGGAAGACTTCAGGGAAGGGTTAGGGTTTGGGCTAGGTTTAGGGGACGGGGATGGGCACGGTTTAGGGTCCAGGTGAGGGTACGACAACGGTTTAGGGGGAGCGTACGTGTGAGGGCGCGGGTTAGTGTGAGCGTACGGGTTAGGATTAGGGGACGGGTGAGGGGAAGTCTTCGGGGAAGGGTTAGGTTAAGGGTTCCGGCTAGGGTTAGGGTTAGGGGACGGGGACGGTTTAGGGTACAGGTGAGGGTACGACAACGGTTTAGGGGGAGCGTACGTGTGAGGGCGCGGGTTAGTGTGAGCGTACGGGTTAGGATTAGGGGACGGGTGAGGGGAAGGCTTCGGGGAAGGGTTAGGGTTAGGGTTCAGGCTAGGGTTAGGGTTAGGGTTAGGGGACGGTTTAGTGTCCAGGTGAGGGTACGACAACGGTTTAGGGGGAGCGTACGTGTGAGGGCGCGGGTTAGTGTGAGCGTACGGGTTAGGATTAGGGGACGGGTGAGGGGAAGGCTTCGGGGAAGGGTTAGGGTTAAGGGACGGGGACGGTTTACGGTCCAGATGAGGATACGACAACGGTTTAGGGGGAGCGTACGTGTGACGGCACGGGTTAGTGTGAGCGTACGGGTTAGGTTTAGGGGACGGGTGAGGGGAAGGCTTCGGCGAAGGGTTAGGGTTAGGGTTCGGGCTAGGGTTAGGTTTAGGGGACGGGGACGGTTTAGGGTCAAGGTGAGCGTACGACAAAGGTTTAGGGGGAGCGTACGTGTGAAGACGTGGGTTAGTGTGAGCGTATGGGTTAGGATTAGGGGAAGGGTGAGGGGAAGACTTCAGGGAAGGGTTAGGGTTCGGGCTAGGGTTATGGTTAGGGGACGGGTACGGTTTCGGGTCCAGGTGAGTGTACGACAATGGTTTAGGGGGAGCGTACATGTGAGGGCGTGGGTTAGTGTGAGCGTACGGGTTAGGATTAGGGGACGGGTGAGGGGAAGGCTTCGGGGAAGGGTTATGGTTAGGGTTCGGGCTAGGGTTAGTGGACGGGGACGGGGACGGTTTGGGGTCCAGGTGAGGGTACGACAATGCTTTAGGGGAAGCGTACGTGTGAGGGAGCGGGTTAGCGAGAGCGTACAGGTTAGGATTAGGCGACGGGTGAGCGTCAGGCTTCGGGGAAGGGTTAGGGTTAGGGTTCGCGGTAGGGTTAGAGTTAGGAGATGGGGACGGTTTAGGGTACAGCTGAGGGTACGACAACGCTTTAGGGGGAGCGTACGTGTGAGAACGCGGGATAGTGTGAGCGTACAGTTTAGGATTAGGGGACGGGTGAGGGGAAGGCTTCGGGGAAGGGTTAGGGTTAGGGTTCGGGCTAAGGTTAGGGTTAGGGGACGGGGATGGTTTAGGGTCCAGGTTAGGGTACGACAATGGTTTAGGGGGAGCGTACCTGTGAGGGCGCGGGTTAGTGTGAGCGAACGGGTTAGGATTAGGGGACGGGTAAGGGGAAGGCTTGGGGAAGGGTTAGGGTTAGGGTTCGGGCTAGGATTAGGGTTAGGGGACGGGGACGGTTTAGGGTCCAGGTGAGGGTACAACAATGGTTTAGGGGGAGCGTACGTGTGAGCGTGAGGGTTAGTGTAAGCGTATCGGTTAGGATTAGGGGACGGATGAGGGGAAGGCTTCAGGGAAGGGTTAGGGTTCGGGCTAGGGTTAGGGTTAGGGGACAGGGACGGTTTAGGGTCCAGGTGAGGGTACGACAACGGTTTAGGGGGAGCGTACGTGTGAGGGCGCTGGTTAATGTGTGCGTACGGGTTAGGATTAGGGGACGGGTGAGGGGAAGGCTTCGGGGAAGGGTTAGGGTTAGGGTTCGGGCTAGGGTTAGGTGACGGGGATTGGGACGTTTTAAGGTCCAGGTGAGGGTACGACAACGGTTTAGGGGGAGCGTACGTGTGAGGGCGCGGGTTAGTGTGAGCGTACGGGTTAGGATTAGGGGACGGGTGAGGGGAAGGCTTCGGGGAAGTGTTAGGTTTAGGGTTCCGGCTAGGGTTAGGGTTAGGGGACGGGGACGGTTTAGGGTCCAGGTGAGGGTACGACAACGGTTTAGGGGGAGCGTACGTGTGAGGGCGCGGGTCAGTGTGAGCGTACGGGTTAGGATTAGGGGACGGGTGAGGGGAAGGCTTCGGGGAAGGGTTAGGGTTAGGGTTCGGGCTAGGGTTAGGGGACGGGGACGGGGACGGTTTGGGGTCCAGGTGAGGGTACGACAATGCTTTAGGGGGAGCGTACGTGTGAGGGCGCGGGTTAGCGAGAGCGTACAGGTTAGGATTAGGCGACGGGTGAGAGTCAGGCTTCGGGGAACGGTTAGGGTTAGGGTTCGCGGTAGGGTTACAGTTAGGAGACGGGGACGGTTTAGGGTACAGCTGAGGGTACCACAACGCTTTAGGGGGAGCGTACGTGTGAGAACGCGGGTTAGCGTTAGAGTGCGGGTTAGGATTAGGGGACGGGTTAGATTCAGGCTTCGGGAAGGGTTAGGTTTAGGGTTCGGTCTAGGGTTAGGTTTAGGGTATGGGGACGGTTTAGTGTCCAGCTGAGTGTACAACAACGCTTTAGGTGTAGCGTAAGTGTTAGGGCGTGGATTAGCGTGAGCGTATGGGTTAGGATTCGGGGACGTGTTGGATCAGGCTTCGGGGAAATGTTAGGCTTAGGTTTCGGTCTAGGTTTAGGGTTAGGGGACGGGGACGGTTTAGGGTCCAGGTGAGGGTACGACAACGGTTTAGGAGGAGCGTACGTGTGAGGGCGCGGGTTAGTGTGAGCGTACGGGTTAGGATTATGGGACGGGTGAGGGGAAGGCTTCGGGGAAGGGTTAGGGTTAGGGTTCGGGCTAGGGTTAGGGTTATGGGACGGGGATGGTTTAGGGTCCAGTTGAGTGTACGACAAAGGTTTAGGGGGAACATAAGTGTGAGGGCGCGGGTTAGTGTGAGCGTACGGGTTAGGATTAGGGGACGGGTGAGGGGAAGGCTTCGGGGAAGGGTTAGGGTTAGGGTTCGGGCTAGGATTAGGGTTAGGGGACGGGGACGGTTTAGGGTCCAGGTGAGGGTACGACAACGGTGTAGGGGGAGCGTACGTGTGAGCGTGAGGGTTAGTGTGAGCGTATGGGTTAGGATTGGGGGACGGGTGAGGGGAAGACTTCAGGGAAGGGTTAGGGTTTGGGCTAGGTTTAGGGGACGGGGATGGGCACGGTTTAGGGTCCAGGTGAGGGTACGACAACGGTTTAGGGGGAGCGTACGTGTGAGGGCGCGGGTTAGTGTGAGCGTACGGGTTAGGATTAGGGGACGGGTGAGGGGAAGTCTTCGGGGAAGGGTTAGGTTAAGGGTTCCGGCTAGGGTTAGGGTTAGGGGACGGGGACGGTTTAGGGTACAGGTGAGGGTACGACAACGGTTTAGGGGGAGCGTACGTGTGAGGGCGCGGGTTAGTGTGAGCGTACGGGTTAGGATTAGGGGACGGGTGAGGGGAAGGCTTCGGGGAAGGGTTAGGGTTAGGGTTCAGGCTAGGGTTAGGGTTAGGGTTAGGGGACGGTTTAGTGTCCAGGTGAGGGTACGACAACGGTTTAGGGGGAGCGTACGTGTGAGGGCGCGGGTTAGTGTGAGCGTACGGGTTAGGATTAGGGGACGGGTGAGGGGAAGGCTTCGGGGAAGGGTTAGGGTTAAGGGACGGGGACGGTTTACGGTCCAGATGAGGATACGACAACGGTTTAGGGGGAGCGTACGTGTGACGGCACGGGTTAGTGTGAGCGTACGGGTTAGGTTTAGGGGACGGGTGAGGGGAAGGCTTCGGCGAAGGGTTAGGGTTAGGGTTCGGGCTAGGGTTAGGTTTAGGGGACGGGGACGGTTTAGGGTCAAGGTGAGCGTACGACAAAGGTTTAGGGGGAGCGTACGTGTGAAGACGTGGGTTAGTGTGAGCGTATGGGTTAGGATTAGGGGAAGGGTGAGGGGAAGACTTCAGGGAAGGGTTAGGGTTCGGGCTAGGGTTATGGTTAGGGGACGGGTACGGTTTCGGGTCCAGGTGAGTGTACGACAATGGTTTAGGGGGAGCGTACATGTGAGGGCGTGGGTTAGTGTGAGCGTACGGGTTAGGATTAGGGGACGGGTGAGGGGAAGGCTTCGGGGAAGGGTTATGGTTAGGGTTCGGGCTAGGGTTAGTGGACGGGGACGGGGACGGTTTGGGGTCCAGGTGAGGGTACGACAATGCTTTAGGGGAAGCGTACGTGTGAGGGAGCGGGTTAGCGAGAGCGTACAGGTTAGGATTAGGCGACGGGTGAGCGTCAGGCTTCGGGGAAGGGTTAGGGTTAGGGTTCGCGGTAGGGTTAGAGTTAGGAGATGGGGACGGTTTAGGGTACAGCTGAGGGTACGACAACGCTTTAGGGGGAGCGTACGTGTGAGAACGCGGGATAGTGTGAGCGTACAGTTTAGGATTAGGGGACGGGTGAGGGGAAGGCTTCGGGGAAGGGTTAGGGTTAGGGTTCGGGCTAAGGTTAGGGTTAGGGGACGGGGATGGTTTAGGGTCCAGGTTAGGGTACGACAATGGTTTAGGGGGAGCGTACCTGTGAGGGCGCGGGTTAGTGTGAGCGAACGGGTTAGGATTAGGGGACGGGTAAGGGGAAGGCTTGGGGAAGGGTTAGGTTTAGGGTTCGGGCTAGGATTAGGGTTAGGGGACGGGGACGGTTTAGGGTCCAGGTGAGGGTACAACAATGGTTTAGGGGGAGCGTACGTGTGAGCGTGAGGGTTAGTGTAAGCGTATCGGTTAGGATTAGGGGACGGATGAGGGGAAGGCTTCAGGGAAGGGTTAGGGTTCGGGCTAGGGTTAGGGTTAGGGGACAGGGACGGTTTAGGGTCCAGGTGAGGGTACGACAACGGTTTAGGGGAAGCGTACGTGTGAGGGCGCTGGTTAATGTGTGCGTACGGGTTAGGATTAGGGGACGGGTGAGGGGAAGGCTTCGGGGAAGGGTTAGGGTTAGGGTTCGGGCTAGGGTTAGGTGACGGGGATTGGGACGTTTTAAGGTCCAGGTGAGGGTACGACAACGGTTTAGGGGGAGCGTACGTGTGAGGGCGCGGGTTAGTGTGAGCGTACGGGTTAGGATTAGGGGACGGGTGAGGGGAAGGCTTCGGGGAAGGGTTAGGGTTAAGGGACGGGGACGGTTTACGGTCCAGATGAGGATACGACAACGGTTTAGGGGGAGCGTACGTGTGACGGCACGGGTTAGTGTGAGCGTACGGGTTAGGTTTAGGGGACGGGTGAGGGGAAGGCTTCGGCGAAGGGTTAGGGTTAGGGTTCGGGCTAGGGTTAGGTTTAGGGGACGGGGACGGTTTAGGGTCAAGGTGAGCGTACGACAAAGGTTTAGGGGGAGCGTACGTGTGAAGACGTGGGTTAGTGTGAGCGTATGGGTTAGGATTAGGGGAAGGGTGAGGGGAAGACTTCAGGGAAGGGTTAGGGTTCGGGCTAGGGTTATGGTTAGGGGACGGGTACGGTTTCGGGTCCAGGTGAGTGTACGACAATGGTTTAGGGGGAGCGTACATGTGAGGGCGTGGGTTAGTGTGAGCGTACGGGTTAGGATTAGGGGACGGGTGAGGGGAAGGCTTCGGGGAAGGGTTATGGTTAGGGTTCGGGCTAGGGTTAGTGGACGGGGACGGGGACGGTTTGGGGTCCAGGTGAGGGTACGACAATGCTTTAGGGGAAGCGTACGTGTGAGGGAGCGGGTTAGCGAGAGCGTACAGGTTAGGATTAGGCGACGGGTGAGCGTCAGGCTTCGGGGAAGGGTTAGGGTTAGGGTTCGCGGTAGGGTTAGAGTTAGGAGATGGGGACGGTTTAGGGTACAGCTGAGGGTACGACAACGCTTTAGGGGGAGCGTACGTGTGAGAACGCGGGATAGTGTGAGCGTACAGTTTAGGATTAGGGGACGGGTGAGGGGAAGGCTTTGGGGAAGGGTTAGGGTTAGGGTTCGGGCTAAGGTTAGGGTTAGGGGACGGGGATGGTTTAGGGTCCAGGTTAGGGTACGACAATGGTTTAGGGGGAGCGTACCTGTGAGGGCGCGGGTTAGTGTGAGCGAACGGGTTAGGATTAGGGGACGGGTAAGGGGAAGGCTTGGGGAAGGGTTAGGTTTAGGGTTCGGGCTAGGATTAGGGTTAGGGGACGGGGACGGTTTAGGGTCCAGGTGAGGGTACAACAATGGTTTAGGGGGAGCGTACGTGTGAGCGTGAGGGTTAGTGTAAGCGTATCGGTTAGGATTAGGGGACGGATGAGGGGAAGGCTTCAGGGAAGGGTTAGGGTTCGGGCTAGGGTTAGGGTTAGGGGACAGGGACGGTTTAGGGTCCAGGTGAGGGTACGACAACGGTTTAGGGGGAGCGTACGTGTGAGGGCGCTGGTTAATGTGTGCGTACGGGTTAGGATTAGGGGACGGGTGAGGGGAAGGCTTCGGGGAAGGGTTAGGGTTAGGGTTCGGGCTAGGGTTAGGTGACGGGGATTGGGACGTTTTAAGGTCCAGGTGAGGGTACGACAACGGTTTAGGGGGAGCGTACGTGTGAGGGCGCGGGTTAGTGTGAGCGTACGGGTTAGGATTAGGGGACGGGTGAGGGGAAGGCTTCGGGGAAGTGTTAGGTTTAGGGTTCCGGCTAGGGTTAGGGTTAGGGGACGGGGACGGTTTAGGGTCCAGGTGAGGGTACGACAACGGTTTAGGGGGAGCGTACGTGTGAGGGCGCGGGTCAGTGTGAGCGTACGGGTTAGGATTAGGGGACGGGTGAGGGGAAGGCTTCGGGGAAGGGTTAGGGTTAGGGTTCGGGCTAGGGTTAGGGGACGGGGACGGGGACGGTTTGGGGTCCAGGTGAGGGTACGACAATGCTTTAGGGGGAGCGTACGTGTGAGGGCGCGGGTTAGCGAGAGCGTACAGGTTAGGATTAGGCGACGGGTGAGAGTCAGGCTTCGGGGAACGGTTAGGGTTAGGGTTCGCGGTAGGGTTACAGTTAGGAGACGGGGACGGTTTAGGGTACAGCTGAGGGTACCACAACGCTTTAGGGGGAGCGTACGTGTGAGAACGCGGGTTAGCGTTAGAGTGCGGGTTAGGATTAGGGGACGGGTTAGATTCAGGCTTCGGGAAGGGTTAGGTTTAGGGTTCGGTCTAGGGTTAGGTTTAGGGTATGGGGACGGTTTAGTGTCCAGCTGAGTGTACAACAACGCTTTAGGTGTAGCGTAAGTGTTAGGGCGTGGATTAGCGTGAGCGTATGGGTTAGGATTCGGGGACGTGTTGGATCAGGCTTCGGGGAAATGTTAGGCTTAGGTTTCGGTCTAGGTTTAGGGTTAGGGGACGGGGACGGTTTAGGGTCCAGGTGAGGGTACGACAACGGTTTAGGAGGAGCGTACGTGTGAGGGCGCGGGTTAGTGTGAGCGTACGGGTTAGGATTATGGGACGGGTGAGGGGAAGGCTTCGGGGAAGGGTTAGGGTTAGGGTTCGGGCTAGGGTTAGGGTTATGGGACGGGGATGGTTTAGGGTCCAGTTGAGTGTACGACAAAGGTTTAGGGGGAACATAAGTGTGAGGGCGCGGGTTAGTGTGAGCGTACGGGTTAGGATTAGGGGACGGGTGAGGGGAAGGCTTCGGGGAAGGGTTAGGGTTAGGGTTCGGGCTAGGATTAGGGTTAGGGGACGGGGACGGTTTAGGGTCCAGGTGAGGGTACGACAACGGTGTAGGGGGAGCGTACGTGTGAGCGTGAGGGTTAGTGTGAGCGTATGGGTTAGGATTGGGGGACGGGTGAGGGGAAGACTTCAGGGAAGGGTTAGGGTTTGGGCTAGGTTTAGGGGACGGGGATGGGCACGGTTTAGGGTCCAGGTGAGGGTACGACAACGGTTTAGGGGGAGCGTACGTGTGAGGGCGCGGGTTAGTGTGAGCGTACGGGTTAGGATTAGGGGACGGGTGAGGGGAAGTCTTCGGGGAAGGGTTAGGTTAAGGGTTCCGGCTAGGGTTAGGGTTAGGGGACGGGGACGGTTTAGGGTACAGGTGAGGGTACGACAACGGTTTAGGGGGAGCGTACGTGTGAGGGCGCGGGTTAGTGTGAGCGTACGGGTTAGGATTAGGGGACGGGTGAGGGGAAGGCTTCGGGGAAGGGTTAGGGTTAGGGTTCAGGCTAGGGTTAGGGTTAGGGTTAGGGGACGGTTTAGTGTCCAGGTGAGGGTACGACAACGGTTTAGGGGGAGCGTACGTGTGAGGGCGCGGGTTAGTGTGAGCGTACGGGTTAGGATTAGGGGACGGGTGAGGGGAAGGCTTCGGGGAAGGGTTAGGGTTAAGGGACGGGGACGGTTTACGGTCCAGATGAGGATACGACAACGGTTTAGGGGGAGCGTACGTGTGACGGCACGGGTTAGTGTGAGCGTACGGGTTAGGTTTAGGGGACGGGTGAGGGGAAGGCTTCGGCGAAGGGTTAGGGTTAGGGTTCGGGCTAGGGTTAGGTTTAGGGGACGGGGACGGTTTAGGGTCAAGGTGAGCGTACGACAAAGGTTTAGGGGGAGCGTACGTGTGAAGACGTGGGTTAGTGTGAGCGTATGGGTTAGGATTAGGGGAAGGGTGAGGGGAAGACTTCAGGGAAGGGTTAGGGTTCGGGCTAGGGTTATGGTTAGGGGACGGGTACGGTTTCGGGTCCAGGTGAGTGTACGACAATGGTTTAGGGGGAGCGTACATGTGAGGGCGTGGGTTAGTGTGAGCGTACGGGTTAGGATTAGGGGACGGGTGAGGGGAAGGCTTCGGGGAAGGGTTATGGTTAGGGTTCGGGCTAGGGTTAGTGGACGGGGACGGGGACGGTTTGGGGTCCAGGTGAGGGTACGACAATGCTTTAGGGGAAGCGTACGTGTGAGGGAGCGGGTTAGCGAGAGCGTACAGGTTAGGATTAGGCGACGGGTGAGCGTCAGGCTTCGGGGAAGGGTTAGGGTTAGGGTTCGCGGTAGGGTTAGAGTTAGGAGATGGGGACGGTTTAGGGTACAGCTGAGGGTACGACAACGCTTTAGGGGGAGCGTACGTGTGAGAACGCGGGATAGTGTGAGCGTACAGTTTAGGATTAGGGGACGGGTGAGGGGAAGGCTTCGGGGAAGGGTTAGGGTTAGGGTTCGGGCTAAGGTTATGGTTAGGGGACGGGGATGGTTTAGGGTCCAGGTTAGGGTACGACAATGGTTTAGGGGGAGCGTACCTGTGAGGGCGCGGGTTAGTGTGAGCGAACGGGTTAGGATTAGGGGACGGGTAAGGGGAAGGCTTGGGGAAGGGTTAGGGTTAGGGTTCGGGCTAGGATTAGGGTTAGGGGACGGGGACGGTTTAGGGTCCAGGTGAGGGTACAACAATGGTTTAGGGGGAGCGTACGTGTGAGCGTGAGGGTTAGTGTAAGCGTATCGGTTAGGATTAGGGGACGGATGAGGGGAAGGCTTCAGGGAAGGGTTAGGGTTCGGGCTAGGGTTAGGGTTAGGGGACAGGGACGGTTTAGGGTCCAGGTGAGGGTACGACAACGGTTTAGGGGGAGCGTACGTGTGAGGGCGCTGGTTAATGTGTGCGTACGGGTTAGGATTAGGGGACGGGTGAGGGGAAGGCTTCGGGGAAGGGTTAGGGTTAGGGTTCGGGCTAGGGTTAGGTGACGGGGATTGGGACGTTTTAAGGTCCAGGTGAGGGTACGACAACGGTTTAGGGGGAGCGTACGTGTGAGGGCGCGGGTTAGTGTGAGCGTACGGGTTAGGATTAGGGGACGGGTGAGGGGAAGGCTTCGGGGAAGTGTTAGGTTTAGGGTTCCGGCTAGGGTTAGGGTTAGGGGACGGGGACGGTTTAGGGTCCAGGTGAGGGTACGACAACGGTTTAGGGGGAGCGTACGTGTGAGGGCGCGGGTCAGTGTGAGCGTACGGGTTAGGATTAGGGGACGGGTGAGGGGAAGGCTTCGGGGAAGGGTTAGGGTTAGGGTTCGGGCTAGGGTTAGGGGACGGGGACGGGGACGGTTTGGGGTCCAGGTGAGGGTACGACAATGCTTTAGGGGGAGCGTACGTGTGAGGGCGCGGGTTAGCGAGAGCGTACAGGTTAGGATTAGGCGACGGGTGAGAGTCAGGCTTCGGGGAACGGTTAGGGTTAGGGTTCGCGGTAGGGTTACAGTTAGGAGACGGGGACGGTTTAGGGTACAGCTGAGGGTACCACAACGCTTTAGGGGGAGCGTACGTGTGAGAACGCGGGTTAGCGTTAGAGTGCGGGTTAGGATTAGGGGACGGGTTAGATTCAGGCTTCGGGAAGGGTTAGGTTTAGGGTTCGGTCTAGGGTTAGGTTTAGGGTATGGGGACGGTTTAGTGTCCAGCTGAGTGTACAACAACGCTTTAGGTGTAGCGTAAGTGTTAGGGCGTGGATTAGCGTGAGCGTATGGGTTAGGATTCGGGGACGTGTTGGATCAGGCTTCGGGGAAATGTTAGGCTTAGGTTTCGGTCTAGGTTTAGGGTTAGGGGACGGGGACGGTTTAGGGTCCAGGTGAGGGTACGACAACGGTTTAGGAGGAGCGTACGTGTGAGGGCGCGGGTTAGTGTGAGCGTACGGGTTAGGATTATGGGACGGGTGAGGGGAAGGCTTCGGGGAAGGGTTAGGGTTAGGGTTCGGGCTAGGGTTAGGGTTATGGGACGGGGATGGTTTAGGGTCCAGTTGAGTGTACGACAAAGGTTTAGGGGGAACATAAGTGTGAGGGCGCGGGTTAGTGTGAGCGTACGGGTTAGGATTAGGGGACGGGTGAGGGGAAGGCTTCGGGGAAGGGTTAGGGTTAGGGTTCGGGCTAGGATTAGGGTTAGGGGACGGGGACGGTTTAGGGTCCAGGTGAGGGTACGACAACGGTGTAGGGGGAGCGTACGTGTGAGCGTGAGGGTTAGTGTGAGCGTATGGGTTAGGATTGGGGGACGGGTGAGGGGAAGACTTCAGGGAAGGGTTAGGGTTTGGGCTAGGTTTAGGGGACGGGGATGGGCACGGTTTAGGGTCCAGGTGAGGGTACGACAACGGTTTAGGGGGAGCGTACGTGTGAGGGCGCGGGTTAGTGTGAGCGTACGGGTTAGGATTAGGGGACGGGTGAGGGGAAGTCTTCGGGGAAGGGTTAGGTTAAGGGTTCCGGCTAGGGTTAGGGTTAGGGGACGGGGACGGTTTAGGGTACAGGTGAGGGTACGACAACGGTTTAGGGGGAGCGTACGTGTGAGGGCGCGGGTTAGTGTGAGCGTACGGGTTAGGATTAGGGGACGGGTGAGGGGAAGGCTTCGGGGAAGGGTTAGGGTTAGGGTTCAGGCTAGGGTTAGGGTTAGGGTTAGGGGACGGTTTAGTGTCCAGGTGAGGGTACGACAACGGTTTAGGGGGAGCGTACGTGTGAGGGCGCGGGTTAGTGTGAGCGTACGGGTTAGGATTAGGGGACGGGTGAGGGGAAGGCTTCGGGGAAGGGTTAGGGTTAAGGGACGGGGACGGTTTACGGTCCAGATGAGGATACGACAACGGTTTAGGGGGAGCGTACGTGTGACGGCACGGGTTAGTGTGAGCGTACGGGTTAGGTTTAGGGGACGGGTGAGGGGAAGGCTTCGGCGAAGGGTTAGGGTTAGGGTTCGGGCTAGGGTTAGGTTTAGGGGACGGGGACGGTTTAGGGTCAAGGTGAGCGTACGACAAAGGTTTAGGGGGAGCGTACGTGTGAAGACGTGGGTTAGTGTGAGCGTATGGGTTAGGATTAGGGGAAGGGTGAGGGGAAGACTTCAGGGAAGGGTTAGGGTTCGGGCTAGGGTTATGGTTAGGGGACGGGTACGGTTTCGGGTCCAGGTGAGTGTACGACAATGGTTTAGGGGGAGCGTACATGTGAGGGCGTGGGTTAGTGTGAGCGTACGGGTTAGGATTAGGGGACGGGTGAGGGGAAGGCTTCGGGGAAGGGTTATGGTTAGGGTTCGGGCTAGGGTTAGTGGACGGGGACGGGGACGGTTTGGGGTCCAGGTGAGGGTACGACAATGCTTTAGGGGAAGCGTACGTGTGAGGGAGCGGGTTAGCGAGAGCGTACAGGTTAGGATTAGGCGACGGGTGAGCGTCAGGCTTCGGGGAAGGGTTAGGGTTAGGGTTCGCGGTAGGGTTAGAGTTAGGAGATGGGGACGGTTTAGGGTACAGCTGAGGGTACGACAACGCTTTAGGGGGAGCGTACGTGTGAGAACGCGGGATAGTGTGAGCGTACAGTTTAGGATTAGGGGACGGGTGAGGGGAAGGCTTCGGGGAAGGGTTAGGGTTAGGGTTCGGGCTAAGGTTAGGGTTAGGGGACGGGGATGGTTTAGGGTCCAGGTTAGGGTACGACAATGGTTTAGGGGGAGCGTACCTGTGAGGGCGCGGGTTAGTGTGAGCGAACGGGTTAGGATTAGGGGACGGGTAAGGGGAAGGCTTGGGGAAGGGTTAGGTTTAGGGTTCGGGCTAGGATTAGGGTTAGGGGACGGGGACGGTTTAGGGTCCAGGTGAGGGTACAACAATGGTTTAGGGGGAGCGTACGTGTGAGCGTGAGGGTTAGTGTAAGCGTATCGGTTAGGATTAGGGGACGGATGAGGGGAAGGCTTCAGGGAAGGGTTAGGGTTCGGGCTAGGGTTAGGGTTAGGGGACAGGGACGGTTTAGGGTCCAGGTGAGGGTACGACAACGGTTTAGGGGAAGCGTACGTGTGAGGGCGCTGGTTAATGTGTGCGTACGGGTTAGGATTAGGGGACGGGTGAGGGGAAGGCTTCGGGGAAGGGTTAGGGTTAGGGTTCGGGCTAGGGTTAGGTGACGGGGATTGGGACGTTTTAAGGTCCAGGTGAGGGTACGACAACGGTTTAGGGGGAGCGTACGTGTGAGGGCGCGGGTTAGTGTGAGCGTACGGGTTAGGATTAGGGGACGGGTGAGGGGAAGGCTTCGGGGAAGGGTTAGGGTTAAGGGACGGGGACGGTTTACGGTCCAGATGAGGATACGACAACGGTTTAGGGGGAGCGTACGTGTGACGGCACGGGTTAGTGTGAGCGTACGGGTTAGGTTTAGGGGACGGGTGAGGGGAAGGCTTCGGCGAAGGGTTAGGGTTAGGGTTCGGGCTAGGGTTAGGTTTAGGGGACGGGGACGGTTTAGGGTCAAGGTGAGCGTACGACAAAGGTTTAGGGGGAGCGTACGTGTGAAGACGTGGGTTAGTGTGAGCGTATGGGTTAGGATTAGGGGAAGGGTGAGGGGAAGACTTCAGGGAAGGGTTAGGGTTCGGGCTAGGGTTATGGTTAGGGGACGGGTACGGTTTCGGGTCCAGGTGAGTGTACGACAATGGTTTAGGGGGAGCGTACATGTGAGGGCGTGGGTTAGTGTGAGCGTACGGGTTAGGATTAGGGGACGGGTGAGGGGAAGGCTTCGGGGAAGGGTTATGGTTAGGGTTCGGGCTAGGGTTAGTGGACGGGGACGGGGACGGTTTGGGGTCCAGGTGAGGGTACGACAATGCTTTAGGGGAAGCGTACGTGTGAGGGAGCGGGTTAGCGAGAGCGTACAGGTTAGGATTAGGCGACGGGTGAGCGTCAGGCTTCGGGGAAGGGTTAGGGTTAGGGTTCGCGGTAGGGTTAGAGTTAGGAGATGGGGACGGTTTAGGGTACAGCTGAGGGTACGACAACGCTTTAGGGGGAGCGTACGTGTGAGAACGCGGGATAGTGTGAGCGTACAGTTTAGGATTAGGGGACGGGTGAGGGGAAGGCTTTGGGGAAGGGTTAGGGTTAGGGTTCGGGCTAAGGTTAGGGTTAGGGGACGGGGATGGTTTAGGGTCCAGGTTAGGGTACGACAATGGTTTAGGGGGAGCGTACCTGTGAGGGCGCGGGTTAGTGTGAGCGAACGGGTTAGGATTAGGGGACGGGTAAGGGGAAGGCTTGGGGAAGGGTTAGGTTTAGGGTTCGGGCTAGGATTAGGGTTAGGGGACGGGGACGGTTTAGGGTCCAGGTGAGGGTACAACAATGGTTTAGGGGGAGCGTACGTGTGAGCGTGAGGGTTAGTGTAAGCGTATCGGTTAGGATTAGGGGACGGATGAGGGGAAGGCTTCAGGGAAGGGTTAGGGTTCGGGCTAGGGTTAGGGTTAGGGGACAGGGACGGTTTAGGGTCCAGGTGAGGGTACGACAACGGTTTAGGGGGAGCGTACGTGTGAGGGCGCTGGTTAATGTGTGCGTACGGGTTAGGATTAGGGGACGGGTGAGGGGAAGGCTTCGGGGAAGGGTTAGGGTTAGGGTTCGGGCTAGGGTTAGGTGACGGGGATTGGGACGTTTTAAGGTCCAGGTGAGGGTACGACAACGGTTTAGGGGGAGCGTACGTGTGAGGGCGCGGGTTAGTGTGAGCGTACGGGTTAGGATTAGGGGACGGGTGAGGGGAAGGCTTCGGGGAAGTGTTAGGTTTAGGGTTCCGGCTAGGGTTAGGGTTAGGGGACGGGGACGGTTTAGGGTCCAGGTGAGGGTACGACAACGGTTTAGGGGGAGCGTACGTGTGAGGGCGCGGGTCAGTGTGAGCGTACGGGTTAGGATTAGGGGACGGGTGAGGGGAAGGCTTCGGGGAAGGGTTAGGGTTAGGGTTCGGGCTAGGGTTAGGGGACGGGGACGGGGACGGTTTGGGGTCCAGGTGAGGGTACGACAATGCTTTAGGGGGAGCGTACGTGTGAGGGCGCGGGTTAGCGAGAGCGTACAGGTTAGGATTAGGCGACGGGTGAGAGTCAGGCTTCGGGGAACGGTTAGGGTTAGGGTTCGCGGTAGGGTTACAGTTAGGAGACGGGGACGGTTTAGGGTACAGCTGAGGGTACCACAACGCTTTAGGGGGAGCGTACGTGTGAGAACGCGGGTTAGCGTTAGAGTGCGGGTTAGGATTAGGGGACGGGTTAGATTCAGGCTTCGGGAAGGGTTAGGTTTAGGGTTCGGTCTAGGGTTAGGTTTAGGGTATGGGGACGGTTTAGTGTCCAGCTGAGTGTACAACAACGCTTTAGGTGTAGCGTAAGTGTTAGGGCGTGGATTAGCGTGAGCGTATGGGTTAGGATTCGGGGACGTGTTGGATCAGGCTTCGGGGAAATGTTAGGCTTAGGTTTCGGTCTAGGTTTAGGGTTAGGGGACGGGGACGGTTTAGGGTCCAGGTGAGGGTACGACAACGGTTTAGGAGGAGCGTACGTGTGAGGGCGCGGGTTAGTGTGAGCGTACGGGTTAGGATTATGGGACGGGTGAGGGGAAGGCTTCGGGGAAGGGTTAGGGTTAGGGTTCGGGCTAGGGTTAGGGTTATGGGACGGGGATGGTTTAGGGTCCAGTTGAGTGTACGACAAAGGTTTAGGGGGAACATAAGTGTGAGGGCGCGGGTTAGTGTGAGCGTACGGGTTAGGATTAGGGGACGGGTGAGGGGAAGGCTTCGGGGAAGGGTTAGGGTTAGGGTTCGGGCTAGGATTAGGGTTAGGGGACGGGGACGGTTTAGGGTCCAGGTGAGGGTACGACAACGGTGTAGGGGGAGCGTACGTGTGAGCGTGAGGGTTAGTGTGAGCGTATGGGTTAGGATTGGGGGACGGGTGAGGGGAAGACTTCAGGGAAGGGTTAGGGTTTGGGCTAGGTTTAGGGGACGGGGATGGGCACGGTTTAGGGTCCAGGTGAGGGTACGACAACGGTTTAGGGGGAGCGTACGTGTGAGGGCGCGGGTTAGTGTGAGCGTACGGGTTAGGATTAGGGGACGGGTGAGGGGAAGTCTTCGGGGAAGGGTTAGGTTAAGGGTTCCGGCTAGGGTTAGGGTTAGGGGACGGGGACGGTTTAGGGTACAGGTGAGGGTACGACAACGGTTTAGGGGGAGCGTACGTGTGAGGGCGCGGGTTAGTGTGAGCGTACGGGTTAGGATTAGGGGACGGGTGAGGGGAAGGCTTCGGGGAAGGGTTAGGGTTAGGGTTCAGGCTAGGGTTAGGGTTAGGGTTAGGGGACGGTTTAGTGTCCAGGTGAGGGTACGACAACGGTTTAGGGGGAGCGTACGTGTGAGGGCGCGGGTTAGTGTGAGCGTACGGGTTAGGATTAGGGGACGGGTGAGGGGAAGGCTTCGGGGAAGGGTTAGGGTTAAGGGACGGGGACGGTTTACGGTCCAGATGAGGATACGACAACGGTTTAGGGGGAGCGTACGTGTGACGGCACGGGTTAGTGTGAGCGTACGGGTTAGGTTTAGGGGACGGGTGAGGGGAAGGCTTCGGCGAAGGGTTAGGGTTAGGGTTCGGGCTAGGGTTAGGTTTAGGGGACGGGGACGGTTTAGGGTCAAGGTGAGCGTACGACAAAGGTTTAGGGGGAGCGTACGTGTGAAGACGTGGGTTAGTGTGAGCGTATGGGTTAGGATTAGGGGAAGGGTGAGGGGAAGACTTCAGGGAAGGGTTAGGGTTCGGGCTAGGGTTATGGTTAGGGGACGGGTACGGTTTCGGGTCCAGGTGAGTGTACGACAATGGTTTAGGGGGAGCGTACATGTGAGGGCGTGGGTTAGTGTGAGCGTACGGGTTAGGATTAGGGGACGGGTGAGGGGAAGGCTTCGGGGAAGGGTTATGGTTAGGGTTCGGGCTAGGGTTAGTGGACGGGGACGGGGACGGTTTGGGGTCCAGGTGAGGGTACGACAATGCTTTAGGGGAAGCGTACGTGTGAGGGAGCGGGTTAGCGAGAGCGTACAGGTTAGGATTAGGCGACGGGTGAGCGTCAGGCTTCGGGGAAGGGTTAGGGTTAGGGTTCGCGGTAGGGTTAGAGTTAGGAGATGGGGACGGTTTAGGGTACAGCTGAGGGTACGACAACGCTTTAGGGGGAGCGTACGTGTGAGAACGCGTGATAGTGTGAGCGTACAGTTTAGGATTAGGGGACGGGTGAGGGGAAGGCTTCGGGGAAGGGTTAGGGTTAGGGTTCGGGCTAAGGTTAGGGTTAGGGGACGGGGATGGTTTAGGGTCCAGGTTAGGGTACGACAATGGTTTAGGGGGAGCGTACCTGTGAGGGCGCGGGTTAGTGTGAGCGAACGGGTTAGGATTAGGGGACGGGTAAGGGGAAGGCTTGGGGAAGGGTTAGGGTTAGGGTTCGGGCTAGGATTAGGGTTAGGGGACGGGGACGGTTTAGGGTCCAGGTGAGGGTACAACAATGGTTTAGGGGGAGCGTACGTGTGAGCGTGAGGGTTAGTGTAAGCGTATCGGTTAGGATTAGGGGACGGATGAGGGGAAGGCTTCAGGGAAGGGTTAGGGTTCGGGCTAGGGTTAGGGTTAGGGGACAGGGACGGTTTAGGGTCCAGGTGAGGGTACGACAACGGTTTAGGGGGAGCGTACGTGTGAGGGCGCTGGTTAATGTGTGCGTACGGGTTAGGATTAGGGGAC
The DNA here is from genome assembly GCF_964270905.1 of Leucopleurus acutus. Lineage (NCBI taxonomy): Eukaryota > Metazoa > Chordata > Mammalia > Artiodactyla > Delphinidae > Leucopleurus > Leucopleurus acutus. The sequence continues at coordinate 146,538 of NW_028139178.1, forward strand.
GGGTGAGGGGAAGGCTTCGGGGAAGGGTTAGGGTTAGGGTTCGGGCTAGGGTTAGGTGACGGGGATTGGGACGTTTTAAGGTCCAGGTGAGGGTACGACAACGGTTTAGGGGGAGCGTACGTGTGAGGGCGCGGGTTAGTGTGAGCGTACGGGTTAGGATTAGGGGACGGGTGAGGGGAAGGCTTCGGGGAAGTGTTAGGTTTAGGGTTCCGGCTAGGGTTAGGGTTAGGGGACGGGGACGGTTTAGGGTCCAGGTGAGGGTACGACAACGGTTTAGGGGGAGCGTACGTGTGAGGGCGCGGGTCAGTGTGAGCGTACGGGTTAGGATTAGGGGACGGGTGAGGGGAAGGCTTCGGGGAAGGGTTAGGGTTAGGGTTCGGGCTAGGGTTAGGGGACGGGGACGGGGACGGTTTGGGGTCCAGGTGAGGGTACGACAATGCTTTAGGGGGAGCGTACGTGTGAGGGCGCGGGTTAGCGAGAGCGTACAGGTTAGGATTAGGCGACGGGTGAGAGTCAGGCTTCGGGGAACGGTTAGGGTTAGGGTTCGCGGTAGGGTTACAGTTAGGAGACGGGGACGGTTTAGGGTACAGCTGAGGGTACCACAACGCTTTAGGGGGAGCGTACGTGTGAGAACGTGGGTTAGCGTTAGAGTGCGGGTTAGGATTAGGGGACGGGTTAGATTCAGGCTTCGGGAAGGGTTAGGTTTAGGGTTCGGTCTAGGGTTAGGTTTAGGGTATGGGGACGGTTTAGTGTCCAGCTGAGTGTACAACAACGCTTTAGGTGTAGCCTAAGTGTTAGGGCGTGGATTAGCGTGAGCGTATGGGTTAGGATTCGGGGACGTGTTGGATCAGGCTTCGGGGAAATGTTAGGCTTAGGTTTCGGTCTAGGTTTAGGGTTAGGGGACGGGGACGGTTTAGGGTCCAGGTGAGGGTACGACAACGGTTTAGGAGGAGCGTACGTGTGAGGGCGCGGGTTAGTGTGAGCGTACGGGTTAGGATTATGGGACGGGTGAGGGGAAGGCTTCGGGGAAGGGTTAGGGTTAGGGTTCGGGCTAGGGTTAGGGTTATGGGACGGGGATGGTTTAGGGTCCAGTTGAGTGTACGACAAAGGTTTAGGGGGAACATAAGTGTGAGGGCGCGGGTTAGTGTGAGCGTACGGGTTAGGATTAGGGGACGGGTGAGGGGAAGGCTTCGGGGAAGGGTTAGGGTTAGGGTTCGGGCTAGGATTAGGGTTAGGGGACGGGGACGGTTTAGGGTCCAGGTGAGGGTACGACAACGGTGTAGGGGGAGCGTACGTGTGAGCGTGAGGGTTAGTGTGAGCGTATGGGTTAGGATTGGGGGACGGGTGAGGGGAAGACTTCAGGGAAGGGTTAGGGTTTGGGCTAGGTTTAGGGGACGGGGATGGGCACGGTTTAGGGTCCAGGTGAGGGTACGACAACGGTTTAGGGGGAGCGTACGTGTGAGGGCGCGGGTTAGTGTGAGCGTACGGGTTAGGATTAGGGGACGGGTGAGGGGAAGTCTTCGGGGAAGGGTTAGGTTAAGGGTTCCGGCTAGGGTTAGGGTTAGGGGACGGGGACGGTTTAGGGTACAGGTGAGGGTACGACAACGGTTTAGGGGGAGCGTACGTGTGAGGGCGCGGGTTAGTGTGAGCGTACGGGTTAGGATTAGGGGACGGGTGAGGGGAAGGCTTCGGGGAAGGGTTAGGGTTAGGGTTCAGGCTAGGGTTAGGGTTAGGGTTAGGGGACGGTTTAGTGTCCAGGTGAGGGTACGACAACGGTTTAGGGGGAGCGTACGTGTGAGGGCGCGGGTTAGTGTGAGCGTACTGGTTAAGATTAGGGGACGGTTGAGGGGAAGGCTTCGGGGAAGGGTTAGGGTTAGGGTTCGGGCTAGGGTTAGGGTTAGGCGACGGGGATGATTTAGGGTCCAGGTGAGGGTACGACAACGGTTTAGGGGGAGCGCACGTGTGAGGGCGCGGGTTAGTGTGAGCGTACGGGTTAGGATTAGGGGACGGGTGAGGGGAAGGCTTTGGGGAAGTGTTAGGGTTAGGGTTCGGGCTAGGGTTAGGGTTAGGGGACGGGGACGGTTTAGGGTCCAGGTGAGGGTACGACAATGGTTTAGGGGGAGCGTACGTGTGAGCGTGAGGGTTAGTGTGAGCGTATCGGTTAGGATTAGGGGACGGATGAGGGGAAGGCTTCACGGAAGTGTTAGGGTTCGGGCTACGGTTAGGGTTAGGGGACGGGGACGGTTTAGGGTCCAGGTGAGGGTACGACAACGGTTTAGGGGGAGCGTACGTGTGAGGGCGCTGGTTAATGTGAGCGTACGTGATAGGATTAGGGTACGGGTGTGGGTCAGGCTTCGGGGAACGGTTAGGGTTATGGTTCGGGCTAGGGTTAGGGTTAGGGGACGGGGACGGTTTAGGTTCCAGGTGAGGGTACGACAACGCTTTAGGGGAAACGTACGTGTGAGGTCGCGGGTTAGTGTGAGCGTACGGGTTAGGATTAGGGGACCGTTGAGGGTCAGGATTCAGGGAAGGTTTAGGGTTAGGGTTCAGTCTAGGGTTAGGGTTAGGGGACGGGGACGGTTTAGGGTCCAGGTGAGGGTACGACAACGCTTTAGGGGGAGCGTACGTGTGAGGGCGTGCGTGAGTGTTAGCGTACGGGTTAGGATTAGGGGACGGGTGAGGGTCAGGTTTCGTTTAAGGGTTAGGGTTAGGGTTCGTCCTAGGTTTAGGGTTAGGGGACGGGGACGGTTGAGGGTCCAGGTGAGGGTATGACAACGCTTTAGGGGTAGCGTAGTTGTGAGAGCGCGGGTCAGTGTTAGCGTACTTGTGAGGATTAGGGGACGGGTGAGGGTCAGGCTTCGGGGAAGGGTTAGGGTTAGGGATCGGGCTAGGTTTAGGGTTAGGGGACCGGGACGGTTTAGGGTCCAGGTGAGGGTACGACAACGCTTTAGCGTGAGCGTACGTGTGAGGGCGTGGGTTAGTGTTAGCGTACGGTTTAGGATTAGGGGACGGGTGAGGGTCAGGATTCGGGGAAGTGTTAGGGTTAGGTTTCGGGCTAGGGTTAGGGGACGGGGACTGGGACGGTTGAGGGTCCAGGTTAGGGTATGACAACGCTTCAGGGGTAGTGTACTTGTGAGGGCGCATGTCAGTGTTAGCGTACAGGTTAGGATTAGGGGACAGGTGAGGGTCAGGCTTCGGGGAAGTGTTAGGGTTAGGGATCAGGCTAGGGTTAAGGTTAGGGGACCGGGACGGTTTAGGGATCATGTGAGGTTACGAGAACGCTTTAGGGGGAGCGTACGTGTGAGAGCGCGGGTTAGTGTTAGCGTACGGGTTAGGATTAGGGGACGGGTGAGTGTCAGGATTCGGGGAAGGGTTAAGGTTAGGGTTCGGCCTAGGGTTAGGGTTAGGGGACGGGGACGGTTTAGGGTCCAGGTGAGGGTATGACAACGCTTTAGATGGAGCGTACGTGTGAGGGCGCGTGTTAGTGTTAGCGTACGGATTAGGATTAAGGGACAGGTGAGTGTCAGGCTTCGGGGAATCGTTAGGGTTAGGGTTCGGGCTAGGGTTAGGTTTAGGAGATGGTGACGGTTTAGGGTCCAAGTGAGGGTACGACAATGCTTTAGGTGTAGCATACGTGTGAGGGAGCGGATTAGCGTTAGCGTACGTTTTAGGATTAGGGGACGTGTTGGGTCAGGCTTCGGGGAAGGGTCAGGCTTAGGTTTCGGTCTAGGGTTAGGGTTAGGAGAAGGGGATGGTTGAGGGTCCAGGTGAGGGTACGACAACGCTTTAGGGGCAGCGTACGTGTGAGGGCATGGGTTAGTTTGAGCGTACGGCTTACGATTATGGGACGGGTGAGGGGAAGGCTTCGGGGAAGTGTTAGGGTTAGGGTTCGGGCTAGGGTTAGGGTTAGGGGACGGGGACGGTTTAGGGTCCAGGTGAGGGTATGACAACGCTTTATGGGGAGGGTATGTGTGAGGGCGCCGGTTAGTGTTTGCGTACGAGTAAGGATTAGGGGACGGGTGAGGGCCAGGCTTCAGGGAAGTGTTCGGTTTAGGGTTCGGGCTAGGGTTAGTGATAGGGGACGGGGACGGTTTAGGGTCCAGGTGAGGGGACGACAACGCTTTATGGTAACGTATGAGTGAGAGCGCGGGTTAGTGTTAGCGTATGGGTTAGGATTAGGGGATGGGTGAGGGTCAGGCTCGGGGAAGGTTTAGCATTAGGGTTCGGGCTAGGGTTAGGGTTAGTGGACGGGGACGATTTAGGGTCCAGGTGAGTATACGACAACACTTTAGGGGGAGCGTACGTGTGAGGGCGCAGGTTATTGTTAGCGTACGGGTTAGGATTAGGGCACGGGTGAGGTTCAGGCTTCGGGGATGTGTTAGGGTTAGGGACAGGCTAGGGTTAGGGTTAGGGGATGGGGACGGTTTAGGGTACAGGTGAGGGTACGACAACGCTGTAGGGGGAGCGTACGTGTGAGGGCGTGGGTTAGCGTTTGCGTACGGGTGAGGATTAGGGGACGGTTGAGGGTCAGGCTTCGCGGAAGGCTAAGATTTAGGGTTCAGGCTAGGGTTAGGGCTAGGGGACGGGAACGTTTTAGGGTCCAGGTGAGGGTACGACAACGATTTTGGGGGAGCGTACGTGTGAGGGCGTGGGTTAGTGTTAGCGTACGTGATAGGATTAGGGTACGGGTGAGGGTCAGGCTTCGGGGAAGGGTTAGGGTTAGGGTTCGGGCTAAGGTTAGGGTTAGGGGACGAGGACGGTTTAGGGTCCAGGTGAGGGTACGACAATGCTTTAGGGGGAGTGTACGTGTGAGGGCGCGGGTTAGTGTTAGCGTACGGGTGAGGATTAGGGGACGGGTGAGGGTCAGGTTTCGGGGAAGTGTTAGGGTTAGTGTTCGGGCTAGGGTTAGGGTACGGGGACTGGGACAGTTGAGGTTCCAGGTAAGGGTACGACAACGCTTTAGGGGTAGCGTACTTGTGAGGGCGCATATCAGTGTTAGCGTACAGGTTAGGATTAGGGGACGGGTGGAGGTCAGGCTTCGGGGAATCGTTAGGGTTAGGGTTCGGGCTAGGGTTAGGTTTAGGGGATGGTGACGGTTTAGGGTCCACGTGAGAGAACGACAACGCTGTAGGTTTAGCATACGTGTGAGGGAGTGGATTAGCGATAGCGTACGGGTTAGGATTAGGGGACGTGTTGGGTCAGGCTTCGGGGAAGTGTTAGGGTTAGGGTTAGGGCTAGGGTTAGGGTTAGGGGACGGGGACGGTTTAGGGTCCACGTCAGGGTACGACAACGGTTTAGGGGGAACGTACGTGTGAGAGCGCGGGTTAGTGTAAGCGTACGGGTTAGGATTAGGGGACGGGTGAGGGTCATGCTTCCGGGAAGGTTTAGGGTTAGAGTTCGGGATAGGGTTAGGCTTAGGGTTCGGGGACGGTTTAGGGTCCAGGTGAAGGTACGACAACGCTTTAGGGGGAGCGTAAGTGTGAGAGCGCAGGTTAGTGTTAGCATACGGGTTAGGATTAGGGGACGGGTGAGGGTCAGGACTCGGGGAAGGGTTAGGGTTAGGGTTCGGGCTAGGGTTAGGGTTAGGGGACGGGAAAGGTTTAGGGTCCAGGTGAAGGTACGACAACCCTTTAGGGGGAGCGTACGTGTGAGGGCGCGGGTTAGTGTGAGCGTACGGTTAAGGATTAGGGGACGGGTGAGGGGAAGGCTTCGGGAAAGGGTTAGGGTTAGGGTTCGAGCTAGGGTTAGGGTTAGGGAAAGGGGACGGTTTAGGGTCCAGGTGAGGGTACGACAACGGTTTAGGGGGAGCGTACGTGTGAGGGTGTGGGTTAGTTTGAGCGTACGGGTTAGGATTAGGGGACGGGTGAGGGGAAGGCTTCGGGGAAGGGTTAGGGTTAGGGTTCGGGCTAGGGTTAGGGGACGGGGACGGGGACGGTTTAGGGTTCAGGTGAGGGTACGACAACGGTTTAGGGGTAGCGTACGTGTGAGGGCGCGGGTTAGTGTGAGCGTACGGGTTAGGATTAGGGGACGTGTGAGAGGAAGGTTTTGGGAAGGGTTAGGGTTAGGGTGCGGGCTAGGGTTAGGGTTAGGGGAGGGGGACAGTTTAGGGTCCAGGTGAGGGTACGACAACGGTTTAGGGGGAGCGTACATGTGAGGGCACAGGTTAGTGTGAGCGTACGGGTTAGGATTAGGGGACGGGTGAGGGTCTGGCTTCGGGGAAGGGTTAAGGTTAGGGTTCGGGCTAGGGTTAGGGGACGGGGACTGGGACGGTTGAGGGTCCAGGTTAGGGTATGACAATGCTTTAGGGGTAGCGTACTTGTGAGGGCGCATGTCAGTGTTAGCGTACAGGTTAGGATTAGAGGACGGGTGAAGGTCAGGCTTCAGGGAAATGTTAGGGTTAGGGATCGGGCTAGGGTTAAGGTTAGGGGACCGGGACGGTTTAGGGTTCATGCGAGATTACGAGAACGCTTTAGGGGGAGCGTACGTGTGAGAGCGCGGGTTAGTGTTAGCGTACGGGTTAGGATTAGGTGATGGGTGACGGTCAGGATTTGGGGAAGTGTTATGGTTAGGGTTCGGCCTAGGCTTAGGGTTAGGGGACGGGGACGGTTTAGGGTCCAGGTGAGGGTACGACAATGCTTTAGATGGAGCGTACGTGTGAGAGCGCGGGTTAGTGTTAGCGTACGGATTAAGATTAGGGGACGGGTGAGTTTCAGGCTTCGGAGATTCGTTAGTGTTAGGGTTCAGGCTAGGGTTAGGTTTAGGGGAAGGTGACGGTTTAGGGTCCAGGTGAGGGTACGACAACGCTTTAGGTTTAGCATACGTGTGAAGGCGCTGATTAGCGTTAGCGTACGGGTTAGGATTAGGGGACGTGTTGGGTCAGGCTTCGGGGAAGTGTTAGGCTTAGATTTCGGTCTAGGGTTAGGGTTAGGGGAAGGGGATGGTTTAGGGTACAGGTGAGGGTACGACAACGATTTTGGGGGAGCTAACGTGTGAGGGCCTGGGTTAGTTTGAGCGTACGGGTTAGGATTAGGGGAAGGGTGAGGGGAAGGCTTCGGGGAAGGGTTAGGGTTAGGGTTCGGGCTAGGGTTAGGGTTAGGGGATGGGGACAGTTTAGGGTCCAGGTGAGGGTACGACAACAGTTTAGGGGGAGTGTACGTGTGAGGGCGCGGGTTAGTGTGAGCGTACGGGTTAGGATTCGGGGACGGGTGAGGGGAAGGCTTCGGGGAAGGGTTAGGGTTAGGGTTCGGGCTAGGGTTAGGGTTAGGGGACGGGGACGGTTTAGGGTCCAGGTGAGGGTACGACAACGGTTTAGGGGGATCGTACGTGTGAGGGCGTGGGTTAGTGTGAGCGTACGGGTTAGGATTAGGGGATGGGTGAGGGGAAGGCTTCGGGGAAGTGTTAGGGTTAGGATTCAGGCTAGGGTTAGGGTTAGGGGATAGGGACTGTTTAGGGTCCAGGTGAGGGTACGACAATGCTTTAGGGGGAGGGTACGTGTGAGGGCGCGGGTTAGTGTGAGCGTATGGGTTAGGATTAAGGGACAGGTGAGGGGAAGGCTTCGGGGAAGGCTTAGGGTTAGTGTTCGGGCTAGGGTTAGGGGACGGGGATGGGGACGGTTTAGGGTCCAGGTGAGGGTACGACAATGCTTTAGGGGGAGCGTACGGGTGAGGGCGCGGTTTAGCGAGAGCGTACAGGTTAGGATTAGGCGACGGATGAGAGTCAGGCTTCGGGGAAGGGTTAGGGTTAGGGTTCGCGGTAGGGTTAGAGTTAGGAGACGGGGACGGTTTAGTGTCCAGGTGTGTGTACGACAACGCTTTAGGGGGAGCGTACATGTGAGGGTGTAGTTTAGCGTTAGCGTACGGGTTAGGATTAGAGGACGGGTGAGGGGAAGGCTTCGGGGAAGAGTTAGGGTTAATGGACGGGGACGGTTTACGGTCCAGATGAGGGTTCGACAACGGTTTAGGGGGAGCGTACGTGTGAGGGCGCGGGTTAGTGTGAGCGTACGGGTTAGGATAAGGGGACGGGTGAGTGGAAGGCTTCGGGAAAGGGTTAGGGTTAGGGTTCGGGGTAGGGGTAGGGTTTGGGGACGGGGACGAATTAGGGTCCAGGTGAGGGTACGACAACGGTTTAGGGAGAGCGCACGTTTGAGGGCGCGGGTTAATGTGAGCGTACGGCTTAGGATTAGGGGACGGGTGAGGGTAAGGCTTCGGGGAAGTTTTAGGCTTAGGGTTCGGACTAGGGTTAGGGTTAGGGGACGGGGACGAATTAGGGTCCAGGTTAGGGTACGACAACGGTTTCGGGCGATCGTACGTGTGAGGGTGCGGGTTAGTGTGAGCGTACGGGTTAGGATTAGGGGACGGGTGAGGGGAAGGCTTCGGGGAAGGGTTAGGGTTAGGGTTCGGGCTATGGTTAGGGTTAGGGGACGGGGACTGTTTAGGGTCAAGGTGAGGGTACGACAACGGTTTAGGGGGAGCGTAGGTGTGAGGGCGAGGGTTAGTGTGAGCGTACGGGTTAGGATTAGGGGACGGGTGAGGGGAAGGCTTCGGGGAAGGGTTAGGTTTAGGGTTCGGGCTAGGGTTAGTGTTAGGGGATGGGGACAGTTTAGGGTCCAGCTGTGGGTACGACAACAGTTTAGGGGCAGCGTACGTGTGAGCGGACTGGATAGTGTGAGCGTACGGGTTAGGACTAGGGGACGGGTGAAGGGAAGGCTTCGGGGAAGGGTTAGGTTTAGGGTTCTGGCTAGGGTTAGGGTTAGGGGATGGGGACGGTTTAGTGTCCAGGTGAGGGTACGACAACGCTATAGGGGGAGCGTACGTGTGAGGGCGTGGGTTAGTGTGAGGGTACGGGTTAGGATTAGGGGTCGGGTTAGGGGAAGACTTCAGGGAAGGGTTAGGGTTAGGGTTCAGGCTAGGGTTAGGGTTAGGAGACAGGGATGGTTTAGGGTCCAGGTGAGGTTACGACAACGGTTTAGTGGGAGCGTACATGTGAGGGCACGGATTAGTGTGAGCGTACGGGTTAGGAGTAGGGGACGGGTGAGGGGAAGGCTTCGGGGAAGTGTTAGGGTTAGGGTTCGGGCTAGGGTTAGGGTTAGAGGACGGGGACGGTTTAGGGTCCAGGTGAGGCTACAACAACGCTTTAGGGGGAGCGTACGTGTGAGGGCGCGGGTTAGTGTGAGCGTACGGTTTAGGATTAGGGGACGGGTGAGGGGAAGGCTTCGGGGAAGGTTTAGGGTTTGGGTTCGGGCTAGGGTTAGGGTTAGGGGACGGGGACGGTTTAGGGTCCAGGTGAGGGTACGACAACGCTTTAGGGGGAGCGAATGTGTGAGGTTGTGGGTTAGTGTGAGCGTACGGGTTAGGATTAGGGAACGGGTGAGTGGAAGGCTTCGTGGAAGTGTTCGGGCTAGGGTTAGGGTTAGGGGACGGGGACGGTTTAGGGTCCAGGTGAGGGTACGACAACGGTTTAGGGGGAGCGTACGTGTGAGGGCGCGGGTTAGTGTGAGTGTACGGGTTAGGATTAGGGGACGGGTGAGGGGAAGGCTTCGGGGAAGGGTTAGGGTTAGGGTTCGGGCTAGGGTTAGGGTTAGGGAACGGGGACCGTTTTGGCTCCAGGTGAGGGTACGACAATGGTTTAGGGGGAGTGTACGTGTGAGGGCGCGGGTTAGTGTGAGCGTACGGGTTAGGATTAGGGGACGGGTGAGGGGAAGGCTTCTGGGAAGTGTTAGGGTTAGGGTTCAGGCTAGGGTTAGGGTTAGGGGACGGGGACCGTTTTCGCTGCAGGTGAGGGTACGACAATGGTTTAGGGGGAGTGTACGTGTGAGCGCGCGGGTTTGTGTGAGCGTACGGGTTAGGATTAGGGGACGGGTGAGGGGAAGGCTTCGGGGAAGAGTTAGGGTTAGGGTTCGGGCTAGGTTTAGGGTTACGGCACGGGGACGGTTTAGGGTCCAGGTGAGGGTACGACAACGGTTTAGTGTGAGCGTATGTGTGAGGGCACGTGTTAGTGTGAGCGTACGGGTTAGGATTAGGGGACGGGTGAGGGGAAGGCTTCGGGAAAGTGTAAGGTTTAGGGTTCGGGCTAGGGTTAGGGTTGGGGAACGGGGACGGTTTAGGGTCCAGGTGAGGGTACGACAACGGTTTAGGGGGCGTGTACGTGTGAGGGCACGGGTTAGTGTGAGCGTACGGGTTAGGATTAGGGGACGGTTGAGGGGAAGGCTTCGGGGAAGGGTTAGGGTTAGGGTTCGGGGTAGGGTTAGGGTTAGGGGACGGGGACGGTTTAGGGTCCAGGTGAGGGTACGACAACGCTTTAGGGGGAGCGTACGTGTGTGGGCGTGGGTTAGTGTGAGCGTACGGGTTAGGATTAGGGGACGGGTGAGGGGAAGGCTTCGGGGAAGGGTTAGGGCTAGGGTTCGGCCTAGGGTTAGGGTTAGGGGACGGGGACGGTTTAGGGTCCGGTGAGGGTACGACAACATTTTAGGGGAAGCGTACGTGTGAGGTCGTGGGTTAGTGTGACCTTACAGGTTAGGATTAGGGGACGGGTGAGGGGAAGGCTTCGGGGAAGGGTTAGGGTTTGGGTTCGGGCTAGGGTTAGGGTTAGGGGACGGGGATGGTTTAGGGTCCAGGTGAGGGTACGACAACGCTTTAGGGGGAGCGATTGTGTGAGGTTGCGGGTTAGTGTGAGCGTACGGGTTAGGATTAGGGGACGGGGGAGGGGAATGCTTCGGGGAAGGGTTAGGGTTAGGGTTCAGGCTAGGGTTAGGGTTAGGGGACGGGGACCGTTTTCGCTCCAGGTGAGGGTACGACAATGGTTTAGGGGGAGTGTACGTGTGAGTGCGCGGGTTAGTGTGAGCGTACGGGTTAGGATTAGGGGACGGGTGAGGGGAAGGCTTCGGGGAAGAGTTAGGGTTAGGGTTCGGGCTAGGGTTAGGGTTACGGGACGGGGACGGTTTAGGGTCCAGGTGAGGGTACGACAACGGTTTAGGGGGAGCGAATGTGTGAGGGTGTGGGTTAGTGTGAGCGTACGGGTTAGGATTAGGGGACGGGTGAGGGGAAAGCTTCGTGGAAGGGTTCGGGCTAGGGTAAGGGTTAGGGGACGGGGACGGTTTAGGGTCCAAGTGAGGGTACGACAACGGTTTAGGGGGAGCGTACGTATGAGGGCGCGTGTTAGTGTGAGCGTACGAGTTAGGATTAGGGGACGGGTGAGGGGAAGGCTTCAGGAAAGTGTTAGGTTTAGGGTTCGGGCTAGGGTTAGGGTTAGGGAATGGGGACGGTTTAGGGTCCAGGTGAGGGTACGACAACGCTTTAGGGGGAGCGTACGTGTGAGGGCACGGGTTAGTGTGAGCGTACGGGTTAGGATTAGGGGACGGTTGAGGGGAAGGCTTCGGGGAAGGGTTCGGGTTAGGGTTCGGGCTTGGGTTAGGGTTAGGGGACGGGGACGGTTTAGGGTCCAGGTGAGGGTACGACAATGCTTTAGGGGGAGCGTACGTGTGTGGGCGTGGTTTAGTGTGAGCGTACGGGTTAGGATTAGGGGACGGGTGAGGGGAAGGCTTCGGGGAAGGGTTAGGGTTAGGGTTCGGGCTAGGGTTAGGGTTAGGGGACGGGGACGGTTTAGGTTCCAGGTGAGGGTACGACAAAGTTTTACGGGGAGGGTACGTGTGAGGGCGCGGGTTAGTGTGAGCGTACGGGTTAGGATTAGGGGACGGGTGAGGGGAAGGCTTCGGGGAAGGGTTAGGGTTAGTGTTCTGGCTAGGCTTAGGGCTAGGGGACGGGGACGGTTTAGGGTCCAGGTGAGGGTATGACAACGGTTTAGGGGGAGCATACGTGTGAGGGCGCGGGTTAGTGTGAGCGTACGGGTTAGAATTAGGGGACGGGTGAGGGGAAGGCTTCGGGGAAGGGTTAGGGCTAGGGTTCGGCCTAGGGTTAGGGTTAGGGGACGGGGACGGTTTAGGGTCCAGGTGAGGGTACGACAACATTTTAGGGGAAGCGTACGTGTGAGGTCGTGGGTTAGTGTGACCGTACAGGTTAGGATTAGGGGACGGGTGAGGGGAAGGCTTCGGGGAAGGGATAGGGTTAGGGTTCGGGATAGGGTTAGGTTTAGGGGACGGGACGGTTTAGGGTCCAGGTGAAGGTACGAGTATGGTTTAGGCGGAGCGTACGTGTTAGGGTTCGGGTTAGGGTTAGGTTTAGGGGACGGGGACAGTTTAGGGTCCAGGTGATGGTACGACAACGTTTTTGGGGGAGCGTACGTGGGAGGGCGCGGGTTAGTGTGAGCGTACGGGTTAGGATTAGGTGACGGGTGAGGGGAAGGCTTCGGGGAAGTGTTAGGGTTAGGGTTCGGGCTAGGGTTAGGGCTCGGGGACGGGGACGGTTTAGGGTCAAGGTGAGGATACGACAACGGTTTAGGTGGAGCGTACGTGTGAGGACGCGGGTTAGTGTGAGCGTACGGGTTAGGATTAGGGGACGGGTGAGGGGAAGGCTTCAGGGAAGGGTTAGGGTTAGGGTTCAGGCTAGGGTTAGGGTTAGGGGACGGGGACGGTTTCGGGTCCAGTTGAGGGTACGAGAGCGGTTTAGGGTGAGCGTACGTGTGAGGGCGCGGGTTAGTGTGAGCGTACGGGTTAGGATTAGGGGACGGGTGAGGGGAAGGCTTCGGGGAATGGTTAGGGTTACGGTTTGGGCTAGGGTTAGGGTTAGGGGCCGGGGACAGTTTAGGTTCCAGGTAAGGGTACGACAACGCTTTAGGGGGAGGGTACGTGTGAGGGCGCGGGTTAGTGTGAGCGTACGGGTTAGGATTAGGGGACGTGTGAGGGGAACGTTTCGGGGAAATGTTAGTGATAGTTTTCGGGATAGGGTTTGGGTTAGGGGACGGGGACGTTTTAGGGTCTAGGTGAGGGGACGACAACGGTTTAGGGGGAGCGTATGTGTGAGGGCGCGGGTTAGTGTGAGCGTAAGGGTTAGGATTAGGGGACGGGTGAGGGGAAGGCTTCGGTGAAGTGTTAGGTTTAGGGTACGGGCTAGGGTTAGGGTTAGGGGACGCGGATGGTTTAAGGTCCAGGTGAGTGTACGACAACGGTTTAAGGGGAGCGTAAGTGTGAGGGCGCGGGTTAGGGTGAGCGTACGGTTTAGGATTAGGGGATGGGTGAGGGGAAGGCTTCGGGGAAGTGTTAGGTTTAGGGTTCGGGCTAGGGTTAGGGTCAGGTGACGGGGACGGTTTAGGGTCCAGGTGAGGGTACGACAACGGTTAAGGGGGAGCGTACGTGGGAGAGCGCGGTTTAGTGTGAGCGTACGGGTTAGGATTAGGGGACGGGTGAGGGGAAGTCTTCGGGGAAGGGTTAGGTTTAGGGTTCGGGCTAGTGTTAGACCTCGGGGACGGGGATAGTTTAGGGTACAGGTGAGGGTACGACAACGGTTTATGGGGAGCGTACGTGTGAGGGCACGGGTTAGAGTGAGCGTACGGGTTACGATTAGGGGACGGGTGAGGGGAAGGCTTCGGGGAAGGGTTAGGGTTAGGTTTCGAGCTAGGGTTAGGGTTAGGGGACGGGGACGGTTTAGGGTACAGGTGAGGGTACGACAACGGTTTATGGGGAGCGTACGTGTGAGGCCGCGGGTTAGAGTGAGCGTACGGGTTACGATTAGGGGACGGGTGAGGGGAAGGCTTCGGGGAAGGGTTAGGGCTAGGGTTCGGGCTAGGGTTAGGCCTCGGGGACGGGGATGGTTTAGGGTACAGGTGAGGGTACGACAACGGTTTATGGGGAGCGTACGTGTGAGGGCGCGGGTTAGAGTGAGCGTACGGGTTACAATTAGGGGACGGGTGAGGGGAAGGCTTCGGGGAAGGGTTAGGGCTAGGGTTCGGGCTAGGGTTAGGGTTAGGGGACGGGGACGGTTTAGGGTCCAGGTGAGGGTACGACAACGGTTTAGGGGGAGCGAGTCTGTGAGGGCGCAGGTTAGTGTGAGTGTACGGGTTAGGATTAGGGGACGGGTGAGGGGAAGACTTCGGGGAAGGGTTAGGGTTAGGGTTCAGGCTAGGGTTAGGGTTAGGAGACAGGGATGGTTTAGGGTCCAGGTGAGGTTACGACAACGGTTTAGTGGGAGCGTACATGTGAGGGCACGGGTTAGTGTGAGCATACGGGTTAGGATTAGGGGACGGGTGAGCGGAAGGCTTCGGGGAAGTGTTAGGATTAGGGTTCGGGCTAGGGTTAGGGTTAGAGGACGGGGACGGTTTAGGGTCCAGGTGAGGGTACGACAACGCTTTACGGAGAGCGAATGTGTGAGGTTGCGGGTTAGTGTGAGCGTACGGGTTAGGATTAGGGTACGGGTGAGTGGAAGGCTTCATGGAAGGGTTCGGGCTAGGGTTAGGGTTAGGGGACGGGGACGGTTTAGGGTCCATGTGAGGGTACGACAACGGTTTAGAGGGAGCGTACGTGTGAGGGCGCGGGTTAGTGTGAGTGTACGGGTTAGGATTAGGGGACGGGTGAGGGGAAGGCTTCGGGGAAGGGTTAGGGTTAGGGTTCGGGCTAGGGTTAGGGTTAGGGGACGGGGACGGTTTAGGGTCCAGGTGAGGGTACGACAACGCTTTCAGGGGAGGGTACGTGTGAGGGCGCGGGTTAGTGTGAGCGTACTGGTTAGGATTCGGGGACGGGTGAGCGGAAGACTTCGGGGAAGAGTTAGGGTTAGGGTTCGGGCTAGGGTTAGGGTTAGGGGACGGGGACGGTTTAGGGTCCAGATGAGGTTACGACAACAGTTTCGGGGGAGCGTTCGTGTGAGGTTGCGGGTTAGTGTGAGCGTACTGGTTAGGATTCGGGGACGGGTGAGCGGAAGACTTCGGGGAAGAGTTAGGGTTAGGGTTCGGGCTAGGGTTAGGGTTAGGAGACGGGGACGGTTTAGGTTCCAGGTGAGTGTACGACAACGCTTTAGGGAGAGCGTTCGTGTCAGGGTGCGGGTTAGCGTGAGCGTACGTGTTAAGATTAGGGGACGGGTGAGGGTCAGGATTCAGGGAAGTGTTAGGGTTAGGGTTCGGGCTAGGGTTAGGTTTAGGGTATGGGGACGGTTTAGTGTCCAGCTGAGTGTACAACAACGCTTTAGGTGTAGCGTAAGTGTGAGGGCGTGGATTAGCGTTAGCGTATGGGTTAGGATTAGGGGACGTGTTGGGTCAGGCTTCGGGGAAATGTTAGGCTTAGGTTTCGGTCTAGGTTTAGGGTTAGGGGACGGGGACGGTTTAGGGTCCAGGTGAGGGTACGACAACGGTTTAGGAGGAGCGTACGTGTGAGGGCGCGGGTTAGTGTGAGCGTACGGGTTAGGATTATGGGACGGGTGAGGGGAAGGCTTCGGGGAAGGGTTAGGGTTAGGGTTCGGGCTAGGGTTAGGGTTAGGGGACGGGGAGGGTTTAGGGTCCAGTTGAGTGTACGACAAAGGTTTAGGGGTGCGTAAGTGTGAGGGCGCGGGTTAGTGTGAGCGTACGGTTTAGGATTAGGGGACGGGTGAGGGGAAGGCTTCGGGGAAGGGTTAGGGTTAGGGTTCGGGCTAGGATTAGGGTTAGGGGACGGGGACGGTTTAGGGTCCAGGTGAGGGTTCGACAACGGTGTAGGGGGAGCGTACGTGTGAGCGTGAGGATTAGTGTGAGCGTATGGGTTAGGATTAGGGGACGGGTGAGGGGAAGGCTTCGGGGAAGTGTTAGGATTAGGGTTCGGGCTAGGGTTAGGGTTAGGGTTAGGGGACGGTTTAGTGTCCAGGTGAGGGTACGACAACGGTTTAGGGGGAGTGTACGTGTGAGGGCGTGGGTTAGTGTGAGCGTACGGGTTAGGATTCGGGGACGGGTGAGGGGAAGGCTTCGGGGAAGTGTTAGGTTTAAGGGACGGGGACGGTTTAGGGTCCAGGTGAGGGTACGACAACGGTTTAGGGGGAGCGTACGTGTGAGGACCCGGGTTAGCATTAGCGTGCGGTTTAGGATTAGGGAACGGGTGAGGGTGAGGATTCGGGGAAGGGTTAGGGTTAGGGTTCGGGCTAGGGTTAGGGTTAGGAGACGGGGACGGTTTAGGTTCCAGGTGAGTGTACGACAACGCTTTAGGGAGATCGTTCGTGTCAGGGTGCGGGTTAGCGTGAGCGTACGTGTTAAGATTAGGGGACGGGTGAGGGTCAGGATTCAGGGAAGTGTTAGGGTTAGGGTTCGGGCTAGGGTTAGGTTTAGGGTATGGGGACGGTTTAGTGTCCAGCTGAGTGTACAACAACGCTTTAGGTGTAGCGTAAGTGTGAGGGCGTGGATTAGCGTGAGCGTATGGGTTAGGATTAGGGGACGTGTTGGGTCAGGCTTCGGGGAAATGTTAGGCTTAGGTTTCGGTTTAGGTTTAGGGTTAGGGGACGGGGACGGTTTAGGGTCCAGGTGAGGGTACGACAACGGTTTAGGAGGAGCGTACGTGTGAGGGCGCGGGTTAGTGTGAGCGTACGGGTTAGGATTATGGGACGGGTGAGGGGAAGGCTTCGGGGAAGGGTTAGGGTTAGGGTTCGGGCTAGGGTTAGGGTTAGGGGACGGGGACGGTTTAGGGTCCAGTTGAGTGTACGACAAAGGTTAAGGGGAGCGTAAGTGTGAGGGCGCGGGTTAGTGTGAGCGTACGGTTTAGGATTAGGGGACGGGTGAGGGGAAGGCTTCGGGGAAGGGTTAGGGTTAGGGTTCGGGCTAGGATTAGGGTTAGGGGACGGGGACGGTTTAGGGTCCAGGTGAGGGTTCGACAACGGTGTAGGGGGAGCGTACGTGTGAGCGTGAGGATTAGTGTGAGCGTATGGGTTAGGATTAGGGGACGGGTGAGGGGAAGGCTTCGGGGAAGGATTAGGATTAGGGTTCGGGCTAGGGTTAGGGTTAGGGTTAGGGGACGGTTTAGTGTCCAGGTGAGGGTACGACAACGGTTTAGGGGGAGCGTACGTGTGAGGACCCGGGTTAGTGTGAGCGTACGGGTTAGGATTAGGGGACGGGTGAGGGGAAGGCTTCGGGGAAGAGTTAGGGTTAGGGTTCGGGCTAAGGTTAGGGTTAGGGGACGGGGATGGTTTAGGGTCCAGGTTAGTGTACGACAACGTTTTAGGGGGAGCGTACGTGTGAGGGCGTGGGTTAGTGTGAGCGAACGGGTTAGGATTAGGGGATGGGTAAGGGGAAGGCTTGGGGAAGGGTTAGGGTTAGGGTTCGGGCTAGGATTAGGGTTAGGGGACGGGGACGGTTTACGGTCCAGGTGAGGGTACAACAACGGTTTAGGGGGAGCGTTCGTGTGAGCGTGAGGGTTAGTGTAAGCGTATCGGTTAGGATTAGGGGACGGATGAGGGGAAGGCTTCAGGGAAGGGTTAGGGTTCGGGCTAGGGTTAGGGTTAGGGGACAGGGACGGTTTAGGGTCCAGGTGAGGGTACGACAACGGTTTAGGGGGAGCGTACGTGTGAGGGCGCTGGTTAATGTGCGCGTACGGGTTAGGATTAGGGGACGGGTGAGGGGAAGGCTTCGGGGAAGGGTTAGTGTTAGGGTTCGGGCTAGGGTTAGGTGACGGGGATGGGGACGTTTTAAGGTCCAGGTGAGGGTACGACAACGGTTTAGGGGGAGCGTACGTGTGAGGGCGCGGGTTAGTGTGAGTGTACGGGTTAGGATTAGGGGACGGGTGAGGGGAAGGCTTCGGGGAAGTGTTAGGTTTAGGGTTCCGGCTAGGGTTAGGGTTAGGTGACGGGGACGGTTTAGGGTCCAGGTGAGGGTACGACAACGGTTTAGGGGGAGCGTACGTGTGAGGGCGCGGGTTAGTGTGAGCGTACGGGTTAGGATTAGGGGACGGGTGAGGGGAAGGCTTCGGCGAAGGGTTAGGGTTAGGGTTCGGGCTAGGGTTAGGTTTAGGGGACGGGGACGGTTTAGGGTCAAGGTGAGCGTACGACAAAGGTTTAGGGGGAGCGTACGTGTGAAGACGTGGGTTAGTGTGAGCGTATGGGTTAGGATTAGGGGAAGGGTGAGGGGAAGGCTTCAAGGAAGGGTTAGGGTTCGGGCTAAGGTTAGGGTTAGGGGACGGGGATGGTTTAGGGTCCAGGTTAGGGTACGAAAAGGGTTTAGGGGGAGCGTACGTGTGAGGGCGCGGGTTAGTGTGAGCGAACGGGTTCGGATTAGGGGACGGGTAACGGGAAGGCTTGGGGAAGGGTTAGGGTTAGGGTTCGGGCTAGGATTAGGGTTAGGGGATGGGGACGGTTTAGGGTCCAGGTGAGGGTACAACAATGGTTTAGGGGGAGCGTACGTGTGAGCGTGAGGGTTAGTGTAAGCGTATCGGTTAGGATTAGGGGACGGATGAGGGGAAGGCTTCAGGGAAGGGTTAGGGTTCGGGCTAGGGTTAGGGTTAGGGGACAGGGACGGTTTAGGGTCCAGGTGAGGGTACGACAACGGTTTAGGGGGAGCGTACGTGTGAGGGCGCTGGTTAATGTGCGTGTATGGGTTAGGATTAGGGGACGGGTGAGGGGAAGGCTTCGGGGAAGGGTTAGGGTTAGGGTTCGGGCTAGGGTTAGGTGACGGGGATTGGGACGTTTTAAGGTCCAGGTGAGGGTACGACAACGGTTTAGGGTGAGCGTACATGTGAGGGCGCGGGTTAGTGTGAGCGTACGGGTTAGGATTAGGGGACGGGTGAGGGGAAGGCTTCGGGGAAGGGTTAGTGTTAGGGTTCGGGCTAGGGTTAGGTGACGGGGATGGGGACGTTTTAAGGTCCAGGTGAGGGTACGACAACGGTTTAGGGGGAGCGTACGTGTGAGGGCGCGGGTTAGTGTGAGCGTACGGGTTAGGATTAGGGGACGGGTGAGGGGAAGGCTTCGGGGAAATATTAGGTTTAGGGTTCCGGCTAGGGTTAGGGTTAGGGGACGGGGACGGTTTAGGGTCCAGGTGAGGGTACGACAACGGTTTAGGGGGAGCGTACGTGTGAGGGCGCGGGTTAGTGTGAGCGTACGGGTTAGGATTAGGGGACGGGTGAGGGGAAGGCTTCGGGGAAGGGTTAGGTTTAAGGGACGGGGACGGTTTACGGTCCAGATGAGGATACGACAACGGTTTAGGGGGAGCGTACGTGTGACGGCACGGGTTAGTGTGAGCGTACGGGTTAGGTTTAGGGGACGGGTGAGGGGAAGGCTTCGGCGAAGGGTTAGGGTTAGGGTTCGGGCTAGGGTTAGGTTTAGGGGACGGGGACTGTTTAGGGTCAAGGTGAGCGTACGACAAAGGTTTAGGGGGAGCGTACGTGTGAAGACGTGGGTTAGTGTGAGCGTATGGGTTAGGATTAGGGGAAGGGTGAGGGGAAGTCTTCAGGGAAGGGTTAGGGTTCGGGCTAGGGTTATGGTTAGGGGACGGGTACGGTTTCGGGTCCAGGTGAGGGTACGACAATGGTTTAGGGGGAGCGTACATGTGAGGGCGTGGGTTAGTGTGAGCGTACGGGTTAGGATTAGGGGACGGGTGAGGGGAAGGCTTCGGGGAAGGGTTATGGTTAGGGTTCGGGCTAGGGTTAGTGGACGGGGACGGGGACGGTTTGGGGTCCAGGTGAGGGTACGACAATGCTTTAGGGGGAGCGTACGTGTGAGGGAGCGGGTTAGCGAGAGCGTACAGGTTAGGATTAGGCGACGGGTGAGAGTCAGGCTTCGGGGAAGGGTTAGGGTTAGGGTTCGCGGTAGGGTTAGAGTTAGGAGATGGGGACGGTTTAGGGTACAGCTGAGGGTACGACAACGCTTTAGGGGGAGCGTACGTGTGAGAACGCGGGATAGTGTGAGCGTACAGTTTAGGATTAGGGGACGGGTGAGGGGAAGGCTTCGGGGAAGGGTTAGGGTTAGGGTTCGGGCTAAGGTTAGGGTTAGGGGACGGGGATGGTTTAGGGTCCAGGTTAGGGTACGACAACGGTTTAGGGGGAGCGTACCTGTGAGGGCGCGGGTTAGTGTGAGCGAACGGGTTAGGATTAGGGGACGGGTAAGGGGAAGGCTTGGGGAAGGGTTAGGGTTAGGGTTCGGGCTAGGATTAGGGTTAGGGGACGGGGACGGTTTAGGGTCCAGGTGAGGGTACAACAATGGTTTAGGGGGAGCGTACGTGTGAGCGTGAGGGTTAGTGTAAGCGTATCGGTTAGGATTAGGGGACGGATGAGGGGAAGGCTTCAGGGAAGGGTTAGGGTTCGGGCTAGGGTTAGGGTTAGGGGACAGGGACGGTTTAGGGTCCAGGTGAGGGTACGACAACGGTTTAGGGGGAGCGTACGTGTGAGGGCGCTGGTTAATGTGCGTGTATGGGTTAGGATTAGGGGACGGGTGAGGGGAAGGCTTCGGGGAAGGGTTAGGGTTAGGGTTCGGGCTAGGGTTAGGTGACGGGGATTGGGACGTTTTAAGGTCCAGGTGAGGGTACGACAACGGTTTAGGGTGAGCGTACATGTGAGGGCGCGGGTTAGTGTGAGCGTACGGGTTAGGATTAGGGGACGGGTGAGGGGAAGGCTTCGGGGAAGGGTTAGTGTTAGGGTTCGGGCTAGGGTTAGGTGACGGGGATGGGGACGTTTTAAGGTCCAGGTGAGGGTACGACAACGGTTTAGGGGGAGCGTACGTGTGAGGGCGCGGGTTAGTGTGAGCGTACGGGTTAGGATTAGGGGACGGGTGAGGGGAAGGCTTCGGGGAAATATTAGGTTTAGGGTTCCGGCTAGGGTTAGGGTTAGGGGACGGGGACGGTTTAGGGTCCAGGTGAGGGTACGACAACGGTTTAGGGGGAGCGTACGTGTGAGGGCGCGGGTTAGTGTGAGCGTACGGGTTAGGATTAGGGGACGGGTGAGGGGAAGGCTTCGGGGAAGGGTTAGGTTTAAGGGACGGGGACGGTTTACGGTCCAGATGAGGATACGACAACGGTTTAGGGGGAGCGTACGTGTGACGGCACGGGTTAGTGTGAGCGTACGGGTTAGGTTTAGGGGACGGGTGAGGGGAAGGCTTCGGCGAAGGGTTAGGGTTAGGGTTCGGGCTAGGGTTAGGTTTAGGGGACGGGGACGGTTTAGGGTCAAGGTGAGCGTACGACAAAGGTTTAGGGGGAGCGTACGTGTGAAGACGTGGGTTAGTGTGAGCGTATGGGTTAGGATTAGGGGAAGGGTGAGGGGAAGGCTTCAGGGAAGGGTTAGGGTTCGGGCTAGGGTTATGGTTAGGGGACGGGTACGGTTTCGGGTCCAGGTGAGGGTACGACAATGGTTTAGGGGGAGCGTACATGTGAGGGCGTGGGTTAGTGTGAGCGTACGGGTTAGGATTAGGGGACGGGTGAGGGGAAGGCTTCGGGGAAGGGTTATGGTTAGGGTTCGGGCTAGGGTTAGTGGACGGGGACGGGGACGGTTTGGGGTCCAGGTGAGGGTACGACAATGCTTTAGGGGGAGCGTACGTGTGAGGGAGCGGGTTAGCGAGAGCGTACAGGTTAGGATTAGGCGACGGGTGAGAGTCAGGCTTCGGGGAAGGGTTAGGGTTAGGGTTCGCGGTAGGGTTAGAGTTAGGAGATGGGGACGGTTTAGGGTACAGCTGAGGGTACGACAACGCTTTAGGGGGAGCGTACGTGTGAGAACGCGGGATAGTGTGAGCGTACAGTTTAGGATTAGGGGACGGGTGAGGGGAAGGCTTCGGGGAAGGGTTAGGGTTAGGGTTCGGGCTAAGGTTAGGGTTAGGGGACGGGGATGGTTTAGGGTCCAGGTTAGGGTACGACAACGGTTTAGGGGGAGCGTACCTGTGAGGGCGCGGGTTAGTGTGAGCGAACGGGTTAGGATTAGGGGACGGGTAAGGGGAAGGCTTGGGGAAGGGTTAGGGTTAGGGTTCGGGCTAGGATTAGGGTTAGGGGACGGGGACGGTTTAGGGTCCAGGTGAGGGTACAACAATGGTTTAGGGGGAGCGTACGTGTGAGCGTGAGGGTTAGTGTAAGCGTATCGGTTAGGATTAGGGGACGGATGAGGGGAAGGCTTCAGGGAAGGGTTAGGGTTCGGGCTAGGGTTAGGGTTAGGGGACAGGGACGGTTTAGGGTCCAGGTGAGGGTACGACAACGGTTTAGGGGGAGCGTACGTGTGAGGGCGCTGGTTAATGTGCGTGTACGGGTTAGGATTAGGGGACGGGTGAGGGGAAGGCTTCGGGGAAGGGTTAGGGTTAGGGTTCGGGCTAGGGTTCGGTGACGGGGATTGGGACGTTTTAAGGTCCAGGTGAGGGTACGACAACGGTTTAGGGTGAGCGTACATGTGAGGGCGCGGGTTAGTGTGAGCGTACGGGTTAGGATTAGGGGACGGATGAGGGGAAGGCTTCGGGGAAGGGTTAGTGTTAGGGTTCGGGCTAGGGTTAGGTGACGGGGATGGGGACGTTTTAAGGTCCAGGTGAGGGTACGACAACGGTTTAGGGGGAGCGTACGTGTGAGGGCGCGGGTTAGTGTGAGCGTACGGGTTAGGATTAGGGGACGGGTGAGGGGAAGGCTTCGGGGAAGTATTAGGTTTAGGGTTCCGGCTAGGGTTAGGGTTAGGGGACGGGGACGGTTTAGGGTCCAGGTGAGGGTACGACAACGGTTTAGGGGGAGCGTACGTGTGAGGGCGCGGGTTAGTGTGAGCGTATGGGTTAGGATTAGGGGACGGGTGAGGGGAAGGCTTCGGGGAAGGGTTAGGTTTAAGGGACGGGGACGGTTTACGGTCCAGATGAGGATACGACAACGGTTTAGGGGGAGCGTACGTGTGACGGCACGGGTTAGTGTGAGCATATGGGTTAGGTTTAGGGGACGGATGAGGGGAAGGCTTCGGCGAAGGGTTAGGGTTAGGGTTCGGGCTAGGGTTAGGTTTAGGGGACGGGGACGGTTTAGGGTCAAGGTGAGCGTACGACAAAGGTTTAGGGGAACGTACGTGTGAAGACGTGGGTTAGTGTGAGCGTATGGGTTAGGATTAGGGGAAGGGTGAGGGGAAGGCTTCAGGGAAGGGTTAGGGTTCGGGCTAGGGTTATGGTTAGGGGACGGGTACGGTTTCGGGTCCAGGTGAGGGTACGACAATGGTTTAGGGGGAGCGTACATGTGAGGGCGTGGGTTAGTGTGAGCGTACGGGTTAGGATTAGGGGACGGGTGAGGGGAAGGCTTCGGGGAAGGGTTATGGTTAGGGTTCGGGCTAGGGTTAGTGGACGGGGACGGGGACGGTTTGGGGTCCAGGTGAGGGTACGACAATGCTTTAGGGGGAGCGTACGTGTGAGGGAGCGGGTTAGCGAGAGCGTACAGGTTAGGATTAGGCGACGGGTGAGAGTCAGGCTTCGGGGAAGGGTTAGGGTTAGGGTTCGCGGTAGGGTTAGAGTTAGGAGATGGGGACGGTTTAGGGTACAGCTGAGGGTACGACAACGCTTTAGGGGGAGCGTACGTGTGAGAACGCGGGATAGTGTGAGCGTACAGTTTAGGATTATGGGACGGGTGAGGGGAAGGCTTCGGGGAAGGGTTAGGGTTAGGGTTCGGGCTAAGGTTAGGGTTAGGGGACGGGGATGGTTTAGGGTCCAGGTTAGGGTACGACAACGGTTTAGGGGGAGCGTACCTGTGAGGGCGCGGGTTAGTGTGAGCGAACGGGTTAGGATTAGGGGACGGGTAAGGGGAAGGCTTGGGGAAGGGTTAGGGTTAGGGTTCGGGCTAGGATTAGGGTTAGGGGACGGGGACGGTTTAGGGTCCAGGTGAGGGTACAACAATGGTTTAGGGGGAGCGTACGTGTGAGCGTGAGGGTTAGTGTAAGCGTATCGGTTAGGATTAGGGGACGGATGAGGGGAAGGCTTCAGGGAAGGGTTAGGGTTCGGGCTAGGGTTAGGGTTAGGGGACAGGGACGGTTTAGGGTCCAGGTGAGGGTACGACAACGGTTTAGGGGGAGCGTACGAGTGAGGGCGCTGGTTAATGTGCGCGTACGGGTTAGGATTAGGGGACGGGTGAGGGGAAGGCTTCGGGGAAGTGTTAGGGTTAGGTTTCGGGCTAGGGTTAGGTGACGGGGATTGGGACGTTTTAAGGTCCAGGTGAGGGTACGACAACGGTTTAGGTGGAGCGTTCGTGTCAGGGTGCGGGTTAGCGTGAGCGTACGTGTTAAGATTAGGGGACGGGTGAGGGTCAGGATTCAGGGAAGTGTTAGGGTTAGGGTTCGGGCTAGGGTTAGGTTTAGGGTATGGGGACGGTTTAGTGTCCAGCTGAGTGTACAACAACGCTTTAGGTGTAGCGTAAGTGTGAGGGCGTGGATTAGCGTGAGCGTATGGGTTAGGATTAGGGGACGTGTTGGGTCAGGCTTCGGGGAAATGTTAGGCTTAGGTTTCGGTCTAGGTTTAGGGTTAGGGGACGGGGACGGTTTAGGGTCCAGGTGAGGGTACGACAACGGTTTAGGAGGAGCGTACGTGTGAGGGCGCGGGTTAGTGTGAGCGTACGGGTTAGGATTATGGGACGGGTGAGGGGAAGGCTTCGGGGAAGGGTTAGGGTTAGGGTTCGGGCTAGGGTTAGGGTTAGGGGACGGGGACGGTTTAGGGTCCAGTTGAGTGTACGACAAAGGTTTAGGGGAGCGTAAGTGTGAGGGCGCGGGTTAGTGTGAGCGTACGGTTTAGGATTAGGGGACGGGTGAGGGGAAGGCTTCGGGGAAGGGTTAGGGTTAGGGTTCGGGCTAGGATTAGGGTTAGGGGACGGGGACGGTTTAGGGTCCAGGTGAGGGTTCGACAACGGTGTAGGGGGAGCGTACGTGTGAGCGTGAGGGTTAGTGTGAGCGTATGGGTTAGGATTAGGGGACGGGTGAGGGGAAGGCTTCGGGGAAGTGTTAGGATTAGGGTTCGGGCTAGGGTTAGGGTTAGGGTTAGGGGACGGTTTAGTGTCCAGGTGAGGGTACGACAACGGTTTAGGGGGAGTGTACGTGTGAGGGCGTGGGTTAGTGTGAGCGTACGGGTTAGGATTCGGGGACGGGTGAGGGGAAGGCTTCGGGGAAGTGTTAGGTTTAAGGGACGGGGACGGTTTAGGGTCCAGGTGAGGGTACGACAACGGTTTAGGGGGAGCGTACGTGTGAGGACCCGGGTTAGCATTAGCGTGCGGTTTAGGATTAGGGAACGGGTGAGGGTGAGGATTCGGGGAAGGGTTAGGGTTAGGGTTCGGGCTAGGGTTAGGGTTAGGAGACGGGGACGGTTTAGGTTCCAGGTGAGTGTACGACAACGCTTTAGGGAGATCGTTCGTGTCAGGGTGCGGGTTAGCGTGAGCGTACGTGTTAAGATTAGGGGACGGGTGAGGGTCAGGATTCAGGGAAGTGTTAGGGTTAGGGTTCGGGCTAGGGTTAGGTTTAGGGTATGGGGACGGTTTAGTGTCCAGCTGAGTGTACAACAACGCTTTAGGTGTAGCGTAAGTGTGAGGGCGTGGATTAGCGTGAGCGTATGGGTTAGGATTAGGGGACGTGTTGGGTCAGGCTTCGGGGAAATGTTAGGCTTAGGTTTCGGTTTAGGTTTAGGGTTAGGGGACGGGGACGGTTTAGGGTCCAGGTGAGGGTACGACAACGGTTTAGGAGGAGCGTACGTGTGAGGGCGCGGGTTAGTGTGAGCGTACGGGTTAGGATTATGGGACGGGTGAGGGGAAGGCTTCGGGGAAGGGTTAGGGTTAGGGTTCGGGCTAGGGTTAGGGTTAGGGGACGGGGACGGTTTAGGGTCCAGTTGAGTGTACGACAAAGGTTTAGGGGAGCGTAAGTGTGAGGGCGCGGGTTAGTGTGAGCGTACGGTTTAGGATTAGGGGACGGGTGAGGGGAAGGCTTCGGGGAAGGGTTAGGGTTAGGTTTCGGGCTAGGATTAGGGTTAGGGGACGGGGACGGTTTAGGGTCCAGGTGAGGGTTCGACAACGGTGTAGGGGGAGCGTACGTGTGAGCGTGAGGATTAGTGTGAGCGTATGGGTTAGGATTAGGGGACGGGTGAGGGGAAGGCTTCGGGGAAGGGTTAGGATTAGGGTTCGGGCTAGGGTTAGGGTTAGGGTTAGGGGACGGTTTAGTGTCCAGGTGAGGGTACGACAACGGTTTAGGGGGAGCGTACGTGTGAGGACCCGGGTTAGTGTGAGCGTACGGGTTAGGATTAGGGGACGGGTGAGGGGAAGGCTTCGGGGAAGAGTTAGGGTTAGGGTTCGGGCTAAGGTTAGGGTTAGGGGACGGGGATGGTTTAGGGTCCAGGTTAGTGTACGACAACGTTTTAGGGGGAGCGTACGTGTGAGGGCGTGGGTTAGTGTGAGCGAACGGGTTAGGATTAGGGGACGGGTAAGGGGAAGGCTTGGGGAAGGGTTAGGGTTAGGGTTCGGGCTAGGATTAGGGTTAGGGGACGGGGACGGTTTACGGTCCAGGTGAGGGTACAACAACGGTTTAGGGGGAGCGTTCGTGTGAGCGTGAGGGTTAGTGTAAGCGTATCGGTTAGGATTAGGGGACGGATGAGGGGAAGGCTTCAGGGAAGGGTTAGGGTTCGGGCTAGGGTTAGGGTTAGGGGACAGGGACGGTTTAGGGTCCAGGTGAGGGTACGACAACGGTTTAGGGGGAGCGTACGTGTGAGGGCGCTGGTTAATGTGCGCGTACGGGTTAGGATTAGGGGACGGGTGAGGGGAAGGCTTCGGGGAAGGGTTAGTGTTAGGGTTCGGGCTAGGGTTAGGTGACGGGGATGGGGACGTTTTAAGGTCCAGGTGAGGGTACGACAACGGTTTAGGGGGAGCGTACGTGTGAGGGCGCGGGTTAGTGTGAGTGTACGGGTTAGGATTAGGGGACGGGTGAGGGGAAGGCTTCGGGGAAGTGTTAGGTTTAGGGTTCCGGCTAGGGTTAGGGTTAGGGGACGGGGACGGTTTAGGGTCCAGGTGAGGGTACGACAACGGTTTAGGGGGAGCGTACGTGTGAGGGCGCGGGTTAGTGTGAGCGTACGGGTTAGGATTAGGGGACGGGTGAGGGGAAGGCTTCGGCGAAGGGTTAGGGTTAGGGTTCGGGCTAGGGTTAGGTTTAGGGGACGGGGACGGTTTAGGGTCAAGGTGAGCGTACGACAAAGGTTTAGGGGGAGCGTACGTGTGAAGACGTGGGTTAGTGTGAGCGTATGGGTTAGGATTAGGGGAAGGGTGAGGGGAAGGCTTCAAGGAAGGGTTAGGGTTCGGGCTAGGGTTATGGTTAGGGGACGGGTACGGTTTCGGGTCCAGGTGAGGGTACGACAATGGTTTAGGGGGAGCGTACATGTGAGGGCGTGGGTTAGTGTGAGCGTACGGGTTAGGATTAGGGGACGGGTGAGGGGAAGGCTTCGGGGAAGGGTTATGGTTAGGGTTCGGGCTAGGGTTAGTGGACGGGGACGGGGACGGTTTGGGGTCCAGGTGAGGGTACGACAATGCTTTAGGGGGAGCGTACGTGTGAGGGAGCGGGTTAGCGAGAGCGTACTGGTTAGTATTAGGCGACGGGTGAGAGTCAGGCTTCGGGGAAGGGTTAGGGTTAGGGTTCGCGGTAGGGTTAGAGTTAGGAGATGGGGACGGTTTAGGGTACAGCTGAGGGTACGACAACGCTTTAGGTGGAGCGTACGTGTGAGAACGCGGGATAGTGTGAGCGTACAGTTTAGGATTAGGGGACGGGTGAGGGGAAGGCTTCGGGGAAGGGTTAGGGTTAGGGTTCGGGCTAAGGTTAGGGTTAGGGGACGGGGATGGTTTAGGGTCCAGGTTAGGGTACGAAAAGGGTTTAGGGGGAGCGTACGTGTGAGGGCGCGGGTTAGTGTGAGCGAACGGGTTCGGATTAGGGGACGGGTAACGGGAAGGCTTGGGGAAGGGTTAGGGTTAGGGTTCGGGCTAGGATTAGGGTTAGGGGACGGGGACGGTTTAGGGTCCAGGTGAGGGTACAACAATGGTTTAGGGGGAGCGTACGTGTGAGCGTGAGGGTTAGTGTAAGCGTATCGGTTAGGATTAGGGGACGGATGAGGGGAAGGCTTCAGGGAAGGGTTAGGGTTCGGGCTAGGGTTAGGGTTAGGGGACAGGGACGGTTTAGGGTCCAGGTGAGGGTACGACAACGGTTTAGGGGGAGCGTACGTGTGAGGGCGCTGGTTAATGTGCGTGTATGGGTTAGGATTAGGGGACGGGTGAGGGGAAGGCTTCGGGGAAGGGTTAGGGTTAGGGTTCGGGCTAGGGTTAGGTGACGGGGATTGGGACGTTTTAAGGTCCAGGTGAGGGTACGACAACGGTTTAGGGTGAGCGTACATGTGAGGGCGCGGGTTAGTGTGAGCGTACGGGTTAGGATTAGGGGACGGGTGAGGGGAAGGCTTCGGGGAAGGGTTAGTGTTAGGGTTCGGGCTAGGGTTAGGTGACGGGGATGGGGACGTTTTAAGGTCCAGGTGAGGGTACGACAACGGTTTAGGGGGAGCGTACGTGTGAGGGCGCGGGTTAGTGTGAGCGTACGGGTTAGGATTAGGGGACGGGTGAGGGGAAGGCTTCGGGGAAGTATTAGGTTTAGGGTTCCGGCTAGGGTTAGGGTTAGGGGACGGGGACGGTTTAGGGTCCAGGTGAGGGTACGACAACGGTTTAGGGGGAGCGTACGTGTGAGGGCGCGGGTTAGTGTGAGCGTACGGGTTAGGATTAGGGGACGGGTGAGGGGAAGGCTTCGGGGAAGGGTTAGGTTTAAGGGACGGGGACGGTTTACGGTCCAGATGAGGATACGACAACGGTTTAGGGGGAGCGTACGTGTGACGGCACGGGTTAGTGTGAGCGTACGGGTTAGGTTTAGGGGACGGGTGAGGGGAAGGCTTCGGCGAAGGGTTAGGGTTAGGGTTCGGGCTAGGGTTAGGTTTAGGGGACGGGGACGGTTTAGGGTCAAGGTGAGCGTACGACAAAGGTTTAGGGGGAGCGTACGTGTGAAGACGTGGGTTAGTGTGAGCGTATGGGTTAGGATTAGGGGAAGGGTGAGGGGAAGGCTTCAGGGAAGGGTTAGGGTTCGGGCTAGGGTTATGGTTAGGGGACGGGTACGGTTTCGGGTCCAGGTGAGGGTACGACAATGGTTTAGGGGGAGCGTACATGTGAGGGCGTGGGTTAGTGTGAGCGTACGGGTTAGGATTAGGGGACGGGTGAGGGGAAGGCTTCGGGGAAGGTTTATGGTTAGGGTTCGGGCTAGGGTTAGTGGACGGGGACGGGGACGGTTTGGGGTCCAGGTGAGGGTACGACAATGCTTTAGGGGGAGCGTACGTGTGAGGGAGCGGGTTAGCGAGAGCGTACAGGTTAGGATTAGGCGACGGGTGAGAGTCAGGCTTCGGGGAAGGGTTAGGGTTAGGGTTCGCGGTAGGGTTAGAGTTAGGAGATGGGGACGGTTTAGGGTACAGCTGAGGGTACGACAACGCTTTAGGGGGAGCGTACGTGTGAGAACGCGGGATAGTGTGAGCGTACAGTTTAGGATTAGGGGACGGGTGAGGGGAAGGCTTCGGGGAAGGGTTAGGGTTAGGGTTCGGGCTAAGGTTAGGGTTAGGGGACGGGGATGGTTTAGGGTCCAGGTTAGGGTACGACAACGGTTTAGGGGGAGCGTACCTGTGAGGGCGCGGGTTAGTGTGAGCGAACGGGTTAGGATTAGGGGACGGGTAAGGGGAAGGCTTGGGGAAGGGTTAGGGTTAGGGTTCAGGCTAGGATTAGGGTTAGGGGACGGGGACGGTTTAGGGTCCAGGTGAGGGTACAACAATGGTTTAGGGGGAGCGTACGTGTGAGCGTGAGGGTTAGTGTAAGCGTATCGGTTAGGATTAGGGGACGGATGAGGGGAAGGCTTCAGGGAAGGGTTAGGGTTCGGGCTAGGGTTAGGGTTAGGGGACAGGGACGGTTTAGGGTCCAGGTGAGGGTACGACAACGGTTTAGGGGGAGCGTACGTGTGAGGGCGCTGGTTAATGTGCGTGTACGGGTTAGGATTAGGGGACGGGTGAGGGGAAGGCTTCGGGGAAGGGTTAGGGTTAGGGTTCGGGCTAGGGTTCGGTGACGGGGATTGGGACGTTTTAAGGTCCAGGTGAGGGTACGACAACGGTTTAGGGTGAGCGTACATGTGAGGGCGCGGGTTAGTGTGAGCGTACGGGTTAGGATTAGGGGACGGATGAGGGGAAGGCTTCGGGGAAGGGTTAGTGTTAGGGTTCGGGCTAGGGTTAGGTGACGGGGATGGGGACGTTTTAAGGTCCAGGTGAGGGTACGACAACGGTTTAGGGGGAGCGTACGTGTGAGGGCGCGGGTTAGTGTGAGCGTACGGGTTAGGATTAGGGGACGGGTGAGGGGAAGGCTTCGGGGAAGTATTAGGTTTAGGGTTCCGGCTAGGGTTAGGGTTAGGGGACGGGGACGGTTTAGGGTCCAGGTGAGGGTACGACAACGGTTTAGGGGGAGCGTACGTGTGAGGGCGCGGGTTAGTGTGAGCGTATGGGTTAGGATTAGGGGACGGGTGAGGGGAAGGCTTCGGGGAAGGGTTAGGTTTAAGGGACGGGGACGGTTTACGGTCCAGATGAGGATACGACAACGGTTTAGGGGGAGCGTACGTGTGACGGCACGGGTTAGTGTGAGCATACGGGTTAGGTTTAGGGGACGGGTGAGGGGAAGGCTTCGGCGAAGGGTTAGGGTTAGGGTTCGGGCTAGGGTTAGGTTTAGGGGACGGGGACGGTTTAGGGTCAAGGTGAGCGTACGACAAAGGTTTAGGGGGAGCGTACGTGTGAAGACGTGGGTTAGTGTGAGCGTATGGGTTAGGATTAGGGGAAGGGTGAGGGGAAGGCTTCAGGGAAGGGTTAGGGTTCGGGCTAGGGTTATGGTTAGGGGACGGGTACGGTTTCGGGTCCAGGTGAGGGTACGACAATGGTTTAGGGGGAGCGTACATGTGAGGGCGTGGGTTAGTGTGAGCGTACGGGTTAGGATTAGGGGACGGGTGAGGGGAAGGCTTCGGGGAAGTGTTATGGTTAGGGTTCGGGCTAGGGTTAGTGGACGGGGACGGGGACGGTTTGGGGTCCAGGTGAGGGTACGACAATGCTTTAGGGGGAGCGTACGTGTGAGGGAGCGGGTTAGCGAGAGCGTACAGGTTAGGATTAGGCGACGGGTGAGAGTCAGGTTTCGGGGAAGGGTTAGGGTTAGGGTTCGCGGTAGGGTTAGAGTTAGGAGATGGGGACGGTTTAGGGTACAGCTGAGGGTACGACAACGCTTTAGGGGGAGCGTACGTGTGAGAACGCGGGATAGTGTGAGCGTACAGTTTAGGATTATGGGACGGGTGAGGGGAAGGCTTCGGGGAAGGGTTAGGGTTAGGGTTCGGGCTAAGGTTAGGGTTAGGGGACGGGGATGGTTTAGGGTCCAGGTTAGGGTACGACAACGGTTTAGGGGGAGCGTACCTGTGAGGGCGCGGGTTAGTGTGAGCGAACGGGTTAGGATTAGGGGACGGGTAAGGGGAAGGCTTGGGGAAGGGTTAGGGTTAGGGTTCGGGCTAGGATTAGGGTTAGGGGACGGGGACGGTTTAGGGTCCAGGTGAGTGTACAACAATGGTTTAGGGGGAGCGTACGTGTGAGCGTGAGGGTTAGTGTAAGCGTATCGGTTAGGATTAGGGGACGGATGAGGGGAAGGCTTCAGGGAAGGGTTAGGGTTCGGGCTAGGGTTAGGGTTAGGGGACAGGGACGGTTTAGGGTCCAGGTGAGGGTACGACAACGGTTTAGGGGGAGCGTACGAGTGAGGGCGCTGGTTAATGTGCGCGTACGGGTTAGGATTAGGGGACGGGTGAGGGGAAGGCTTCGGGGAAGTGTTAGGGTTAGGTTTCGGGCTAGGGTTAGGTGACGGGGATTGGGACGTTTTAAGGTCCAGGTGAGGGTGCGACAACGGTTTAGGTGGAGCGTTCGTGTCAGGGTGCGGGTTAGCGTGAGCGTACGTGTTAAGATTAGGGGACGGGTGAGGGTCAGGATTCAGGGAAGTGTTAGGGTTAGGGTTCGGGCTAGGGTTAGGTTTAGGGTATGGGGACGGTTTAGTGTCCAGCTGAGTGTACAACAACGCTTTAGGTGTAGCGTAAGTGTGAGGGCGTGGATTAGCGTGAGCGTATGGGTTAGGATTAGGGGACGTGTTGGGTCAGGCTTCGGGGAAATGTTAGGCTTAGGTTTCGGTCTAGGTTTAGGGTTAGGGGACGGGGACGGTTTAGGGTCCAGGTGAGGGTACGACAACGGTTTAGGAGGAGCGTACGTGTGAGGGCGCGGGTTAGTGTGAGCGTAAGGGTTAGGATTATGGGACGGGTGAGGGGAAGGCTTCGGGGAAGGGTTAGGGTTAGGGTTCGGGCTAGGGTTAGGGTTAGGGGACGGGGACGGTTTAGGGTCCAGTTGAGTGTACGACAAAGGTTTAGGGGAGCGTAAGTGTGAGGACGCGGGTTAGTGTGAGCGTACGGTTTAGGATTAGGGGACGGGTGAGGGGAAGGCTTCGGGGAAGGGTTAGGGTTAGGGTTCGGGCTAGGATTAGGGTTAGGGGACGGGGACGGTTTAGGGTCCAGGTGAGGGTTCGACAACGGTGTAGGGGGAGCGTACGTGTGAGCGTGAGGGTTAGTGTGAGCGTATGGGTTAGGATTAGGGGACGGGTGAGGGGAAGGCTTCGGGGAAGGGTTAGGGTTAGGGTTCGGGCTAGGATTAGGGTTAGGGGACGGGGACGGTTTAGGGTCCAGGTGAGGGTTCGACAACGGTGTAGGGGGAGCGTACGTGTGAGCGTGAGGGTTAGTGTGAGCGTATGGGTTAGGATTAGGGGACGGGTGAGGGGAAGGCTTCGGGGATGGGTTAAGATTAGGGTTCGGGCTAGGGTTAGGGTTAGGGTTAGGGGACGGTTTAGTGTCCAGGTGAGGGTACGACAACGGTTTAGGGGGAGTGTACGTGTGAGGGCGTGGGTTAGTGTGAGCGTACGGGTTAGGATTCGGGGACGGGTGAGGGGAAGGCTTCGGGGAAGTTTTAGGTTTAAGGGACGGGGACGGTTTAGGGTCCAGGTGAGGGTACGACAACGGTTTAGGGGGAGCGTACGTGTGAGGGCGCGGGTTAGTGTGAGCGTACGGGTTAGGATTAGGGGTCGGGTGAGGGGAAGGCTTCGGGGAAGGGTTAGGGTTAAGGGACGGGGACGGTTTACGGTCCAGATGAGGATACGACAACGGTTTAGGGGGCGCGTACGTGTGAAGGCACGGGTTAGTGTGAGCGTACGGGTTAGGTTTAGGGGACGGGTGAGGGGAAGGCTTCGGCGAAGGGTTAGGGTTAGGGTTCGGGCTAGGGTTAGGTTTAGGGGACGGGGACGGTTTAGGGTCAAGGTGAGCGTACGACAAAAGTTTAGAGGGAGCGTACGTGTGAAGACGTGGGTTAGTGTGAGCGTATGGGTTAGGATTAGGGGAAGGGTGAGGGGAAGGCTTCAGGGAAGGGTTAGGGTTCGGGCTAGGGTTATGGTTAGGGGACGGGTACGGTTTCGGGTCCTGGTGAGGGTACGACAATGGTTTAGGGGGAGCGTACATGTGAGGGCGTGGGTTAGTGTGAGCGTACGGGTTAGGATTAGGGGACGGGTGAGGGGAAGGCTTCGGGGAAGGGTTATGGTTAGGGTTCGGGCTAGGGTTAGTGGACGGGGACGGGGACGGTTTGGGGTCCAGGTGAGGGTACGACAATGCTTTAGGGGGAGCGAACGTGTGAGGGAGCGGGTTAGCGAGAGCGTACAGGTTAGGATTAGGCGACGGGTGAGAGTCAGGCTTCGGGGAAGGGTTAGGGTTAGGGTTCGCGGTAGGGTTAGAGTTAGGAGATGGGGACGGTTTAGGGTACAGCTGAGGGTACGACAACGCTTTAGTGGGAGCGTAAGTGTGAGAACGCGGGATAGTGTGAGCGTACAGTTTAGGATTAGGGGACGGGTGAGGGGAAGGCTTCGGGGAAGGGTTAGGGTTAGGGTTCGGGCTAAGGTTAGGGTTAGGGGACGGGGATGGTTTAGGGTCCAGGTTAGGGTACGACAACGGTTTAGGGGGAGCATACCTGTGAGGGCGCGGGTTAGTGTGAGCGAACGGGTTAGGATTAGGGGACGGGTAAGGGGAAGGCTTGGGGAAGGGTTAGGGTTAGGGTTCGGGCTAGGATTAGGGTTAGGGGACGGGGACGGTTTAGGGTCCAGGTGAGGGTACAACAATGGTTTAGGGGGAGCGTACGTGTGAGCGTGAGGGTTAGTGTAAGCGTATCAGTTAGGATTAGGGGACGGATGAGGGGAAGGCTTCAGGGAAGGGTTAGGGTTCGGGCTAGGGTTAGGGTTAGGGGACAGGGACGGTTTAGGGTCCAGGTGAGGGTACGACAACGGTTTAGGGGGAGCGTACGTGTGAGGGCGCTGGTTAATGTGCGCGTACGGGTTAGGATTAGGGGACGGGTGAGGGGAAGGCTTCGGGGAAGGGTTAGGGTTAGGGTTCGGGCTAGGGTTAGGTGACGGGGATTGGGACGTTTTAAGGTCCAGGTGAGGGTACGACAACGGTTTAGGGGGAGCGTACGTGTGAGGGCGCGGGTTAGTGTGAGCGTACGGGTTAGGATTAGGGGACGGGTGAGGGGAAGGCTTCGGGGAAGTGTTAGGTTTAGGGTTCCGGCTACGGTTAGGGTTAGGGGACGGGGACGGTTTAGGGTCCAGGTGAGGGTACGACAACGGTTTAGGGGGAGCGTACGTGTGAGGGCGCGGGTTAGTGTGAGCGTACGGGTTAGGATTAGGGGACGGGTGAGGGGAAGGCTTCGGGGAAGGGTTAGGGTTAGGGTTCGGGTTAGGGTTAGGGGACGGGGACGGGGACGGTTTGGGGTCCAGGTGAGGGTATGACAATGCTTTAGGGGGAGCGTACGTGTGAGCGCGCATGTTAGCGAGAGCGTACATGTTAGGATTAGGCGACGGGTGAGAGTCAGGCTTCGGGGAAGGGTTAGGGTTAGGGTTCGCGGTAGGGTTAGAGTTAGGAGACGGGGACGGTTTAGGGTACAGCTGAGGGTACGACAACGCTTTAGGGGGAGTGTACGTGTGAGGGCGCAGGTTAGCGTTAGAGTGCGGGTTAGGATTAGGGGACGGGTTAGGTTCAGGCTTCGGGAAGGTTTAGGGTTAGGGTTCGGGCTATGGTTAGGGTTAGGGGACGGGGACGGTTTAGGGTCCAGGTGAGGGTACGACAACGGTTTAGGGGGAGCGTACGTGTGAGGGCGCGGGTTAGTGTGAGCGTACGGGTTAGGATTAGGGGACAGGTGAGTGTCAGGATTCAGGGAAGGTTTAGGGTTAGGGTTCAGTCTAGGGTTAGGGTTAGGGGACGGGGACGGTTTAGGGTCCAGTTGAGGGTACGACAACGCTTTAGGGGGAGCGTACGTGTGAGGGCGTGGGTGAGTGTTAGCGTACGGGTTAGGATTAGGGGACGGGTGAGGGTCAGGCTTCGTGGAAGGGTTAGGGTTAGGGTTCGGCCTAGGTTTAGGGTTAGGGGACGGGGACGGTTGAGGGTCCAGGTGAGGGTATGACAACGCTTTAGGGGTAGCGTAGTTGTGAGAGCGCGGGTCAGTGTTAGCGTACTTGTGAGGATTAGGGGACGGGTGAGGGTCAGGCTTCGGGGAAGGGTTAGGGTTAGGGATCGGGCTAGGTTTAGGGTTAGGGAACCGGGACGGTTTAAGGTCCAGATGAGTGTACGACATCGCTTTAGGGGGAGCGTACGTGTGAGGGCACGGGTTAGCGTTAGCGTACAGGTTAGGATTAGGGGACGGGTGAGGGTCAGGCTTCAGGGAAGGGTTAGGGTTAGGGTTTGGGCTAGGGTTAGGGTTAGGGGACGGGGACGGTTTAGGGTCCCCGTGAGGGTACGACAAAGCTTTAGGGGTTGCATACGTGTGAGGGCGCGTGTTAGTGTCAGCGTACGGGTTAGGATTAGGGGACTGGTGAGGGTCAGGCTTCGGGGAAGTGTTAGGGTTAGGGACAGGCTAGGGTTAGGTTTAGGGGATGGGGACGGTTTAGGGTACAGTTGAGGATACGACAACACTTTAGGGGGAGCGTACGTGTGAGGGCGTGTGTTAGCGTTTGCGTACGGGTTAGGATTAGGGGACGGTGAGGGTCAGGCTTCGCGGAAGTTTAAGATTTAGTGTTCGGGCTAGGGTTAGGGCTAGGGGACGGGAACGGTTTAGGGTCCAGGTGAGGGTACGACAACGCTTTAGGGGGAGCGTACGTGTGAGGGCGTGGGTTAGTGTTAGCGTACGTGATAGGATTAGGGTACGGGTGAGGGTCAGGCTTCGGGGAAGGGTTAGGGTTAGGGTTCGGTCTAAGGTTAGGGTTAGGGGACGGGGACGGTTTAGGGTAAAGGTGAGGGTACGACAACGCTTTAGGGGGAGCGTACGTGTGAGGGCGCGGGTTAGTGTTAGCGTACGGGTTAGGATTAGGGGACGGGTGAGGGTCAGGATTCGGGGAAGTGTTAGGGTTAGGGTTCGGGCTAGGGTTAGGGGACGGGGACTGGGACGGTTGAGGGTCCAGGTTAGGGTATGACAACGCTTTAGGGGTAGCGTACTTGTGAGGGCGCATGTCAGTGTTAGCGTACAGGTTAGGATTAGGGGACGGGTGAGGGTCAGGCTTCGGGGAAGGGTTAGGGTTAGGGATCAGGCTAGGGTTAAGGTTAGGGGACCGGGACGGTTTAGGGTTCATGTGAGGTTACGAGAACGCTTTAGGGGGAGCGTACGTGTGAGAGCGCGGGTTAGTGTTAGCGTACGGGTTAGGATTAGGGGACGGGTGAGGGTCAGGATTCGGGGAAGGGTTAAGGTTAGGGTTCGGCCTAGGGTTAGGGTTAGGTTTAGGGGACGGGGACGGTTTAGGGTCCAGGTGAGGGTACGACAACGCTTTAGATGGAGCGTACGTGTGAGGGCGCGTGTTAGTGTTAGCGTACGGATTAGGATTAGGGGACAGGTGAGTGTCAGGCTTCAGGGAATCGTTAGGGTTAGGGTTCGGGCTAGGGTTAGGTTTAGGGGATGGTGACGGTTTAGGGTCCAGGTGAGGGTACGACAACGCTTTAGGTTTAGCATACGTGTGAGGGAGCGGATTAGCGTTAGCGTACGGGTTAGGATTAGGGGACGTGTTGGGTCAGGCTTCGGGGAAGGGTCAGGCTTAGGTTTCGGTCTAGGGTTAGGGTTAGGAGAAGGGGATGGTTGAGGGTCCAGGTGAGGGTACGACAACGCTTTAGGGACAGCGTACGTGTGAGGGCGTGGGTTAGTTTGAGCGTACGGCTTACGATTATGGGACGGGTGAGGGGAAGTCTTCGGGGAAGTGTTAGGGTTAGGGTTCGGGCTAGGGTTAGGGTTAGGGGACGGGGACGGTTTAGGGTCCAGGTGAGGGTACGACAACGGTTTCGTTGGAGCGTACGTGAGAGGGCGTGGGTTAGTGTGAGCGTACGGGCTAGGATTAGGGGACAGGTGAGGGTCAGGCTTCAGGGAAGTGTTAGGTTTAGGGTTCGGGCAAGGGTTAGGGGACAGGGACGGGGACGGTTGAGGGTCCAGGTGAGGGTACGAGAACGCTTTAGGGGGAGCGTACATGTGAGGGCGCGGGTTAGCGTTAGCGTACGGGTTAGGATTAGGGCATGGGTGAGGTTCACGCTTCGGGGAATTTTTAGGGTTAGGGTTCGGGCTAGGGTTAGGGTTAGGGGACGGGGACGGTTTAGGGTCCACGTGAGGGTATGAGAACGCTTTAGGGGGAGCGTACATGTGAGGGCACGGGTTAGCGTTAGCGTACGGGTTAGGATAAGGGGACGGGTGAGGGTCAGGCTTCGAGGAAGGGCTAGGGTTATGGTTCGGCCTAGGGTTAGGGTTAGGGGACGGGGACGGTTTAGGGTCCAGGTGAGGGTATGACAACGCTTTATGGGGAGGGTATGTGTGAGGGCGCCGGTTAGTGTTAGCGTACGAGTAAGGATTAGGGGAAGGGTGAGGGCCAGGCTTCAGGGAAGTGTTCGGATTAGGGTTCGGGCTAGGGTTAGTGATAGGGGACGGGGATGGTTTAGGGTCCAGGTGAGGGGACGACAACGCTTTATGGTAACGTATGAGTGAGAGCGTGGGTTAGTGTTAGCGTATGGGTTAGGATTAGGGGACGGGTGAGGGTCAGGCTCGGGGAAGGTTTAGCATTAGGGTTCGGGCTAGGGTTAGGGTTAGTGGACGGGGACGATTTAGGGTTCAGGTGAGTGTACGACAACACTTTAGGGGGAGCGTACGTGTGAGGGCGCGGGTTATTGTTAGCGTACGGGTTAGGATTAGGGCACGGGTGAGGTTCAGGCTTCGGGGAAGGTTTAGGGTTAGGGTTTGGGCTAGGGTTAGGGTTAGGGGGCGAGGACGGTTTAGGGTCCTCGTGAGCGTACGACAAAGCTTTAGGGGGAGCATACGTGTGAGGGCGCGTGTTAGTGTCAGCGTACGGGTTAGGATTATGGGACTGATGAGGGTCAGGCTTCGGGGAAGTGTTAGGGTTAGGGACAGGCTAGGGTTAGGGTTAGGGGATGGGGATGGTTTAGAGTACAGGTGAGGGTACGACAACGCTTTAGGGGGAGCGTACGTGTGAGGGCGTGGGTTAGCGTTTGCGTACGGGTTAGGATTAGGGGACGGTTGAGGGTCAGGCTTCGCGGAAGGCTAAGGATTAGGGTTCAGGCTAGGGTTAGGGCTAGGGGACGGGAACGGTTTAGGGTCCAGGTGAGGGTACGACAACGCTTTTGGGGGAGCGTACGTGTGAGGGCGTGGGTTAGTGTTAGCGTACGTGATAGGATTAGGGTACGGGTGAGGGTCAGGCTTCGGGGAAGGGTTAGGGTTAGGGTTCGGGCTAAGGTTAGGGTTAGGGGACGGGGACGGTTTAGGGTCCAGGTGAGGGTACGACAACGCTTTAGGGGGAGTGTACGTGTGAGGGCGCGGGTTAGTGTTAGCGTACGGGTGAGGATTAGGGGACGGGTGAGGGTCAGGATTCGGGGAAGTGTTAGGGTTAGTGTTCGGGCTAGGGTTAGGGGACGGGGACTGGGACGGTTGAGGGTCCAGGTTAGGGTATGACAACGCTTTAGGGGTAGCGTACTTGTGAGGGCGCATGTCAGTGTTAGCGTACAGGGTAGGATTAGGGGACGGGTGAAGGTCAGGCTTCGGGGAAGGGTTAGGGTTAGGGATCAGGCTAGGGTTAAGGATAGGGGACCGGGACGGTTCAGGGTTCATGTGAGTTTACGACAACGCTTTAGGGGGAGCGTAAGTGTGAGAGCGTGGGTTAGTGTTAGCATACGGGTTAGGATTAGGGGACGGGTGAGGGTCAGGATTCGGGGAAGGGTTAAGGTTAGGGTTCGGCCTAGGGTTAGGGTTAGGGGACGGGGACGGTTTAGGGTCCAGGTGAGGGTACGACAACACTTTAGATGGAGCGTACGTGTGAGGGCGCATGTTAGTGTTAGCGTACGGATTAGGATTAGGGGACAGGTGAGTGTCAGGCTTCGGGGAATCGTTAGGGTTAGGGTTCGGGCTAGGGTTACGTTTAGGGGATGGTGACGGTTTAGGGATCAGGTGAGGGAACGACAATGCTTTAGGTTTAGCATACGTGTGAGGGAGTGGATTAGCGTTAGCGTACGGGTTAGGATTAGGGGACGTGTTGGGTCAGGCTTCGGGGAAGTGTTAGGTTTAGGGTTTGGGCTAGGGTTAGGGTTAGGGGACGGGGACGGTTTAGGGTCCAGGTGAGGGTACGACAACGGTTTCGTTGGAGCGTACGTGAGAGGGCGCGGGTTAGTGTGAGTGTACAGGTTAGGATTAGGGGACGGGTGAGGGGAAGGCTTCGGGGAAGGGTTACGGTTAGGGTTCGGGCTATGGTTAGGGTTAGGGGACGGGGACGGTTTAGGGTCCAGGTGAGGGTACGACAACGGTTTAGGGGGAGCGTACGTGTGAGGGCGCGGGTTAGTGTGAGTGTACGGGATAGGATTAGGGGACGGGTGAGGGGAAGGCTTCGGGGAAGGGTTAGGGTTAGGGTTCGGGCTATGGTTAGGGTTAGGGGACGGGGACCG
Organism: Leucopleurus acutus; assembly: GCF_964270905.1. NCBI lineage: Eukaryota > Metazoa > Chordata > Mammalia > Artiodactyla > Delphinidae > Leucopleurus > Leucopleurus acutus. The sequence continues at coordinate 186,424 of NW_028139178.1, forward strand.
TTTAGGGTCCAGGTGAGGGTACGACAACGGTTTAGGGGGAGCATTCGTGTGAGGGCGTGGGTTAGTGTGAGCGTACGGATTAGGATTCGGGGACGGGTGAGGGGAAGCCTTCGGGGAAGTGTTAGGGTTAGGTTTCGGGCTAGGGTTAGGGTTAGGGGACGGGGACGGTTTAGGGTCCAGGTGAGGGTACGACAACGGTTTAGGGGGAGCGTACGTGTGAGGGCGCGGGTTAGTGTGAGCGTACGGGTTAGGATAAGGGGACGGGTGAGGGGAAGGCTTCGGGGAAGGGTTAGGGTTAGGGTTCGGGCTACGGTTAGGTTTAGGGCACGGGGACGGTTTAGGGTCCAGGTGAGGGTACGACAATGCTTTAGGGGGAGCGTACGTGTGAGGGCGCGGGTTAGCGAGAGCGTCCAGTTTAGGATTAGGCGACGGGTGAGATTCAGGCTTCGGGGAAGTGTTAGGGTTAGGGTTCGCGGTAGGGTTAGAGTTAGGAGATGGGGACGGTTTAGTGTCCAGGTGAGGGTATGACAATGCTTTAGGGGGAGCGTACATGTGAGGGTGTGGGTTAGCGTTAGCGTACGGGTTAGGATTTGAGGACGTGTGAGGGTCAGGCTTTGAGGAAGGGTTAGAGTTAGGGTTCAGTCTAGGGTTAGTGTTAGGGGACGGGGACGGTTTGGGGTACAGCTGAGGGTACGACAACGCTTTAGGTGTAGCGTACGTGTGAGGGCGCGGATTAGCGTTAGCGTACGGGTTAGGATTAGGGGAAGGGTTGGGTTAGGATTCGCGGAAGGGTTAGGGTTAGGGTTGGGCTAGGGTTACGGAAAGGAGATGGGGATGGTTTAGGGTTCAGGTGAGGGTACGACAACGCTTTAGGGGGAACCTACGTGTGAGGGCGCGGGTTCGCGTTAGCATGCGTGTTAGGATTAGGGGACGGGGAAGGGTCAGGCTTCGGGGAAGTGTTAGGGTTTGGGTTCGGGCTAGGGTTAGGGTTAGGGGACGGGGACGGTTTAGGGTCCAGGTGAGGGTACAACAACGCTTTAGGGGGAGCGTACGTGTGAGGGCGCTTGTTAGTGTTAGCGTACGAGTAAGGATTAGGTGCCGGGTGAGGGTCCGGCTTCAGGGAAGGGTTCGGTTTAGGGTTCGGGCTAGGGTTAGGGTTAGGGGATGGGGACGGTTTAGGGTCTAGGTGAGGGTACGACAACGCTTTCGGGGAGCGTACGTGTGAGAGCGCGGGTTAGTGTAAGCCTACGGGTTAGGATTAGGGGACGGGTGAGGGTCAGGCTTCCGGGAAGGTTTAGGGTTAGAGTTCGGGCTAGGGTTAGGCTTAGGGGTCGGGGACGGTTTAGGGTCCAGGTGAGGGTACGACAAAGCTTTAGGGGGAGGGAACGTGTTAGGGGGCGGGTTAGCGTTAGCGTACGGGTTAGGATTAGGGGACGGGTGAGTGTCAGGCTTCGGGGAAGTGTTAGGGTTAGGGTTCGGCCTAGGGTTAGGGTTAGGGGACGGGGACGGGGACGGTTTAGGGTCCAGGTGAGTGTACGACAACGCTTTAGGGAGAGCGTTCGTGTCAGGGTGCGGGTTAGCGTGAGCGTACGTGTTAAGATTAGGGGACGGGTGAGGGTCAGGATTCAGGGAAGTGTTAGGGTTAGGGTTCGGGCTAGGGTTAGGTTTAGGGTATGGGGACGGTTTAGTGTCCAGCTGAGTGTACAACAACGCTTTAGGTGTAGCGTAAGTGTGAGGGCGTGGATTAGCGTGAGCGTATGGGTTAGGATTAGGGGACGTGTTGGGTCAGGCTTCGGGGAAATGTTAGGCTTAGGTTTCGGTCTAGGTTTAGGGTTAGGGGATGGGGACGGTTTAGGGTCCAGGTGAGGGTACGACAACGGTTTAGGAGGAGCGTACGTGTGAGGGCGCGGGTTAGTGTGAGCGTACGGGTTAGGATTATGGGACGGGTGAGGGGAAGGCTTCGGGGAAGGGTTAGGGTTAGGGTTCGGGCTAGGGTTAGGGTTAGGGGACGGGGACGGTTTAGGGTCCAGTTGAGTGTACGACAAAGGTTTAGGGGAGCGTAAGTGTGAGGGCGCGGGTTAGTGTGAGCGTACGGTTTAGGATTAGGGGACGGGTGAGGGGAAGGCTTCGGGGAAGGGTTAGGGTTAGGGTTCGGGCTAGGATTAGGGTTAGGGGACGGGGACGGTTTAGGGTCCAGGTGAGGGTTCGACAACGGTGTAGGGGGAGCGTACGTGTGAGCGTGAGGGTTAGTGTGAGCGTATGGGTTAGGATTAGGGGACGGGTGAGGGGAAGGCTTCGGGGAAGGGTTAAGATTAGGGTTCGGGCTAGGGTTAGGGTTAGGGTTAGGGGACGGTTTAGTGTCCAGGTGAGGGTACGACAACGGTTTAGGGGGAGTGTACGTGTGAGGGCGTGGGTTAGTGTGAGCGTACCGGTTAGGATTCGGGGACGGGTGAGGGGAAGGCTTCGGGGAAGTGTTAGGTTTAAGGGACGGGGACGGTTTAGGGTCCAGGTGAGGGTACGACAACGGTTTAGGGGGAGCGTACGTGTGAGGACCCGGGTTAGTGTGAGCGTACGGGTTAGGATTAGGGGACGGGTGAGGGGAAGGCTTCGGGGAAGAGTTAGGGTTAGGGTTCGGGCTAAGGTTAGGGTTAGGGGACAGAGATGGTTTAGGGTCCAGGTTAGTGTACGACAACGTTTTAGGGGGAGCGTACGTGTGAGGGCGCGGGTTAGTGTGAGCGAACGGGTTAGGATTAGGGGACGGGTAAGGGGAAGGCTTGGGGAAGGGTTAGGGTTAGGGTTCGGGCTAGGATTAGGGTTAGGGGACGGGGACGGTTTAGGGCCAGGTGATGGTACAACAACGGTTTAGGGGGAGCGTACGTGTGAGCGTGAGGGTTAGTGTAAGCGTATCGGTTAGGATTAGGGGACGGATGAGGGGAAGGCTTCAGGGAAGGGTTAGGGTTCGGGCTAGGGTTAGGGTTAGGGGACAGGGACGGTTTAGGGTCCAGGTAAGGGTACGACAACGGTTTAGGGGGTGCGTACGTGTGAGGGTGTGGGTTAGTGTTAGGGGACGGGTTAGGATTAGGGGACGGGTGAGGGGAAGGCTTCGGGGAAGGGTTAGTGTTAGGGTTCGGGCTAGGGTTAGGTGACGGGGATGGGGACGTTTTAAGGTCCAGGTGAGGGTACGACAACGGTTTAAGGGGAGCGTACGTGTGAGGGCGCGGGTTAGTGTGAGCATACGGGTTAGGATTAGGGGACGGGTGAGGGGAAGGCTTCGGGGAAGTGTTAGGTTTAGGGTTCCGGCTAGGGTTAGGGTTAGGGGACGGGGACGGTTTAGGGTCCAGGTGAGGGTACGACAACGGTTTAGGGGGAGCGTACGTGTGAGGGCGCGGGTTAGTGTGAGCGTACGGGTTAGGATTAGGGGACGGGTGAGGGGAAGGCTTCGGGGAAGGGTTAGGGTTAAGGGACGGGGACGGTTTACGGTCCAGATGAGGATACGACAACGGTTTAGGGGGAGCGTACCTGTGACGGCACGGGTTAGTGTGAGCGTACGGGTTAGGTTTAGGGGACGGGTGAGGGGAAGGCTTCGGCGAAGGGTTAGGGTTAGGGTTCGGGCTAGGGTTAGGTTTAGGGGACGGGGACGGTTTAGGGTCAAGGTGAGCGTACGACAAAGGTTTAGGGGGAGCGTACGTGTGAAGACGTGGGTTAGTGTGAGCGTATGGGTTAGGATTAGGGGAAGGGTGAGGGGAAGACTTCAGGGAAGGGTTAGGGTTCGGGCTAGGGTTATGGTTAGGGGACGGGTACGGTTTCGGGTCCAGGTGAGGGTACGACAATGGTTTAGGGGGAGCGTACATGTGAGGGCGTGGGTTAGTGTGAGCGTACGGGTTAGGATTAGGGGACGGGTGAGGGGAAGGCTTCGGGGAAGGGTTATGGTTAGGGTTCGGGCTAGGGTTAGTGGACGGGGACGGGGACGGTTTGGGGTCCAGGTGAGGGTACGACAATGCTTTAGGGGAAGCGTACGTGTGAGGGAGCGGGTTATCGAGAGCGTACAGGTTAGGATTATGCGACGGGTGAGCGTCAGGCTTTGGGGAAGGGTTAGGGTTAGGGTTCGCGGTAGGGTTAGAGTTAGGAGATGGGGACAGTTTAGGGTACAGCTGAGGGTACGACAACGCTTTAGGGGGAGGGTACGTGTGAGAACGCGGGATAGTGTGAGCGTACAGTTTAGGATTAGGGGACGGGTGAGGGGAAGGCTTTGGGGAAGGGTTAGGGTTAGGGTTCGGGCTAAGGTTATGGTTAGGGGACGGGGATGGTTTAGGGTCCAGGTTAGGGTACGACAATGATTTAGGGGGAGCGTACCTGTGAGGGCGCGGGTTAGTGTGAGCGAACGGGTTAGGATTAGGGGACGGGTAAGGGGAAGGCTTGGGGAAGGGTTAGGGTTAGGGTTCGGGCTAGGATTAGGGTTAGGGGACGGGGACGGTTTAGGGTCCAGGTGAGGGTACAACAATGGTTTAGGGGGAGCGTACGTGTGAGCGTGAGGGTTAGTGTAAGCGTATCGGTTAGGATTAGGGGACGGATGATGGGAAGGCTTCAGGGAAGGTGTAGGGTTCGGGCTAGGGTTAGGGTTAGGGGACAGGGACGGTTTAGGGTCCAGGTGAGGGTACGACAACGGTTTAGGGGGAGCGTACGTGTGAGGGCGCTGGTTAATGTGTGCGTACGGGTTAGGATTAGGGGACGGGTGAGGGGAAGGCTTCGGGGAAGGGTTAGGGTTAGGGTTCGGGCTAGGGTTAGGTGACGGGGATTGGGACGTTTTAAGGTCCAGGTGAGGGTACGACAACGGTTTAGGGGGAGCGTACGTGTGAGGGCGCTGGTTAGTGTGAGCGTACGGGTTAGGATTAGGGGACGGGTGAGGGGAAGGCTTCGGGGAAGTGTTAGGTTTAGGGTTCCGGCTAGGGTTAGGGTTAGGGGACGGGGACTGTTTAGGGTCCAGGTGAGGGTACGACAACGGTTTAGGGGGAGCGTACGTGTGAGGGCGCGGGTTAGTGTGAGCGTACGGGTTAGGATTAGGGGACGGGTGAGGGGAAGGCTTCGGGGAAGGGTTAGGGTTAGGGTTCGGGCTAGGGTTAGGGGACGGGGACGGGGACGGTTTGGGGTCCAGGTGAGGGTACGACAATGCTTTAGGGGGAGCGTACGTGTGAGGGCGCGGGTTAGCGAGAGCGTACAGGTTAGGATTAGGCGACGGGTGAGAGTCAGGTTTCGGGGAACGGTTAGGGTTAGGGTTCGCGGTAGGGTTACAGTTAGGAGACGGGGACGGTTTAGGGTACAGCTGAGGGTACCACAACGCTTTAGGGGGAGCGTACGTGTGAGAACGCGGGTTAGCGTTAGAGTGCGGGTTAGGATTAGGGGACGGGTTAGATTCAGGCTTCGGGAAGGGTTAGGTTTAGGGTTCGGTCTAGGGTTAGGTTTAGGGTATGGGGACGGTTTAGTGTCCAGCTGAGTGTACAACAACGCTTTAGGTGTAGCGTAAGTGTTAGGGCGTGGATTAGCGTGAGCGTATGGGTTAGGATTCGGGGACGTGTTGGATCAGGCTTCGGGGAAATGTTAGGCTTAGGTTTCGGTCTAGGTTTAGGGTTAGGGGACGGGGACGGTTTAGGGTCCAGGTGAGGGTACGACAACGGTTTAGGAGGAGCGTACGTGTGAGGGCGCGGGTTAGTGTGAGCGTACGGGTTAGGATTATGGGACGGGTGAGGGGAAGGCTTCGGGGAAGGGTTAGGGTTAGGGTTCGGGCTAGGGTTAGGGTTATGGGACGGGGATGGTTTAGGGTCCAGTTTAGTGTACGACAAAGGTTTAGGGGGAGCGTAAGTGTGAGGGCGCGGGTTAGTGTGAGCGTACGGGTTAGGATTAGGGGACGGGTGAGGGGAAGGCTTCGGGGAAGGGTTAGGGTTAGGGTTCGGGCTAGGATTAGGGTTAGGGGACGGGGACGGTTTAGGGTCCAGGTGAGGGTACGACAACGGTGTAGGGGGAGCGTACGTGTGAGCGTGAGGGTTAGTGTGAGCGTATGGGTTAGGATTGGGGGACGGGTGAGGGGAAGACTTCAGGGAAGGGTTAGGGTTTGGGCTAGGTTTAGGGGACGGGGATGGGCACGGTTTAGGGTCCAGGTGAGGGTACGACAACGGTTTAGGGGGAGCGTACGTGTGAGGGCGCGGGTTAGTGTGAGCGTACGGGTTAGGATTAGGGGACGGGTGAGGGGAAGTCTTCGGGGAAGGGTTAGGTTTAGGGTTCCGGCTAGGGTTAGGGTTAGGGGACGGGGACGGTTTAGGGTACAGGTGAGGGTACGACAACGGTTTAGGGGGAGCGTACGTGTGAGGGCGCGGGTTAGTGTGAGCGTACGGGTTAGGATTAGGGGACGGGTGAGGGGAAGGCTTCGGGGAAGGGTTAGGGTTAGGGTTCAGGCTAGGGTTAGGGTTAGGGTTAGGGGACGGTTTAGTGTCCAGGTGAGGGTACGACAACGGTTTAGGGGGAGCGTACGTGTGAGGGCGTGGGTTAGTGTGAGCGTACGGGTTAGGATTAGGGGACGGGTGAGGGGAAGGCTTCGGGGAAGGGTTAGGGTTAAGGGACGGGGACGGTTTACGGTCCAGATGAGGATACGACAACGGTTTAGGGGGAGCGTACGTGTGACGGCACGGGTTAGTGTGAGCGTACGGGTTAGGTTTAGGGGACGGGTGAGGGGAAGGCTTCGGCGAAGGGTTAGGGTTAGGGTTCGGGCTAGGGTTAGGTTTAGGGGACGGGGACGGTTTAGGGTCAAGGTGAGCGTACGACAAAGGTTTAGGGGGAGCGTACGTGTGAAGACGTGGGTTAGTGTGAGCGTATGGGTTAGGATTAGGGGAAGGGTGAGGGGAAGACTTCAGGGAAGGGTTAGGGTTCGGGCTAGGGTTATGGTTAGGTGACGGGTACGGTTTCGGGTCCAGGTGAGGGTACGACAATGGTTTAGGGGGAGCGTACATGTGAGGGCGTGGGTTAGTGTGAGCGTACGGGTTAGGATTAGGGGACGGGTGAGGGGAAGGCTTCGGGGAAGGGTTATGGTTAGGGTTCGGGCTAGGGTTAGTGGACGGGGACGGGGACGGTTTGGGGTCCAGGTGAGGGTACGACAATGCTTTAGGGGAAGCGTACGTGTGAGGGAGCGGGTTAGCGAGAGCGTACAGGTTAGGATTAGGCGACGGGTGAGCGTCAGGCTTCGGGGAAGGGTTAGGTTTAGGGTTCGCGGTAGGGTTAGAGTTAGGAGATGGGGACGGTTTAGGGTACAGCTGAGGGTACGACAACGCTTTAGGGGGAGCGTACGTGTGAGAACGCGGGATAGTGTGAGCGTACAGTTTAGGATTAGGGGACGGGTGAGGGGAAGGCTTCGGGGAAGGGTTAGGGTTAGGGTTCGGGCTAAGGTTAGGGTTAGGGGACGGGGATGGTTTAGGGTCCAGGTTAGGGTACGACAATGGTTTAGGCGGAGCGTACCTGTGAGGGCGCGGGTTAGTGTGAGCGAACGGGTTAGGATTAGGGCACGGGTAAGGGGAAGGCTTGGGGAAGGGTTAGGGTTAGGGTTCGGGCTAGGATTAGGGTTAGGGGACGGGGACGGTTTAGGGTCCAGGTGAGGGTACAACAATGGTTTAGGGGGAGCGTACGTGTGAGCGTGAGGGTTAGTGTAAGCGTATCGGTTAGGATTAGGGGACGGATGAGGGGAAGGCTTCAGGGAAGGGTTAGGGTTCGGGCTAGGGTTAGGGTTAGGGGACAGGGACGGTTTAGGGTCCAGGTGAGGGTACGACAACGGTTTAGGGGGAGCGTACGTGTGAGGGCGCTGGTTAATGTGTGCGTACGGGTTAGGATTAGGGGACGGGTGAGGGGAAGGCTTCGGGGAAGGGTTAGGGTTAGGGTTCGGGCTAGGGTTAGGTGACGGGGATTGGGACGTTTTAAGGTCCAGGTGAGGGTACGACAACGGTTTAGGGGGAGCGTACGTGTGAGGGCGCGGGTTAGTGTGAGCGTACGGGTTATGATTAGGGGACGTGTGAGGGGAAGGCTTCGGGGAAGTGTTAGGTTTAGGGTTCCGGCTAGGGTTAGGGTTAGGGGACGGGGACGGTTTAGGGTCCAGGTGAGGGTACGACAACGGTTTAGGGGGAGCGTACGTGTGAGGGCGCGGGTCAGTGTGAGCGTACGGGTTAGGATTAGGGGACGGGTGAGGGGAAGGCTTCGGGGAAGGGTTAGGGTTAGGGTTCGGGCTAGGGTTAGGGGACGGGGACGGGGACGGTTTGGGGTCCAGGTGAGGGTACGACAATGCTTTAGGGGGAGCGTACGTGTGAGGGCGCGGGTTAGCGAGAGCGTACAGGTTAGGATTAGGCGACGGGTGAGAGTCAGGCTTCGGGGAACGGTTAGGGTTAGGGTTCGCGGTAGGGTTACAGTTAGGAGACGGGGACGGTTTAGGGTACAGCTGAGGGTACCACAACGCTTTAGGGGGAGCGTACGTGTGAGAACGCGGGTTAGCGTTAGAGTGCGGGTTAGGATTAGGGGACGGGTTAGATTCAGGCTTCGGGAAGGGTTAGGTTTAGGGTTCGGTCTAGGGTTAGGTTTAGGGTATGGGGACGGTTTAGTGTCCAGCTGAGTGTACAACAACGCTTTAGGTGTAGCGTAAGTGTTAGGGCGTGGATTAGCGTGAGCGTATGGGTTAGGATTCGGGGACGTGTTGGATCAGGCTTCGGGGAAATGTTAGGCTTAGGTTTTGGTCTAGGTTTAGGGTTAGGGGACGGGGACGGTTTAGGGTCCAGGTGAGGGTACGACAACGGTTTAGGAGGAGCGTACGTGTGAGGGCGCGGGTTAGTGTGAGCGTACGGGTTAGGATTATGGGACGGGTGAGGGGAAGGCTTCGGGGAAGTGTTAGGGTTAGGGTTCGGGCTAGGGTTAGGGTTATGGGACGGGGATGGTTTAGGGTCCAGTTGAGTGTACGACAAAGGTTTAGGGGGAACATAAGTGTGAGGGCGCGGGTTAGTGTGAGCGTACGGGTTAGGATTAGGGGACGGGTGAGGGGAAGGCTTCGGGGAAGGGTTAGGGTTAGGGTTCGGGCTAGGATTAGGGTTAGGGGACGGGGACGGTTTAGGGTCCAGGTGAGGGTACGACAACGGTGTAGGGGGAGTGTACGTGTGAGCGTGAGGGTTAGTGTGAGCGTATGGGTTAGGATTGGGGGACGGGTGAGGGGAAGACTTCAGGGAAGGGTTAGGGTTTGGGCTAGGTTTAGGGGACGGGGATGGGCACGGTTTAGGGTCCAGGTGAGGGTACGACAACGGTTTAGGGGGAGCGTACGTGTGAGGGCGCGGGTTAGTGTGAGCGTACGGGTTAGGATTAGGGGACGGGTGAGGGGAAGTCTTCGGGGAAGGGTTAGGTTAAGGGTTCCGGCTAGGGTTAGGGTTAGGGGACGGGGACGGTTTAGGGTACAGGTGAGGGTACGACAACGGTTTAGGGGGAGCGTACGTGTGAGGGCGCGGGTTAGTGTGAGCGTACGGGTTAGGATTAGGGGACGGGTGAGGGGAAGGCTTCGGGGAAGGGTTAGGGTTAGGGTTCAGGCTAGGGTTAAGGTTAGGGTTAGGGGACGGTTTAGTGTCCAGGTGAGGGTACGACAACGGTTTAGGGGGAGCGTACGTGTGAGGGCGCGGGTTAGTGTGAGCGTACGGGTTAGGATTAGGGGACGGGTGAGGGGAAGGCTTCGGGGAAGGGTTAGGGTTAAGGGACGGGGACGGTTTACGGTCCAGATGAGGATACGACAACGGTTTAGGGGGAGCGTACGTGTGACGGCACGGGTTAGTGTGAGCGTACGGGTTAGGTTTAGGGGACGGGTGAGGGGAAGGCTTCGGCGAAGGGTTAGGGTTAGGGTTCGGGCTAGGGTTAGGTTTAGGGGACGGGGACGGTTTAGGGTCAAGGTGAGCGTACGACAAAGGTTTAGGGGGAGCGTACGTGTGAAGACGTGGGTTAGTGTGAGCGTATGGGTTAGGATTAGGGGAAGGGTGAGGGGAAGACTTCAGGGAAGGGTTAGGGTTCGGGCTAGGGTTATGGTTAGGGGACGGGTACGGTTTCGGGTCCAGGTGAGTGTACGACAATGGTTTAGGGGGAGCGTACATGTGAGGGCGTGGGTTAGTGTGAGCGTACGGGTTAGGATTAGGGGACGGGTGAGGGGAAGGCTTCGGGGAAGGGTTATGGTTAGGGTTCGGGCTAGGGTTAGTGGACGGGGACGGGGACGGTTTGGGGTCCAGGTGAGGGTACGACAATGCTTTAGGGGAAGCGTACGTGTGAGGGAGCGGGTTAGCGAGAGCGTACAGGTTAGGATTAGGCGACGGGTGAGCGTCAGGCTTCGGGGAAGGGTTAGGGTTAGGGTTCGCGGTAGGGTTAGAGTTAGGAGATGGGGACGGTTTCGGGTACAGCTGAGGGTACGACAACGCTTTAGGGGGAGCGTACGTGTGAGAACGCGGGATAGTGTGAGCGTACAGTTTAGGATTAGGGGACGGGTGAGGGGAAGGCTTCGGGGAAGGGTTAGGGTTAGGGTTCGGGCTAAGGTTAGGGTTAGGGGACGGGGATGGTTTAGGGTCCAGGTTAGGGTACGACAATGGTTTAGGGGGAGCGTACCTGTGAGGGCGCGGGTTAGTGTGAGCGAACGGGTTAGGATTAGGGGACGGGTAAGGGGAAGGCTTGGGGAAGGGTTAGGGTTAGGGTTCGGGCTAGGATTAGGGTTAGGGGACGGGGACGGTTTAGGGTCCAGGTGAGGGTACAACAATGGTTTAGGGGGAGCGTACGTGTGAGCGTGAGGGTTAGTGTAAGCGTATCGGTTAGGATTAGGGGACGGATGAGGGGAAGGCTTCAGGGAAGGGTTAGGGTTCGGGCTAGGGTTAGGGTTAGGGGACAGGGACGGTTTAGGGTCCAGGTGAGGGTACGACAACGGTTTAGGGGGAGCGTACGTGTGAGGGCGCTGGTTAATGTGTGCGTACGGGTTAGGATTAGGGGACGGGTGAGGGGAAGGCTTCGGGGAAGGGTTAGGGTTAGGGTTCGGGCTAGGGTTAGGTGACGGGGATTGGGACGTTTTAAGGTCCAGGTGAGGGTACGACAACGGTTTAGGGGGAGCGTACGTGTGAGGGCGCGGGTTAGTGTGAGCGTACGGGTTAGGATTAGGGGACGGGTGAGGGGAAGGCTTCGGGGAAGTGTTAGGTTTAGGGTTCCGGCTAGGGTTAGGGTTAGGGGACGGGGACGGTTTAGGGTCCAGGTGAGGGTACGACAACGGTTTAGGGGGAGCGTACGTGTGAGGGCGCGGGTCAGTGTGAGCGTACGGGTTAGGATTAGGGGACGGGTGAGGGGAAGGCTTCGGGGAAGGGTTAGGGTTAGGGTTCGGGCTAGGGTTAGGGGATGGGGACGGGGACGGTTTGGGGTCCAGGTGAGGGTACGACAATGCTTTAGGGGGAGCGTACGTGTGAGGGCGCGGGTTAGCGAGAGCGTACAGGTTAGGATTAGGCGACGGGTGAGAGTCAGGCTTCGGGGAACGGTTAGGGTTAGGGTTCGCGGTAGGGTTACAGTTAGGAGACGGGGACGGTTTAGGGTACAGCTGAGGGTACCACAACGCTTTAGGGGGAGCGTACGTGTGAGAACGCGGGTTAGCGTTAGAGTGCGGGTTAGGATTAGGGGACGGGTTAGATTCAGGCTTCGGGAAGGGTTAGGTTTAGGGTTCGGTCTAGGGTTAGGTTTAGGGTATGGGGACGGTTTAGTGTCCAGCTGAGTGTACAACAACGCTTTAGGTGTAGCGTAAGTGTTAGGGCGTGGATTAGCGTGAGCGTATGGGTTAGGATTCGGGGACGTGTTGGATCAGGCTTCGGGGAAATGTTAGGCTTAGGTTTCGGTCTAGGTTTAGGGTTAGGGGACGGGGACGGTTTAGGGTCCAGGTGAGGGTACGACAACGGTTTAGGAGGAGCGTACGTGTGAGGGCGCGGGTTAGTGTGAGCGTACGGGTTAGGATTATGGGACGGGTGAGGGGAAGGCTTCGGGGAAGGGTTAGGGTTAGGGTTCGGGCTAGGGTTAGGGTTATGGGACGGGGATGGTTTAGGGTCCAGTTGAGTGTACGACAAAGGTTTAGGGGGAACATAAGTGTGAGGGCGCGGGTTAGTGTGAGCGTACGGGTTAGGATTAGGGGACGGGTGAGGGGAAGGCTTCGGGGAAGGGTTAGGGTTAGGGTTCGGGCTAGGATTAGGGTTAGGGGACGGGGACGGTTTAGGGTCCAGGTGAGGGTACGACAACGGTGTAGGGGGAGCGTACGTGTGAGCGTGAGGGTTAGTGTGAGCGTATGGGTTAGGATTGGGGGACGGGTGAGGGGAAGACTTCAGGGAAGGGTTAGGGTTTGGGCTAGGTTTAGGGGACGGGGATGGGCACGGTTTAGGGTCCAGGTGAGGGTACGACAACGGTTTAGGGGGAGCGTACGTGTGAGGGCGCGGGTTAGTGTGAGCGTACGGGTTAGGATTAGGGGACGGGTGAGGGGAAGTCTTCGGGGAAGGGTTAGGTTAAGGGTTCCGGCTAGGGTTAGGGTTAGGGGACGGGGACGGTTTAGGGTACAGGTGAGGGTACGACAACGGTTTAGGGGGAGCGTACGTGTGAGGGCGCGGGTTAGTGTGAGCGTACGGGTTAAGATTAGGGGACGGGTGAGGGGAAGGCTTCGGGGAAGGGTTAGGGTTAGGGTTCAGGCTAGGGTTAGGGTTAGGGTTAGGGGACGGTTTAGTGTCCAGGTGAGGGTACGACAACGGTTTAGGGGGAGCGTACGTGTGAGGGCGCGGGTTAGTGTGAGCGTACGGGTTAGGATTAGGGGACGGGTGAGGGGAAGGCTTCGGGGAAGGGTTAGGGTTAAGGGACGGGGACGGTTTACGGTCCAGATGAGGATACGACAACGGTTTAGGGGGAGCGTACGTGTGACGGCACGGGTTAGTGTGAGCGTACGGGTTAGGTTTAGGGGACGGGTGAGGGGAAGGCTTCGGCGAAGGGTTAGGGTTAGGGTTCGGGCTAGGGTTAGGTTTAGGGGACGGGGACGGTTTAGGGTCAAGGTGAGCGTACGACAAAGGTTTAGGGGGAGCGTACGTGTGAAGACGTGGGTTAGTGTGAGCGTATGGGTTAGGATTAGGGGAAGGGTGAGGGGAAGACTTCAGGGAAGGGTTAGGGTTCGGGCTAGGGTTATGGTTAGGGGACGGGTACGGTTTCGGGTCCAGGTGAGTGTACGACAATGGTTTAGGGGGAGCGTACATGTGAGGGCGTGGGTTAGTGTGAGCGTACGGGTTAGGATTAGGGGACGGGTGAGGGGAAGGCTTCGGGGAAGGGTTATGGTTAGGGTTCGGGCTAGGGTTAGTGGACGGGGACGGGGACGGTTTGGGGTCCAGGTGAGGGTACGACAATGCTTTAGGGGAAGCGTACGTGTGAGGGAGCGGGTTAGCGAGAGCGTACAGGTTAGGATTAGGCGACGGGTGAGCGTCAGGCTTCGGGGAAGGGTTAGGGTTAGGGTTCGCGGTAGGGTTAGAGTTAGGAGATGGGGACGGTTTAGGGTACAGCTGAGGGTACGACAACGCTTTAGGGGGAGCGTACGTGTGAGAACGCGGGATAGTGTGAGCGTACAGTTTAGGATTAGGGGACGGGTGAGGGGAAGGCTTCGGGGAAGGGTTAGGGTTAGGGTTCGGGCTAAGGTTAGGGTTAGGGGACGGGGATGGTTTAGGGTCCAGGTTAGGGTACGACAATGGTTTAGGGGGAGCGTACCTGTGAGGGCGCGGGTTAGTGTGAGCGAACGGGTTAGGATTAGGGGACGGGTAAGGGGAAGGCTTGGGGAAGGGTTAGGGTTAGGGTTCGGGCTAGGATTAGGGTTAGGGGACGGGGACGGTTTAGGGTCCAGGTGAGGGTACAACAATGGTTTAGGGGGAGCGTACGTGTGAGCGTGAGGGTTAGTGTAAGCGTATCGGTTAGGATTAGGGGACGGATGAGGGGAAGGCTTCAGGGAAGGGTTAGGGTTCGGGCTAGGGTTAGGGTTAGGGGACAGGGACGGTTTAGGGTCCAGGTGAGGGTACGACAACGGTTTAGGGGGAGCGTACGTGTGAGGGCGCTGGTTAATGTGTGCGTACGGGTTAGGATTAGGGGACGGGTGAGGGGAAGGCTTCGGGGAAGGGTTAGGGTTAGGGTTCGGGCTAGGGTTAGGTGACGGGGATTGGGACGTTTTAAGGTCCAGGTGAGGGTACGACAACGGTTTAGGGGGAGCGTACGTGTGAGGGCGCGGGTTAGTGTGAGCGTACGGGTTAGGATTAGGGGACGGGTGAGGGGAAGGCTTCGGGGAAGTGTTAGGTTTAGGGTTCCGGCTAGGGTTAGGGTTAGGGGACGGGGACGGTTTAGGGTCCAGGTGAGGGTACGACAACGGTTTAGGGGGAGCGTACGTGTGAGGGCGCGGGTCAGTGTGAGCGTACGGGTTAGGATTAGGGGACGGGTGAGGGGAAGGCTTCGGGGAAGGGTTAGGGTTAGGGTTCGGGCTAGGGTTAGGGGACGGGGACGGGGACGGTTTGGGGTCCAGGTGAGGGTACGACAATGCTTTAGGGGGAGCGTACGTGTGAGGGCGCGGGTTAGCGAGAGCGTACAGGTTAGGATTAGGCGACGGGTGAGAGTCAGGCTTCGGGGAACGGTTAGGGTTAGGGTTCGCGGTAGGGTTACAGTTAGGAGACGGGGACGGTTTAGGGTACAGCTGAGGGTACCACAACGCTTTAGGGGGAGCGTACGTGTGAGAACGCGGGTTAGCGTTAGAGTGCGGGTTAGGATTAGGGGACGGGTTAGATTCAGGCTTCGGGAAGGGTTAGGTTTAGGGTTCGGTCTAGGGTTAGGTTTAGGGTATGGGGACGGTTTAGTGTCCAGCTGAGTGTACAACAACGCTTTAGGTGTAGCGTAAGTGTTAGGGCGTGGATTAGCGTGAGCGTATGGGTTAGGATTCGGGGACGTGTTGGATCAGGCTTCGGGGAAATGTTAGGCTTAGGTTTCGGTCTAGGTTTAGGGTTAGGGGACGGGGACGGTTTAGGGTCCAGGTGAGGGTACGACAACGGTTTAGGAGGAGCGTACGTGTGAGGGCGCGGGTTAGTGTGAGCGTACGGGTTAGGATTATGGGACGGGTGAGGGGAAGGCTTCGGGGAAGGGTTAGGGTTAGGGTTCGGGCTAGGGTTAGGGTTATGGGACGGGGATGGTTTAGGGTCCAGTTGAGTGTACGACAAAGGTTTAGGGGGAACATAAGTGTGAGGGCGCGGGTTAGTGTGAGCGTACGGGTTAGGATTAGGGGACGGGTGAGGGGAAGGCTTCGGGGAAGGGTTAGGGTTAGGGTTCGGGCTAGGATTAGGGTTAGGGGACGGGGACGGTTTAGGGTCCAGGTGAGGGTACGACAACGGTGTAGGGGGAGCGTACGTGTGAGCGTGAGGGTTAGTGTGAGCGTATGGGTTAGGATTGGGGGACGGGTGAGGGGAAGACTTCAGGGAAGGGTTAGGGTTTGGGCTAGGTTTAGGGGACGGGGATGGGCACGGTTTAGGGTCCAGGTGAGGGTACGACAACGGTTTAGGGGGAGCGTACGTGTGAGGGCGCGGGTTAGTGTGAGCGTACGGGTTAGGATTAGGGGACGGGTGAGGGGAAGTCTTCGGGGAAGGGTTAGGTTAAGGGTTCCGGCTAGGGTTAGGGTTAGGGGACGGGGACGGTTTAGGGTACAGGTGAGGGTACGACAACGGTTTAGGGGGAGCGTACGTGTGAGGGCGCGGGTTAGTGTGAGCGTACGGGTTAGGATTAGGGGACGGGTGAGGGGAAGGCTTCGGGGAAGGGTTAGGGTTAGGGTTCAGGCTAGGGTTAGGGTTAGGGTTAGGGGACGGTTTAGTGTCCAGGTGAGGGTACGACAACGGTTTAGGGGGAGCGTACGTGTGAGGGCGCGGGTTAGTGTGAGCGTACGGGTTAGGATTAGGGGACGGGTGAGGGGAAGGCTTCGGGGAAGGGTTAGGGTTAAGGGACGGGGACGGTTTACGGTCCAGATGAGGATACGACAACGGTTTAGGGGGAGCGTACGTGTGACGGCACGGGTTAGTGTGAGCGTACGGGTTAGGTTTAGGGGACGGGTGAGGGGAAGGCTTCGGCGAAGGGTTAGGGTTAGGGTTCGGGCTAGGGTTAGGTTTAGGGGACGGGGACGGTTTAGGGTCAAGGTGAGCGTACGACAAAGGTTTAGGGGGAGCGTACGTGTGAAGACGTGGGTTAGTGTGAGCGTATGGGTTAGGATTAGGGGAAGGGTGAGGGGAAGACTTCAGGGAAGGGTTAGGGTTCGGGCTAGGGTTATGGTTAGGGGACGGGTACGGTTTCGGGTCCAGGTGAGTGTACGACAATGGTTTAGGGGGAGCGTACATGTGAGGGCGTGGGTTAGTGTGAGCGTACGGGTTAGGATTAGGGGACGGGTGAGGGGAAGGCTTCGGGGAAGGGTTATGGTTAGGGTTCGGGCTAGGGTTAGTGGACGGGGACGGGGACGGTTTGGGGTCCAGGTGAGGGTACGACAATGCTTTAGGGGAAGCGTACGTGTGAGGGAGCGGGTTAGCGAGAGCGTACAGGTTAGGATTAGGCGACGGGTGAGCGTCAGGCTTCGGGGAAGGGTTAGGGTTAGGGTTCGCGGTAGGGTTAGAGTTAGGAGATGGGGACGGTTTAGGGTACAGCTGAGGGTACGACAACGCTTTAGGGGGAGCGTACGTGTGAGAACGTGGGATAGTGTGAGCGTACAGTTTAGGATTAGGGGACGGGTGAGGGGAAGGCTTCGGGGAAGGGTTAGGGTTAGGGTTCGGGCTAAGGTTAGGGTTAGGGGACGGGGATGGTTTAGGGTCCAGGTTAGGGTACGACAATGGTTTAGGGGGAGCGTACCTGTGAGGGCGCGGGTTAGTGTGAGCGAACGGGTTAGGATTAGGGGACGGGTAAGGGGAAGGCTTGGGGAAGGGTTAGGGTTAGGGTTCGGGCTAGGATTAGGGTTAGGGGACGGGGACGGTTTAGGGTCCAGGTGAGGGTACAACAATGGTTTAGGGGGAGCGTACGTGTGAGCGTGAGGGTTAGTGTAAGCGTATCGGTTAGGATTAGGGGACGGATGAGGGGAAGGCTTCAGGGAAGGGTTAGGGTTCGGGCTAGGGTTAGGGTTAGGGGACAGGGACGGTTTAGGGTCCAGGTGAGGGTACGACAACGGTTTAGGGGGAGCGTACGTGTGAGGGCGCTGGTTAATGTGTGCGTACGGGTTAGGATTAGGGGACGGGTGAGGGGAAGGCTTCGGGGAAGGGTTAGGGTTAGGGTTCGGGCTAGGGTTAGGTGACGGGGATTGGGACGTTTTAAGGTCCAGGTGAGGGTACGACAACGGTTTAGGGGGAGCGTACGTGTGAGGGCGCGGGTTAGTGTGAGCGTACGGGTTAGGATTAGGGGACGGGTGAGGGGAAGGCTTCGGGGAAGTGTTAGGTTTAGGGTTCCGGCTAGGGTTAGGGTTAGGGGACGGGGACGGTTTAGGGTCCAGGTGAGGGTACGACAACGGTTTAGGGGGAGCGTACGTGTGAGGGCGCGGGTCAGTGTGAGCGTACGGGTTAGGATTAGGGGACGGGTGAGGGGAAGGCTTCGGGGAAGGGTTAGGGTTAGGGTTCGGGCTAGGGTTAGGGGACGGGGACGGGGACGGTTTGGGGTCCAGGTGAGGGTACGACAATGTTTTAGGGGGAGCGTACGTGTGAGGGCGCGGGTTAGCGAGAGCGTACAGGTTAGGATTAGGCGACGGGTGAGAGTCAGGCTTCGGGGAACGGTTAGGGTTAGGGTTCGCGGTAGGGTTACAGTTAGGAGACGGGGACGGTTTAGGGTACAGCTGAGGGTACCACAACGCTTTAGGGGGAGCGTACGTGTGAGAACGCGGGTTAGCGTTAGAGTGCGGGTTAGGATTAGGGGACGGGTTAGATTCAGGCTTCGGGAAGGGTTAGGTTTAGGGTTCGGTCTAGGGTTAGGTTTAGGGTATGGGGACGGTTTAGTGTCCAGCTGAGTGTACAACAACGCTTTAGGTGTAGCGTAAGTGTTAGGGCGTGGATTAGCGTGAGCGTATGGGTTAGGATTCGGGGACGTGTTGGATCAGGCTTCGGGGAAATGTTAGGCTTAGGTTTCGGTCTAGGTTTAGGGTTAGGGGACGGGGACGGTTTAGGGTCCAGGTGAGGGTACGACAACGGTTTAGGAGGAGCGTACGTGTGAGGGCGCGGGTTAGTGTGAGCGTACGGGTTAGGATTATGGGACGGGTGAGGGGAAGGCTTCGGGGAAGGGTTAGGGTTAGGGTTCGGGCTAGGGTTAGGGTTATGGGACGGGGATGGTTTAGGGTCCAGTTGAGTGTACGACAAAGGTTTAGGGGGAACATAAGTGTGAGGGCGCGGGTTAGTGTGAGCGTACGGGTTAGGATTAGGGGACGGGTGAGGGGAAGGCTTCGGGGAAGGGTTAGGGTTAGGGTTCGGGCTAGGATTAGGGTTAGGGGACGGGGACGGTTTAGGGTCCAGGTGAGGGTACGACAACGGTGTAGGGGGAGCGTACGTGTGAGCGTGAGGGTTAGTGTGAGCGTATGGGTTAGGATTGGGGGACGGGTGAGGGGAAGACTTCAGGGAAGGGTTAGGGTTTGGGCTAGGTTTAGGGGACGGGGATGGGCACGGTTTAGGGTCCAGGTGAGGGTACGACAACGGTTTAGGGGGAGCGTACGTGTGAGGGCGCGGGTTAGTGTGAGCGTACGGGTTAGGATTAGGGGACGGGTGAGGGGAAGTCTTCGGGGAAGGGTTAGGTTAAGGGTTCCGGCTAGGGTTAGGGTTAGGGGACGGGGACGGTTTAGGGTACAGGTGAGGGTACGACAACGGTTTAGGGGGAGCGTACGTGTGAGGGCGCGGGTTAGTGTGAGCGTACGGGTTAGGATTAGGGGACGGGTGAGGGGAAGGCTTCGGGGAAGGGTTAGGGTTAGGGTTCAGGCTAGGGTTAGGGTTAGGGTTAGGGGACGGTTTAGTGTCCAGGTGAGGGTACGACAACGGTTTAGGGGGAGCGTACGTGTGAGGGCGCGGGTTAGTGTGAGCGTACGGGTTAGGATTAGGGGACGGGTGAGGGGAAGGCTTCGGGGAAGGGTTAGGGTTAAGGGACGGGGACGGTTTACGGTCCAGATGAGGATACGACAACGGTTTAGGGGGAGCGTACGTGTGACGGCACGGGTTAGTGTGAGCGTACGGGTTAGGTTTAGGGGACGGGTGAGGGGAAGGCTTCGGCGAAGGGTTAGGGTTAGGGTTCGGGCTAGGGTTAGGTTTAGGGGACGGGGACGGTTTAGGGTCAAGGTGAGCGTACGACAAAGGTTTAGGGGGAGCGTACGTGTGAAGACGTGGGTTAGTGTGAGCGTATGGGTTAGGATTAGGGGAAGGGTGAGGGGAAGACTTCAGGGAAGGGTTAGGGTTCGGGCTAGGGTTATGGTTAGGGGACGGGTACGGTTTCGGGTCCAGGTGAGTGTACGACAATGGTTTAGGGGGAGCGTACATGTGAGGGCGTGGGTTAGTGTGAGCGTACGGGTTAGGATTAGGGGACGGGTGAGGGGAAGGCTTCGGGGAAGGGTTATGGTTAGGGTTCGGGCTAGGGTTAGTGGACGGGGACGGGGACGGTTTGGGGTCCAGGTGAGGGTACGACAATGCTTTAGGGGAAGCGTACGTGTGAGGGAGCGGGTTAGCGAGAGCGTACAGGTTAGGATTAGGCGACGGGTGAGCGTCAGGCTTCGGGGAAGGGTTAGGGTTAGGGTTCGCGGTAGGGTTAGAGTTAGGAGATGGGGACGGTTTAGGGTACAGCTGAGGGTACGACAACGCTTTAGGGGGAGCGTACGTGTGAGAACGTGGGATAGTGTGAGCGTACAGTTTAGGATTAGGGGACGGGTGAGGGGAAGGCTTCGGGGAAGGGTTAGGGTTAGGGTTCGGGCTAAGGTTAGGGTTAGGGGACGGGGATGGTTTAGGGTCCAGGTTAGGGTACGACAATGGTTTAGGGGGAGCGTACCTGTGAGGGCGCGGGTTAGTGTGAGCGAACGGGTTAGGATTAGGGGACGGGTAAGGGGAAGGCTTGGGGAAGGGTTAGGGTTAGGGTTCGGGCTAGGATTAGGGTTAGGGGACGGGGACGGTTTAGGGTCCAGGTGAGGGTACAACAATGGTTTAGGGGGAGCGTACGTGTGAGCGTGAGGGTTAGTGTAAGCGTATCGGTTAGGATTAGGGGACGGATGAGGGGAAGGCTTCAGGGAAGGGTTAGGGTTCGGGCTAGGGTTAGGGTTAGGGGACAGGGACGGTTTAGGGTCCAGGTGAGGGTACGACAACGGTTTAGGGGGAGCGTACGTGTGAGGGCGCTGGTTAATGTGTGCGTACGGGTTAGGATTAGGGGACGGGTGAGGGGAAGGCTTCGGGGAAGGGTTAGGGTTAGGGTTCGGGCTAGGGTTAGGTGACGGGGATTGGGACGTTTTAAGGTCCAGGTGAGGGTACGACAACGGTTTAGGGGGAGCGTACGTGTGAGGGCGCGGGTTAGTGTGAGCGTACGGGTTAGGATTAGGGGACGGGTGAGGGGAAGGCTTCGGGGAAGTGTTAGGTTTAGGGTTCCGGCTAGGGTTAGGGTTAGGGGACGGGGACGGTTTAGGGTCCAGGTGAGGGTACGACAACGGTTTAGGGGGAGCGTACGTGTGAGGGCGCGGGTCAGTGTGAGCGTACGGGTTAGGATTAGGGGACGGGTGAGGGGAAGGCTTCGGGGAAGGGTTAGGGTTAGGGTTCGGGCTAGGGTTAGGGGACGGGGACGGGGACGGTTTGGGGTCCAGGTGAGGGTACGACAATGTTTTAGGGGGAGCGTACGTGTGAGGGCGCGGGTTAGCGAGAGCGTACAGGTTAGGATTAGGCGACGGGTGAGAGTCAGGCTTCGGGGAACGGTTAGGGTTAGGGTTCGCGGTAGGGTTACAGTTAGGAGACGGGGACGGTTTAGGGTACAGCTGAGGGTACCACAACGCTTTAGGGGGAGCGTACGTGTGAGAACGCGGGTTAGCGTTAGAGTGCGGGTTAGGATTAGGGGACGGGTTAGATTCAGGCTTCGGGAAGGGTTAGGTTTAGGGTTCGGTCTAGGGTTAGGTTTAGGGTATGGGGACGGTTTAGTGTCCAGCTGAGTGTACAACAACGCTTTAGGTGTAGCGTAAGTGTTAGGGCGTGGATTAGCGTGAGCGTATGGGTTAGGATTCGGGGACGTGTTGGATCAGGCTTCGGGGAAATGTTAGGCTTAGGTTTCGGTCTAGGTTTAGGGTTAGGGGACGGGGACGGTTTAGGGTCCAGGTGAGGGTACGACAACGGTTTAGGAGGAGCGTACGTGTGAGGGCGCGGGTTAGTGTGAGCGTACGGGTTAGGATTATGGGACGGGTGAGGGGAAGGCTTCGGGGAAGGGTTAGGGTTAGGGTTCGGGCTAGGGTTAGGGTTATGGGACGGGGATGGTTTAGGGTCCAGTTGAGTGTACGACAAAGGTTTAGGGGGAACATAAGTGTGAGGGCGCGGGTTAGTGTGAGCGTACGGGTTAGGATTAGGGGACGGGTGAGGGGAAGGCTTCGGGGAAGGGTTAGGGTTAGGGTTCGGGCTAGGATTAGGGTTAGGGGACGGGGACGGTTTAGGGTCCAGGTGAGGGTACGACAACGGTGTAGGGGGAGCGTACGTGTGAGCGTGAGGGTTAGTGTGAGCGTATGGGTTAGGATTGGGGGACGGGTGAGGGGAAGACTTCAGGGAAGGGTTAGGGTTTGGGCTAGGTTTAGGGGACGGGGATGGGCACGGTTTAGGGTCCAGGTGAGGGTACGACAACGGTTTAGGGGGAGCGTACGTGTGAGGGCGCGGGTTAGTGTGAGCGTACGGGTTAGGATTAGGGGACGGGTGAGGGGAAGTCTTCGGGGAAGGGTTAGGTTAAGGGTTCCGGCTAGGGTTAGGGTTAGGGGACGGGGACGGTTTAGGGTACAGGTGAGGGTACGACAACGGTTTAGGGGGAGCGTACGTGTGAGGGCGCGGGTTAGTGTGAGCGTACGGGTTAGGATTAGGGGACGGGTGAGGGGAAGGCTTCGGGGAAGGGTTAGGGTTAGGGTTCAGGCTAGGGTTAGGGTTAGGGTTAGGGGACGGTTTAGTGTCCAGGTGAGGGTACGACAACGGTTTAGGGGGAGCGTACGTGTGAGGGCGCGGGTTAGTGTGAGCGTACGGGTTAGGATTAGGGGACGGGTGAGGGGAAGGCTTCGGGGAAGGGTTAGGGTTAAGGGACGGGGACGGTTTACGGTCCAGATGAGGATACGACAACGGTTTAGGGGGAGCGTACGTGTGACGGCACGGGTTAGTGTGAGCGTACGGGTTAGGTTTAGGGGACGGGTGAGGGGAAGGCTTCGGCGAAGGGTTAGGGTTAGGGTTCGGGCTAGGGTTAGGTTTAGGGGACGGGGACGGTTTAGGGTCAAGGTGAGCGTACGACAAAGGTTTAGGGGGAGCGTACGTGTGAAGACGTGGGTTAGTGTGAGCGTATGGGTTAGGATTAGGGGAAGGGTGAGGGGAAGACTTCAGGGAAGGGTTAGGGTTCGGGCTAGGGTTATGGTTAGGGGACGGGTACGGTTTCGGGTCCAGGTGAGTGTACGACAATGGTTTAGGGGGAGCGTACATGTGAGGGCGTGGGTTAGTGTGAGCGTACGGGTTAGGATTAGGGGACGGGTGAGGGGAAGGCTTCGGGGAAGGGTTATGGTTAGGGTTCGGGCTAGGGTTAGTGGACGGGGACGGGGACGGTTTGGGGTCCAGGTGAGGGTACGACAATGCTTTAGGGGAAGCGTACGTGTGAGGGAGCGGGTTAGCGAGAGCGTACAGGTTAGGATTAGGCGACGGGTGAGCGTCAGGCTTCGGGGAAGGGTTAGGGTTAGGGTTCGCGGTAGGGTTAGAGTTAGGAGATGGGGACGGTTTAGGGTACAGCTGAGGGTACGACAACGCTTTAGGGGGAGCGTACGTGTGAGAACGTGGGATAGTGTGAGCGTACAGTTTAGGATTAGGGGACGGGTGAGGGGAAGGCTTCGGGGAAGGGTTAGGGTTAGGGTTCGGGCTAAGGTTAGGGTTAGGGGACGGGGATGGTTTAGGGTCCAGGTTAGGGTACGACAATGGTTTAGGGGGAGCGTACCTGTGAGGGCGCGGGTTAGTGTGAGCGAACGGGTTAGGATTAGGGGACGGGTAAGGGGAAGGCTTGGGGAAGGGTTAGGGTTAGGGTTCGGGCTAGGATTAGGGTTAGGGGACGGGGACGGTTTAGGGTCCAGGTGAGGGTACAACAATGGTTTAGGGGGAGCGTACGTGTGAGCGTGAGGGTTAGTGTAAGCGTATCGGTTAGGATTAGGGGACGGATGAGGGGAAGGCTTCAGGGAAGGGTTAGGGTTCGGGCTAGGGTTAGGGTTAGGGGACAGGGACGGTTTAGGGTCCAGGTGAGGGTACGACAACGGTTTAGGGGGAGCGTACGTGTGAGGGCGCTGGTTAATGTGTGCGTACGGGTTAGGATTAGGGGACGGGTGAGGGGAAGGCTTCGGGGAAGGGTTAGGGTTAGGGTTCGGGCTAGGGTTAGGTGACGGGGATTGGGACGTTTTAAGGTCCAGGTGAGGGTACGACAACGGTTTAGGGGGAGCGTACGTGTGAGGGCGCGGGTTAGTGTGAGCGTACGGGTTAGGATTAGGGGACGGGTGAGGGGAAGGCTTCGGGGAAGTGTTAGGTTTAGGGTTCCGGCTAGGGTTAGGGTTAGGGGACGGGGACGGTTTAGGGTCCAGGTGAGGGTACGACAACGGTTTAGGGGGAGCGTACGTGTGAGGGCGCGGGTCAGTGTGAGCGTACGGGTTAGGATTAGGGGACGGGTGAGGGGAAGGCTTCGGGGAAGGGTTAGGGTTAGGGTTCGGGCTAGGGTTAGGGGACGGGGACGGGGACGGTTTGGGGTCCAGGTGAGGGTACGACAATGTTTTAGGGGGAGCGTACGTGTGAGGGCGCGGGTTAGCGAGAGCGTACAGGTTAGGATTAGGCGACGGGTGAGAGTCAGGCTTCGGGGAACGGTTAGGGTTAGGGTTCGCGGTAGGGTTACAGTTAGGAGACGGGGACGGTTTAGGGTACAGCTGAGGGTACCACAACGCTTTAGGGGGAGCGTACGTGTGAGAACGCGGGTTAGCGTTAGAGTGCGGGTTAGGATTAGGGGACGGGTTAGATTCAGGCTTCGGGAAGGGTTAGGTTTAGGGTTCGGTCTAGGGTTAGGTTTAGGGTATGGGGACGGTTTAGTGTCCAGCTGAGTGTACAACAACGCTTTAGGTGTAGCGTAAGTGTTAGGGCGTGGATTAGCGTGAGCGTATGGGTTAGGATTCGGGGACGTGTTGGATCAGGCTTCGGGGAAATGTTAGGCTTAGGTTTCGGTCTAGGTTTAGGGTTAGGGGACGGGGACGGTTTAGGGTCCAGGTGAGGGTACGACAACGGTTTAGGAGGAGCGTACGTGTGAGGGCGCGGGTTAGTGTGAGCGTACGGGTTAGGATTATGGGACGGGTGAGGGGAAGGCTTCGGGGAAGGGTTAGGGTTAGGGTTCGGGCTAGGGTTAGGGTTATGGGACGGGGATGGTTTAGGGTCCAGTTGAGTGTACGACAAAGGTTTAGGGGGAACATAAGTGTGAGGGCGCGGGTTAGTGTGAGCGTACGGGTTAGGATTAGGGGACGGGTGAGGGGAAGGCTTCGGGGAAGGGTTACGGTTAGGGTTCGGGCTAGGATTAGGGTTAGGGGACGGGGACGGTTTAGGGTCCAGGTGAGGGTACGACAACGGTGTAGGGGGAGCGTACGTGTGAGCGTGAGGGTTAGTGTGAGCGTATGGGTTAGGATTGGGGGACGGGTGAGGGGAAGACTTCAGGGAAGGGTTAGGGTTTGGGCTAGGTTTAGGGGACGGGGATGGGCACGGTTTAGGGTCCAGGTGAGGGTACGACAACGGTTTAGGGGGAGCGTACGTGTGAGGGCGCGGGTTAGTGTGAGCGTACGGGTTAGGATTAGGGGACGGGTGAGGGGAAGTCTTCGGGGAAGGGTTAGGTTAAGGGTTCCGGCTAGGGTTAGGGTTAGGGGACGGGGACGGTTTAGGGTACAGGTGAGGGTACGACAACGGTTTAGGGGGAGCGTACGTGTGAGGGCGCGGGTTAGTGTGAGCGTACGGGTTAGGATTAGGGGACGGGTGAGGGGAAGGCTTCGGGGAAGGGTTAGGGTTAGGGTTCAGGCTAGGGTTAGGGTTAGGGTTAGGGGACGGTTTAGTGTCCAGGTGAGGGTACGACAACGGTTTAGGGGGAGCGTACGTGTGAGGGCGCGGGTTAGTGTGAGCGTACTGGTTAAGATTAGGGGACGGTTGAGGGGAAGGCTTCGGGGAAGGGTTAGGGTTAGGGTTCGGGCTAGGGTTAGGGTTAGGCGACGGGGATGATTTAGGGTCCAGGTGAGGGTACGACAACGGTTTAGGGGGAGCGCACGTGTGAGGGCGCGGGTTAGTGTGAGCGTACGGGTTAGGATTAGGGGACGGGTGAGGGGAAGGCTTTGGGGAAGTGTTAGGGTTAGGGTTCGGGCTAGGGTTAGGGTTAGGGGACGGGGACGGTTTAGGGTCCAGGTGAGGGTACGACAATGGTTTAGGGGGAGCGTACGTGTGAGCGTGAGGGTTAGTGTGAGCGTATCGGTTAGGATTAGGGGACGGATGAGGGGAAGGCTTCACGGAAGTGTTAGGGTTCGGGCTACGGTTAGGGTTAGGGGACGGGGACGGTTTAGGGTCCAGGTGAGGGTACGACAACGGTTTAGGGGGAGCGTACGTGTGAGGGCGCTGGTTAATGTGAGCGTACGTGATAGGATTAGGGTACGGGTGTGGGTCAGGCTTCGGGGAACGGTTCGGGTTATGGTTCGGGCTAGGGTTAGGGTTAGGGGACGGGGACGGTTTAGGTTCCAGGTGAGGGTACGACAACGCTTTAGGGGAAACGTACGTGTGAGGTCGCGGGTTAGTGTGAGCGTACGGGTTAGGATTAGGGGACCGTTGAGGGTCAGGATTCAGGGAAGGTTTAGGGTTAGGGTTCAGTCTAGGGTTAGGGTTAGGGGACGGGGACGGTTTAGGGTCCAGGTGAGGGTACGACAACGCTTTAGGGGGAGCGTACGTGTGAGGGCGTGCGTGAGTGTTAGCGTACGGGTTAGGATTAGGGGACGGGTGAGGGTCAGGTTTCGTTTAAGGGTTAGGGTTAGGGTTCGTCCTAGGTTTAGGGTTAGGGGACGGGGACGGTTGAGGGTCCAGGTGAGGGTATGACAACGCTTTAGGGGTAGCGTAGTTGTGAGAGCGCGGGTCAGTGTTAGCGTACTTGTGAGGATTAGGGGACGGGTGAGGGTCAGGCTTCGGGGAAGGGTTAGGGTTAGGGATCGGGCTAGGTTTAGGGTTAGGGGACCGGGACGGTTTAGGGTCCAGGTGAGGGTACGACAACGCTTTAGCGTGAGCGTACGTTTGAGGGCGTGGGTTAGTTTTAGCGTACGGTTTAGGATTAGGGGACGGGTGAGGGTCAGGATTCGGGGAAGTGTTAGGGTTAGGTTTCGGGCTAGGGTTAGGGGACGGGGACTGGGACGGTTGAGGGTCCAAGTTAGGGTATGACAACACTTCAGGGGTAGTGTACTTGTGAGGGCGCATGTCAGTGTTAGCGTACAGGTTAGGATTAGGGGACAGGTGAGGGTCAGGCTTCGGGGAAGTGTTAGGGTTAGGGATCAGGCTAGGGTTAAGGTTAGGGGACCGGGACGGTTTAGGGATCATGTGAGGTTACGAGAACGCTTTAGGGGGAGCGTACGTGTGAGAGCGCGGGTTAGTGTTAGCGTACGGGTTAGGATTAGGGGACGGGTGAGTGTCAGGATTCGGGGAAGGGTTAAGGTTAGGGTTCGGCCTAGGGTTAGGGTTAGGGGACGGGGACGGTTTAGGGTCCAGGTGAGGGTATGACAACGCTTTAGATGGAGCGTACGTGTGAGGGCGCGTGTTAGTGTTAGCGTACGGATTAGGATTAAGGGACAGGTGAGTGTCAGGCTTCGGGGAATCGTTAGGGTTAGGGTTCGGGCTAGGGTTAGGTTTAGGAGATGGTGACGGTTTAGGGTCCAAGTGAGGGTACGACAATGCTTTAGGTGTAGCATACGTGTGAGGGAGCGGATTAGCGTTAGCGTACGTTTTAGGATTAGGGGACGTGTTGGGTCAGGCTTCGGGGAAGGGTCAGGCTTAGGTTTCGGTCTAGGGTTAGGGTTAGGAGAAGGGGATGGTTGAGGGTCCAGGTGAGGGTACGACAACGCTTTAGGGGCAGCGTACGTGTGAGGGCATGGGTTAGTTTGAGCGTACGGCTTACGATTATGGGACGGGTGAGGGGAAGGCTTCGGGGAAGTGTTAGGGTTAGGGTTCGGGCTAGGGTTAGGGTTAGGGGACGGGGACGGTTTAGGGTCCAGGTGAGGGTATGACAACGCTTTATGGGGAGGGTATGTGTGAGGGCGCCGGTTAGTGTTTGCGTACGAGTAAGGATTAGGGGACGGGTGAGGGCCAGGCTTCAGGGAAGTGTTCGGTTTAGGGTTCGGGCTAGGGTTAGTGATAGGGGACGGGGACGGTTTAGGGTCCAGGTGAGGGGACGACAACGCTTTATGGTAACGTATGAGTGAGAGCGCGGGTTAGTGTTAGCGTATGGGTTAGGATTAGGGGATGGGTGAGGGTCAGGCTCGGGGAAGGTTTAGCATTAGGGTTCGGGCTAGGGTTAGGGTTAGTGGACGGGGACGATTTAGGGTCCAGGTGAGTATACGACAACACTTTAGGGGGAGCGTACGTGTGAGGGCGCAGGTTATTGTTAGCGTACGGGTTAGGATTAGGGCACGGGTGAGGTTCAGGCTTCGGGGATGTGTTAGGGTTAGGGACAGGCTAGGGTTAGGGTTAGGGGATGGGGACGGTTTAGGGTACAGGTGAGGGTACGACAACGCTGTAGGGGGAGCGTACGTGTGAGGGCGTGGGTTAGCGTTTGCGTACGGGTGAGGATTAGGGGACGGTTGAGGGTCAGGCTTCGCGGAAGGCTAAGATTTAGGGTTCAGGCTAGGGTTAGGGCTAGGGGACGGGAACGTTTTAGGGTCCAGGTGAGGGTACGACAACGATTTTGGGGGAGCGTACGTGTGAGGGCGTGGGTTAGTGTTAGCGTACGTGATAGGATTAGGGTACGGGTGAGGGTCAGGCTTCGGGGAAGGGTTAGGGTTAGGGTTCGGGCTAAGGTTAGGGTTAGGGGACGAGGACGGTTTAGGGTCCAGGTGAGGGTACGACAATGCTTTAGGGGGAGTGTACGTGTGAGGGCGCGGGTTAGTGTTAGCGTACGGGTGAGGATTAGGGGACGGGTGAGGGTCAGGTTTCGGGGAAGTGTTAGGGTTAGTGTTCGGGCTAGGGTTAGGGTACGGGGACTGGGACAGTTGAGGTTCCAGGTAAGGGTATGACAACGCTTTAGGGGTAGCGTACTTGTGAGGGCGCATATCAGTGTTAGCGTACAGGTTAGGATTAGGGGACGGGTGGAGGTCAGGCTTCGGGGAAGGGTTAGGGTTAGGGATCAGGCTAGGGTTAAGGTTAGGGGACCGGGATGGTTCAGGGTTCTTGTGAGTTTACGACAACGCTTTAGGGGGAGCGTAAGTGTGAGAGCGCAGGTTAGTGTTAGCATACGGGTTAGGATTAGTGGACGGGTGAGGGTCAGGACTCGGGGAAGGGTTAAGGTTAGGGTTCGGCCTAGGGTTAGGGTTAGGTGACGGGGACGGTTTAGGGTCCAGGTGAGGGTACGACAAAGCTTCAGATGGAGCGTACGTGTGAGGGCGCATGTTAGTGTTAGCGTACGGATTACGATTAGGGGACAGGTGAGTGTCAGGCTTCGGGGAATCGTTAGGGTTAGGGTTCGGGCTAGGGTTAGGTTTAGGGGATGGTGACGGTTTAGGGTCCACGTGAGAGAACGACAACGCTGTAGGTTTACCATACGTGTGAGGGAGTGGATTAGCGATAGCGTACGGGTTAGGATTAGGGGACGTGTTGGGTCAGGCTTCGGGGAAGTGTTAGGGTTAGGGTTAGGGCTAGGGTTAGGGTTAGGGGACGGGGACGGTTTAGGGTCCACGTCAGGGTACGACAACGGTTTAGGGGGAACGTACGTGTGAGAGCGCGGGTTAGTGTAAGCGTACGGGTTAGGATTAGGGGACGGGTGAGGGTCATGCTTCCGGGAAGGTTTAGGGTTAGAGTTCGGGATAGGGTTAGGCTTAGGGTTCGGGGACGGTTTAGGGTCCAGGTGAAGGTACGACAACGCTTTAGGGGGAGCGTATGTGTGAGGGCATGGGTTAGCGTTTGCGTACGGGTTAGGATTAGGGGACGGGTGAGGGTCAGGCTTCGGGGAAGGGTTAGGGTTAGGGTTCGGGCTAGGGTTAGGGTTAGGGGACGGGAAAGGTTTAGGGTCCAGGTGAAGGTACGACAACCCTTTAGGGGGAGCGTACGTGTGAGGGCGCGGGTTAGTGTGAGCGTACGGTTAAGGATTAGGGGACGGGTGAGGGGAAGGCTTCGGGAAAGGGTTAGGGTTAGGGTTCGAGCTAGGGTTAGGGTTAGGGAAAGGGGACGGTTTAGGATCCAGGTGAGGGTACGACAACGGTTTAGGGGGAGCGTACGTGTGAGGGTGTGGGTTAGTTTGAGCGTACGGGTTAGGATTAGGGGACGGGTGAGGGGAAGGCTTCGGGGAAGGGTTAGGGTTAGGGTTCGGGCTAGGGTTAGGGGACGGGGACGGGGACGGTTTAGGGTTCAGGTGAGGGTACGACAACGGTTTAGGGGGAGCGTACGTGTGAGGGCGCGGGTTAGTGTGAGCGTACGGGTTAGGATTAGGGGACGTGTGAGAGGAAGGCTTTTGGGAAGGGTTAGGGTTAGGGTGCGGGCTAGGGTTAGGGTTAGGGGAGGGGGACAGTTTAGGGTCCAGGTGAGGGTACGACAACGGTTTAGGGGGAGCGTACATGTGAGGGCACAGGTTAGTGTGAGCGTACGGGTTAGGATTAGGGGACGGGTGAGGGTCTGGCTTCGGGGAAGGGTTAAGGTTAGGGTTCGGGCTAGGGTTAGGGGACGGGGACTGGGACGGTTGAGGGTCCAGGTTAGGGTATGACAATGCTTTAGGGGTAGCGTACTTGTGAGGGCGCATGTCAGTGTTAGCGTACAGGTTAGGATTAGAGGACGGGTGAAGGTCAGGCTTCAGGGAAATGTTAGGGTTAGGGATCGGGCTAGGGTTAAGGTTAGGGGACCGGGACGGTTTAGGGTTCATGCGAGATTACGAGAACGCTTTAGGGGGAGCGTACGTGTGAGAGCGCGGGTTAGTGTTAGCGTACGGGTTAGGATTAGGTGATGGGTGACGGTCAGGATTCGGGGAAGTGTTATGGTTAGGGTTCGGCCTAGGCTTAGGGTTAGGGGACGGGGACGGTTTAGGGTCCAGGTGAGGGTACGACAATGCTTTAGATGGAGCGTACGTGTGAGGGCGCGTGTTAGTGTTAGCGTACGGATTAAGATTAGGGGACGGGTGAGTTTCAGGCTTCGGAGATTCGTTAGGGTTAGGGTTCAGGCTAGGGTTAGGTTTAGGGGAAGGTGACGGTTTAGGGTCCAGGTGAGGGTACGACAACGCTTTAGGTTTAGCATACGTGTGAAGGCGCTGATTAGCGTTAGCGTACGGGTTAGGATTAGGGGACGTGTTGGGTCAGGCTTCGGGGAAGTGTTAGGCTTAGATTTCGGTCTAGGGTTAGGGTTAGGGGAAGGGGATGGTTTAGGGTACAGGTGAGGGTACGACAACGATTTTGGGGGAGCTAACGTGTGAGGGCCTGGGTTAGTTTGAGCGTACGGGTTAGGATTAGGGGAAGGGTGAGGGGAAGGCTTCGGGGAAGGGTTAGGGTTAGGGTTCGGGCTAGGGTTAGGGTTAGGGGATGGGGACAGTTTAGGGTCCAGGTGAGGGTACGACAACAGTTTAGGGGGAGTGTACGTGTGAGGGCGCGGGTTAGTGTGAGCGTACGGGTTAGGATTCGGGGACGGGTGAGGGGAAGGCTTCGGGGAAGGGTTAGGGTTAGGGTTCGGGCTAGGGTTAGGGTTAGGGGACGGGGACGGTTTAGGGTCCAGGTGAGGGTACGACAACGGTTTAGGGGGATCGTACGTGTGAGGGCGTGGGTTAGTGTGAGCATACGGGTTAGGATTAGGGGACGGGTGAGGGGAAGGCTTCGGGGAAGTGTTAGGGTTAGGGTTAGGGCTAGGGTTAGGGTTAGGGGACGGGGATGGTTTAGGGTCCAGGTGACGGTACGACAACGGTTAAGGGGGAGCGTACGTGTGAGGGCGTGGGTTAGTGTGAGCGTACGGTTTAGGATTAGGGGACGGGTGAGGGGAAGGCTTCGGGAAAGTGTTAGGGTTAGGGTTTGGGCTAGGGTTAGGGTTAGGGGACGGGGACGGTTTAGGGTCCAGGTGAGGGTATGACAACGGTTTAGGGGGAGCGTACGTGTTAGGGCATGGCTTAGTTTGAGCGTACAGGTTAGGATTAGGGGACGGGTGAGGGGAAGGCTTCGGGGAAGGGTGAGGGTTAGGGTTCGGGCTAGGGTTAGGGTTAGGGGACGGGGACGGTTTAGGGTCCAGGTGAGGATACGACAACAGTTTAGGGGGAGCGTACATGTGAGGACGCAGGTTAGTGTGAGCGTACGGGTTAGGATTAGGGGACGGGTGAGGGGAAGACTTCGGGGAAGGGTTAGGGTTAGGGTTCGGGCTAGGGTTGGGGTTAGGGGACGGGGACGGTTTAGGGTCCAGGTGAGGGTATGACAACGGTTTACGGGGAGCGTACGTGTGAGGGCGCGGGTTAGTGTGAGCGTACGGGTTAGGATAAGGGGACGGGTGAGGGGAAGGCTTCGGGGTAGGGTTAGGTTTAGGGTTCCGGCTAGGGTTAGGGTTAGGGGACGGGGACGGTTTAGGGTCCAGGTGAGTGTACGACAACGGTTTAGGGGGAGCGTACGTGTGAGGGCGCGGGTTAGTGTGAGCGTACGGGTTAGGATTAGGGGACGGGTGAGGGGAAGGCTGCGGGGAAGGGTTAGGGTTAGGGTTCGGGCTAGGGTTAGGGTTAGGGTTAGGGGACGGTTTAGTGTCCAGGTGTGGGTACGACAACGGTTTAGGGGGAGCGTACGTGTGAGGGCGCGGGTTAGTGTGAGCGTACTGGTTAAGATTAGGGGACGGTTGAGGGGAAGGCTTCGGGGAAGGGTTAGGGTTAGGGTTCGGGCTAGGGTTAGGGTTAGGCGACGGGGACGATTTAGGGTCCAGGTGAGGGTACGACAATGGTTTAGGGGGAGCGCACGTGTGAGGGCGCGGGTTAGTGTGAGCGTACGGGTTAGGATTAGGGGACGGGTGAGGGGAAGGCTTTGGGGAAGGGTTAGGGTTAGGGATCAGGCTAGGGTTAAGGTTAGGGGACCGGAACGGTTCAGGGTTCTTGTGAGTTTACGACAACGCTTTAGGGGGAGCGTAAGTGGGAGAGCGCAGGTTAGTGTTAGCATACGGGTTAGGATTAGGGGACGGGTGAGGGTCAGGACTCGGGGAAGGGTTAAGGTTAGGGTTCGGCCTAGGGTTAGGGTTAGGTGACGGGGACGGTTTAGGGTCCAGGTGAGGGTACGACAAAGCTTCAGATGGAGCGTACGTGTGAGGGCGCATGTTAGTGTTAGCGTACGGATTACGATTAGGGGACAGGTGAGTGTCAGGCTTCGGGGAATCGTTAGGGTTAGGGTTCGGGCTAGGGTTACGTTTAGGGGATGGTGACGGTTTAGGGTCCACGTGAGGGAAGGACAACTCTTTAGGTTTAGCATACGTGTGAGGGAGTGGATTAGCGTTAGCGTACGGGTTAGGATTAGGGGACGTGTTGGGTCAGGCTTCGGGGAAGTGTTAGGGTTAGGGTTAGGGCTAGGGTTAGGGTTAGGGGACGGGGACGGTTTAGGGTCCAGGTGAGGGTACGACAACGGTTTAGGGGGAGCGTACGTGAGAGGGCGCGGGTTAGTGTGAGTGTACAGGTTAGGATTAGGGGACGGGTGAGGGGAAGGCTTCAGGGAAGGGTTAGGGTTAGGGTTCGGGCTAGGGTTAGGGTTAGGGGACGGGCACGGTTTAGGGTCCAGGTGAGGGTACGACAACGGTTTAGGGGGAGCGCACGTGTGAGGGCGTGGGTTAGTGTGAGCGTACGGGTTAGGATTAGGGGACGGGTGAGGTTAAGGCTTTGGGGAAGAGTTAGGGTTAGGGTTCAGACTAGGGTTAGGGTTAGGGGACGGGGACAGTTTAGGGTCAAGGTGAGGGTATGACAACGGTTTAGGGCGAGCGTACGTGTGAGGGCGTGGGTTAGTGTGAGCGTACGGTTAAGGATTAGGGGACGGGTGAGGGGAAGGCTTCGGGAAAGGGTTAGGGTTAGGGTTCGGGCTAGGGTTAGGGTTAGGGAAAGGGGACGGTTTAGGGTCCAGGTGAGGGTACGACAACGGTTTAGGGGGAGCGTACGTGTGAGGGTGTGGGTTAGTTTGAGCGTACGGGTTAGGATTAGTGGACGGGTGAGGGGAAGGCTTCGGGGAAGGGTTAGGGTTAGGGTTCGGGCTAAGGTTAGGGGACGGGGACGGGGACGGTTTAGGGTTCAGGTGAGGGTACGACAACGGTTTAGGGGGAGCGTACGTGTGAGGGCGCGGGTTAGTGTGAGCGTACGGGTTAGGATTAGGGGACGTGTGAGAGGAAGGCTTTTGGGAAGAGTTAGGGTTAGGGTGCGGGCTAAGGTTAGGGTTAGGGGAGGGGGACAGTTTAGGGTCAAGGTGAGGGTACGACAACGGTTTAGGGGGAGCGTACATGTGAGGGCACAGGTTAGTGTGAGCGTACGGGTTAGGATTAGGGGACGGGTGAGGGTCTGGCTTCGGGGAAGGGTTAAGGTTAGGGTTCGGGCTAGGGTTAGGGGAAGGGGACTGGGACGGTTGAGGGTCCAGGTTAGGGTATGACAACGCTTTAGGGGTAGCGTACTTGTGAGGGCGCATGTCAGTGTTAGCGTACAGGTTAGGATTAGAGGACGGGTGAAGGTCAGGCTTCAGGGAAATGTTAGGGTTAGGGATCGGGCTAGGGTTAAGGTTAGGGGACCGGGACGGTTTAGGGTTCATGCGAGATTACGAGAACGCTTTAGGGGGAGCGTACATGTGAGAGCGCGGGTTAGTGTTAGCGTACGGGTTAGGATTAGGTGATGGGTGACGGTCAGGATTTGGGGAAGTGTTATGGTTAGGGTTCGGCCTAGGCTTAGGGTTAGGGGACGGGGACGGTTTAGGGTCCAGGTGAGGGTACGACAACGCTTTAGATGGAGCGTACGTGTGAGGGCGCGTGTTAGTGTTAGCGTACGGATTAAGATTAGGGGACGGTGAGTTTCAGGCTTCGGAGATTCGTTAGGGTTAGGGTTCAGGCTAGGGTTAGGTTTAGGGGAAGGTGACGGTTTAGGGTCCAGGTGAGGGTACGACAACGCTTTAGGTTTAGCATACGTGTGAAGGCGCTGATTAGCGTTAGCGTACGGGTTAGGATTAGGGGACGTGTTGGGTCAGGCTTCGGGGAAGTGTTAGGCTTAGATTTCGGTCTAGGGTTAGGGTTAGGGGAAGGGGATGGTTTAGGGTCCAGGTGAGGGTACGACAACGCTTTTGGGGGAGCGAACGTGTGAGGGCCTGGGTTAGTTTGAGCGTACGGGTTAGGATTAGGGGACGGGTGAGGGGAAGGCTTCGGGGAAGGGTTAGGGTTAGGGTTCGGGCTAGGGTTAGGGTTAGGGGACGGGGACAGTTTAGGGTCCAGGTGAGGGTACGACAACAGTTTAGGGGGAGTGTACGTGTGAGGGCGCGGGTTAGTGTGAGCGTACGGGTTAGGATTCGGGGACGGGTGAGGGGAAGGCTTCGGGGAAGGGTTAGGGTTAGGGTTCGGGCTAGGGTTAGGGTTAGGGGACGGGGACGGTTTAGGGTCCAGGTGAGGGTACGACAACGGTTTAGGGGGATCGTACGTGTGAGGGCGTGGGTTAGTGTGAGCATACGGGTTAGGATTAGGGGACGGGTGAGGGGAAGGCTTCGGGGAAGTGTTAGGGTTAGGGTTAGGGCTAGGGTTAGGGTTAGGGGACGGGGATGGTTTAGGGTCCAGGTGACGGTACGACAACGGTTAAGGGGGAGCGTACGTGTGAGGGCGTGGGTTAGTGTGAGCGTACGGGTTAGGATTAGGGGACGGGTGAGGGGAAGGCTTCGGGAAAGTGTTAGGGTTAGGGTTTGGGCTAGGGTTAGGGTTAGGGGACGGGGACGGTTTAGGGTCCAGGTGAGGGTATGACAACGGTTTAGGGGGAGCGTACGTGTGAGGACGCGGGTTAGTGTGAGCGTACGGGTTAGGATTAGGGGACGGGTGAGGGGAAGGCTTCGGGGAAGGGTTAGTCTTAGGGTTCGGGCTAGGGTTAGGGTTAGGGGAAGGGGATGGTTTGGGGTCCAGGTGAGGGTACGACAAAGGTTTAGGTGGAGCGTACGTGTGAGGGCGCGGGTTAGTGTGAGCGAACGGGTTAGGATCAGGGGACGGGTGAGGGGAAGGCTTGGGGAAGGGTTAGTGTTAGGGTTCGGGTAGGGTCAGGGTTAGGGGACGGGGACGGTTTGGGGTCCAGGTGAGGGTACGACAATGCTTTAGGGGGAGCGTACGTGTGAGGGCGCGGGTTAGCGAGAGCGTACAGGTTAGGATTAGGCGACGGTTGAGAGTCAGGCTTCGGGGAAGGTTTAGGGTTAGGGTTCGCGGTAGGGTTAGAGTTAGGAGACGGGGACGGTTTAAGGTACAGCTGAGGGTACGACAACGCTTTAGGGGGAGCGTACGTGTGAGGGCGCGGATTAGCGTTAGCGTGCGGGTTAGGATTTGGGGACGGGTTAGGTTCAGGCTTCGGGAAGGGTTAGGGTTAGGGTTCGGTCTAGGGTTAGGGTTAGGGGACGGGGACGGTTTAGGGTCCAGGTGAGGGTACGACAAAGCTTTAGGGGAGGGAACGTGTTAGGGGGCGGGTTAGCGTTAGCGTACGTGTTAGGATTAGGGGACGGGTGAGTGTCAGGCTTCTGGGAAGTGTTAGGGTTAGGGTTCGGCCTAGGGTTAGGGTTAGGGGACGGGGACGGTTTAGGGTCCAGGTGAGGGTACGACAACGCTTTAGGGGGACCGTACGGGTGAGGGCACGGGTTAGCGTTAGCGTGCGGGTTAGGATTAGGGAAAGGGTGAGGGTGAGGATTCGGGGAAGGGTTAGGGTTAGGGTTCGGGCTAGGGTTAGGGTTAGGAGACGGGACGATTTAGGTTCCAGGTGAGGATACGACAACGCTTTAGGGAGAGCGTTCGTGTCAGGGTGCGGGTTAGCGTGAGCGTACGTGTTAAGATTAGGGGACGGGTGAGGGTCAGGATTCAGGGAAGTGTTAGGGTTAGGGTTCGGGCTAGGGTTAGGTTTAGGGTATGGGGACGGTTTAGTGTCCAGCTGAGTGTACAACAACGCTTTAGGTGTAGCGTAAGTGTGAGGGCGTGGATTAGCGTGAGCGTACAGGTTAGGATTAGGGGACGTGTTGGGTCAGGGTTCGGGGAAATGTTAGGCTTAGTTTTCGGTTTAGGGTTAGGGGACGGGGACGGTTTAGGGTCCAGGTGAGGGTACGACAACGGTTTAGGAGGAGTGTACGTGTGAGGGCGCGGATTAGTTTGAGCGTACGGGTTAGGATTATGGGACGGGTGAGGGGAAGGCTTCTGGGAAGGGTTAGGGTTAGGGTTCGGGCTAGGGTTAGGGTTAGGGGACGGGGACGGTTTAGGGTCCAGTTGAGGGTACGACAAAGGTTTAGGGGGAGCGTAAGTGTGAGGACGCGGGTTAGTGTGAGCATACGGGTTAGGATTAGGGGACGGGTGAGGGGAAGGTTTCGGGGAAGGGTTAGGGTTAGGGTTCGGGCTAGGATTAGGGTTAGGGGACGGGGACGGTTTAGGGTCCAGGTGAGGTTACGACAACGGTGTAGGGGGAGCGTACGTGTGAGCGTGAGGGTTAGTGTGAGCGTATGGGTTAGGATTGGGGGACGGGTGAGGGGAAGACTTCAGGGAAGGGTTAGGGTTTGGTCTAGGTTTAGGGGACGGGGATGGGCACGGTTTAGGGTACAGGTGAGGGTACGACAACGGTTTAGGGAGAGCGTACGTGTGAGGGCGCGGGTTAGTGTGAGCGTACGGGTTAGGATTAGGGGACGGGTGAGGGGAAGGCTTCGGGGAAGGGTAAGGGTTAGGGGACGGGGACGTTTTAGGGTCCAGGTGAGGGTACGACAACGCTTTAGGGGGAGCGTACGTGTGAGGGCGCGGGTTAGTGTGAGCGTACGGGTG
Organism: Leucopleurus acutus; assembly: GCF_964270905.1. Classification (NCBI taxonomy): domain Eukaryota; kingdom Metazoa; phylum Chordata; class Mammalia; order Artiodactyla; family Delphinidae; genus Leucopleurus; species Leucopleurus acutus. The sequence goes on from NW_028139178.1 coordinate 223,902, forward strand.
AGGATTAGGGGACGGGTGAGGGGATGTCTTCGGGGAAGGGTTAGGGTTAGGGTTCGGGCTAGGGTTAGGGTTAGGGAACGGGGACGGTTTAGGGTGCAGGTGAGGGTACGACAACGGTTTAGGGGGAGCGTACTTGTGAGGGCGCGGGTTAGTGTGAGCGTACGGGTTAGGATTAGGAGACGGGTGAGGGGAAGGCTTCGGGAAAGGGTTATGGTTAAGGTTCGGGCTAGGGTTAGGGTTAGGGGACGGGGACGGTTTAGGGTCCAGGTGAGCGTACGACAACGGTTCAGGGGGATCGTACGTGTGAGGGCATGGGTTAGTCTGAGCGTATGGGTTAGGATTAGGGGACGGGTGAGGGGAAGGCTTCGGGGAAGTGTTAGGGTTAGGGTTCGGGCTAGGGTTAGGGTTTGGGGACAGGGACGGTTTAGGGTCCAGGTGAGGGTACGACAACGGTTTAGGGGGAGCGTACGTGTGAGGACGCGGGTTAGTGTGAGCGTACGGGTTAGGATTAGGGGACGGGTGAGTGGAAGGCTTCGGGGAAGGGTTAGGGTTAGGGTTCGGGCTAGGGTTGGGGTTAGGGGACGGGGACGGTTTAGGGTCCAGGTGAGGGTATGACAACGGTTTACGGGGAGCGTACGTGTGAGGGCGCGGGTTAGTTTGAGCGTACGGGTTAGGATTAGGGGACGGGTGAGGGGAAGGCTTTTGGGAAGTGTTAGGGTTAGGGTGCGGGCTAGGGTTAGGGTTAGGGGACGGGGACGGGTTAGGGTCCAGGTGAGGGTACGACAACGGTTTACGGGGAGCGTACATGTGAGGGCGCGGGTTAGTGTGAGCGTACGGGTTAGGATTAGGGGACGGGTGAGGGTCAGGTTTCGGGGAAGGGTTAGGGTTAGGGTTCGGGCTAGGGTTAGGGGACGGGGACTGGGACGGTTGAGGGTCCAGGTTAGGGTATGACAACGCTCTAGGGGTAGCGTACTTGTGAGGGCGCATGTCAGTTTTAGCGTACAGGTTAGGATTAGGGGACGGGTGAGGGGAAGGCTTCGGGGAAGGGTTAGGGTTAGGGTTCGGGCTATGGTTAGGGTTAGGGGACGGGGATGGTTTATGGTCCAGGTGAGGGTACGACAACGCTTTAGGGGGAGCGTACGTGTGAGGGCGCGGGTTAAGTTGAGCGTACGGGTTAGGATTAGGGGACGGGTGAGGGGAAGGCTTCGGGAAAGGTTTAGGGTTAGGGTTTGGGCTAGGGTTAATGTTAGGGGAAGGGGACGGTTTAGGGTGCAGGTGAGGGTACGACAACGGTTTAGGGGGAGCGTACTTGTGAGGGCGTGGGTTAGTTTGAGCGTACGGGTTAGGATTAGGGGAGGGGTGAGGGGAAGGCTTCGGGGAAGGGTTAGGGTTAGGTTTCGGGCTAGGGTTACGGTTAACGGACGGGGACGGTTTAGGGTCCAGGTGAGGGTACGACAACGGTTTACGGGGAGCGTACGTGTAGGCGTGAGGGTTAGTGTGAGCGTATGGGTTAGGATTAGGGGAAGGGTGAGGGGAAGGCTTCAGGTAAGGGTTAGGGTTCGGGCTAGGGTTAGGGTTAGGGGACGGGGACGGTTTAGGGTCCAGGTGAGGGTATGACAACTGTTTAGGGGGAGGGTACGTGTGAGGGCGCGGGTTTTTGTGAACGTACGGGTTAGGATTAGGGGACGGGTGAGGGGAAGGCTTCAGGGAAGTGTTAGGGTTAGGGTTCGGGCTAGGGTCAAGGTTAGGGGACCGGGACGGTTTAGGGTCCAGGTGAGGGTATGACAACGGTTTAGAGGGAGCGTACGTGTGAGGGCGCGGGTTAGTGTGAGCGTACGGGTTAGGATTAGGGGACGGGTGAGGGGAAGGCTTCGGGGAAAGGTTAGGGTTAGGGTTCGGTCTAGGGTTAGGGTTAGGGGACGGGGACGGTTTAGGGTCCAGGTGAGGGTACGACAACGCTTTAGGGGGAGCGTACGTGTTAGGGCGCGGGTTAGTGTGAGCGTAAGGGTTAGATTTAGGGGACGGGTGAGGGGAAGGCTTCGGGGAAGGGTTAGGGTTCGGGCTAGGGTTAGGGTTAGGGGACGGGGACGATTTAGGATCCAGGTGAGGGTATGACAACGCTTTAGGGGGAGGGTACATGTGAGGGCGCGGGTTAGTGTGAGCGTACAGGTTAGGATTAGGGGACGGGTGAGGGGAAGGCTTCGGGGAAGGGTTAGGGTTAGGGTTCGGGCTAGGATTAGGGTTAGGGGACGTGGACGGTTTAGGGTCCAGGTGAGGGTATGACAACGCTTTAGGGGAAGGGTACGTGTGAGGGCGCGGGTTAGTGTGAGCATACGGGTTCGGATTAGGGGACGGGTGAGGGGAAGGCTTCAGGGAAGTGTTAGGGTTAGGGTTCGGGCTAGGGTTAGGGTTAGGGGACGGGGACGGTTTATGGTCCATGTGAGGGTACGACAACGGTTTAGGGGGAGAGTACGTGTGAGGGCGTGGGTTAGTGTGAGCGTACGGGTTAGGATTAGGGGACGGGTTGGGGAAGGGTTAGGGTTAGGGTTCGGGCTAGGGTTAGGGTTAGGGGACGGGGACGGTTTAGGGTCCAGGTGAGGGTTCGACAACGGTTTACGGGGAGCGTACGTGTGAGGGCGCGGGTTAGTGTGCGCATACGGTTTAGGATTAGGGGACGGGTGAGGGGAAGACTTCGGGGAAGTGTTAGGGTTAGGGTTCGGGCTAGGGTTAGGGTTAGGGAACGGGGACTGTTTAGGGTCCAGGTGAAGGTATGACAACGCTTTAGGGGGAGGGTACGTGTGAGGGCATGGGTTAGTGTGAGCGTACGGGTTAGGATTGGGGACGGGTGAGGGGAAGGCTTCGGGGAAGGGTTAGGGTTAGAGTTCGGGCTAGGGTTACGTTTAGGGGACGGGGACGGTTTAGGGTCAAGGTGAGGGTACGACAACGCTTTAGGGGGAGTGTACGTGTGAGGGCGCGGGTGAGTGTGAGCGTAAGGGTTAGATTTAGGGGACGGGAGAGGGGAAGGCTTCGGGGAGGGGTTAGGTTTAGGGTTCGGGCTACGGTTAGGGTTACGGGACGGGGACGGTTTAGGGTCCAAGTGAGGGTATGACAACGCTTTAGGGGGAGCGTTTATGTGAGGGCGTGGTTTAGTGTGAGCGTACAGTTTAGGATTAGGGGACGGGTTGGGGAAGGGTTAGGGTTAGGGTTCGGGCTAGGGTTAGGGTTAGGGGACGGGGACGGTTTAGGGTCCAGGTGAGGGTACGACAATGCTTTAGGGGGAGCGTACGTGTGAGGGCGCGGTTTAGCGAGAGCGTACTGGTTAGGATTAGGCGACGGTTGACAGTCAGGCTTCGGGGAAGGGTTAGGGTTAGGGTTCGCGGTAGGGTTAGAGTTAGGAGACGGGGACGGTTTAGTGTCCAGGTGAGGGTACGACAACACTTTGGTGGAGCGTACATGTGAGGGTGTGGGTTAGCGTTAGCATACGGGTTAGGATTAGAGGACGGGTGAGGGGAAGGCTTCGGGGAAGGGTTAGGGTTAAGGGACGGGGACGGTTTACGATCCAGATGAGGGTACGACAACGGTTCAGGGGGAGCGTATGTGTGAGGGCGCGGGTTAGTGTGAGCGTACGGGTTAGGATTAGGGGACGGGTGAGGGGAAGGCTTCGGGGAAGGGTTAGGTTTAGGGTTCGGGCTAGGGTTAGGGTTAGGGTACGGGGAAGGTTTAGGGTCACGGTGAGGGTACGACAACGGTTTAGGGGGAGTGTACGTGTGAGGGCGCGGGTTAGTGTGAGCGTACGGGTTAGATTTAGGGGACGGGTGTGGGGAAGGCTTCGGGGAAGGGTTAGGTTTCGGGCTAGGGTTAGGGTTAGGGGAAGGGGACGGTTTAGGGTCCAGGTGAGGGTACGACAACGATATAGTGGGAGTGTACGTGTGAGGGCGTAGGTTAGTGTGAGCGTGCGGGTTAGGATTAGGGTACGGGTGAGGGGAAGGCTTCGCGGAAGTGTTAGGGTTAGGGTTCGAGCTAAGTATAGGGTTAAGAGACGAGGACGGTTTAGGGTCCAGGTGAGGGTACGACAATGCTTTAGGGCGAGCGTACATGTGACGGCGCGGGTTAGTGTGAGCATACGGGTTAGGATTAGGGGACGGGTGAGGGGAAGGCTTCGGGGAAGGGTTAGGGTTAGGGTTCGGGCTAGGGTTAGGGTTAGGGGACGGGGACGGTTTAGGGTCCAAGTGAGGGTAGGACAACGGTTTAGGGGGAGCGTACGTGTGAGGGCGCGGGTTAGTGTGAGCGTACTGGTAAGGATTAGGGGACGGGTGAGGGGAAGGCTTCGGGGAAGGCTTAGGGTTAGGGTTCGGGCTAGGGTTGGGGTTAGGGGACGGGGACGGTTTAGGGTCCAGGTGAGGGTACGACAACGCTTTAGGGGTAGCGTACGTGTGAGGGCACGGGTTAGTGTGAGCGTACGGGTTAGGATTAGGGGATGTGTGAGGGGAAGGCTTCGGGGAAGTGTTAGGGTTAGGGTTCGGTCTAGGGTTAGGGTTAGGGGATGGGGACGGTTTAGGGTCCAGGTGAGGGTACAACAACGCTTTAGGGGGAGCATACGTGTGTGGGCGCGGGTTAGTGTGCACGTACGGGTTAGGATTAGGGGTCGGGTGAGGGGAAGACTTCGTGGAAGAGTTAGGGTTAGGGTTCGGGCTAGGGTTAGGGTTAGGGGACGGGGAGGGTTTAGGGTCCAGGTGAGGGTACGACAACGGTTTAGGGGGAGCGTACGTGTGAGGGCACGGGTTAGTGTCACCGTACGGTTAGGATTAGGGGACGGGTGAGAGGAAGGCTTCGGGGAAGGGTTAGGTTTAGGGTTTGGGCTAGGGTTAGGGTTAGGGGACGGGGAGGGTTTAGGGTCCAGGTGAGGGTACGACAACGGTTTCGGGGGAGCGTACGTGTGAGGGCGTGGGTTAGTGTGAGCGTACGGGTTAGGATTAGGGGAGGGGTGAGGGGAAGGTTTCGGGGAAGGGTTAGGTTTAGGGTTCGGGCTAGGGTAAGGGTTAGGGTACAGGGACGGTTTAGGGTCCAGGTGAGGGTACGACAACGCTTTAGGGGGAGCGTATGTGTGTGGGTGCGGGTTAGTGTGAGCGTACGGGTTAGGATTAGGGGACGGGTGACGGGAAGGCTTCGGGGAAGAATTACGGTTAGGTTTCGGGCTAGGGTTACGGTTAGGGGACGGGGACGCTTTAGGGTCCAGGTGAGGGTATGACAACGCTTTAGGGGGAGGGTACATGTGAGGGCGCGGGGTAGTGTGAGCGTAAGGGTTAGAATTAGGGGACGGGTGAGGGCAAGGCTTCAGGGAAGGGTTAGGGTTAGGGTTCGGGCTAGGGTTAGGGTTAGAGGACGGGGACGGTTTAGGGTCCAGGTGAGGGTACGTCAGCGGTTTAGGGGGAGCGAACGTGTGAGGGCGCGGGTTAGAGTGACCTTACGGGATAGGATTCGGGGACGGGTGAGGGGAAGGCTTCGGGGAAGTGTTAGGGTTAGGGTTCGGGCTACGGTTAGGGTTAGGGGACGGGGACGGTTTAGGGTCCAGGTGAGGGTACGACAACGCTTTAGATGGAGCGTACGTGTCAGGGCGCGGGTTAGTGTGAGCGTACGGGTTAGGATTAGGGGACAGGTGAGTGGAAGGTTTCGGGAAAGTGTTAGGGTTAGGGTTCGGGCTAGGGTTAGGGTTAGGGGATGGGGACGGTTTAGGGTCCAGGTGAGGGTACGACAATGCTTTAGGGGGAGCGTACGTGTGAGGGCGCTGTTTAGCGAGAGCGTACAGGTTAGGATTAGGCGACGGGTGAGAGTCAGGCTTCGGGGAAGGGTTAGGGTTAGGGTTCGCGATAGGGTTAGAGTTAGGAGACGGGGACGGTTTAGTGTCCAGGTGAGGGTACGACAACGCTTTGGTGGAGCGTACATGTGAGGGTGTGGGTTAGCGTTAGCGTACGGGTTAGGATTAGAGGACGGGTGAGGGGAAGGCTTCGGGGAAGGGTTAGGGTTAGGGTTCGGGCTAGGGTTAGTGTTAGGGTACGGGGACGGTTTAGGATCACGGTGAGGGTACGACAACGGTTTAGGGGGAGTGAACGTGTGAGGGCGTGGGTTAGTGTGAGCGTACGGGTTAGATTTAGGGGACGGCTGAGGGGTAGGCTTCGGGGAAGGGTTAGGGTTAGGGTTCGGGCTAGGGTTAGGGTTAGGGGACGGGGACAGTTTAGGGTCCAGGTGAGTTTACGACAACGGTTTAGGGGGAGCGTACGTGTGAGGGCGCGGGTTAGGCTGAGCGTACGGGTTAGGATTAGCGGACGGGTGAGGGGAAGGCTTCGGGGAAGGGTTAGGGTTAGGGTTCGGGCTAGGGTTAGGTTTAGGGGACGGGGACGGTTTAGGGTCAAGGTGAGGGTACGACAACGCTTTAGGGGGAGTGTACGTGTGAGGGCGTGGGTTAGTGTGAGCGTACGAGTTAGGATTAGGGGACGGGTGAGGGGAACGCTTCGCGGAAGGGTTAGGGTTAGGGTTCGGGCTAAGGATAGGGTTAAGAGACGGGGATGGTTTAGGGTCCAGGTGAGGGTACGACAACGCTTTAGGGGTAGCGTACGTGTGAAGGCGTGGGTTAGTGTGAGTGTACGGGTTAGGATTAGGGGATGGGTGAGGGGAAGGCTTCGGGGAAGGGTTAGGGTTAGGGTTCGGTCTAGGGTTAGGGTTAGGGGACGGGGACGGTTTAGGGTCCAGGTGAGGGTACGACAACGCTTTAGGGGGAGCGTACGTGTGTGGGCGCGTGTTAGTGTGACCATAAGGGTTAGGATTAGGGGACGGGTGAGGGGAAGGCTTCGGGGAAGGGTTAGGGTTTTGGTTCGGGCTAGGGTTACGGTTAGGGGACGGGGACGGTTTAGGGTCAAGGTGAGTTTACGACAACGCTTTAGGGGGAGTGTACGTGTGAGGGCGCGGGTTAGTGTGAGCGTAAGGGTTAGATTTAGGGGACGGGTGAGGGGAAGGCTTCGGGGAAGGGTTAGGGTTTGGGCTAGGGTTAGGGTTAGGGGACGGGGACGGTTTAGGGTCCAGGTGAGGGTATGACAACACTTTAGGGGAAGGGTACGTGTGAGGGCGTGGGTTAGTGTGAGCGTACGGGTTAGGATTAGGGGACGGGTGAGGGGAAGGCTTCAGGGAAGTGTTAGGGTTAGGGTTCGTGCTAGGGTTAGGGTTAGGGGACGGGGATTGTTTAGGGTCCAGGTGAGGGTACGACAACGCTCTAGGGGGAGCATACGTGTGAGGGCGCGGGTTAGTGTGAGTGTACGGGTTAGGATTAGGGGACGGGTGAGGGGAAGGCTTCGGGGAAGGGTTAGGGTTAGGGTTCGGGCTAGGGTTAGGGTTAGGGGACGGGGACGGTTTAGGGTCCAGGTGAGAGTACGACAAAGGTTTAAGGGGAGCGTACGTGTGAGGGCGCGGATTAGTGTGAGGGTACGGGATGGGATTAGGGGACGGGTGAGGGGAAGGCTTCGGGGAAGGGTTACGGTTAGGGGACGGGCTAGGTTTAGAGTTAGGGCATGGGGACGGTTTAGGGTCCAGGTGAGGGTACGACAACGGTTTAGGGGGAGAGTACGTGTGAGGGCATGGGTTAGTGTGAGCATACGGGTTAGGATTAGGGGACGGGTGAGGGGAAGGCTTCGGGGAAGGGTTACGCTTAGGGTTCGGGCTAGGGTTAGGGTTAGGGGACGGGGACGGTTTAGGGTCCAGGTGAGGGTACGACAACGGTTTAGGGGGTGCGTACGTGTGAGGGCGTGGGTTAGTGTGAGGGTACGGGTTAGGATTAGGGAACGGGTGAGGGGAAGGCTTCGGGGAAGGGTTAGGGTTAGGGTTCGGGCTAGTGTTAGGGTTAGGGGACGGGGACGGTTTAGGGTCCAGTTGAGGGTACGACAAAGGTTTACAGCAAGCGTACGTGTGAGGGCGCGGGTTAGTGTGCGCGTACGGGTTAGGATTAGGGGACGAGTGAGGGGAAGACTTCGGGGAAGAGTTAGGGTTAGGGTTCGTGCTAGGGTTAGGTTTAGGGGATGGGGACGGTTTAGGGTCCAGATGAGGGTACGACAACGGTTAGGGGGAGCGTACGTGTGAGGGCGTGGGTTAGTGTCACCGTACGGTTAGGATTAGGGGACGGGTGAGAGGAAGGCTTTGGGGAAGGTTTAGGTTTAGGGTTTGCGCTAGGGTTAGGGTTAGGGTACAGGGAGGGTTTAGGGTCCAGGTGAGGGTACGACAACGGTTTCGGGGGAGCGTACGTGTGAGGGCGTGGGTTAGTGTGAGCGTACGGGTTAGGATTAGGGGAGGGGTGAGGGGAAGGTTTCGGGAAAGGGTTAGGGTTAGGGTTCGGGCTAGGGTAAGGGTTAGGGGACAGGGACGGTTTAGGGTCCAGGTGAGGATACGACAAAGCTTTAGGGGGAGCGTACGTGTGAGGGTGCGGGTTAGTGTGAGCGTACGGGTTAGGATTAGGGGACGGGTGAGGGGAAGGCTTCGGGGAAGTATTAAAGTTAGGGTTCGGGCTAGGGTTACGGTTATTGGACGGGGACGCTTTAGGGTCCAGGTGAGGGTATGACAACGCTTTAGGGGGAGGTTACATTTGAGGGCGCGGGTTAGTGTGAGCATAAGGGTTAGGATTAGGGGACGGGTGAGGGGAAGGCTTCAGGGAAGGGTTAGGGTTAGGGTTCGGGCTAGGGTTAGTGTTAGGGGACGGGGACGGTTTAGGGTCCAGGTGAGGGTACGACAACGGTTTAGGGGGAGCGTACGTGTGAGGGCATGGGTTAGTGTGAGCGTACGGGTTAGGATTATGGGACGGGTGAGGGGAAGGCTTCGGGGAAGCGTTAGGTTTAGGTTTCGGGCTGGGGTTAGGGTTAGGGGACGGGGATGGTTTAGGGTCCAGGTGAGTGTAGAGAACGGTTTAAGGGGAGCGTACATGTTAGGGCAAGGGTTAGTGTGAGCGTACGGGTTAGGATTAGGGGACGGGTGAGGGGAAGGCTTCGTGGAAGTGTTAGGGTTAGGGTTTGGGCTAGGATTAGGGTTAAGAAACGGGGACGGTTTAGGGTCCAGGTGAGGGTATGACAACGCTTTAGGGGGAGCGTACATGTGAGGGTGCAGATTAGTGTGAGCGTACGGGTTAGGATTACGGGACGGGTGAGGGGAAGGCTTCGGGGAAGTGTTAGGGTTAGTGTTCGGGCTAGGGTTAGGGCTAGGGGACGGGGACGGTTTAGGTTCCAGGAGAGAGTACGACAACGGTTTAGGGGGAGCGAATGTGTGAGGGCGCGGGTTAGTGTGAGAGTACGTGTTAGGATTAGGGGACGGGTGAGGGGAAGGCTTCGGGGAAGGGTTAGGGTTAGGGTTCGGGTTAGGGTTAGGGTTAGGTGATGGGGACGGTTTAGGGTCCAGGTGAGGGTACGACAACGGTTTAGGGGGTGCGTACGTGTGAGGGTGTGGGTTAGTGTTAGGGGACGGGTTAGGATTAGGGGACGGGTGAGGGGAAGGCTTCGGGGAAGGGTTAGGGTTAGGGTTCGGGCTAGGGTTAGGATTAGGGGACGGGGACGGTTTAGTGTCCAGGTGAGGGTACGACAAAGGTTTACGGCGAGCGTATGTGTGAGGGCGCGGGTTAGTGTGCGTGTACGGGTTAGGATTAGGGGACGGGTGAGGGGAAGTCTTCGGGGAAGATTTAGGGTTAGGGTTCGGGCTAGGGTTAGGGTTAGGGGACGGGGACGGTTTAGGGTCCAGGTGAGTGTACGACAACGGTTTAGGGGGAGTGTACATGTGAGGGCGCGGGATAGTGTGAGCGTACGGTTTAGGATTAGGGGACGGGTGAGGGGAAGGCTTCGGGGAAGTTTAGGGTTAGGTTTCGGGCTAGGATTAGGGTTAGGGTTAGGGGACAGGGACGGTTTAGGGTCCAGGTGAGGGTACGACAATGGTTTAGGGGGAGCGTACGTGTGAGGGCATGGGTTAGTGTGAGCGTACGGGTTAGAATTAGGGGACTGGTGAGGGGAAGGCTTCGTGGAAGTGTTAGGGTTAGGGTTCGGGCTAGGGTTAGGTTTAGGGGATGGTGACGGTTTAGGCTCCAGGTGAGGGTACGACAACGCTTTAGGTTTAGCATACGTGTGAGGGCGCTGATTAGCGTTAGTGTACGGGTTAGGATTAGGGGACGTGTTGGGTCAGGCTTCGGGGAAGGGTTAGGCTTAGGTTTCGGTCTAGGGTTAGGGTTAGGGGAAGGGGATGGTTTAGGGTCCAGGTGAGGGTACGACAACGCTTTAGGGGGAGCGTACGTGTGAGGCCCTGGGTTAGTTTGAGCGTACGGGTTAGGATTTGGGGACGGGTGAAGGGAAGGCTTCGGGGAAGGGTTAGGGTTAGGGTTCGGGTTAGGGTTAGGGTTAGGGGACGGAGACGGTTTAGGGTCCAGGTGAGGCTTCGACAACGGTTTAGGGGGAGTGTACGTGTGAGGGCGCGGGTTAGTGTGAGCGTACGGGTTAGGATTCGGGGACGGGTGAGGGGAAGGCTTTGGAGAAGTGTTAGGGTTAGGGTTCGGGCTAGGGTTAGGTTTAGGGGACGGGGACGGTTTAGGGTCCAGGTGAGGGTACGACAATGGTTTAGGGGGAGCGTACATGTGAGGGCGTGGGTTAGTGTGAGCGTACGGGTTAGGATTAGGGGACGGGTGAGGGGAAGGCTTCGGGGAAGGGTTAGGGTTAGGGTTCGGGCTAGGGTTAGGGTTAGGGGACGGGGATGGTTTAGGGTCCAGGTGAGGGTACGACAACGGTTTAGGGGGAGTGTACGTGTGAGGGCGCGTGTTAGTGTGAGCGTACGGGTTAGGATTAGGAGACGGGTGAGGGGAAGGCTTCGGGGAAGGGTGAGGGTTAGGGTTCGGGCTAGGGTTAGGGTTAGGGGACGGGGACGGTTTAGGGTCCAGGTGAGGGTACGACAACGGTTTAGGGGGAGTGTACGTGTGAGGGCGCGTGTTAGTGTGAGGGTACGGGTTAGGAATATGTTACGGGTGAGTTGAAGTCTTTGGGGAAGTGTTAGGGTTACGGTTCGGGCTAGGGTTAGGGTTAGGGGACGGGGACGGTTTAGGGTCCAGGAGGGTACGACAACGGTTTAGGGGGAGCGTACGTGTGAGGGCGCGGGTTAGTGTGAGCGTACGGGTTAGGATTAGGGGACGGGTGAGTGGAAGGCTTCGGGGAAGGGTTAGGTTTCGGGCTAGGGTTAGGGTTAGGGGACGGGGACGGTTTAGGGTCCAGGTGAGGGTACGACAACGCTTTAGGGGGAGCGTAAGTGTGAGGGCGCAGGTCAGTGTGAGCGTACGGGTTAGGATTAGGGAACGGGTGAGGGGAAGGCTTCGGGGAAGGTTTAGGGTTATCTTTCGGGCTAGGGTTAGGGGACGGGGACGGGGACGGTTTAGGGTCCAGGTGAGGGTACGACAACGCTTTAGGGGGAGCGTACGTGTGAGAGCATGGGTTAGTGTGAGCGTACGGGTTAGGATTAGGGGACGGGTTAGTGGAAGGCTTCGGGGAAGGGTTAGGGTTAGGGTTCGGGCTAGGGTTAGGGTTAGGGGACGGGGACGGTTTAGGGTCCAGGTGAGGGTACGACAACGGTTTAGGGGGAGCCTACGTGTGAGGACGCGAGTTAGTGTGTGCGTACGGGTTAGGATTAGGGGACGGGTGAGGGGTAGGCTTTTGGGAAGGGTTAGGGTTAGGGTGCGGGCTACGGTTAGGGTTAGGGGACGGGGACGGTTTAGGGTCCAGGTGAGGGTACGACAACGGTTTAGGGGGAGCGTACATGTGAGGGCGCGGGTTAGTGTGAGCGTACGGTTTAGGATTAGGGTACGGGTGAGCGTCAGGCTTCGGGGAAGGGTTAGGGTTAGGGTTCGGGCTAGGGTTAGGGGACGGGGACTGGGACGGTTGAGGGTCCAGTTTCAGGTATCACAACGCTTTAGGGGTAGCGTACTTGTGAGGGCGCATGTCAGTGTTAGCGTACAGGTTAGGATTAGGGGACGGGTGAGGGTCAGGCTTCAGGGAAGGGTTAGGGTTAGGGATCAGGCTAGGGTTAAGGTTAGGGGACCGGGACGGTTTATGGTCCATGTTAGGTTACGACAACGCTTTAGGGGGAGCGTACGTGTGAGAGCGCGGGTTAGTGTTAGCGTACGGGTTAGGATTAGGTGACGGGTGAGGGTCAGGATTCGGGGAAGGGTTAGGGTTAGAGTTCGACCTAGGGTTAGGGTTAGGGGACGGGGACGGTTTAGGGTCCAGTTGAGGGTACGACAACGCTTTAGATAGAGCGTACGTGTAAGGGCGCGTGTTAGTGTTAGCGTACGGATTAGGATTAGGGGACGGGTGAGTGTCAGGCTTCGGGGAATCGTTAGGGTTAGGGTTCGGGCTAGGGTTAGGTTTAGGGGATTGTGACGGTTTAGGGTCCAGGTGAGGGTACGACAACGCTTTAGGTTTAGCATACGTGTGAGGGCGCTGATTAGCATTAGTGTACGGGTTAGGATTACGGGACGTGTTGGGTCAGGCTTCGGGGAAGTGTTAGGGTTAGGGTTCGGGCTAGGGTTAGGGTTAGGGGACGGGGATGGTTTAGGGTCCAGGTGAGGGTACGACAACGGTTTAGGGGGAGTGTACGTGTGAGGGCGCGTGTTAGTGTGAGCGTACGGGTTAGGATTAGGGGACGGGTGAGGGGAAGGCTTCGGGGAAGGGTGAGGGTTAGGGTTCGGGCTAGGGTTAGGGTTAGGGGACGGGGACGGTTTAGGGTCCAGGAGGGTACGACAACCCTTTAGGGGGAGCGTACGTGTGAGGGTGTTGGTTAGTGTGAGCGTACGGGTAAGGATTAGGGGACGGGTGAGGCGAAGGCTTCGGGGAAGGTTTAGGGTTAGGGTTCGGGCTAGGTTTAGGGTTAGGGGACGGAGACGGTATAGGGTTCAGGTGAGGGTACAACAATGGTTTAGGGGGAGCGTACGTGTGAGGGCGCGGGTTAGTGTCAGCGTACGGGTTAGGATTAGGGGACGGGTGAGGGGAAGGGTTAGGGTTAGGGTTTCGGCTAGGGTTAGGGTTAGGGGACGGGGACGGTTCAGGGTCCAGGTGAGGGTACAACAACGGTTTAGGGGGAGCGTACGTGTGAGGGCATGGGTTAGTGTGAGCGTACGGGTTAGGATTAGGGGACGGATGAGGTGAAGGCTTCGTGGAAGTGTTAGGGTTAGTGTTCGGGCTAGGGTGAGGGTTAGGGGACGGGGACGATATAGGGTGCAGGTGAGGGTACGACAACGGTTTAGGGGGAGAATACGTGTGAGGGCGCGGGTTATTGTGAGCATACGGGTTAGGATTATTGGACGGGTGAGGGGAAGGCTTCGGGGAAGTGTTAGGATTAGGGTTCGGACTAGGGTTAGGGTTAGGGGACGGGGACTGTTTAGGGTCCAGGTGAGGGTACGACAACGGTTTAGGGGGAGCGTACGTGTGAGGGCGCGGGTTAGTGGGAGCGTACGGGTTAGGATTATGGGACGGGTGAGGGGAAGGCTTCGGGGACGGGTTAGGTTTCGGGCTAGGGTTAGGGTTAGGGGACGGGGACGGTTTAGGGTCCAGGTGAGGGTACGACAACGATTTAGGGGGAGTGTACGTGTGAGGGCGCGGGTTAGTGTGAGCGTACGGGTTAGGATTAGGGGACGGTTTAGGGGAAGGCTTCGGGGAAGGGTTAGGGTTAGGGTTTGGGCTAAGGATAGGGTTAAGAGACAGGGACGGTTTAGGGTCCAGGTGAGGGTACGACAATGGTTTAGGGGGAGCGTACGTGTGAGGGCGTGGGTTACTTTGAGTGTACGGGTTAGGATTAGGGGACGGGTGAGGGGAAGGCTTCGTGGAAGGGTTAGGATTAGGGTTCGGGCTAGGGTTAGGGTTAGGGGACGGGGAAGGTTTAGGGTCCAGGTGAGTGTACGACAACGGTTTAGGGGGAGCATACGTGTAAGGGCGCGGGTTAGTGTGAGCGTACGGGTTAGAATTAGGGGAAGGGTGAGGGGAAGGCTTCGGGGAAGGGTTAGGGGTTAGGGTTCGGGCTGGGTTTAGTGGACGGGGACGGGGACGGTTTAGGGTCCAGTTGAGGGTACGACAATGCTTTAGGGGGAGCGTATGTGTGAGGGCACGGTTTAGCGAGACCATACAGGTTAGGATTAGGGGACGGGTGAAAGTCAGGCTTCGGGGAAGGGTTAGGGTTAGGGTTCGCGGTAGGGATAGAGTTAGGAGACGGGGACGGTTTAGTGTCCAGGTGAGGGTAAGACAACGCTTTGGGGGAGCTTACATGTGAGGGTGTGGGTTAGCATTAGAGTACGGGTTAGGATTAGAGGACGGGTGAGGGGAAGGCTTCGGGGAAGGGTTAGGGTTAAGGGTCGGGGACGGTTTACGGTCCAGATGAGGGTACGACAATGGTTCAGGGGGCGCGTACGTTTGAGGGCGTGGGTTAGTGTGAGCGTACGGGTTAGGATTAGGGGACGGGTGAGGGGAAGGCTTCGGGGAAGTGTTAGGGTTAGGGTTCGGGCTAGGGTTAGGGTTAGGGGACGGGGACGGTTTAGGGTCCAGGTGAGGGTACGACAACGCTTTAGGGGGAGCGTACGTGTGAGGGCGCGGGTTAGTGTGAGCGTACGGGTTAGGATTAGGGGACGGGTGAGGGGAAGGCTTCGGGGAAGGGTAGGGGTTAGGGTTCGGGCTAGGGTTAGGGTTAGGGGACGGGGACGGTTTAGGGTCCAGCTGAGAGTACGACAAAGGTTTAAGGGGAGCATACGTGTGAGGGCGCGGGTTAGTGTGAGGGTACGGGATGGGATTAGGGGACGGGTGAGTGGAAGGCTTCGGGGAAGAGTTACGGTTAGGGTTCGGGCTAGTTTTAGAATTAGGGGATGGGGACGGTTTAGGGTCCAGGTGAGGGTACGACATCGGTTTAGAGGGAGAGTACGTGTGAGGGCGTGGATTAGTGTGAGCGTACGGGTTAGGATTAGGGCACGGGTGAGGGGAAGGCTTCGGGGAAGGGTTAGGGTTAGGGTTCGGGCTAGGGTTAGGGTTAGGGGACGGGGACGGTTTAGGTTCCAGGTGAGAGTACAACAACGGTTTAGGGAGAGCGAATGTGTGAGGGCGCGGGTTAGTGTGAGGGTACGTGTTAGGACTAGGGGACGGGTGAGGGGAAGGCTTCGGGGAAGGGTTAGGGTTAGGGTTCGGTCTAGGGTTAGGGTTAGGCGATGGGGACGGTTTAGGGTCCAGGTGAGGGTACGACAACGCTTTAGGGGGAGTGTAGGTGTGAGGGCGCGGGTTAGTGTGAGCGTACGGGTTAGGATTAGGGGACGGGTGAGGGGAAGGCTTCGGGTAAGAGTTACGGTTAGGGTTCTGGCTAGGGATAGGGTTAAGGGACGGGGACGGTTTAGGGTCCAGGTGAGGGTACGACAACGATTTAGGGGGAGTGTACATGTGAGGGCACGGGTTAGTGTGAGCGTACGGGTTAGATTTAGGGTACGGGTGAGGGGAAGGCTTCGGGGAAGTGTTAGGGTTCGGGCTAGGGTTAGGTTTAGGGGATGGGGTCGGTTTAGGGTCCAGGTGAGGGTACGACAACGCTTTAGGGGGAGCATACGTGTGAGGGTGAGGGTTAGTGTGAGCGTACGGGTTAGGAATAGGGGACGCCTGAGGGGAAGGCTTCGGGGAAGGGTTAGGGTTAGGGTTCAGGCTAAGGATAGCGTTAAGAGACGGGGACGGTTTAGGGTCCAGGTGAGTGTACGAAAACGGTTTCGGGGGTGCGTACGTGTGAGGGCGCGGGTGAGTGTGAGCGTACGGGTTAGGATTAGGGGACGGGTGAGGGAAAGGCTTCGGAGAAGGGTTAGGCTTAGGGTTTGGGCTAGGGTTAGGGTTAGGGGACGGGGACGGTTTAGTGTCCAGGTGACGGTACGACAACGTTTTAGGTGGAGCGTACATGTGAGGGCGCGGGTCAGTGTGAGCGTACGTGTAAGGATTAGGGGACAGGTGAGGGGAAGGCTTCGGGGAAGGGTTAGGGTTAGGGTTCGGGCTAGGGTTAGGGTTAGGGGACGGGGACGGTTTAGGGTCCAGGTGAGGGTACGACAATGCTTTTGGGGGAGTGTACGTGTGAGGGCGCGGTTTAGTGTGAGCGTACGGGTTAGATTTATGGGACGGGTGAGGGGAAGGCTTTGGGGAAGGTTTAGGGTTAGTGTTCGGGCTAGGGTTAGGGTTAGGGGACGGGGACGGTTTAGGGTCCAGGTGAGGGTACGACAATGCTTTTGGGGGAGCGTACGTGTGAGGGCGTGGGTTAGTGTGAGCGTACGGGTTAGGATTCGGGAATGGGTGAGGGGATGGCTTCGGGTAAGTGTTAGCTTTAGGGATCGGGCTGAGGTTAGGGTTAGGGGACGGGGATGGTTTAGGGTCCAGGTGAGGGTACGAGAACGGTTAGGGGGAGGATACGTGTGAGGGTGCGGGTTAGTGTGAGCGTCGAGTTAGGAATAGGGCACGGGTGAGGGGAAGGCTTCGCGGAAGGGTTAGGGTTAGGGTTCGGGCTAGGGTTAGGGTTAGGGGACGGGGACGGTTTAGGGTCCAGGTGAGGGTACGACAACGGTTTAGGGGGAGCGTACGTGTGAGGGCATGGGTTAGTGTGAGCGTACAGATTAGGACTAGGGGACGGGTGAGGGGTAGGCTTCGGGAAGGGTTAGGGTTAGGGTTTGGGCTAGGGATAGGGTTAGGGGATGGGGACGGTTTAGGGTCCAGGTGAGTGTATGACAACGGTTTAGGGGGAGCGTACATGTGAGGGCGCGGGTTAGTGTGAGCGTACGGGTTAGGATTAGAGGTCGGGTGAGGGGAAGGCTTCGGGGAAGGGTTAGGGTTAGGGATCGGGCTAGGATTAGGGTTAGAGTTAGGGGACGGGGACGGTTTAGGGTCAAGGTGAGTGTACGACAACGGTTTAGGGGGAGTGTACGTGTGAGGGCGCGGTTTAGTGTGAGCGTACGGGTTAGATTTATGGGACGGGTGAGGGGAAGGCTTCGGGGAAGGGTTAGGGTTCAGGCTATGGTTAGGGTTAGGGGACGGGGACGGTTTAGGGTCCAGGTGAGGGTACGACAACGATTTAGGGGGAGTGTACGTGTGAGGGCGCGGGTTAGTGTGAGCGTACGGGTTAGGATTAGGCGACTGGTGAGGGGAAGGCTTCGGGGAAGGGTTAGGGTTAGGTTTAGGGTTCGGGCTAAGGTTAGGGTTAAGACACGGGGACGGTTTAGGGTCCAGGTGAGGGTACGGCAACGGTTTAGGGGGAGTGCACATGTGAGGGCGCGTGTTAGTGTGAGCGTACGGGTTAGGATTAGGGGACGGGTGAGGGGAAGTCTTCGGGGAAGGGTTAGGGTTAGGGTTCGGGCTAGGGTTAGGGTTAGGGGACGGGGACGGTTTAGGGTCCAGGTGAGGGTACGACAACACTTTAGGGGGAGCGTACGTGTGAGGGCACTGGTTAGTGTGAGCGTACGGGTAAGGATTAGGGGACGGGTGAGGCGAAGGCTTCGGGGAAGGGTTAGAGTTAGGGTTCGGGCTAGGGTTAGGGTTAGGGGACGGGGACGGTATAGGGTCCAGGTGAGGGTACGACAATGGTTGAGGGGGAGCGTACGTGTGAGGGCGCGGGTTAGTGTCAGCGTACGGGTTAGGATTAGGGGACGGGTGAGGGGAAGGCTTCGGGGAAGGGTTAGGTTTAGGGTTTCGTCTAGGGTTAGGGTTAGGGGACGGGGAGGATTTAGGGTTCAGATGAGGGTACGACAATGGTTTAGGGGGAGCATACGTGTGAGGTCGCGGGTTAGTGTAAGCGTACGGATTAGGGTTATGGGACGGGTGAGGTGAAGGTTTCGGGGAAGGGTTACAGTTAGGGTTCGTGGTAGGGTTAGGGTTAGGGGACGGGGACGGTTTAGGGTCAAGGTGAGGGTACGACAACGGTTTAGGGGGAGTGTACGTGTGAGGGCGTGGGTTAGTGTGAGCGTACGGGTTAGATTTAGGGGACGGGTGAGGGGAAGGCTTCGGGGAAGGGTTAGGGTTATGGCTCGGGCTAAGGATAGTGTTAAGAGACGGGGACGGTTTAGGGTCCAGGTGAGGGTACGACAATTCTTTAGGGGGAGCGTACATGTGAGGGCGTGGGTTAGTGTGAGCATATGGGTTAGGATTAGGGGACGAGTGAGGGAAAGGCTTCGGATAAGGGTTAGGGTTAGGGTTCGGGCTAGGGTTAGGGTTAGGGGACGGGGACGGTTTAGGGTCCAGGTGAGGGTAGGACAACGGTTTAGGGGGAGGGTACGTGTGAGGGCGCGGGTTAGTGTGAGTGTACGGGTTAGGATTAGGGGACGGGTGAGGTGAAGGCTTCGTGGAAGTGTTAGGGTTAGTGTTCGGGATAGGGTGAGGGTTAGGGGACGGGGACGATATAGGGTGCAGGTGAGGGTACGACAACGGTTTAGGGGGAGAATACGTATGAGGGCGCGGGTTATTGTGAGCATACGGGTTAGGATTATTGGACGGGTGAGGGGAAGGCTTCGGGGAAGTGTTAGGATTAGGGTTCGGACTAGGGTTAGGGTTAGGGGACGGGGACTATTTAGGGTCCAGGTGAGGGTACGACAACGGTTTAGGGGGAGCGTACGTGTGAGGGTGCGGGTTAGTGGGAGCGTACGGGTTAGGATTAGGGGACGGGTGAGGGGAAGGCTTCGGGGACGGGTTAGGTTTCGGGCTAGGGTTAGGGTTAGGGGACAGGGACGGTTTAGGGTCCAGGTGAGGGTACGACAACGATTTAGGGGGAGTGTACGTGTGAGGGCGCGGGTTAGTGTGAGCGTACGGGTTAGGATTAGGGGACGGTTTAGGGGAAGGCTTCGGGGAAGGGTTAGGGTTAGGGTTTGGGCTAAGGATAGGGTTAAGAGACAGGGACGGTTTAGGGTCCAGGTGAGGGTACGACAATGGTTTAGGGGGAGCGTACGTGTGAGGGCGTGGGTTACTTTGAGTGTACGGGTTAGGATTAGGGGACGGGTGAGGGGAAGGCTTCGTGGAAGGGTTAGGATTAGGGTTCGGGCTAGGGTTAGGGTTAGGGGACGGGGAAGGTTTAGGGTCCAGGTGAGTGTACGACAACGGTTTAGGGGGAGCATACGTGTGAGGGCGCGGGTTAGTGTGAGCGTACGGGTTAGGATTAGGGGAAGGGTGAGGGGAAGGCTTCGGGTAAGGGTTAGGTTTAGGGTTCGGGCTGAGGTTAGGGTTAGGGGACGGGGATGGTTTAGGGTCCAGGTGAGGGTACGAGAACGGTTTAGGGGGAGCGTACGTGTGAGGGCAAAGGTTAGTGTAAGCGTACGGGCTACGATTAGGGGACGGGTGAGGGCAAGGCTTCGGTGAAGGTTTAGGTTTAGGCTTCGGGCTAGGGTTAGGGTTAGGGGACGGGGACGGTTTAGGGTCCAGGTGAGGGTACGACAATGGATTAGGGGGAGCGTACGTGTGAGGGCGTGGGTTAGTGTGAGCGTCGGGTTAGGAATAGGGCACGGGTGAGGGGAAGGCTTCGCGGAAGTGTTAGGGTTAGGGTTCGGACTACGGTTAGGGTTAGGGGACGGGGACGGTTTAGGGTCCCGGTGAGGGTACGACAACGGTTTAGGGGGAGCGTACGTGTGAGGGCACGGTTTAGTGTGAGCGTACGGATTAGGATTAGGGGACGGCTGAGGGGTAGACTTCGGGGAAGGGTTAGGGTTAGGGTTCGGGCTAGGGTTAGGGTTAGGGGACGGGGCCGGTTTAGCGTCCAGGTGAGTGTACGACAACGGTTTAGGGGGAGCGTACGTGTGAGGGCGCGGGTTAGTGTGAGCGTACGGGTTAGGTTTAGGGGACGGGTGAGGGGAAGGCTTCGGGGAAGGTTTAGTGTTAGGGTTCGGGCTAGGGTTAGGGTTAGGGGACGGGGACGGTTTAGGGTCCAGGTGAGGGTACGACAACGGTTTAGGGGGAGCGTACGTGTGAGGGCGCGGGTTAGTGTGAGCTTACGGGTTAGGATTAGGGGATGGGTGAGGGGAAGGCTTCGGGGAAGGGTTCGGGTTAGGGTTCGGGCTAGGGTTAGGTTTAGGGGACGGGGACGGTTTAGGGTGCAGGTGGGGGTACGACAACGGTTTAGGGGAGCGTACGTGTGAGGGCACGGGTTAGTGTGAGCGTACGGATTAGGATTAGGGGACTGGTGAGGGGAAGGCTTCGGGGAAGTGTTAGGGTTAAGGTTCGGGGTAGGGTTAGGGTTAGGGGACGGAGACGGTTTAGGTTCCAGGTGAGGGTACGACAACGGTTTAGGGGGAGCGTACGTGTGAGGGCGCGGGTTAGTGTGAGCGTACGGGTTAGGATTAGGGGACGGGTGAGGGGAAGGCTTCGGGGAGGGTTTAGCGTTAGGGTTCAGGCTAGGGTTAGGGTTAGGGGACGGGGATGGTTTAGGGACCAGGTGAGGGTATGACAACGGTTTAGGGGGAGCGTACGTGTGAGGGCGCGGGTTAGTTTGAGCGTACGGGATAGGATTAGGGGACGGGTGAGGGGAAGGCTTCAGGGAAGGGTTAGGTTTAGGGTTCGGGCTAGGGTTAGGGTTAGGGGACGGGGACGGATTAGGGTACAGTTGAGGGTACGACAGCGGTTTAGGGGGAGCGTACGTGTGAGGGTGTGGGTTAGTGTGAGCGTACGGGATAGGATTAGGGGACGGGTGAGGGGAAGGCTTTGGGGAAGGGTTAGGTTTAGGTTTCGGGCTAGGGTTAGGGTTAGGGGACGGAGACGGTTTAGGTTCCAGGTGAGGGTACGACAACGGTTTAGGGGGAGCGTACGTGTGAGGGCGTGGGTTAGTGTGAGCATACGGGTTAGGATTAGGGGACGGGGGAGGGGAAGGCTCCGGGAAAGTGTTAGGGTTAGAGTTCGGGCTAGGGTTAGGGTTAGGGGATGGGGACGGTTTAGGGTCCAGGTGAAGGTACGACAACGGTTTAGGGGGAGCATACGTGTGAGGGCGCGGGTTAGTGTGAGCGTACGGGTTATGATTCGGGGACGGGTGAGGGGAAGGCTTTGGGGAAGGTTTAGGTTTAGGGTTCGGGCTACGGTTACGTTTAGGAGACGGGGACGGTTTAGGGTCCAGGTGGGGGTACGACAACGGTTTAGGGAGAGCGTACGTGTGAGGGCACGGGTTAGTGTGAGCGTACGGGTTAGGATTACGGGACGAGTGAGGGGAAGGCTTCGGGGAAGGGTTAGGTTTGGGGTTCGGGTTAGGGTTAGGGTTAGGGAACGGGGACGGTTTAGGGTACAGGTGAGTGTACGTCAATGGTTTAGGGGGAGAGTACGTGTGAGGGCGCGTGTTAGTGTGAGCGTACGGGTTAGGATTAGGGGACGGGTGAGGGGAAGGCTTCGGGGAAGGTTTAGGTTTAGGGTTCGGGCTAGGGTTAGGGTTGGAGATGGGGACGGTTTAGGGACCAGGTGAGGGTACGACAACGGTTTAAGGCGAGCGTACATGTGAGGGCGCGGGTTAGTGTGAGCGTACGGGGTAGGATTAGGGGACGGGTGAGGGGAAGGCTTCAGGGAAGGGTTAGGGTTAGGGTTCGGGCTAGGGTTAGGGTTAGGGGACGGGGACGGTTTAGGTTCCAGGTGAGGGTACGATAACGGTTTAGGGTGAGCGTACGTGTGAGGGCGCGGGTTAGTGTGAGCGTACGGGTTAGGATTAGGGGACGGGTGAGGGGAAGGCTTCGGGGAAGAGTTAGGGTTAGGGTTCGGGCTAGGGTTAGGGTTAGGGGACGGGGACGGTTTAGGGTCCAGGTGAGGGTACGACAACGGTTTAGGGGGAGCGTACGTGTGAGGGCGTGGGTTAGTGTGAGCGTACGGGTTAGGATTAGGGGACGGGTGAGGGGAAGGCTTCGGGTAAGGGTTAGGGTTAGGTTTCGGGCTAGGGTTATGGTTAGGGGATGGGGACGGTTTAGGGTCCAGGTCAGGGTACGACAACGGTTTAGGGGGATCCTACGTGTGAGGGGGTGGGTTAGTGTGAGCATACGGGTTAGGATTAGGGGACGGGTGAGGGGAAGGCTTTGGGGAAGGGTTAGGGTTAGGGTTCGGGCTAGTGTTAGGTTTAGGGGACGGGGACGGTTTAGGGTACAGCTGAGGGTACGACAGCGGTTTAGGGGGAGCGTACGTGTGAGGGCACGGGTTAGTGTGGGCGTACGGATTAGGATTAGGGGAAGGGTGAGGGGTAGGCTTCGAGGAAGGGTTAGGTTTAGGGTTCGGTCTAGGGTAAGGGTTAGGGGACGGGGACGGTTTAGGGTCCAGTTGAGGGTACGACAACGGTTTAGGGGGAGCGTACGTTTGAGGGCGCAGGTTAGTGTGAGCGTACGTGTTAGGATTAGGGGCGGGTGAGGGGAAGGCTTCGGGGAAGGGTTAGGGTTAGGGTTGAGGCTAGGGTTAGGGTTAGGGAAGGGGAAGGTTTAGGTTCCAGGTGAGGGTACGACAACGGTTTAGGGGGAGCGTACGTGTGAGGGTGCGTGTTAGTGTGAGGGTACGGGTTAGGATTAGGGGACGGGTGAGGGGAAGGCTTCGGAGAAGTGTTAGGGTTAGGGTTCGGTCTAGGGTTAGGGTTAGGGGACTGGGACGGTTTAGGGTTCAGGTGAGGGTACGACAACGGTTTAGGGGGAGCGTACGTGTGAGGGCGCGGGTTAGTGTGACCGTACGGGCTAGGATTAGGGGACAGGTGACGGGAAGGCTTCGGGGAAGGGTTAGGGTTAGGGTTCGGGCTAGGGTTAGGGTTAGGGGACGGGGACGGTTTAGGGACCAGGTGAGGGTACGACAACGGTTTAGGGGGAGCGTACGTGTGAGGGTGCGCGTTAGTGTGAGCGTACAGGATAGGATTAGGGGACGGGTGAGGGGAAGGCTTCGGGGAAGTCTTAGGTTTAGGTTTCGGGCTAGGGTTAGGGTTAGGGGACGGAGACGATTTAAGTTCCAGGTGAGGGTACGACAACGGTTTAGGGGGAGCGTACGTTTGAGGCCGTGGGTTAGTGTGAGCATACGGGTTAGGATTAGGAGACGGGGGAGGGGAAGGCTTCGGGAAAGTGTTAGGGTTAGGGTTCGGGCTAGGGTTAGGGTTAGGGGACGGCGACGGTTTAGGGTCCACTGAGGGTACGACAACGGTTTAGGGGTAGTGTACGTGTGACGGCGCGGGTTAGTGTGAGCGTACGGGTTAGGATTAGGGGACGGGTGAGGGGAAGGTTTTGGGGAAGGGTTAGGGTAGGGTTCGGGCTAGGGTTAGGGTTAGGGGACGGGGACGGTTTAGGGTCCAGGTGACGGTATGACAACGCTTTAGGGGGAGGGTACGTGTGAGGGCGTGGGTTAGTGTGAGCGTACGGGTTAGGATTAGGGGACGGGTGAGGGGTAGGCTTCGGGGAAGGGTTAGGTTTAGGGTTCGGGCTAGGGTTAGGGTTAGGGGACGGGGACGGTTTAGGGTCCAGGTGAGTGTACGACAACGGTTTAGGGGGAGTGTACGTTTGTGGGCGCAGGATAGTGTGAGCGTACGGGTTAGGATTAGGGGACGGGTGAGGGGAAGGTTTCGGGGAAGGGTTAGGGTTAGGGTTCGTGCTAGGGTTAGGGTTAGGGGACGGGGACGGTTTAGGTTCCAGGTGAGGGTACGACAACGATTTAGGGGGTGCGTACGTGTGAGGGCGTGGGTTAGTGTTAGCGTACGGGTTAGGATTAGGGGACGGGTGAGGGGAAGGCTTCGGGGAAGGTTTATGGTTAGGGTTCGGGCTAGGGTTAGGGTTAGGGGACGGGGACGGTTTAGGGTCCAGGTGAGGGTATGACAACGCTTTAGGGGGAGGGTACGTGTGAGGGTGTGGGTTAGTGTGAGCGTACGGGTTAGGATTAGGGGACAGGTGAGAGAAGGCTTCAGGGAAGGGTTAGGGTTAGGGTTCGTGCTAGGGTTAGGGTTCGGGGACGGGGACGGTTTAGGGTCAAGGTGAGGGTACGATAACGGTTTAGGGGGAGCGTACGTGTGAGGACACGGGTTAGTGTGAGCGTACGGATTAGGATTAGGGGAAGGGTGAGGGGTAGGCTTCGGGGAAGGGTTAGGTTTAGGGTTCGGGCTAGGGTTAGGGTTAGGGAACGGAGACGGTTTAGGGTCCAGGAGAGGGTACGACAACGGTTTAGGGGGAGCGTACGTTTGAGGGCGCAGGTTAGTGTGAGCGTACGGGTTAGGATTAGGTGATGGGTGAGGGGAAGGCTTCGGGGACGGGTTAGGGTTAGGGTTCGGGCTAGGGTTAGGGTTAGGGGACGGGGACGGTTTAGGGTCCAGGTGAGGGGAAGACAACGGTTTAGGGGGAGCATACATGTGAGGGCGCGGGTTAGTGTGAGCGTATGGGTTAGGATTAGGTGATGGGTGACGGGAAGGCTTCGGGGACGGGTTAGGGTTAGGGTTTGGGTAGGGTTAGGGTTAGGGGATGGGGACGGTTTAGGGTCCAGGTGAGAGTACCACAACGGTTTAGGGGCAGCATACGTGTGAGCGGGCTGTTTAGTTTGAGCGTACGGGTTAGGATTAGGGGACGGGTGAGGGGAAGGCTTCGGGGAAGGGTTAGGGTTAGGGTTCGGGCTAGGGTTAGGGTTAGGGGACGGGGACAGTTTAGGGTCCAGGTGAGGGTATGACAACGGTATAGGGGGAGCGTACGTGTTAGGGCGCGGGTTAGTGTGAGCGTACGGGTTAGGATTAGGGAACGGGTGAGGGGAAGGCTTCGGGGAAGTGTTAGGGTTAGGGTTCGGGCTAGGGTTAGGGTTAGGGGTCGGGGACGATTTAGGGTCCAGGTGAGGGTACGACAACGGTTTAGGGGGAGCGTACGTGTGAGGGCACGGGTTACTGTGAGCGTACGGGTTAGGATTAGGGGACGGGTGAGGGGAAGGCTTCGGGGAAGGTTTAGGGTTAGGGTTCGGGCTAGGGTTAGGGTTAGGTGACGGGGACGGTTTAGGGTCCAGGTGAGTGTACAACAACGGTTTAGGAGGAGCGTAAGTGTGAGGGCGCGGGTTAGTGTGAGCGTACGGGTTAGGATTAGGGGATGGGTGAGGGGAAGGCTTCGGGGACGGGTTAGGGTTAGGGTTCGGGCTAGGTTTAGGGTTAGGGGATGAGGACGGTTTAGGGTCCAGATGTGGGTACGACAACGCTTTAGGGGCAGCGTACGTGTGAGCGGGCTGGATAGTGTGAGCGAACGGGTTAGGATTCGGGGATGGGTGAGGGGAAGGCTTCTGGGAAGGGTTAGGGTTATGGTTCGGGCTAGGGATAGGGTTAGGGGATGGGGACGGTTTAGGGTCCAGGTAAGGGTACGACAACAGTTTAGGGGGAGCGTACGTGTGAGGGCGCGGGTTAGTGTGAGCGTACGGGTTCGGATTAGGGGACGGGTGAGGGGAAGGCTTCGGGGAAGGGTTAGGGTGAGGGTTCGGGCTAGGGTTCGGATTAGGGGACGGGGATGATTTAGGGTCCAGGTGAGGGTACGACAACGGTTTTAGGGGGAGTGTACGTGTGAAGACGTGGGTTAGTGTGAGCGTACGGGTTAGGATTAGGGGACGGGTGAGGGGAAGGCTTCTGGGAAGGTTTAGGGTTAGGGATCGGGATAGGGTTTGCGTTAGGGGACGGGGACCGTTTAGGGTCCAGGTGAGGGTACGAGAACGGTTTAGGGGGAGCGTACGTGTGAGGGCGTGGGTTAGTGTGAGCGTACAGGTTATGATTCGGGGACGGGTGAGGGGAAGGCTTTGGGGAAGGTTTAGGGTTAGGGTTCGGGCTACGGTTACGTTTAGGGGACGGGGACGGTTTAGGGTCCAGGTGGGGGTACGACAACGGTTTAGGGCGAGCGTACGTGTGAGGGCGCGGGTTAGTGTGAGCGTACGGGGTAGGATTAGGGGACGGGTGAGGGGAAGGCTTCGGGGAAGAGTTAGGGTTAGGGTTCGGGCTAGGGTTAGGGTTAGGGGACGGGGACGGTTTAGGGTCCATGTGAGGGTACGACAACGGTTTAGGGGGAGCGTACGTGTGAGGGCGTGGGTTAGTGTGAGCGTACGGGTTAGGATTAGGGGACGGGTGAGGGGAAGGCTTCGGGTAAGGGTTAGGGTTAGGGTTCGGGCTAGGGTTAGGGTTAGGGGATGGGGACGGTTTAGGGTCCAGGTCAGGGTACGACAACGATTTAGGGGGATCCTACGTGTGAGGGGGTGGGTTAGTGTGAGCGTACGGGTTAGGATTAGGGGACGGCTGAGGGGAAGGCTTTGGGGAAGGGTTAGGGTTAGGGTTCGGGCTAGTGTTAGGTTTAGGGGACGGGGACGGTTTAGGGTACAGCTGAGGGTACGACAGCGGTTTAGGGGGAGCGTACGTGTGAGGGCACGGGTTAGTGTGGGCGTACGGATTAGGATTAGGGGAAGGGTGAGGGGTAGGCTTCGAGGAAGGGTTAGGTTTAGGGTTCGGTCTAGGGTAAGGGTTAGGGGACGGGGACGGTTTAGGGTCCAGTTGAGGGTACGAGAACGGTTTAGGGGGAGCGTACGTTTGAGGGCGCAGGTTAGTGTGAGCGTACGGGTTAGGATTAGGGGACGGGTGAGGGGAAGGCTTCGGGGAAGGGTTAGGGTTAGGGTTGAGGCTAGGGTTAGGGTTAGGGAAGGGGAAGGTTTAGGTTCCAGGTGAGGGTACGACAACGGTTTAGGGGGAGCGTACGTGTGAGGGTGCGGGTTAGTGTGAGCGTACGGGTTAGGATTAGGGGACGGGTGAGGGGAAGGCTTCGGGGAAGGTTTAGGGTTAGGGTTCGGGCTAGGGTTAGGGTTAGGGGACTGGGACGGTTTAGGGTTCAGGTGAGGGTACGACAACAGTTTAGGGGGAGCGTACGTGTGAGGGCGCGGGTTAGTGTGACCGTACGGGCTAGGATTAGGGGACAGGTGAGGGGAAGGCTTCGGGGAAGGGTTAGGGTTAGGGTTCGGGCTAGGGTTAGGGTTAGGGGACGGGGACGGTTTAGGGACCAGGTGAGGGTACGACAACGGTTTAGGGGGAGCGTACGTGTGAGGGTGCGGGTTAGTGTGAGCGTACAGGATAGGATTAGGGGACGGGTGAGGGGAAGGCTTCGGGGAAGTCTTAGGTTTAGGTTTCGGGCTAGGGTTAGGGTTAGGGGACGGAGACGATTTAAGTTCCAGGTGAGGGTACGACAACGGTTTAGGGGGAGCGTACGTTTGAGGCCGTGGGTTAGTGTGAGCATACGGGTTAGGATTAGGAGACGGGGGAGGGGAAGGCTTCGGGAAAGTGTTAGGGTTAGGGTTCGGGCTAGGGTTAGGGTTAGGGGACGGCGACGGTTTAGGGTCCAGTGAGGGTACGACAACGGTTTAGGGGTAGTGTACGTGTGACGGCGCGGGTTAGTGTGAGCGTACGGGTTAGGATTAGGGGACGGGTGAGGGGAAGGTTTTGGGGAAGGGTTAGGGTAGGGTTCGGGCTAGGGTTAGGGTTAGGGGACGGGGACGGTTTAGGGTCCAGGTGATGGTATGACAACGCTTTAGGGGGAGGGTACATGTGAGAGCGTGGGTTAGTGTGAGCGTACGGGTTAGGATTAGGGGACGGGTGAGGGGTAGGCTTCGGGGAAGGGTTAGGTTTAGGGTTCGGGCTAGGGTTAGGGTTAGGGGACGGGGACGGTTTAGGGTCCAGGTGAGTGTACGACAACGGTTTAGGGGGAGTGTACGTTTGTGGGCGCAGGTTAGTGTGAGCGTACGGGTTAGGATTAGGGGACGGGTGAGGGGAAGGTTTCGGGGAAGGGTTAGGGTTAGGGTTCGTGCTAGGGTTAGGGTTAGGGGACGGGGACGGTTTAGGTTCCAGGTGAGGGTACGACAACGATTTAGGGGGTGCGTACGTGTGAGGGCGTGGGTTAGTGTTAGCGTACGGGTTAGGATTAGGGGACGGGTGAGGGGAAGGCTTCGGGGAAGGGTTATGGTTAGGGTTCGGGCTAGGGTTAGGGTTAGGGGACGGGGACGGTTTAGGGTCCAGGTGAGGGTATGACAACGCTTTAGGGGGAGGGTACGTGTGAGGGTGTGGGTTAGTGTGAGCGTTCGGGTTAGGATTAGGGGACAGGTGAGAGAAGGCTTCAGGGAAGGGTTAGGGTTAGGGTTCGTGCTAGGGTTAGGGTTCGGGGACGGGGACGGTTTAGGGTCAAGGTGAGGGTACGATAACGGTTTAGGGGGAGCGTACGTGTGAGGGCACGGGTTAGTGTGAGCGTACGGATTAGGATTAGGGGAAGGGTGAGGGGTAGGCTTCGGGGAAGGGTTAGGTTTAGGGTTCGGGCTAGGGTTCGGGTTAGGGAACGGGGACGGTTTAGGGTCCAGGAGAGGGTACGACAACGGTTTAGGGGGAGCGTATGTTTGAGGGCGCAGGTTAGTGTGAGCGTACGGGTTAGGATTAGGTGATGGGTGAGGGGAAGGCTTCGGGGACGGGTTAGGGTTAGGGTTCGGGCTAGGGTTAGGGTTAGGGGACGGGGACGGTTTAGGATCCAGGTGAGGGGAAGACAACGGTTTAGGGGGAGCATACGTGTGAGGGCGCGGGTTAGTGTGAGCGTACGGATTAGGATTAGGTGATGGGTGACGGGAAGGCTTCGGGGACGGGTTAGGGTTAGGGTTTGGGTAGGGTTAGGGTTAGGGGATGGGGACGGTTTAGGGTCCAGGTGAGAGTACCACAACGGTTTAGGGGCAGCGTACGTGTGAGCGGGCTGTTTAGTTTGAGCGTACGGGTTAGGATTAGGGGACGGGTGAGGGGAAGGCTTCGGGGAAGGTTTAGGGTTAGGGTTCGGGCTAGGGTTAGGGTTAGGTGACGGGGACGGTTTAGGGTCCAGGTGAGTGTACAACAACGGTTTAGGAGGAGCGTAAGTGTGAGGGCGCGGGTTAGTGTGAGCGTACGGGTTAGGATTAGGGGACGTGTGAGGGGAAGGCTTCGGGGAAGGGTTATGGTTAGGGTTCGGGCTAGGGTTAGGGTTAGGGGATGGGGACGGTTTAGGGTCAAGGTGAGGGTACGAAAACGGTTTAGGTGGAGCGTACCTGTGAGGGCACGGGTTAGTGTGAGCGTACGGGTTAGGATTAGGGGATGGGTGAGGGGAAGGCTTCGGGGACGGGTTATGGTTAGGGTTCGGGCTAGGTTTAGGGTTAGGGGATGAGGACGGTTTAGGGTCCAGATGTGGGTACGACAACGCTTTAGGGGCAGCGTACGTGTGAGCGGGCTGGATAGTGTGAGCGAACGGGTTAGGATTCGGGGATGGGTGAGGGGAAGGCTTCTGGGAAGGGTTAGGGTTATGGTTCGGACTAGGGATTGGGTTAGGGGATGGGGACGGTTTAGGGTCCAGGTAAGTGTACGACAACAGTTTAGGGGGAGCGTACGTGTGAGGGCGCGGGTTAGTGTGAGCGTACGGGTTCGGATTAGGGGACGGGTGAGGGGAAGGCTTCGGGGAAGGGTTAGGGTGAGGGTTCGGGCTAGGGTTCGGATTAGGGGACGGGGATGATTTAGGGTCCAGGTGAGGGTACGACAACGGTTTTAGGGGGAGTGTACGTGTGAAGACGTGGGTTAGTGTGAGCGTACGGGTTAGGATTAGGGGACGGGTGAGGGGAAGGCTTCTGGGAAGGTTTAGGGTTAGGGTTCGGGCTACGGTTACGTTTAGGGGACGGGGACCGTTTAGGGTCCAGGTGAGGGTACGACAACGGTTTAGGGGGAGCGTACGTGTGAGGGCGCGGGTTAGTGTGAGCGTACAGGTTATGATTCGGGGACGGGTGAGGGGAAGGCTTTGGGGAAGGTTTAGGGTTAGGGTTCGGGCTACGGTTACGTTTAGGGGACGGGGACGGTTTAGGGTGCAGGTGGGGGTACGACAACGGTTTAGGGAGAGCGTACGTGTGAGGGCACGGGTTAGTGTGAGCGTACGGGTTAGGATTAGGGGACGGGTGAGGGGAAGGCTTCGGGGAAGGGTTAGGTTTGGCGTTCTGGTTAGGGTTAGGGTTAGGGGATGGGGACGGTTTAGGGTCCACGTGAGTGTACGACAATGGTTTAGGGGGAGAGTACGTGTGAGGGCGCGGGTTAGTGTGAGCGTACGGGTTAGGATTAGGGGACGGGTGAGGGGAAGGCTTCGGGGAAGGTTTAGGGTTAGGGTTCGGGCTAGGGTTAGGGTTAGGGGATCGGGACGGTTTAGGGACCAGGTGAGGGTACGACAACGGTTTAGGGGTAGCGTACGTGTGAGGGCGTGGGTTAGTGTGAGCGTACGGGTTAGGATTAGGGGACGGGTGAGGGGAAGGCTTTGGGGAAGGGTTAGGTTTAGGGTTCGGGCTAGGGTTAGGGTTAGGGGACGGGGACGGTTTAGGGTCCAGCTGAGGGTACGACAGCGGTTTAGGGGGAGCGTACGTGTGAGGGCACGGGTTAGTGTGGGCGTACGGATTAGGATTAGGGGAAGGGTGAGGGGTAGGCTTCGAGGAAGGGTTAGGTTTAGGGTTCGGTCTAGGGTTAGGGTTAGGGGACGGGGACGGTTTAGGGTCCAGTTGAGGGTACGACGACGGTTTAGGGGGAGCGTACGATTGAGGGCGCAGGTTAATGTGAGCGTACGGGTTAGGATTAGGGGACGGGTGAGGGGAAGGCTTCGGGGAAGTGTTAGGGTTAGGGTTGGGGCTAGGGTTAGGGTTAGGGAAGGGGAAGGTTTAGGTTCCAGGTGAGGGTACGACAACGGTTTAGGGGGAGCGTACGTGTGAGGGCACGCGTTAGTGTGACCGTACGGGCTAGGATTAGGGGACAGGTGAGGGGAAGGCTTCGGGGAAGTGTTAGGGTTAGGGTTCGGGCTAGGGTTAGGGTTAGGGGACGGGGACGGTTTAGGGACCAGGTGAGGGTACGACAACGGTTTAGGGGGAGCGTACGTGTGAGGGCGCGGGTTAGTGTGAGCGTACGGGATAGGATTAGGGGACGGGTGAGGGGAAGGCTTCGGGGAAGTGTTAGGTTTAGGTTTCGGGCTTGGGTTAGGGTTAGGGGACGGAGACGGTTTAGGTTGCAGGTGAGGGTACGACAACGGTTTAGGGGGAGCATACGTGTGAGAGCGTGGGTTAGTGTGAGCATACGGGTTAGGATTAGAGGACGGGGGAGGGGAAGGCTTCGGGAAAGTGTTAGGGTTAGTGTTCGGGCTAGTTTTAGTGTTAGGGGACGGCGACGGTTTAGGGTACAGTGAGGGTACGACAACGGTTTAGGGGTAGCGTACGTGTGACGGTGCGGGTTAGTGTGAGCGTACGGGTTAGGATTAGGGGACAGGTGAGGGGAAGGTTTTGGGGAAGGGTTAGGGTAGGGTTCGGACTAGGGTTAGGGTTAGGGGACGGGGACGGTTTAGGGTCCAGGTGAGGGTACGACAACGGTTTAGGGGGAGCGTACGTGTGAGGGCGTGGGTTAGTGTGAGCGTACGGGTTAGGATTAGGGGAAGTGTGAGGGGAAGGCTTCGGGGAAGGGTTAGGTTTAGGGTTCGGGCTAGGGTTAGGGTTAGGGGACGGGGACGGTTTAGGGTCCAGGTGAGGGTACGACAACGGTGTAGGGGGCGCGTAAGTGTGAGGGCGCGTTTCAGTGTGAGCGTACGGATTAGAATTAGGGGACGGGTGAGGGGAAGGCTTCGGGGAAGGTTTAGTGTTAGGGATCGGACTAGGGTTAAGGTTCGGGGATGGGCAGGGTTTCAGGTACAGGTGAGGGTACGACAACGGTTTAGGGGGAGCGTACGTGTTAGGGCGTGGGTTAGTGTGAGCGTACGGGCTAGGATTAGGGGACTGGTGAGGGGAAGGCTTCGGGGAAGGGTTAGGGTTAGGGTTCGGGCTAGGGTTAGGGTTAGGGGACGGGGATGGTTTAGGGTCCAGGTGAGGGTATGACAACGGTTTAGGGGGAGCGTACGTGTGAGGGCGCGGGTTAGTGTGAGTGTACGGGTTAGGATTAGGGGACGGGTGAGAGGAAGGCTTCGGGGAAGGGTTAGGGTTAGGGTTCGGACTAGGGTTAGGTTTAAGTGACGGGGACGGTTTAGGGTCCAGGTGAGGGTACGACAACGGTTTAGGGGGAGCGTACGTGTGAAGACGTGGGTTAGTGTTAGCGTACGGGTTTGGATTAGGGGACGGGTGAGGGGAAGGCTTCGGGGAATGGTTAGGGTTAAGGTTCGGGCTAGGGTTAGGGTTAGGGGATGGGGACGATTTAGGGTCCAGGTGAGGGCACGACAATGGTTTAGGGGAAGCGTACGTGTTAGGGCGCGGGTTAGTGTGAGCGTACGGGTTAGGATTAGGGGACGGGTGAGGGGAAGGCTTCGGGGAAGGGTTAGGGTTAGGGTTCGGGCTAGGGTTAGGGTTAGGGGACGGGGACGGTTTAGGGTCCAGGTGAGGGTACGACAACGGTTTAGGGGGAGCGTACGTGTGAGGGCGCGGGTTAGTGTGAGCGTAAGGGTTAGGAATAGGGGACGGGTGAGGGGAAGGCTTCGGGGAAGGTTTAGGGTTAGGGTTCGGGCTAGGGTTAGGGTTAGGGGACGGGCACGGTTTAGGGTCCAGGTGAGTGTACGACAACGGTTTAGGGGGAGCGTAAGTGTGAGGGAGCGGGTTAGTGTGAGCGTACGGGTTAGGATTAGGGGACGGGTGAGGGGAAGGCTTCGGGGAAGGGTTAGGGTTAGGGTTCGTGCTAGGGTTAGGGTTAGGGGATGGGGACGGTTTAGGGTCAAGGTAAGGGTACGAAAACGGTTTAGGTGGAGCGTACATGTGAGGGCACGGGTTAGTGTGAGCGTACGGTTTAGGATTAGGGGATGGGTGAGGGGAAGGCTTCGGGGACGGGTTAGGGTTAGGGTTTGGGCTAGGGTTAGGGTTAGGGGACGGGGACGGTTTAGGGTCCAGGTGAGGGTACGACAACGGTTTAGGGGGAGCGTACGTGTGAGGGCGCGGGTTAGTGTGAGCGTACGGGTTAGGATTAGGGGACGTGTGAGGGGAAGGCTTCGGGGAAGGGTTAGGTTTAGGGTTCGGGCTAGGGTTAGGGTTAGGGGACGGGGACGGTTTAGGGTCCAGGTGAGGGTACGACAACCGTGTAGGGGGAGCGTAAGTGTGAGGGCGCGTTTTAGTGTGAGCGTACGGGTTAGTATTAGGGGACGGGTGAGGGGAAGGCTTCGGGGAAGTGTTAGGGTTAGGGATCGGACTAGGGTTAAGGTTCGGGGATGGGGAAGGTTTCGGGTACAGGTGAGGGTACGAAAACGGTTTAAGAGGAGCGTACGTGTGAAGACGTGGGTTAGTGTGAGCGTACGGGTTATGATTAGGGGACGGGTGAGGGGAAGGCTTCGGGGAATGGTTAGGGTTAAGGTTCGGGCTAGGGTTAGGGTTAGGGGATGGGGACGGTTTAGGGTCTAGGTGAGGGCACGACAATTGTTTAGGGGGAGCGAACGTGTGAGGGCGCGGGTTAGTGTGAGCGTACTGGTTAGGATTAGGGGACGGGTGAGAGGAAGGCTTCGGGGAAGTGGTAGGGTTAGGGTTCGGGCTAGGGTTAGGGTTAGGGGACGGGAACTGTTTAGGGTCCAGGTGATGGTACGACAATGGTTTAGAGGGAGCGTACGTGTGAGGACGCAGGTTAGTGTGAGCGTACGGGTTAGGATTGGGGGACGGGTGAGGGGAAGGCTTCGGGGAAGGGTTAGGGTTAGGGTTCGGGCTAGGGTTAGGGTTAGGGGACAGGGACGGTTTAGGGTCCAGGTGAGGGTACGACAACGGTTTAGAGGGAGCGTACGTGTGAGGGCGCGGGTTAGTGTGAGCGTACGGGTTAGGATTAGGGGACGGGTGAAGGGAAGGCTTCGGGGACGTGTTAGTGTTAGGGTTTGGGTAGGGTTAGGGTTAGGGGATGGGGACGGTTTAGGGTCCAGGTGAGGGTACCACAACGGTTTAGGGGCAGCGTACGTGTGAGCGGGCTGTTTAGTGTGAGCGTACGGGTTAGGATTAGGGGACGGGTGAGGGAAAGGCTTCGGGGAAGGTTTAGGGTTAGGGTTCGGGCTAGGGTTAGGGTTAGGGGACGGGGACAGTTTAGGGTCCAGGTGAGGGTAGGACAAAAGTTTAGGGGGTGCGTACGTGTTAGGGCGGGGCTTAGTGTGAGCGTACGGGCTAGGATTAGGGGACGGGTGAGGGGAAGGCTTCGGGGAAGGGTTAGGGTTAAGGTTCGGGCTAGGGTTAGGGTTAGGGGATGGGGACGGTTTAGGGTCCAGGTGAGGGCACGACAATGGTTTAGGGGGAGCGTATGTGTGAGGGTGCGGGTTAGTGTGAGCGTACGGGTTAGGATTAGGGGACGGGTGAGGGGATGTCTTCGGGGAAGAGTTAGGGTTAGGGTTCGGGCTAGTGTTAGGGTTAGGGGACGGGGACGGTTTAGGGTCCAGGTGAGGGTACGACAACGGTTTAGGGGGAGCGTACGTGTGAGGGCGTGGGTTATTGTGAGCGTACGGTTTAGAATTAGGGGACAGGTGAGGGGAAGGCTACGGGGAAGGTTTAGGGTTAGGGTTCGGAGAGGTTTAGTGTTAGGGGACCGGGACAGTTTAGGGTCCAGGTGAGTGTACGACAACGGTTTAGGGGGAGCGTAAGTGTGAGGGCGCTGGTTAGTGTGAGCGTACGGGTTAGGATTAGGGGACGGGTGAGGGGAAGGCTTCGGGGAAGGGTTAGGGTTAGGGTTCGGGGTAGGGTTAGGGTTAGGGGATGGGGACGGTTTAGGGTCCAGGTGAGGGTACGACAACGGTTTAGGGGGAGCGTACGTGTGAGGGCGCGGGTTAGTGTGAGTGTACGGGTTAGGATTAGGGGACGGGTGAGTGGAAGGCTTCGGGTAAGGGTTAGGTTTCGGGCTAGGGTTAGGGTTAGGGGACGGGGACGGTTTAGGGTCCAGGTGAGGGTACGACAACGCTTTAGGGGGAGCGTAAGTGTGAGGGCGCAGGTCAGTGTGAGCGTACGGGTTAGCATTAGGGGACGGGTGAGGGGAAGGCTTCGGGGAAGGTTTAGGGTTATCTTTTGGGCTAGGGTTAGGGGACGGGGACGGGGACGGTTTAGGGTCCAGGTGAGGGTACGACAACGCTTTAGGGGGAGCGTACGTGTGAGAGCATGGGTTAGTGTGAGCGTACGGGTTAGGATTAGGGGACGGGTGAGTGGAAGGCTTCGGGGAAGGGTTAGGGTTAGGGTTCGGGCTAGGGTTAGGGTTAGGGGACGGGGACGGTTTAGGGTCCAGGTGAGGGTACGACAGCGGTTTAGGGGGAGCCTACGTGTGAGGACGCGAGTTAGTGTGTGCGTACGGGTTAGGAATCGGGGACGAGTGAGGGGTAGGCTTTTGGGAAGGGTTAGGGTTAGGGTGCGGGCTAGGGTTAGGGTTAGGGGACGGGGACGGTTTAGGGTCCAGGTGAGGGTACGACAACGGTTTAGGGGGAGCGTACATGTGAGGGCGCGGGTTAGTGTGAGCGTACGGTTTAGGATTAGGGTACGGGTGAGCGTCAGGCTTCGGGGAAGGGTTAGGGTTAGGGTTCGGGCTAGGGTTAGGGGACGGGGACTGGGACGGTTGAGGGTCCAGTTTCGGGTATCACAACGCTTTAGGGGTAGCGTACTTGTGAGGGCGCATGTCAGTGTTAGCGTACAGGTTAGGATTAGGGGACGGGTGAGGGTCAGGCTTCAGGGAAGGGTTAGGGTTAGGGATCAGGCTAGGGTTAAGGTTAGGGGACCGGGACGGTTTATGGTTCATGTGAGGTTACGACAACGCTTTAGGGGGAGAGTACGTGTGAGAGCGTGGGTTAGTGTTAGCGTACGGGTTAGGATTAGGTGACGGGTGAGGGTCAGGATTCGGGGAAGGGTTAGGGTTAGAGTTCGGGCTAGGGTTAGGGTTAGGGGATGGGGACGGTTTAGGGTCCAGTTGAGGGTACGACAACGCTTTAGATAGAGTGTACGTGTAAGGGCGCGTGTTAGTGTTAGCGTACGGATTAGGATTAGGGGACGGGTGAGTGTCAGGCTTCGGGGAATCGTTAGGGTTAGGGTTCGGGCTAGGGTTAGGTTTAGGGGATGGTGACGGTTTAGGGTCCAGGTGAGGGTACGACAACGCTTTAGGTTTAGCATACGTGTGAGGGCGCTGATTAGCATTAGTGTACGGGTTAGGATTACGGGACGTGTTGGGTCAGGCTTCGGGGAAGTGTTAGGGTTAGGGTTCGGGCTAGGGTTAGGGTTAGGGGACGGGGATGGTTTAGGGTCCAGGTGAGGGTACGACAACGGTTTAGGGGGAGTGTACGTGTGAGGGCGCGTGTTAGTGTGAGAGTACGGGTTAGGATTAGGGGACGGGTGAGGGGAAGGCTTCGGGGAAGGGTGAGGGTTAGGGTTCGGGCTAGGTTTAGGGTTAGGGGACGGGGACGGTTTAGGGTCCAGGAGGGTACGACAACCCTTTAGGGGGAGCGTACGTGTGAGGGTGTTGGTTAGTGTGAGCGTACGGGTAAGGATTAGGGGACGGGTGAGGCGAAGGCTTCGGGGAAGGTTTAGGGTTAGGGTTCGGGCTAGGTTTAGGGTTAGGGGACGGAGACGGTATAGGGTCCAGGTGAGGGTACAACAATGGTTTAGGGGGAGCGTACATGTGAGGGCGCGGGTTAGTGTCAGCGTACGGGTTAGGATTAGGGGACGGGTGAGGGGAAGGGTTAGGGTTAGGGTTTCGGCTAGGGTTAGGGTTAGGGGACGGGGACGGTTTAGGGTCCAGGTGAGGGTACAACAACGGTTTAGGGGGAGCGTACGTGTGAGGGCATGGGTTAGTGTGAGCGTACGGGTTAGGATTAGGGGACGGATGAGGGGAAGGCTTCGTGGAAGTGTTAGGGTTAGTGTTCGGGCTAGGGTGAGGGTTAGGGGACGGGGACGATATAGGGTGCAGGTGAGGGTACGACAACGGTTTAGGGGGAGAATACGTGTGAGGGCGCGGGTTATTGTGAGCATACGGGTTAGGATTATTGGACGGGTGAGGGGAAGGCTTCGGGGAAGTGTTAGGATTAGGGTTCGGACTAGGGTTAGGGTTAGGGGACGGGGACTGTTTAGGGTCCAGGTGAGGGTACGACAACGGTTTAGGGGGAGCGTACGTGTGAGGGCACGGGTTAGTGGGAGCGTACGGGTTAGGATTAGGGGACGGGTGAGGGGAAGGCTTCGGGGACGGGTTAGGTTTCGGGCTAGTGTTAGGGTTAGGGGACGGGGATGGTTTAGGGTCCAGGTGAGGGTACGACAACGATTTAGGGGGAGTGTACGTGTGAGGGGGCGGGTTAGTGTGAGCGTACGGGTTAGGATTAGGGGACGGTTTAGGGGAAGGCTTCGGGGAAGGGTTAGGGTTAGGGTTTGGGCTAAGGATAGGGTTAAGAGACAGGGACGGTTTAGGGTCCAGGTGAGGGTACGACAATGGTTTAGGGGGAGCGTACGTGTGAGGGCGTGGGTTACTTTGAGTGTACGGGTTAGGATTAGGGGACGGGTGAGGGGAAGGCTTCGTGGAAGGGTTAGGATTAGGGTTCGGGCTAGGGTTAGGGTTAGGGGACGGGGAAGGTTTAGGGTCCAGGTGAGTGTACGACAACGGTTTAGGGGGAGCATACGTGTGAGGGCGCGGGTTAGTGTGAGCGTACGGGTTAGGATTAGGGGAAGGGTGAGGGGAAGGCTTCGGGGAAGGGTTAGGGTTAGGGTTCGGGCTGGGTTTAGTGGACGGGGACGGGGACGGTTTAGGGTCCAGTTGAGGGTACGACAATGCTTTAGGGGGAGCGTACGTGTGAGGGCGCGGTTTAGCGAGACCATACAGGTTAGGATTAGGGGACGGGTGAGAGTCAGGCTTTGGGGAAGGGTTAGGGTTAGGGTTCGCGGTAGGGATAGAGTTAGGAGACGGGGACGGTTTAGTGTCCAGGTGAGGGTAAGACAACGCTTTGGGGGAGCTTACATGTGAGGGTGTGGGTTAGCATTAGAGTACGGGTTAGGATTAGAGGACGGGTGAGGGGAAGGCTTCGGGGAAGGGTTAGGGTTAAGGGTCGGGGACGGTTTACGGTCCAGATGAGGGTACGACAATGGTTCAGGGGGCGCGTACGTGTGAGGGCGTGGGTTATTGTGAGCATACGGGTTAGGATTAGGGGACGGGTGAGGGGAAGGCTTCGGGGAAGTGTTAGGGTTAGGGTTCGGGCTAGGGTTAGGGTTAGGGGACGGGGACGGTTTAGGGTCCAGGTGAGGGTACGACAACGCTTTAGGGGGAGCGTACGTGTGAGGGCGCGGGTTAGTGTGAGCGTACGGGTTAGGATTAGGGGACGGGTGAGGGGAAGGCTTCGGGGAAGGGTAGGGGTTAGGGTTCGGGCTAGGGTTAGGGTTAGGGGACGGGGACGGTTTAGGGTCCAGGTGAGAGTACGACAAAGGTTTAAGGGGAGCATACGTGTGAGGGCGCGGGTTAGTGTGAGGGTACGGGATGGGATTAGGGGACGGGTGAGGGGAAAGCTTCGGGGAAGAGTTACGGTTAGGGTTCGGGCTAGTTTTAGAATTAGGGGATGGGGACGGTTTAGGGTCCAGGTGAGGGTACGACATCGGTTTAGAGGGAGAGTACGTGTGAGGGCGTGGATTAGTGTGAGCGTACGGGTTAGGATTAGGGCACGGGTGAGGGGAAGGCTTCGGGGAAGTGTTACGGTTAGGGTTCGGGCTAGGGTTAGGTTTAGGGGACGGGGACGGTTTAGGGTCCAGGTTAGGGTATGACAACGCTTTAGGGGTAGGGTACGTGTGAGGGCGTGGGTTAGTGTGAGCGAACGGGTTAGGATTATGGGACGGGTGAGGGGAAGGCTTCAGGGAAGTGTTACGTTTAGGGTACGGGCTAGGGTTAGGGTTAGGGGACGGGGACGGTTTAGGGTCCAGTTGAGGGTACGACAACGCTTTAGGGGGAGCGTACGTGTGAGGGCGCAGATTAGTGTGAGCGTACGGGTTAGGATTAGGGGACGGGTGAGGGGAAGGCTTCGGAGAAGGGTTAGGGTTAGGGTTCGGGCTAGGGTTAGGGTTAGGGGACGGGGACGGTTTAGGTTCCAGGTGAGAGTACAACAACGGTTTAGGGAGAGCGAATGTGTGAGGGCGTGGGTTAGTGTGAGGGTACGTGTTAGGATTAGGGGAAGGGTGAGGGGAAGGCTTCGGGGAAGGGTTAGGGTTAGGGTTCGGTCTAGGGTTAGGGTTAGGCGATGGGGACGGTTTAGGGTCCAGGTGAGGGTACGACAACGCTTTAGGGGGAGCGTAGGTGTGAGGGCGCGGGTTAGTGTGAGCGTACGGGTTAGGATTAGGGGACGGGTGAGTGGAAGGCTTCGGGTAAGAGTTACGGTTAGGGTTCTGGCTAGGGATAGGGTTAGGGGACGGGGACGGTTTAGGGTCCAGGTTAGGGTACGACAGCGATTTAGGGGGAGTGTACATGTGAGGGCACGGGTTAGTGTGAGCGTACGGGTTAGATTTAGGGTACGGGTGAGGGGAAGGCTTCGGGGAAGGGTTAGGGTTCGGGCTAGGGTTAGGTTTAGGGGATGGGGTCGGTTTAGGGTCCAGGTGAGGGTACGACAACGCTTTAGGGGGAGCATACGTGTGAGGGTGCGGGTTAGTGTGAGCGTACGGGTTAGGAATAGGGGACGGCTGAGGGGAAGGCTTCGGGAAGGGTTAGGGTTAGGGTTCAGGCTAAGGTTAGCATTAAGAGACGGGGACGGTTTAGGGTCCAGGTGAGTGTACGAAAACGGTTTCGGGGGAGCGTACGTGTGAGGGCGCGGGTGAGTGTGAGCGTACGGGTTAGGATTAGGGGACGGGTGAGGGAAAGGCTTCGGAGAAGGGTTAGGCTTAGAGTTTGGGCTAGGGTTAGGGTTAGGGGACGGGGACGGTTTAGTGTCCAGGTGACGGTACGACAACGTTTCAGGTGGAGCGTACATGTGAGGGCGCGGGTCAGTGTGAGCGTACGGGTAAGGATTAGGGGACAGGTGAGGGGAAGGCTTCGGGAAAGGGTTAGGGTTAGGGTTTGGGCTAGGGTTAGGGTTAGGGGACGGGGACGGTATAGGGTCCAGGTGAGGGTACGACAACGGTTTAGGGGGAGCGTACGTGTGAGGGCGTGGATTAGTGTCAGCATACAGGTTAGGATTAGGGGACGTGTGAGGGGAAGGCTTCGGGGAAGGGTTAGGGTTAGGGTTTGGGCTCGGGTTAGGGTTTGGGGACGGGGAGGGTTTAGGGTCCAGGTGAGGGTAGGACAACGGTTTAGGGGGAGGGTACGTGTGAGGGCGCGGGTTAGTGTGAGTGTACGGGTTAGGATTAGGGGACGGGTGAGGGGAAGGCTTCGGGGAAGGTTTTGGTTTATCTTTCGGGCTAGGGTTAGGGGACGGGGACGGGGACGGTTTAGGGTCCAGTTGAGGGTACGACAACGGTTTAGGGGGAGCGTACGTTTGAGGGCGCAGGTTAGTGTGAGCGTACGGGTTAGGATTAGGGGACGGGTGAGGGGAAGGCTTCGGGGAAGGGGTAGGGTTAGGGTTGAAGCTAGGGTTAGGGTTAGGGAAGGGGAAGGTTTAGGTTCCAGGTGAGGGTACGACAACGGTTTAGGGGGAGCGTACGTGTCAGTGTGCGGGTTAGTGTGAGCGTACGGGTTAGGATTAGGGGACGGGTGAGGGGAAGGCTTCGGGGAAGGGTTAGGGTTAGGGTTCGGGCTAGGGTTAGGGTTAGGGGACTGGGACGGTTTAGGGTTCAGGTGAGGGTACGACAACGGTTTAGGGGGAGCGTACGTGTGAGGGCGTGGGTTAGTGTGACCGTACGGGCTAGGATTAGGGGACAGGTGAGGGGAAGGCTTCGGGGAAGGGTTAGGGTTAGGGTTCGGGCTAGGGTTAGGGTTAGGGGACGGGGACGGTTTAGGGACCAGGTGAGGGTACGACAACGGTTTAGGGGGAGCGTACGTGTGAGGGTGCAGGTTAGTGTGAGCGTACGGGATAGGATTAGGGGACGGGTGAGGGGAAGGCTTCGGGGAAGTCTTAGGTTTAGGTTTCGGGCTAGGGTTAGGGTTAGGGGACGGAGACGATTTAAGCTCCAGGTGAGGGTACGACAACGGTTTAGGGGGAGCGTACGTTTGAGGCCGTGGTTTAGTGTGAGCATACGGGTTAGGATTAGGAGACGGGGGAGGGGAAGGCTTCGGGAAAGTGTTAGGGTTAGGGTTCGGGCTAGGGTTAGGGTTAGGGGACGGCGACGGTTTAGGGTCCCGTGAGGGTACGACAACGGTTTAGGGGTAGTGTACGTGTGACGGCGCGGGTTAGTGTGAGCGTACGGGTTAGGATTAG
The DNA here is from genome assembly GCF_964270905.1 of Leucopleurus acutus. Classification (NCBI taxonomy): domain Eukaryota; kingdom Metazoa; phylum Chordata; class Mammalia; order Artiodactyla; family Delphinidae; genus Leucopleurus; species Leucopleurus acutus. The sequence goes on from NW_028139178.1 coordinate 265,189, forward strand.
GGGACGGGTGAGGGGAAGGTTTTGGGGAAGGGTTAGGGTAGGGTTCGGGCTAGGGTTAGGGTTAGGGGACGGGGACGGTTTAGGGTCCAGGTGACGGTATGACAACGCTTTAGGGCGAGGGTACGTGTGAGGGCGTGGGTTAGTGTGAGCGTACGGGTTAGGATTAGGGGACGGGTGAGGGGTAGGCTTCGGGGAAGGGTTAGGTTTAGGGTTCGGGCTAGGGTTAGGGTTAGGGGACGGGGACGTTTAGGGTCCAGGTGAGTGTACGACAACGGTTTAGGGTGAGTGTACGTTTGTGGGCGCAGGTTAGTGTGAGCGTACGGGTTAGGATTAGGGGACGGGTGAGGGGAAGGTTTCGGGGAAGGGTTAGGTTTAGGGTTCGTGCTAGGGTTAGGGTTAGGGGACGGGGACGGTTTAGGGTCCAGGAGAGGGTACGACAATGGTTTAGGGGGAGCGTAAGTTTGAGGGCGTGGGTTAGTGTTAGCGTACGGGTTAGGATTAGGGGACGGGTGAGGGGAAGGCTTCGGGGAAGGGTTATGGTTAGGGTTCGGGCTAGGGTTAGGGTTAGGGGACGGGGACGGTTTAGGGTCCAGGTGAGGGTATGACAACGCTTTAGGGGGAGGGTACGTGTGAGGGTGTGGGTTAGTGTGAGCGTACGGGTTAGGATTAGGGGACAGGTGAGAGAAGGCTTCAGGTAAGGGTTAGGGTTAGGGTTCGTGCTAGGGTTAGGGTTCAGGGACGGGGACGGTTTAGGGTCAAGGTGAGGGTACGATAACGGTTTAGGGGGAGCGTACGTGTGAGGGCACGGGTTAGTGTGAGCGTACGGATTAGGTTTAGGGGAAGGGTGAGGGGTAGGTTTCGGGGAAGGGTTAGGTTTAGGGTTCGGGCTAGGGTTAGGGATAGGGAACGGGGACGGTTTAGGGTCCAGGAGAGGGTACGACAACGGTTTAGGGGGAGCGTAAGTTTGAGGGCACAGGTTAGTGTGAGCGTATGGGTTAGGATTAGGTGATGGGTGAGGGCAAGGCTTCGGGGACGGGTTAGGGTTAGGGTTCGGGCTAAGGTTAGGTTTAGGGGACGGGGACGGTTTAGGGTCCAGGTGAGGGGAAGACAACGGTTTAGGGGGAGCATACGTGTGAGGGCGCGGGTTAGTGTGAGCGTACGGGTTAGGATTAGGTGATGGGTGAGGGGTAGGCTTCGGGGACGGGTTAGGGTTAGGGTTTGGGTAGGGTTAGGGTTAGGGGATGGGGACGGTTTAGGGTCCAGGTGAGAGTACCACAATGGTTTAGGGACAGCGTACGTGTGAGCGGGCTGTTTAGTTTGAGCGTACGGGTTAGGATTAGGGGACGGGTGAGGGGAAGGCTTCGGGGAAGGGTTAGGGTTAGGGTTCGGGCTAGGGTTAGGGTTAGGGGACGGGGACAGTTTAGGGTCCAGGTGAGGGTACGACAACGGTATAGGGGGAGCGTACGTGTTAGGGCGCGGGTTAGTGTGAGCGTACGGGTTAGGATTAGGGGACGGGTGAGGGGAAGGCTTCGGGGAAGTGTTAGGGTTAGGGTTCGGGTTAGGGTTAGGGTTAGGGGTCGGGGACGATTTAGGGTCCAGGTGAGGGTACGACAACGGTGTAGGGGGCGCGTAAGTGTGAGGGCGCGTTTCAGTGTGAGCGTACGGGTTAGAATTAGGGGACGGGTGAGGGGAAGGCTTCGGGGAAGGTTTAGGGTTAGGGATCGGACTAGGGTTAAGGTTCGGGGATGGGCAGGGTTTCGGGTACAGGTGAGGGTACGACAACGGTTTAGGGGGAGCGTACGTATTAGGGCGCGGGTTACTGTCAGCGTACGGGCTAGGATTAGGGGACTGGTGAGGGGAAGGCTTCGGGGAAGGGTTAGGGTTAGGGTTCGGGCTAGGGTTAGGGTTAGGGGACAGGGATGGTTTAGGGTCCAGGTGAGGGTATGACAACGGTTTAGGGGGAGCGTACGTGTGAGGGCGCGGGTTAGTGTGAGTGTACGGGTTAGGATTAGGGGACGGGTGAGAGGAAGGCTTCGGGGAAGGTTTAGGGTTAGGGTTCGGACTAGGGTTAGGTTTAAGTGACGGGGAAGGTTTAGGGTCCAGGTGAGGGTACGACAACGGTTTAGGGGGAGCGTACGTGTGAAGACGTGGGTTAGTGTTAGCGTACGGGTTTGGATTAGGGGACGGGTGAGGGGAAGGCTTCGGGGAATGGTTAGGGTTAAGGTTCGGGCTAGGGTTAGGGTTAGGGGATGGGGACGGTTTAGGGTCCAGGTGAGGGCACGACAATGGTTTAGGGGAAGCGTACGTGTGAGGGCGCGTGTTAGTGTGAGCGTACGCGTTAGGATTAGGGGACGGGTGACGGGATGTCTTCGGGGAAGAGTTAGGGTTAGGGTTCGGGCTAGGCTTAGGGTTAGGGAACGGGGACGGTTTAGGGTCCAGGTGAGGGTACGACAACGGTTTAGGGGGAGCGTACGTGTGAGGGCGCGGGTTAGTGTGAGCGTACGGGTTAGGATTAGGGGACAGGTGAGGGGAAGGCTTCGGGGAAGGTTTAGGGTTAGGGTTCGGGCTAGGTTTAGTGTTAGGGGACGGGGATGGTTTAGGGTCCAGGTGAGTGTACGACAACGGTTTAGGGGGAGCGTAAGTGTGAGGGCGCGGGTTAGTGTGAGCGTACGGGTTAGGATTAGGGGACGTTGAGGGGAAGGCTTCGGGGAAGGGTTAGGGTTAGGATTCGGGCTAGGGTTAGGGTTAGGGGATGGGGACGGTTTAGGGTCCAGGTGTGGGTACGACAACGCTTTAGGGGCAGCGTACGTGTGAGCGGGCTGGATAGTGTGAGCGAACGGTTTAGGATTCGGGGATGGGTGAGGGGAAGGCTTCTGGGAAGGGTGAGGGTTATGGTTCGGGCTAGGGTTAGGGTTAGGGGATGGGGACGATTTAGGGACAGGTGAGGGTACGACAACGGTTTTAGGGGGAATGTACGTGTGAAGACGTGGGTTAGTGTGAGCGTACGGGTTAGGATTAGGGGACGGGTGAGGGGAAGGCTTCTGGGAATGTTTAGGGTTAGGGTTCGGGATAGGGTTTGGGTTAGGGGACGGGGACCGTTTAGGGTCCAGGTGAGGGTAAGACAACGGTTTAGGGGGAGCGTACGTGTGACGGCGCAGGTTAGTGTGAGCGTACGGGTTAGGATTAGGGAACGTGTGAGGGGAAGGCTTCGGGGAAGGTTTAGGGTTAGGGTTCGGGCTTGGGTTAGGGTTAGGGGACGAGGACGGTTTAGGGTCAAGGTGAGGGTTCGACAACGCTTTAGGGGGAGCGTACGTGTGAGGGCGCGGGTTAGTGTGAGCGTACGGGTTAGGATTAAGGGACGGGTGAGGGGAAGGCTTCGGGGAAGGGTTAGGGTTAGAGTTCGGGCTAGGGTTAGGGTTAGGGGATGGGGACGGTTTAGGGTCCAGGTGAGGGTACGACCACGGTTTAGGGGGAGCGTACGTGTGAGGGCATGGGTAAGTGTGAGCGTACGGGTTAGGATTAGGGTATGTGTGAGGGGAAGACTTCGGGGACGGGTTAGGGTTATGGTTCGAGCTAGGGTTAGGGTTAGGGGATGGGGACAGTTTAGGGTCCAGGTGAGGGTACGACAACGGTTTAGGGGCGGCGTACGTGTGAGCGGGCTGATTAGTGTGAGCGTACTGGTTAGGATTAGGGGACGGGTGAGGGGAAGGCTTCGCGGAAGTGTTAGGGTTAGGGTTCGGGCTAGGGTTAGTGTTAGGGTACTGGGACGGTTTAGGGTCCAGGTGACGGTACGAGAACGTTTTAGGGGGTGCGTACGTGTGAGGGCGCGGGTTAGTGTGAGCGTACGGGTTAGGATTAGGGGATGTGTGAGGGGAAGACTTCGGGGAAAGGGTAGGGTTAGGGTTTGAGCTAGGGTTAGGGTTAGGGGATGGGGACGGTTTAGGGTTCAGGTGAGGGTAAAACAACGGTTTAGGCGGAGTGTACGTGTGAGGGCGCGGGTTAGTGTGAGCGTACGGTTAGGCTTAGGGGACGGTTGAGGGGAAGGCTTCGGGGAAATGTTAGGGTTAGGGTTCAGGCTAGGGTAAGGGTTAGGGGACGGGGATGGTTTAAGGTCCAGGTGAGGGTATGACAACGGTTTAGGGGGACCGTACGTGTGAGGGCGCGGGTTAGTGTGAGCGTATGAGTTAGGATTAGGGGACGGGTGAGGGGAAGGCTTCGGGGAAGGGTTAGGGTTAGGGTTCGGGCTAGGGTTTGGTTAGGGTACTGGGACGGTTTAGGGTCCAGGTGAGGGTACGACAACGGTTTAGGGGGTGTGTACGTGTGAGGGCGCGGGTTAGTGTGAGCGTACGGGTTAGGATTAGGGGATGTGTGAGGGGAAGACTTCGGGGAAGGGGTAGGGTTAGGGTTTGAGCTAGGGTTAGGGTTAGGGGATGGGGACGGTTTAGGGTCCAGGTGAGGGTACGACAACGGTTTAGGGGGAGTGTACGTGTGAGGGCGAGGGTTAGTGTGAGCGTACGGGTTAGGCTTAGGGGACGGGTGAGGGGCAGGCTTCAGGGAAGGGTTAGGGTTAGGGTTCGGGCTAGGGTTTGGTTAGGCGACGGGGACCGTTTAGGGTCCAGGTGAGGGTACGACAACGGTTTAGGAGGAGCGTACGTGTGAGGGCGCAGGTTAGTGTGAGCGTACGGGTTAGGATTAGTGGACAGGTGAGGGGAAGGCTTCGGGGAAGTGTTAGGGTTAGGGTTCGGGCTAGGGTTAGGGTTAGGGGACGGGGACGGTTTAGGGTCCAGGTGAGGGTACGACAACGTTTGAGGGGGAGCGTATGTGTGAGCGTGTGGGTAAGTGTCAGCGTACGGTTTAGGATTAGGGGACGGTTGAGAGGAAAGGCTTCGGGGAAGGGTTAGGGTTAGGGTTCGGGCTAGGGTTAGGGTTAGGGGACGGGGACAGTTTAGGGTCCAGGTGAGGGTACGACAACGGTTTAGGGGGAGCGTACGTGTTAGGGCGCGGGTTAGTGTGAGCGTACGGGTTAGGATTAGGGGACGGGTGAGGGGAAGGCTTCGGGGAAGGGTTAGGGTTAGGGTTCGGGCTAGGGTTAGGGTTAGGGGACGGGGACGGTTTAGGGTCCAGGTGAGGGTACGACAACGGTTTAGGGGGAGCGTACGTGTGAGGGCGCGGGTTAGTGTGAGCGTACGGGTTAGGATTAGGGGACGGGTGAGGGGAAGGCTTCGGGGAAGGGTTAGGTTTAGGGTTCGGGCTAGGGTTAGGGTTAGGGGACAGGGATGGTTTAGGGTCCAGGTGAGGGTACGACAACGGTGTACGGGGAGCGTAAGTGTGAGGGCGCGTTTTAGTGTGAGCGTACGGGTTAGAATTAGGGGACGGGTGAGGGGAAGGCTTCGGGGAAGTGTTAGGGTTAGGGATCAGACTAGGGTTAAGGTTCGGGGATGGGGAGGGTTTCGGGTACAGGTGAGGGTACGAAAACGGTTTAGGAGGAGCGTACGTGTGAAGACGTGGGTTAGTGTGAGCGTACGGGTTATGATTAGGGGACGGGTGAGGGGAAGGCTTCGGGGAATGGTTAGGGTTAAGGTTCGGGCTAGGGTTAGGGTTAGGGGATGGGGACGGTTTAGGGTCTAGGTGAGGGCACGACAATTGTTTAGGGGGAGCGAACGTGTGAGGGCGCGGGTTAGTGTGAGCGTACGGGTTAGGATTAGGGGACGGGTGAGAGGAAGGCTTCGGGGAAGTGGTAGGGTTAGGGTTCGGGCTAGGGTTAGGGTTAGGGGACGGGAACTGTTTAGGGTCCAGGTGAGGGTACGACAATGGTTTAGAGGGAGCGTACGTGTGAGGGCGCAGGTTAGTGTGAGCGTACGGGTTAGGATTGGGGGACGGGTGAGGGGAAGGCTTCGGGGAAGGGTTAGGGTTAGGGTTCGGGCTAGGGTTAGGGTTAGGGGACAGGGACGGTTTAGGGTCCAGGTGAGGGTACGACAACGGTTTAGAGGGAGCGTACGTGTGAGGGCGCGGGTAAGTGTGAGCGTACGGGTTAGGATTAGGGGACGGGTGAGGGGAAGGCTTCGGGGACGGGTTAGTGTTAGGGTTTGGGTAGGGTTAGGGTTAGGGAATGGGGACGGTTTAGGGTCCAGGTGAGGGTACCACAACGGTTTAGGGGCAGCGTACGTGTGAGCGGGCTGTTTAGTGTGAGCGTACGGGTTAGGATTAGGGGACGGGTGAGGGAAAGGCTTCGGGGAAGGTTTAGGGTTAGGGTTCGGGCTAGGGTTAGGGTTAGGGGACGGGGACAGTTTAGGATCCAGGTGAGGGTACGACAAAAGTTTAGGGGGAGCATACGTGTTAGGGCGTGGCTTAGTGTGAGCGTACGGGCTAGGATTAGGGGACGGGTGAGGGGAAGGCTTCGGGGAAGGGTTAGGGTTAAGGTTCGGGCTAGGGTTAGGGTTAGGGGATGGGGACGGTTTAGGGTCCAGGTGAGGGCACGACAATGGTTTAGGGGGAGCGTACGTGTGAGGGCGCGGGTTAGTGTGAGCGTACGGGTTAGGATTAGGGGACGGGTGAGGGGATGTCTTCGGGGAAGAGTTAGGGTTAGGGTTCGGGCTAGTGTTAGGGTTAGGGGACGGGGACGGTTTAGGGTCCAGGTGAGGGTACGACAACGGTTTAGGGGGAGCGTACGTGTGAGGGCGTGGGTTATTGTGAGCGTACAGTTTAGAATTAGGGGACAGGTGAGGGGAAGGCTACGGGGAAGGTTTAGGGTTAGGGTTCGGGGAGGTTTAGTGTTAGGGTACGGGGACAGTTTAGGGTCCAGGTGAGTGTACGACAACGGTTTAGGGGGAGCGTAAGTGTGAGGGCGCTGGTTAGTGTGAGCGTACGGGTTAGGATTAGGGGACGGGTGAGGGGAAGGCTTCGGGGAAGGGTTAGGGTTAGGGTTCGGGGTAGGGTTAGGGTTAGGGGATGGGGACGGTTTAGGGTCCAGGTGTGGGTACGACAACGCTTTAGGGGCAGCGTACGTGTGAGCGGGCTGGATAGTGTGAGCGTACGGGTTAGGAATTGGGGATGGGTGAGGGGAAGGCTTCTGGGGAGGGTTAGGGTTATGGTTTGGGCTAGGGTTAGGGTTAGGGGATGGGGACGGTTTAGGGTCCAGATAAGGGTACGACAACGGTTTAGGGGGAGCGTACGTGTGAGGGCGCGGGTTAGTGTGAGTGTACGGGTTCGGATTAGGGGACGGGTGAGGGGAAGGATTCGGGGAAGGGTTAGGGTGAGGGTTCGGGCTAGGGTTCGGATTAGGGGACGGGAACGATTTAGGGTCCAGGTGAGGGTACGACAACGGTTTTAGGGGGAGTGTACGTGTGAAGACGTGGGTTAGTGTGAGCGTACGGGTTAGGATTAGGGGACGGGTGAGGGGAAGGCTTTGCGGAAGCGTTAGGGTTAGGGTTAGGACTAGGGTTAGGGTTAGGGGACGGGGACGGTTTAGGGTCAGGTGAGGGTACGACAACGCTTTAGGGGGAGCGTACGTGTGAGGGCGCGGGTTAGTGTGAGCGTACGGGTTAGGATTAGGGGACGGGTGAGGGGAAGGATTCGGGGAAGGGTTAGTGGTAGGATTCGGGCTAGAGTTAAGGTTAGGGGACGGGGACGGTTTAGGGTCCAGGTGAGGGTACGACCACGGTTTAGGGGGAGCGTACGTGTGAGGGCACGGGTTAGTGTGAGCATACGGATTAGGATTAGGGGATGGGTGAGGGGAAGGCTTCGGGGACGGGTTAGGGTTAGGGTTTGGGTAGGGTTAGGGTTAGGGGATGGGGACGGTTTAGGGTCCAGGTGAGGGTACCACAACGGTTTAGGGGCAGCGTACGTGTGAGCGGGCTGTTTAGTGTGAGCGTACGGGTTAGGATTAGGGGACGGGTGAGGGGAAGGCTTCGAGGAAGTGTTAGGGTTAGGGTTCGGGCTAGGCTTAGGGTTAGGGGACGGGGACGGTTTAGGGTCCAGGTGAGGGTACGACGACTGTTTAGGGGGATCGTAGGTGTGAGGGCGCGGGTTAGTGTGAGCGTACGGGTTAGGATTAGGGGACGGGTGAGGGTAAGGCTTCAGGGAAGTGTTAGGTTTAGGTTTCGGGCTAGGGTTAGGGTTAGGGGACGGAGACGGTTTAGGGTCCAGGTGAGGGTACGACAACGGTTTAGGGGGAGCGTACGTGTGAGGGCGCGGGTTAGTGTGAGCGTACGGGTTAGGATTTGGGGACGGGTGAGGGGAAGGCGTCGGGAAAGTGTTAGGGTTAGGGTTCGGGCTAGGGTTAAGGTTAGGGGACGGTGTCGGTTTAGGGTCCAGTGAGGGTACGACAACGGTTTAGGGGGAGCGTACGTTTGAGGGCGCAGGTTAGTGTGAGCGTACGGGTTAGGATTAGGGGACGGGTGAGGGGAAGGCTTCGGGGACGGGTTAGTGTTAGGGTTTGGGTAGGGTTAGGGTTAGGGAATGGGGACGGTTTAGGGTCCAGGTGAGGGTACCACAACGGTTTAGGGGCAGCGTACGTGTGAGCGGGCTGTTTAGTGTGAGCGTACGGGTTAGGATTAGGGGACGGTTGAGGGAAAGGCTTCGGGGAAGGTTTAGGGTTAGGGTTCGGGCTAGGGTTAGGGTTAGGGGACGGGGACAGTTTAGGATCCAGGTGAGGGTACGACAAAAGTTTAGGGGGAGCATACGTGTTAGGGCGTGGCTTAGTGTGAGCGTACGGGCTAGGATTAGGGGACGGGTGAGGGGAAGGCTTCGGGGAAGGGTTAGGGTTAAGGTTCGGGCTAGGGTTAGGGTTAGGGGATGGGGACGGTTTAGGGTCCAGGTGAGGGCACGACAATGGTTTAGGGGGAGCGTACGTGTGAGGGCGCGGGTTAGTGTGAGCGTACGGGTTAGGATTAGGGGACGGGTGAGGGGATGTCTTCGGGGAAGAGTTAGGGTTAGGGTTCGGGCTAGTGTTAGGGTTAGGGGACGGGGACGGTTTAGGGTCCAGGTGAGGGTACGACAACGGTTTAGGGGGAGCGTACGTGTGAGGGCGTGGGTTATTGTGAGCGTACAGTTTAGAATTAGGGGACAGGTGAGGGGAAGGCTACGGGGAAGGTTTAGGGTTAGGGTTCGGGGAGCTTTAGTGTTAGGGTACGGGGACAGTTTAGGGTCCAGGTGAGTGTACGACAACGGTTTAGGGGGAGCGTAAGTGTGAGGGCGCTGGTTAGTGTGAGCGTACGGGTTAGGATTAGGGGACGGGTGAGGGGAAGGCTTCGGGGAAGGGTTAGGGTTAGGGTTCGGGGTAGGGTTAGGGTTAGGGGATGGGGACGGTTTAGGGTCCAGGTGTGGGTACGACAACGCTTTAGGGGCAGCGTACGTGTGAGCGGGCTGGATAGTGTGAGCGTACGGGTTAGGAATTGGGGATGGGTGAGGGGAAGGCTTCTGGGGAGGGTTAGGGTTATGGTTTGGGCTAGGGTTAGGGTTAGGGGATGGGGACGGTTTAGGGTCCAGATAAGGGTACGACAACGGTTTAGGGGGAGCGTACGTGTGAGGGCGCGGGTTAGTGTGAGTGTACGGGTTCGGATTAGGGGACGGGTGAGGGGAAGGATTCGGGGAAGGGTTAGGGTGAGGGTTCGGGCTAGGGTTCGGATTAGGGGACGGGAACGATTTAGGGTCCAGGTGAGGGTACGACAACGGTTTTAGGGGGAGTGTACGTGTGAAGACGTGGGTTAGTGTGAGTGTACGGGTTAGGATTAGGGGACGGGTGAGGGGAAGGCTTTGCGGAAGCGTTAGGGTTAGGGTTAGGACTAGGGTTAGGGTTAGGGGACGGGGACGGTTTAGGGTCAGGTGAGGGTACGACAACGCTTTAGGGGGAGCGTACGTGTGAGGGCGCGGGTTAGTGTGAGCGTACGGGTTAGGATTAGGGGACGGGTGAGGGGAAGGATTCGGGGAAGGGTTAGTGGTAGGATTCGGGCTAGAGTTAAGGTTAGGGGACGGGGACGGTTTAGGGTCCAGGTGAGGGTACGACCACGGTTTAGGGGGAGCGTACGTATGAGGGCACGGGTTAGTGTGAGCATACGGATTAGGATTAGGGGATGGGTGAGGGGAAGGCTTCGGGGACGGGTTAGGGTTAGGGTTTGGGTAGGGTTAGGGTTAGGGGATGGGGACGGTTTAGGGTCCAGGTGAGGGTACCACAACGGTTTAGGGGCAGCGTACGTGTGAGCGGGCTGTTTAGTGTGAGCGTACGGGTTAGGATTAGGGGACGGGTGAGGGGAAGGCTTCGAGGAAGTGTTAGGGTTAGGGTTCGGGCTAGGCTTAGGGTTAGGGGACGGGGACGGTTTAGGGTCCAGGTGAGGGTACGACGACTGTTTAGGGGGATCGTAGGTGTGAGGGCGCGGGTTAGTGTGAGCGTACGGGTTAGGATTAGGGGACGGGTGAGGGTAAGGCTTCAGGGAAGTGTTAGGTTTAGGTTTCGGGCTAGGGTTAGGGTTAGGGGACGGAGACGGTTTAGGGTCCAGGTGAGGGTACGACAACGGTTTAGGGGGAGCGTACGTGTGAGGGCGCGGGTTAGTGTGAGCGTACGGGTTAGGATTTGGGGACGGGTGAGGGGAAGGCGTCGGGAAAGTGTTAGGGTTAGGGTTCGGGCTAGGGTTAAGGTTAGGGGACGGTGTCGGTTTAGGGTCCAGTGAGGGTACGACAACGGTTTAGGGGGAGCGTACGTTTGAGGGCGCAGGTTAGTGTGAGCGTACGGGTTAGGATTAGGGGACGGGTGAGGGGAAGGCTTCGGGGAAGGGTTAGGGTTAGGGTTGAAGCTAGGGTTAGGGTTAGGGAAGGGGAAGGTTTAGGTTCCAGGTGAGGGTACGACAACGGTTTAGGGGGAGCGTACGTGTCAGTGTGCGGGTTAGTGTGAGCGTACGGGTTAGGATTAGGGGACGGGTGAGGGGAAGGCTTCGGGGAAGGGTTAGGGTTAGGGTTCGGGCTAGGGTTAGGGTTAGGGGACTGGGACGGTTTAGGGTTCAGGTGAGGGTACGACAACGGTTTAGGGGGAGCGTACGTGTGAGGGCGTGGGTTAGTGTGACCGTACGGGCTAGGATTAGGGGACAGGTGAGGGGAAGGCTTCGGGGAAGGGTTAGGGTTAGGGTTCGGGCTAGGGTTAGGGTTAGGGGACGGGGACGGTTTAGGGACCAGGTGAGGGTACGACAACGGTTTAGGGGGAGCGTACGTGTGAGGGTGCAGGTTAGTGTGAGCGTACGGGATAGGATTAGGGGACGGGTGAGGGGAAGTCTTCGGGGAAGTCTTAGGTTTAGGTTTCGGGCTAGGGTTAGGGTTAGGGGACGGAGACGATTTAAGCTCCAGGTGAGGGTACGACAACGGTTTAGGGGGAGCGTACGTTTGAGGCCGTGGGTTAGTGTGAGCATACGTGTTAGGATTAGGAGACGGGGGAGGGGAAGGCTTCGGGAAAGTGTTAGGGTTAGGGTTCGGGCTAGGGTTAGGGTTAGGGGACGGCGACGGTTTAGGGTCCAGTGAGGGTACGACAACGGTTTAGGGGTAGTGTATGTGTGACGGCGCGGGTTAGTGTGAGCGTACGGGTTAGGATTAGGGGTCGGGTGAGGGGAAGGTTTTGGGGAAGGGTTAGGGTAGGGTTCGGGCTAGGGTTAGGGTTAGGGGACGGGGACGGTTTAGGGTCCAGGTGACGGTATGACAACGCTTTAGGGCGAGGGTACGTGTGAGGGCGTGGGTTAGTGTGAGCGTACGGGTTAGGATTAGGGGACGGGTGAGGGGTAGGCTTCGGGGAAGGGTTAGGTTTAGGGTTCGGGCTAGGGTTAGGGTTAGGGGACGGGGACGGTTTAGGGTCCAGGTGAGTGTACGACAACGGTTTAGGGTGAGTGTACGTTTGTGGGCGCAGGTTAGTGTTAGCGTACGGGTTAGGATTAGGGGACGGGTGAGGGGAAGGCTTCGGGGAAGGGTTATGGTTAGGGTTCGGACTAGGGTTAGGGTTAGGGGACGGGGACGGTTTAGGGTCCAGGTGAGGGTATGACAACGCTTTAGGGGGAGGGTACGTGTGAGGGTGTGGGTTAGTGTGAGCGTACGGGTTAGGATTAGGGGACAGGTGAGAGAAGGCTTCAGGTAAGGGTTAGGGTTAGGGTTCGTGCTAGGGTTAGGGTTCAGGGACGGGGACGGTTTAGGGTCAAGGTGAGGGTACGATAACGGTTTAGGGGGAGCGTACGTGTGAGGGCACGGGTTAGTGTGAGCGTACGGATTAGGTTTAGGGGAAGGGTGAGGGGTAGGCTTCGGGGAAGGGTTAGGTTTAGGGTTCGGGCTAGGGTTAGGGTTAGGGAACGGGGACGGTTTAGGGTCCAGGAGAGGGTACGACAACGGTTTAGGGGGAGCGTAAGTTTGAGGGCGCAGGTTAGTGTGAGCGTATGGGTTAGGATTAGGTGATGGGTGAGGGGAAGGCTTCGGGGACGGGTTAGGGTTAGGGTTCGGGCTAAGGTTAGGTTTAGGGGCCGGGGACGGTTTAGGGTCCAGGTGAGGGGAAGACAACGGTTTAGGGGGAGCATACGTGTGAGGGCGCGGGTTAGTGTGAGCGTACGGGTTAGGATTAGGTGATGGGTGAGGGGAAGGCTTCGGGGACGGGTTAGGGTTAGGGTTTGGGTAGGGTTAGGGTTAGGGGATGGGGACGGTTTAGGGTCCAGGTGAGAGTACCACAATGGTTTAGGGACAGCGTACGTGTGAGCGGGCTGTTTAGTTTGAGCGTACGGGTTAGGATTAGGGGACGGGTGAGGGGAAGGCTTCGGGGAAGGGTTAGGGTTAGGGTTCGGGCTAGGGTTAGGGTTAGGGGACGGGGACAGTTTAGGGTCCAGGTGAGGGTACGACAACGGTATAGGGGGAGCGTACGTGTTAGGGCCCGGGTTAGTGTGAGCGTACGGGTTAGGATTAGGGGACGGGTGAGGGGAAGGCTTCGGGGAAGTGTTAGGGTTAGGGTTCGGGTTAGGGTTAGGGTTAGGGGTCGGGGACGATTTAGGGTCCAGGTGAGGGTACGACAACGGTTTAGGGGGAGCATACGTGTGAGGGCACGGGTTACTGTGAGCGTACGGGTTAGGATTAGGGGACGGGTGAGGGGAAGGCTTCGGGGAAGGGTTAGGGTTAGGGTTCGGGCTAGGGTTAGGGTTAGGGGACGGGGACGGTTTAGGGTCCAGGTGAGGGTACGACAACGGTTTAGGGGGAGCGTACGTGTGAGGGCGCGGGTTAGTGTGAGCGTACGGGTTAGGATTAGGGGACGGGTGAGGGGAAGGCTTCGGGGAAGGGTTAGGTTTAGGGTTTGGGCTAGGGTTAGGGTTAGGGGACAGGGATGGTTTAGGGTCCAGGTGAGGGTACGACAACGGTGTACGGGGAGCGTAAGTGTGAGGGCGCGTTTTAGTGTGAGCGTACGGGTTAGAATTAGGGGACGGGTGAGGGGAAGGCTTCGGGGAAGTGTTAGGGTTAGGGATCGGACTAGGGTTAAGGTTCGGGGATGGGGAGGGTTTCGGGTACAGGTGAGGGTACGAAAACGGTTTAGGAGGAGCGTACGTGTGAAGACGTGGGTTAGTGTGAGCGTACGGGTTATGATTAGGGGACGGGTGAGGGGAAGGCTTCGGGGAATGGTTAGGGTTAAGGTTCGGGCTAGGGTTAGGGTTAGGGGATGGGGACGGTTTAGGGTCTAGGTGAGGGCACGACAATTGTTTAGGGGGAGCGAACGTGTGAGGGCGCGGGTTAGTGTGAGCGTACGGGTTAGGATTAGGGGACGGGTGAGAGGAAGGCTTCGGGGAAGTGGTAGGGTTAGGGTTCGGGCTAGGGTTAGGGTTAGGGGACGGGAACTGTTTAGGGTCCAGGTGAGGGTACGACAATGGTTTAGAGGGAGCGTACGTGTGAGGGCGCAGGTTAGTGTGAGCGTACGGGTTAGGATTGGGGGACGGGTGAGGGGAAGGCTTCGGGGAAGGGTTAGGGTTAGGGTTCGGGCTAGGGTTAGGGTTAGGGGACAGGGACGGTTTAGGGTCCAGGTGAGGGTACGACAACGGTTTAGAGGGAGCGTACGTGTGAGGGCGCGGGTAAGTGTGAGCGTACGGGTTAGGATTGGGGGACGGGTGAGGGGAAGGCTTCGGGGACGGGTTAGTGTTAGGGTTTGGGTAGGGTTAGGGTTAGGGGATGGGGACGGTTTAGGGTCCAGGTGAGGGTACCACAACGGTTTAGGGGCAGCGTACGTGTGAGCGGGCTGTTTAGTGTGAGCGTACGGGTTAGGATTAGGGGACGGGTGAGGGAAAGGCTTCGGGGAATGTTTAGGGTTAGGGTTCGGGCTAGGGTTAGGGTTAGGGGACGGGGACAGTTTAGGATCCAGGTGAGGGTACGACAAAAGTTTAGGGGGAGCATACGTGTTAGGGCGTGGCTTAGTGTGAGCGTACGGGCTAGGATTAGGGGACGGGTGAGGGGAAGGCTTCGGGGAAGGGTTAGGGTTAAGGTTCGGGCTAGGGTTAGGGTTAGGGGATGGGGACGGTTTAGGGTCCAGGTGAGGGCACGACAATGGTTTAGGGGGAGCGTACGTGTGAGGGCGCGGGTTAGTGTGAGCGTACGGGTTAGGATTAGGGGACGGGTGAGGGGATGTCTTCGGGGAAGAGTTAGGGTTAGGGTTCGGGCTAGTGTTAGTGTTAGGGGACGGGGACGGTTTAGGGTCCAGGTGAGGGTACGACAACGGTTTAGGGGGAGCGTACGTGTGAGGGCGTGGGTTATTGTGAGCGTACAGTTTAGAATTAGGGGACAGGTGAGGGGAAGGCTACGGGGAAGGTTTAGGGTTAGGGTTCGGGGAGGTTTAGTGTTAGGGTACGGGGACAGTTTAGGGTCCAGGTGAGTGTACGACAACGGTTTAGGGGGAGCGTAAGTGTGAGGGCGCTGGTTAGTGTGAGCGTACGGGTTAGGATTAGGGGACGGGTGAGGGGAAGGCTTCGGGGAAGGGTTAGGGTTAGGGTTCGGGGTAGGGTTAGGGTTAGGGGATGGGGACGGTTTAGGGTCCAGGTGTGGGTACGACAACGCTTTAGGGGCAGCGTACGTGTGAGCGGGCTGGATAGTGTGAGCGTACGGGTTAGGAATTGGGGATGGGTGAGGGGAAGGCTTCTGGGGAGGGTTAGGGTTATGGTTTGGGCTAGGGTTAGGGTTAGGGGATGGGGACGGTTTAGGGTCCAGATAAGGGTACGACAACGGTTTAGGGGGAGCGTACGTGTGAGGGCGCGGGTTAGTGTGAGTGTACGGGTTCGGATTAGGGGACGGGTGAGGGGAAGGATTCGGGGAAGGGTTAGGGTGAGGGTTCGGGCTAGGGTTCGGATTAGGGGACGGGAACGATTTAGGGTCCAGGTGAGGGTACGACAACGGTTTTAGGGGGAGTGTACGTGTGAAGACGTGGGTTAGTGTGAGCGTACGGGTTAGGATTAGGGGACGGGTGAGGGGAAGGCTTTGCGGAAGCGTTAGGGTTAGGGTTAGGACTAGGGTTAGGGTTAGGGGACGGGGACGGTTTAGGGTCAGGTGAGGGTACGACAACGCTTTAGGGGGAGCGTACGTGTGAGGGCGCGGGTTAGTGTGAGCGTACGGGTTAGGATTAGGGGACGGGTGAGGGGAAGGATTCGGGGAAGGGTTAGTGGTAGGATTCGGGCTAGAGTTAAGGTTAGGGGACGGGGACGGTTTAGGGTCCAGGTGAGGGTACGACCACGGTTTAGGGGGAGCGTACGTGTGAGGGCACGGGTTAGTGTGAGCATACGGATTAGGATTAGGGGATGGGTGAGGGGAAGGCTTCGGGGACGGGTTAGGGTTAGGGTTTGGGTAGGGTTAGGGTTAGGGGATGGGGACGGTTTAGGGTCCAGGTGAGGGTACCACAACGGTTTAGGGGCAGCGTACGTGTGAGCGGGCTGTTTAGTGTGAGCGTACGGGTTAGGATTAGGGGACGGGTGAGGGGAAGGCTTCGAGGAAGTGTTAGGGTTAGGGTTCGGGCTAGGCTTAGGGTTAGGGGACGGGGACGGTTTAGGGTCCAGGTGAGGGTACGACGACTGTTTAGGGGGATCGTACGTGTGAGGGCGCGGGTTAGTGTGAGCGTACGGGTTAGGATTAGGGGACGGGTGAGGGTAAGGCTTCAGGGAAGTGTTAGGTTTAGGTTTCGGGCTAGGGTTAGGGTTAGGGGACGGAGACGGTTTAGGGTCCAGGTGAGGGTACGACAACGGTTTAGGGGGAGCGTACGTGTGAGGGCGCGGGTTAGTGTGAGCGTACGGGTTAGGATTTGGGGACGGGTGAGGGGAAGGCGTCGGGAAAGTGTTAGGGTTAGGGTTCGGGCTAGGGTTAAGGTTAGGGGACGGTGTCGGTTTAGGGTCCAGTGAGGGTACGACAACGGTTTAGGGGGAGCGTACGTTTGAGGGCGCAGGTTAGTGTGAGCGTACGGGTTAGGATTAGGGGACGGGTGAGGGGAAGGCTTCGGGGAAGGGTTAGGGTTAGGGTTGAAGCTAGGGTTAGGGTTAGGGAAGGGGAAGGTTTAGGTTCCAGGTGAGGGTACGACAACGGTTTAGGGGGAGCGTACGTGTCAGTGTGCGGGT
This sequence comes from Leucopleurus acutus, assembly GCF_964270905.1. Taxonomy (NCBI): domain Eukaryota; kingdom Metazoa; phylum Chordata; class Mammalia; order Artiodactyla; family Delphinidae; genus Leucopleurus; species Leucopleurus acutus. The sequence goes on from NW_028139178.1 coordinate 281,769, forward strand.
TAGTGTGAGCGTACGGGTTAGGATTAGGGGACGGGTGAGGGGAAGGCTTCGGGGAAGGGTTAGGGTTAGGGTTCGGGCTAGGGTTAGGGTTAGGGGACTGGGACGGTTTAGGGTTCAGGTGAGGGTACGACAACGGTTTAGGGGGAGCGTACGTGTGAGGGCGTGGGTTAGTGTGACCGTACGGGCTAGGATTAGGGGACAGGTGAGGGGAAGGCTTCGGGGAAGTCTTAGGTTTAGGTTTCGGGCTAGGGTTAGGGTTAGGGGACGGAGACGATTTAAGCTCCAGGTGAGGGTACGACAACGGTTTAGGGGGAGCGTACGTTTGAGGCCGTGGGTTAGTGTGAGCATACGGGTTAGGATTAGGGGACGGGTGAGGGGAAGGTTTCGGGGAAGGGTTAGGTTTAGGGTTCGTGCTAGGGTTAGGGTTAGGGGACGGGGACGGTTTAGGGTCCAGGAGAGGGTACGACAACGGTTTAGGGGGAGCGTAAGTTTGAGGGCGTGGGTTAGTGTTAGCGTACGGGTTAGGATTAGGGGACGGGTGAGGGGAAGGCTTCGGGGAAGGGTTATGGTTAGGGTTCGGGCTAGGGTTAGGGTTAGGGGACGGGGACGGTTTAGGGTCCAGGTGAGGGTATGACAACGCTTTAGGGGGAGGGTACGTGTGAGGGTGTGGGTTAGTGTGAGCGTACGGGTTAGGATTAGGGGACAGGTGAGAGAAGGCTTCAGGTAAGGGTTAGGGTTAGGGTTCGTGCTAGGGTTAGGGTTCAGGGACGGGGACGGTTTAGGGTCAAGGTGAGGGTACGATAACGGTTTAGGGGGAGCGTACGTGTGAGGGCACGGGTTAGTGTGAGCGTACGGATTAGGTTTAGGGGAAGGGTGAGGGGTAGGCTTCGGGGAAGGGTTAGGTTTAGGGTTCGGGCTAGGGTTAGGGTTAGGGAACGGGGACGGTTTAGGGTCCAGGAGAGGGTACGACAACGGTTTAGGGGGAGCGTAAGTTTGAGGGCGCAGGTTAGTGTGAGCGTATGGGTTAGGATTAGGTGATGGGTGAGGGGAAGGCTTCGGGGACGGGTTAGGGTTAGGGTTCGGGCTAAGGTTAGGTTTAGGGGACGGGGACGGTTTAGGGTCCAGGTGAGGGGAAGACAACGGTTTAGGGGGAGCATACGTGTGAGGGCGCGGGTTAGTGTGAGCGTACGGGTTAGGATTAGGTGATGGGTGAGGGGAAGGCTTCGGGGACGGGTTAGGGTTAGGGTTTGGGTAGGGTTAGGGTTAGGGGATGGGGACGGTTTAGGGTCCAGGTGAGAGTACCACAATGGTTTAGGGACAGCGTACGTGTGAGCGGGCTGTTTAGTTTGAGCGTACGGGTTAGGATTAGGGGACGGGTGAGGGGAAGGCTTCGGGGAAGGGTTAGGGTTAGGGTTCGGGCTAGGGTTAGGGTTAGGGGACGGGGACAGTTTAGGGTCCAGGTGAGGGTACGACAACGGTATAGGGGGAGCGTACGTGTTAGGGCGCGGGTTAGTGTGAGCGTACGGGTTAGGATTAGGGGACGGGTGAGGGGAAGGCTTCGGGGAAGTGTTAGGGTTAGGGTTCGGGTTAGGGTTAGGGTTAGGGGTCGGGGACGATTTAGGGTCCAAGTGAGGGTACGACAACGGTTTAGGGGGAGCATACGTGTGAGGGCACGGGTTACTGTGAGCGTACGGGTTAGGATTAGGGGACGGGTGAGGGGAAGGCTTCGGGGAAGGTTTAGGGTTAGGGTTCGGGCTAGGGTTAGGGTTAGGTGACGGGGACGGTTTAGGGTCCAGGTGAGTGTACAACAACGGTTTAGGAGGAGCGTAAGTGTGAGGGCGCGGGTTAGTGTGAGCGTACGGGTTAGGATTAGGGGATGGGTGAGGGGAAGGCTTCGGGGACGGGTTAGGGTTAGGGTTCGGGCTAGGTTTAGGGTTAGGGGATGAGGACGGTTTAGGGTCCAGGTGTGGGTACGACAACGCTTTAGGGGCAGCGTACGTGTGAGAGGGCTGGATAGTGTGAGCGAACGGGTTAGGATTCGGGGATGGGTGAGGGGAAGGCTTCTGGGAAGGGTTAGGGTTATGGTTCGGGCTAGGGATAGGGTTAGGGGATGGGGACGGTTTAGGTTCCAGGTAAGGGTATGACAACAGTTTAGGGGGAGCGTACGTGTGAGGGTGCGGGTTAGTGTGAGCGTACGGGTTCGGATTAGGGGACGGGTGAGGGGAAGGCTTCGGGGAAGGGTTAGGGTTAGGGTTCGGGCTAGGATAAGGGTTAGGGGATGGGGACGGTTTAGGGTCAAGGTGAGGGTACGAAAACGGTTTAGGTGGAGCGTACCTGTGAGGGCACGGGTTAGTGTGAGCGTACGGGTTAGGATTAGAGGATGGGTGAGTGGAAGGCTTCGAGGACGGGTTAGGGTTAGGGTTCGGGCTAGGTTTAGGGTTAGGGGATGGGGACGGTTTAGGGTCCAGGTGTGGGTACGACAACGGTTTAGGGGCAGCGTACGTGTGAGCGGACTGGATAGTGTGAGCGTACGGGTTAGGATTAGGGGACGGGTGAGGGGAAGGCTTCGGGGAAGGTTTAGGGTTAGGGTTCGGGCTAGGGTTAGGGTTAGGGGACGGGGACGGTTTAGGGTCCAGGTCAGGGTACGACAACGGTTTAGGGGGAGCGTACGTGTGAGAGCGCGGGTTAGTGTGAGCGTACGGGTTAGATTTAGGGGAAGTGTGAGGGGTAGGCTTCGGGGAAGGGTTAGGTTTAGGGTTCGGGCTAGGGTTAGGGTTAGGGGACGGGGACGGTTAGGGTCCAGGTGAGGGTACGACAACGGTTTAGGGGGAGCGTACGTGTGAGCGCGCGGGTTAGTGTGAGCGTACGGGTTAGGATTAGGGGACGGGTGAGGGGAAGGCTTCGGGGAATGGTTAGGGTGAGGGTTCGGGCTAGGGTTAGTGCTAGGGGTTGGGGACGGTTTAGGGTCCAGGTGAGGATACGACAACGGTGTAGGGGGCGCGTAAGTGTGAGGGCGCGTTTCAGTGTGAGCGTACGGGTTAGAATTAGGGGACGGGTGAGGGGAAGGCTTCGGGGAAGGTTTAGGGTTAGGGATCGGACTAGGGTTAAGGTTAGGGGACGGGGATGGTTTAGGGTCCAGGTGAGGGTATGACAACGGTTTAGGGGGAGCGTACGTGTGAGGGCGCGGGTTAGTGTGAGTGTACGGGTTAGGATTAGGGGACGGGTGAGAGGAAGGCTTCGGGGAAGGTTTAGGGTTAGGGTTCGGACTAGGGTTAGGTTTAAGTGACGGGGACGGTTTAGGGTCCAGGTGAGGGTACGACAATGGTTTAGGGGGAGCGTACGTGTGAAGACGTGGGTTAGTGTTAGCGTACGGGTTTGGATTAGGGGACGGGTGAGGGGAAGGCTTCGGGGAATGGTTAGGGTTAAGGTTCGGGCTAGGGTTAGGGTTAGGGGATGGGGACGGTTTAGGGTCCAGGTGAGGGCACGACAATGGTTTAGGGGAAGCGTACGTGTGAGGGCGCGTGTTAGTGTGAGCGTACACGTTAGGATTAGGGGACGGGTGACGGGATGTCTTCGGGGAAGAGTTAGGGTTAGGGTTCGGGCTAGGCTTAGGGTTAGGGGACGGGGACGGTTTAGGGTCCAGGTGAGGGTACGACAACGGTTTAGGGGGAGCGTACGTGTGAGGGCGCGGGTTAGTGTGAGCGTACGGGTTAGGATTAGGGGACAGGTGAGGGGAAGGCTTCGGGGAAGGTTTAGGGTTAGGGTTCGGGCTAGGTTTAGTGTTAGGGGACGGGGATGGTTTAGGGTCCAGGTGAGTGTACGACAACGGTTTAGGGGGAGCGTAAGTGTGAGGGCGCGGGTTAGTGTGAGCGTACGGGTTAGGATTAGGGGACGTTGAGGGGAAGGCTTCTGGGAAGGGTTAGGGTTAGGGTTCGGGCTAGGGTTAGGGTTAGGGGATGGGGACGGTTTAGGGTCCAGGTGTGGGTACGACAACGCTTTAGGGGCAGCGTACGTGTGAGCGGGCTGGATAGTGTGAGCGAACGGTTTAGGATTCGGGGATGGGTGAGGGGAAGGCTTCTGGGAAGGGTGAGGGTTATGGTTCGGGCTAGGGTTAGGGTTAGGGGATGGGGACGATTTAGGGACAGGTGAGGGTACGACAACGGTTTTAGGGGGAATGTACGTGTGAAGACGTGGGTTAGTGTGAGCGTACGGGTTAGGATTAGGGGACGGGTGAGGGGAAGGCTTCTGGGAATGTTTAGGGTTAGGGTTCGGGATAGGGTTTGGGTTAGGGGACGGGGACGGTTTAGGGTCCAGGTGAGGGTAAGACAACGGTTTAGGGGGAGCGTACGTGTGACGGCGCAGGTTAGTGTGAGCGTACGGGTTAGGATTAGGGAACGTGTGAGGGGAAGGCTTCGGGGAAGGTTTAGGGTTAGGGTTCGGGCTTGGGTTAGGGTTAGGGGACGAGGACGGTTTAGGGTCAAGGTGAGGGTTCGACAACGCTTCAGGGGGAGCGTACGTGTGAGGGCGCGGGTTAGTGTGAGCGTACGGGTTAGGATTAAGGGACGGGTGAGGGGAAGGCTTCGGGGAAGGGTTAGGGTTAGAGTTCGGGCTAGGGTTAGGGTTAGGGGACGGGGACGGTTTAGGGTCCAGGTGAGGGTACGACCACGGTTTAGGGGGAGCGTACGTGTGAGGGCATGGGTAAGTGTGAGCGTACGGGTTAGGATTAGGGTATGTGTGAGGGGAAGACTTCGGGGACGGGTTAGGGTTATGGTTCGAGCTAGGGTTAGGGTTAGGGGATGGGGACAGTTTAGGGTCCAGGTGAGGGTACGACAACGGTTTAGGGGCGGCGTACGTGTGAGCGGGCTGATTAGTGTGAGCGTACTGGTTAGGATTAGGGGACGGGTGAGGGGAAGGCTTCGCGGAAGTGTTAGGGTTAGGGTTCGGGCTAGGGTTAGTGTTAGGGTACTGGGACGGTTTAGGGTCCAGGTGACGGTACGAGAACGTTTTAGGGGGTGCGTACGTGTGAGGGCGCGGGTTAGTGTGAGCGTACGGGTTAGGATTAGGGGATGTGTGAGGGGAAGACTTCGGGGAAAGGGTAGGGTTAGGGTTTGAGCTAGGGTTAGGGTTAGGGGATGGGGACGGTTTAGGGTTCAGGTGAGGGTACAACAACGGTTTAGGCGGAGTGTACGTGTGAGGGCGTGGGTTAGTGTGAGCGTACGGGTTAGGCTTAGGGGACGGGTGAGGGGAAGGCTTCGGGGAAATGTTAGGGTTAGGGTTCAGGCTAGGGTAAGGGTTAGGGGACGGGGATGGTTTAAGGTCCAGGTGAGGGTATGACAACGGTTTAGGGGGACCGTACGTGTGAGGGCGCGGGTTAGTGTGAGCGTATGAGTTAGGCTTAGGGGACGGGTGAGGGGCAGGCTTCAGGGAAGGGTTAGGGTTAGGGTTCGGGCTAGGGTTTGGTTAGGCGACGGGGACCGTTTAGGGTCCAGGTGAGGGTACGACAACGGTTTAGGAGTAGCGTACGTGTGAGGGCGCAGGTTAGTGTGAGCGTACGGGTTAGGATTAGTGGACAGGTGAGGGGAAGGCTTCGGGGAAGTGTTAGGGTTAGGGTTCGGGCTAGGGTTAGGGTTAGGGGACGGGGACGGTTTAGGGTCCAGGTGAGGGTACGACAACGTTTGAGGGGGAGCGTATGTGTGAGCGTGTGGGTAAGTGTCAGCGTACGGTTTAGGATTAGGGGACGGTTGAGAGGAAAGGCTTCGGGGAAGGGTTAGGGTTAGGGTTCGGGCTAGGGTTAGGGTTAGGGGACGGGGACGATTTAGGGTCCAGGTGAGGGTACGACAACGGTTTAGGGGGAGCGTACGTGTTAGGGCGCGGGTTAGTGTGAGCGTACGGGTTAGGATTAGGGGACGGGTGAGGGGAAGGCTTCGGGGAAGGGTTAGGGTTAGGGTTCGGGCTAGGGTTAGGGTTAGGGGACGGGGACGGTTTAGGGTCCAGGTGAGGGTACGACAACGGTTTAGGGGGAGCGTACGTGTGAGGGCGCGGGTTAGTGTGAGCGTACGGGTTAGGATTAGGGGACGGGTGAGGGGAAGGCTTCGGGGAAGGGTTAGGTTTAGGGTTCGGGCTAGGGTTAGGGTTAGGGGACAGGGATGGTTTAGGGTCCAGGTGAGGGTACGACAACGGTGTACGGGGAGCGTAAGTGTGAGGGCGCGTTTTAGTGTGAGCGTACGGGTTAGAATTAGGGGACGGGTGAGGGGAAGGCTTCGGGGAAGTGTTAGGGTTAGGGATCGGACTAGGGTTAAGGTTCGGGGATGGGGAGGGTTTCGGGTACAGGTGAGGGTACGAAAACGGTTTAGGAGGAGCGTACGTGTGAAGACGTGGGTTAGTGTGAGCGTACGGGTTATGATTAGGGGACGGGTGAGGGGAAGGCTTCGGGGAATGGTTAGGGTTAAGGTTCGGGCTAGGGTTAGGGTTAGGGGATGGGGACGGTTTAGGGTCTAGGTGAGGGCACGACAATTGTTTAGGGGGAGCGAACGTGTGAGGGCGCGGGTTAGTGTGAGCGTACGGGTTAGGATTAGGGGACGGGTGAGAGGAAGGCTTCGGGGAAGTGGTAGGGTTAGGGTTCGGGCTAGGGTTAGGGTTAGGGGACGGGAACTGTTTAGGGTCCAGGTGAGGGTACGACAATGGTTTAGAGGGAGCGTACGTGTGAGGGCGCAGGTTAGTGTGAGCGTACGGGTTAGGATTGGGGGACGGGTGAGGGGAAGGCTTCGGGGAAGGGTTAGGGTTAGGGTTCGGGCTAGGGTTAGGGTTAGGGGACAGGGACGGTTTAGGGTCCAGGTGAGGGTACGACAACGGTTTAGAGGGAGCGTACGTGTGAGGGCACGGGTAAGTGTGAGCGTACGGGTTAGGATTAGGGGACGGGTGAGGGGAAGGCTTCGGGGACGGGTTAGTGTTAGGGTTTGGGTAGGGTTAGGGTTAGGGGATGGGGACGGTTTAGGGTCCAGGTGAGGGTACCACAACGGTTTAGGGGCAGCGTACGTGTGAGCGGGCTGTTTAGTGTGAGCGTACGGGTTAGGATTAGGGGACGGGTGAGGGAAAGGCTTCGGGGAAGGTTTAGGGTTAGGGTTCGGGCTAGGGTTAGGGTCAGGGGACGGGGACAGTTTAGGATCCAGGTGAGGGTACGACAAAAGTTTAGGGGGAGCGTACGTGTTAGGGCGTGGCTTAGTGTGAGCGTACGGGCTAGGATTAGGGGACGGGTGAGGGGAAGGCTTCGGGGAAGGGTTAGGGTTAAGGTTCGGGCTAGGGTTAGGGTTAGGGGATGGGGACGGTTTAGGGTCCAGGTGAGGGCACGACAATGGTTTAGGGGGAGCGTACGTGTGAGGGCGCGGGTTAGTGTGAGCGTACGGGTTAGGATTAGGGGACGGGTGAGGGGATGTCTTCGGGGAAGAGTTAGGGTTAGGGTTCGGGCTAGTGTTAGGGTTAGGGGACGGGGACGGTTTAGGGTCCAGGTGAGGGTACGACAACGGTTTAGGGGGAGCGTACGTGTGAGGGCGTGGGTTATTGTGAGCGTACAGTTTAGAATTAGGGGACAGGTGAGGGGAAGGCTACGGGGAAGGTTTAGGGTTAGGGTTCGGGGAGGTTTAGTGTTAGGGTACGGGGACAGTTTAGGGTCCAGGTGAGTGTACGACAACGGTTTAGGGGGAGCGTAAGTGTGAGGGCGCTGGTTAGTGTGAGCGTACGGGTTAGGATTAGGGGACGGGTGAGGGGAAGGCTTCGGGGAAGGGTTAGGGTTAGGGTTCGGGGTAGGGTTAGGGTTAGGGGATGGGGACGGTTTAGGGTCCAGGTGTGGGTACGACAACGCTTTAGGGGCAGCGTACGTGTGAGCGGGCTGGATAGTGTGAGCGTACGGGTTAGGAATTGGGGATGGGTGAGGGGAAGGCTTCTGGGGAGGGTTAGGGTTATGGTTTGGGCTAGGGTTAGGGTTAGGGGATGGGGACGGTTTAGGGTCCAGATAAGGGTACGACAACGGTTTAGGGGGAGCGTACGTGTGAGGGCGCGGGTTAGTGTGAGTGTACGGGTTCGGATTAGGGGACGGGTGAGGGGAAGGATTCGGGGAAGGGTTAGGGTGAGGGTTCGGGCTAGGGTTCGGATTAGGGGACGGGAACGATTTAGGGTCCAGGTGAGGGTACGACAACGGTTTTAGGGGGAGTGTACGTGTGAAGACGTGGGTTAGTGTGAGCGTACGGGTTAGGATTAGGGGACGGGTGAGGGGAAGGCTTTGCGGAAGCGTTAGGGTTAGGGTTAGGACTAGGGTTAGGGTTAGGGGACGGGGACGGTTTAGGGTCAGGTGAGGGTACGACAACGCTTTAGGGGGAGCGTACGTGTGAGGGCGCGGGTTAGTGTGAGCGTACGGGTTAGGATTAGGGGACGGGTGAGGGGAAGGATTCGGGGAAGGGTTAGTGGTAGGATTCGGGCTAGAGTTAAGGTTAGGGGACGGGGACGGTTTAGGGTCCAGGTGAGGGTACGACCACGGTTTAGGGGGAGCGTACGTGTGAGGGCACGGGTTAGTGTGAGCATACGGATTAGGATTAGGGGATGGGTGAGGGGAAGGCTTCGGGGACGGGTTAGGGTTAGGGTTTGGGTAGGGTTAGGGTTAGGGGATGGGGACGGTTTAGGGTCCAGGTGAGGGTACCACAACGGTTTAGGGGCAGCGTACGTGTGAGCGGGCTGTTTAGTGTGAGCGTACGGGTTAGGATTAGGGGACGGGTGAGGGGAAGGCTTCGAGGAAGTGTTAGGGTTAGGGTTCGGGCTAGGCTTAGGGTTAGGGGACGGGGACGGTTTAGGGTCCAGGTGAGGGTACGACGACTGTTTAGGGGGATCGTACGTGTGAGGGCGCGGGTTAGTGTGAGCGTACGGGTTAGGATTAGGGGACGGGTGAGGGTAAGGCTTCGGGGAAGGGTTAGGGTTAGGGTTCGGGCTAGGGTTAGGATTAGGGGACGGGGACGGTTTAGCGTCCAGCTGAGGTACGGCAACGGTTTAGGGGGAGCGTACGTGTGAGGGCGCGGGTTAGTGTGAGCGTACGGGTTAGGATTAGGGGACGGGTGAGGGGAAGGCTTCAGGAAAGTGTTAGTGTTAGGGTTAGGGCTAGGGTTAGGATTTGGGGACGGGGACAGTTTAGGGTCCAGGTGAGGGTACGACAACGCTTTAGGGGGTGCGTACGTGTGAGGGCGTGGGTTAGTGTGAGCGTACGGGTTAGGATTAGGCGATGGGTGAGGGGAAGGCTTCAGGGAAGGGTTAGGGTTAGGGTTCGGGCTAGGGTTAGGGTTAGGGGATGCGGACGGTTTAGGGTCAAGGTGAGGGTACGAAAACGGTTTAGGTGGAGTGTACGTGTGAGGGCACTGGTTAGTGTGAGCGTACGGGTTAGGATTAGGGGATGGGTGAGGGGAAGGCTTCGGGGACGGGTTAGGGTTAGGGTTCAGGCTAGGGTTAGGGTTAGGGGATAGGGACGGTTTAGGGTCCACGTGAGGGTACGACAACGCTTTAGGCGGAGCGTACGTGTGAGGGCGCGGGTTAGTGTGAGCATGCGGGTTAGGATTAGGTGATGGGTGAGGGGAAGGTTTCAGGGAAGGTTTAGGGTTAGGATTCGGGCTAGAGTTAAGTTTAGGGGACGGGGACGGTTTAGAGTCCACGTGAGGGTACGACAACGGTTTAGGGGGAGCATACGTGTGAGGGCGTGGGTTATGTGAGCGTACGGGTTAGGATTAGGTGACGGGTGAGGGGAAGGCTTCAGGGAAGGGTTAGGGTTAGGGTTCTGGCTAGGGTTAGGATTAGGGGACGGAGACGGTTTAGGGTCCAGGTGAGTGTACGACAACGGTTGAGGGGGAGCGTACGTTTGAGCGTGTGGGTTAGTGTCAGCATACGGGTTAGGATTAAGGGACGGTTGACGGGAAGGCTTCGGGGAAGGGTAAGGGTTAGGGGACGGGGACGTTTTAGTGTCCAGGTGAGGGTATGACAACGCTTTAGGGGGAGCGTACGTGTGAGGGCGCGGGTTAGTGTGAGCGTACGGGTTAGGATTAGGGGACGGGTGAGGGGATGTCTTCGGGGAAGGGTTAGGGTTAGGGTTCGGGCTAGGGTTAGGGTTAGGGAACAGGGACGGTTTAGGGTGCAGGTGAGGGTACGACAACGGTTTAGGGGGAGCGTACGTGTGAGGGCGCGGGTTAGTGTGAGCGTACGGGTTAGGATTAGGAGACAGGTGAGGGGAAGGCTTCGGGAAAGTGTTAGGGTTAGGGTTAGGGCTAGGGTTAGGGTTAGGGGACGGGGACTGTTTAGGGTCCAGGTGAGGATACGACAACGATTTAGGTGGAGCGAACGTGTGAGGGCGTGGGTAGTGTGATGGTACGGGTTAGGATTAGGTGACGGGTGACCTGAAGGCTTTGGGGAAGGATTAGGGTTAGGGTTCGGCTAGGGTTAGGGTTAGGAGACGGGGACGGTTTAGGGTCCAGGTGAGTGTACGACAACAGTTTAGGGGGAGCGTATGTGTGAGGGCGTGCGTTAGTGTGAGCGTACGGGTTAGTATTAGGGGCGGGTGAGGGGAAGGCTTCGGGGAAGGGTTACGGTTAGGGTTCGGGCTAGGGTTAGGGTTAGGGGACGGGGACGGTTTAGGGTCCAGGTGAGGGTACGACAACGCTTTAGGGGGAGCGTACGTGTGAGGGCGTGGGTTAGTGTGAGCGTACAGGTTAGGATTAGGGGACTGGTGAGGGGAAGGCTTCGGGGAAGGATTAGGGATAGGGTTCGGGCTAGGGTTAGGGTTAGGGGACGGGGACGGTTTAGGGTCCAGGTGAGGGTACGACCACGGTTTAGGGGGAGCGTACGTGTGACAGCACGGGTTAGTGTGAGCATACGGGTTAGGATTAGGGGATCGGTGAGGGGAAGGCTTCGGGGACGGGTTAGGGTTAGGGTTTGGGTAGGGTTAGGGTAAGGGGATGGGGACTGTTTAGGGTCCAGGTGAGGGTACCACAACGGTTTAGGGGCAGCGTACGTGTGAGCGGGCTGTTTAGTTTGAGCGTACGTGTTAGGATTAGGGGACGGGTGAGGGGAAGGCTTCGGGGAATGTTTAGGGTTAGGGTTCGGGCTAGGGTTAGGGTTAGGGGACGGGGAACGTTTAGGGTCCAGGTGAGGGTACGACAACGGTTTAGGGGGAGCGTACGTGTTAGGGCGTGCGTTAGTGTGAGCGTACGGGTTAGGATTAGGAGACGGGTGAGGGGAAGGCTTCGGGTAAGGGTTAGGGTTAGGGTTCGGGCTAGGGTTAGCGTTAGTGGACGGGGATGGTTTAGGGTCCAGGTGAGGGTACGACAACGGTTTAGGGGGAGCGTACGTGTGAGGGCGCGGGTTAGTGTGAGCGTACGGGTTAGGATTAGGGGACGGGTGAGGGGAAGGCTTCGGGGAAAGTTTAGGGTTAGGGTTCGGGCTAGGGTTAGGGTTAGGGGACGGGGACGGTTTAGGGTCCAGGTGAGTGTACGACAACGGTTTAGGGGGAGCGTAAGTGTGAGGGCGCGTTTTAGTGTGAGCGTACGGGTTAGAATTAGGGGACGGGTGAGGGGAAGGCTTCGGGGAAGGGTTAGGGTTAGGGATCGGACTAGGGTTAAGGTTCGGGGATGGGGAGGGTTTCGGGTTCAGGTGAGGGTACGACAACGGTTTAGGGGGAGCGTACGTGTGAAGACGTGGGTTAGTGTGAGCGTACGGTTTATGATTACGGGACGGGTGAGGGTAAGGCTTCGTGGAATGGTTAGGGTTAAGGTTCGGGCTAGGGTTAGGGTTAGGGGATGGGGACGGTTTAGGGTCCAGGTGAGGGCCCGACAATTGTTTAGGGGGAGCGTACGTGTGAGGGCGCGCATTAGTGTGAGCGTACGGGTTAGGATTAGGGGACGGGTGAGGGGAAGGCTTCGGGGAAGGGTTAGGGTTAGGGTTCGGGCTAGGGTTTGGGTTAGGTGACGGGCACGGTTTAGGGTCCAGGTGAGGGTACGACAACGGTTTAGTGGGAGCGTACGTGTGAAGACGTCGGTTAGTGTGAGCGTACGGGTTAGGATTAGGGGACGGGTGACGGGAGGGCTTCGGGGAAGAGTTAGGGTTAGGGTTCGGGCTAGGGTTAGGGTTAGGGGATGGGGACGGTTTAGGGTCCAGGTGTGGGTACGACAATGCTTTAGGGGCAGCGTACGTGTGAGCGGGCTGGATAGTGTGAGCGTACGGGTTAGGATTAGGGGATGGGTGAGGGGAAGGCTTCTGGGAAGGGTTAGGGTTATGGTTCGGGCTAGGGTTAGGGTTAGGGGATGGGGACGGTTTAGGGTCCAGGTAAGGGTACGACAACGGTTTAGGGTGAGCGTACGTGTGAGGGCCTGGTTTAGTGTGAGCGTACGGGTTCGGATTAGGGGACGGGTGAGGGGAAGTCTTCGGGGAAGTGTTAGGGTGAGGGTTCGGGCTAGGGTTCGGATTAGGGGACGGGGATGATTTAGGGTCCAGGTGAGGGTACGACAACGGTTTTAGGGGGAGTGTACGTGTGAAGACGTGGGTTAGTGTGAGCGTACGGGTTAGGATTAGGGGACGGGTGAGGGGAAGGCTTCGGGGAAGCGTTAGGGTTAGGGTTAGGGCTAGGGTTAGTGTTAGGGGACGGGGACGGTTTAGGGTCCAAGTGAGGGTACGACAACGCTTTAGGTGGAGCGTACGTGTGAGGGCGCGGGTTAGTGACAGCGTGCGGGTTAGGATTAGGGGACGGGTGAGGGGAAGGTTTCGGGGAAGGGTTAGGGTTAGGATTCGGGCTAGAGTTAAGGTTAGGGGACGGGGACGGTTTAGTGTCAACGTGAGGGTAAGACAACGGTTTAGGGGGAGCATACGTGTGAGGGCGTGGGTTATGTGAGCGTACGGGTTAGGATTAGGGGATGGGTGAGGGGAAGGATTCGGGGAAGGGTTAGGGTTAGGGTTCGGGCTAGGGTTAGGGTTAAGGGACGGGGATGATTAGGGTCCAGGTGAGGGTACGACAACGGTTTAGGGGGAGCGTACGTGTGAGGGCACGGGTTAGTGTGAGCGTACGGTTTAGGATTAGGGGACGGGTGAGGGGAAGGCTTCGGGGAAGGTTTAGGTTTAGGGTTCGGGCTAGGGTTAGGGTTAGGGGACGGGGACGGTTTAGGGTCCAGGTGAGGGTACGACAACGGTTTAGGGGGAGCGTACGTTTGAGGGCGCAGCTTAGTGTGAGCGTACGGGTTAGGATTAGGGGACGGGTGAGGGGAAGGCTTCGGGGAAGGGTTAGGGTTAGGGTTGGGGCTAGGGTTAGGATTAGGTAAGGGGAAGGTTTAGGTTCCAGGTGAGGGTACGACAACGGTTTAGGGGGAGCGTACGTGTGAGGTTGCGGGTTAGTGTGAGCGTACGGGTTAGGATTAGGGGACGGGTGAGGGGAAGGCTTCGGGGAATGGTTAGGGTTAGGGTTCGGTATAGGGTTAGGGTTAGGGGACGGTGACGGTTTAGGCTCCAGGTGAGGGTACGACAATGGTTTAGGGGGAGCGTACGTTTTAGGGCGCAGGTTAGTGTGAGCGTACGGGTTAGGATTAGGGGACGGGTGAGGGGAAGGCTTCGGGGAAGGGTTAGGGTTAGGGTTCGGGCTACGGTTAGGGTTAGGGGACGGGGACGGTTTAGGGTCCAGGTGAGGGTACGACAACGCTTTAGGGGGTGCGTACGTGTGAGGGCGTGGGTTAGTGTGAGCATACGGGTTAGGATTAGGGGACGGGTGAGGGGAAGGCTTCGGGGAAGGGTTACGGTTAGGGTTCTGGCTAGGGTTAGGATTAGGGGATGGAGACGGTTTAGGGTCCAGGTGAGGGTACGACAACGGTTGAGGGCGAGCGTACGTGTGAGCGGGCTGTTTAGTGTGAGCGTACGGGTTAGGATTAGGGGACGGGTGAGGGGAAGGCTTCGGGGAAGGGTTAGGGTTAGGGTTCGGGCTAGGGTTAGGTTTAGGGGACGGGGACGGTTTAGGGTCCAGGTGGGGGTACGACAACGGTTTATGGGGAGCGTACGTGTGAGGGCATGGGTTAGTGTGAGCGTACGGGATAGGATTAGGGGACGGGTGAGGGGAAGGCTTCGGGGAAGTGTTAGGTTTAGGCTTCGGGCTAGGTTTAGGGTTAGGGGACGGAGACGGTTTAGGTTCCTGGTGAGGGTAAGACAACGGTTTAGGGGGAGCGTATGTGTGAGAGCGCGGGTTAGTGTGAGCGTACGGGTTAGGCTTAGGGGACGTGTGAGGGGAAGGCTTCGGGGAAGGGTAGGGGTTAGGGCTCGGGCTAGGGTTAGGGTTAGGGGATGGAGAAGGTTTAGGGTCTAGGTGAGGGTACGACAACGGTTTAGGGGGTGCGTACGTGTGATGGAGCGGGTTAGTGTGAGCGTACAGGTTAGGATTAGGGGACGGGTGTGGGGAAGGCTTCGGGGAAGGTTTAGGGTTAGGTTTCGGGCTAGGGTTAGGATTAGGGGACGGGGACGGTTTAGCGTCCAGGTGAGTGTACGGCAACGGTTTAGGGGGAGCGTACGTGTGAGGGCGCGGGTTAGTGTGAGCGTACCGGTTAGGATTAGGGGACGGGTGACGGGAAGGCTTCGGGAAAGTGTTAGGGTTAGGGTTCGGGCTAGGGTTAGGGTTAGGGGATAGGGACGGTTTAGGGTCCAGTGAGGGTACGACAACGGTTTAGGTGTAGTGTACGTGTGAGGGCATGGGTTAGTGTGAGCGTACGGATTAGGATTAGGGGACGTGTGAGGGGAAGGCTTTGGGGAAGGGTTAGGGTTAGGGTTCAGGCTAGGGTTAGGGTTAGGGGACTGGGACGGTTTAGGGTCCAGGTGAGGGTACGACAACGCGTTAGGGGGTGCGTACGTGTGAGGGCGTGGGTTAGTGTGAGCGTACGGGTTATGATTAGGGGACAGGTGAGGGGAAGGCTTCGGGGAAGGGTTACGGTTAGGGTTCGGGCTAGGGTTAGGGTTAGGGGACGGGGACGGTTTAGGGTCCAGGTGAGGGTATGACAACGCTTTAGGGGGAGGGTACGTGTGAGAGCGCGGGTTAGTGTGAGCGTACGGGTTAGGATTAGGGGATGGGTGAGGGGAAGGCTTCAGGGAAGGTTTAGGGTTAGGGTTCGGGCTAGGGTTAGGGTTAGGGGACGGGGACGGTTTAGGGTCCAGGTGAGGGTACGACAACGGTTTAGGGGGAGCGTACGTGTGAGGGCACGGTTTAGTGTGAGCGTACGGGTTACGATTAGGGGACGGGTGAGGGGAAGGCTTCGGGGAAGGTTTAGGTTTAGGGTTCGGGCTAGGGTTGGGGTTAGGGGACGGGGACCGTTTAGGGTCCAGGTGAGTGTACGACAACGGTTTAGGGGGAGCGTACGTTTGAGGACGCAGGTTAGTGTGAGCGTACGGGTTAGGATTAGGGGACGGGTGAGGGGAAGGCTTCGGGGAAGTGTTAGGGTTAGGGTTGGGGCTAGGGTTAGGGTTAGGGAAGGGGAAGGTTTAGGTTCCAGGTGAGGGTACGACAACGGTTTAGGGAGAGCGTACGTGTGAGGTTGCGGGTTAGTGTGAGCGTACGGGTTAGGATTAGGGGACGGGTGAGGGGAAGGCTTCGGGGAAGGGTTAGGGTTAGGGTTCGGGCTAGGGTTAGGGTTAGGGGACGGGGACGGTTTACGGTCCAGGTGAGGGTACGACCACGGTTTAGGGGGAGCGTACGTGTGAGTGCACGGGTTAGTGTGAGCATACGGGTTAGGATTAGTGGATGGGTGAGGGGAAGGCTTCGGGGACGGGTTTGGGTTAGGGTTCGGGCTAGGGTTAGGGTTAGGGGATGGGGACGGTTTAGGGTCCAGGTGTGGGTATGACAACGGTTTAGGGGCAGCGTACGTGTGAGCGGGCTGGATAGTGTGTGCCTACGGGTTAGGATTAGGGGACGGTCGAGGGGAAGGCTTCGGTGAAGGGTTAGGGTTAAGGTTCGGGCTAGGGTTAGGGTTAGGGGATGGGGACGGTTTAGGGTCCAGGTGTGGGTACGACAACGGTTTAGGGGGAGCGTACGTGTGAGGGCGCGGATTAGTGTGAGCGTACGGGTTAGAATTACGGGCCGGGTGAGGGGAAGGCTTCGGGGAAGGGTAAGGGTTAGGGGACGGGGACGTTTTAGTGTCCAGGTGAGGGTATGACAACGCTTTAGGGGGAGCGTACGTGTGAGGGCGCGGGTTAGTGTGAGCGTACGGGTTAGGATTAGGGGACGGGTGAGGGGATGTCTTCGGGGAAGGGTTAGGGTTAGGGTTCGGGCTAGGGTTAGGGTTAGGGAACGGGGACGGTTTAGGGTGCAGGTGAGGGTACGACAACGGTTTAGGGGGAGCGTACGTGTGAGGGCACGGGTTAGTGTGAGCGTACGGGTTAGGATTAGGGGACAGGTGAGGGGAAGGCTTCGGGAAAGTGTTAGGGTTAGGGTTAGGGCTAGGGTTAGGGTTAGGGGACGGGGACTGTTTAGGGTCCAGGTGAGGATACGACAACGATTTAGGTGGAGCGAACGTGTGAGGGCGTGGGTAGTGTGATGGTACGGGTTAGGATTAGGTGACGGGTGACCTGAAGGCTTTGGGGAAGGGTTAGGGTTAGGGTTCGGCTAGGGTTAGGGTTAGGAGACGGGGACGGTTTAGGGTCCAGGTGAGTGTACGACAACAGTTTAGGGGGAGCGTATGTGTGAGGGCGTGCGTTAGTGTGAGCGTACGGGTTAGTATTAGGGGCGGGTGAGGGGAAGGCTTCGGGGAAGGGTTACGGTTAGGGTTCGGGCTAGGGTTAGGGTTAGGGGACGGGGACGGTTTAGGGTCCAGGTGAGGGTACGACAACGCTTTAGGGGGAGCGTACGTGTGAGGGCGTGGGTTAGTGTGAGCGTACAGGTTAGGATTAGGGGACAGGTGAGGGGAAGGCTTCGGGGAAGGATTAGGGATAGGGTTCGGGCTAGGGTTAGGGTTAGGGGACGGGGACGGTTTAGGGTCCAGGTGAGGGTACGACCACGGTTTAGGGGGAGCGTACGTGTGACAGCACGGGTTAGTGTGAGCATACGGGTTAGGATTCGGGGATCGGTGAGGGGAAGGCTTCGGGGACGGGTTAGGGTTAGGGTTTGGGTAGGGTTAGGGTAAGGGGATGGGGACTGTTTAGGGTCCAGGTGAGGGTACCACAACGGTTTAGGGGCAGCGTACGTGTGAGCGGGCTGTTTAGTTTGAGCGTACGGGTTAGGATTAGGGGACGGGTGAGGGGAAGGCTTCGGGGAAGGTTTAGGGTTAGGGTTCGGGCTAGGGTTAGGGTTAGGGGACGGGGAACGTTTAGGGTCCAGGTGAGGGTACGACAACGGTTTAGGGGGAGCGTACGTGTTAGTGCGCGGGTTAGTGTGAGCGTACGGGTTAGGATTAGGGGACGGGTGAGGGGAAGGCTTCGGGGAATGCTTAGGGTTAGGATTCGGGCTAGGGTTAGGGTTAGGGGACGGGGACGGTTTAGGGTCCAGCTGAGGGTACGACAACGGTTTAGGGGGAGCGTACGTGTGAGGGCGCGGGTTAGTGTGAGCGTACGGGTTAGGATTAGGGGACGGGTGAGGGGAAGGCTTCGGGGAAGGTTTAGGGTTATGGTTCGGGCTAGGGTTAGGGTTAGGGGACGGGGACGGTTTAGGGTCCAGGTGAGTGTACGACAACGGTTTAGGGGGAGCGTAAGTGTGAGGGCGTGGGTTATGTGAGCGTACGGGTTAGGATTAGGGGACGGGTGAGGGGAAGGCTTCGGGGAAGCGTTAGGTTTATGGTTAGGGCTAGGGTTAGGGTTAGGGGACGGGGAAGGTTTAGGGTCCAGGTGAGGGTACGACAACGGTTTAGGGGGAGCGTACGTGTGAGGGTGCGGGTTAGGGTCAGTGTACGGGTTAGGATTATTGGACGGGTGTGGGGAAGGATTCGGGGAAGGGTTAGGGTTAGGATTCGGGCTAGAGTTAAGGTTAGGGGACGGGGACGGTTTAGGGTCCAGGTGAGGGTACGACCACGGTTTAGGGGGAGCATACGTGTGAGGGCACGGTTTAGTGTGAGCATACGGGTTAGGATTAGGGGATGGGTGAGGGGAAGGCTTCGGGGACGGGTTAGGGTTAGGGTTTGGGTAGGGTTAGGGTTAGGGAATGGGGACGGTTTAGGGTCCAGGTGAGGGTACCACAACGGTTTAGGGGCAGCGTACGTGTGAGCGGGCTGTTTAGTTTGAGCGTACGGGTTAGGATTAGGGGACGGGTGAGGGGAAGGCTTCGGGGAAGGGTTAGGGTTAGGGTTCGGGCTAGGGTTAGGGTTAGGGAACGGGGACAGTTTAGGGTCCAGGTGAGGGTACGACAACGGTTTAGGGGGAGCGTACGTGTTAGGGCGTGGGTTAGTGTGAGCGTACGGGTTAGGATTAGGGGACGGGTGAGGGGAAGGCTTCGGGGAAGGGTTAGGGTTAGGGTTCGGGCTAGGGTTAGCGTTAGTGGACGGGGATGGTTTAGGGTCCAGGTGAGGGTACGACAACGGTTTAGGGGGAGCGTACGTGTGAGGGCGCGGGTTAGTGTGAGCGTACGGGTTAGGATTAGGGGACGGGTGAGGGGAAGGCTTCGGGGAAGGTTTAGGCTTAGGGTTCGGGCTAGGGTTAGGGTTAGGGGACGGGGACGGTTTAGGGTCCAGGTGAGTGTACGACAACGGTTTAGGGGGAGCGTAAGTGTGAGGGCGCGTTTTAGTGTGAGCGTACGGGTTAGAATTAGGGGACGGGTGAGGGGAAGGCTTCGGGGAAGGGTTAGGGTTAGGGATCGGACTAGGGTTAAGGTTCGGGGATGGGGAGGGTTTCGGGTTCAGGTGAGGGTACGACAACGGTTTAGGGGGAGCGTACGTGTGAAGACGTGGGTTAGTGTGAGCGTACGGTTTATGATTACGGGACGGGTGAGGGTAAGGCTTCGTGGAATGGTTAGGGTTAAGGTTCGGGCTAGGGTTAGGGTTAGGGGATGGGGACGGTTTAGGGTCCAGGTGAGGGCCCGACAATTGTTTAGGGGGAGCGTACGTGTGAGGGCGCGCATTAGTGTGAGCGTACGGGTTAGGATTAGGGGACGGGTGAGGGGAAGGCTTCGGGGAAGGGTTAGGGTTAGGGTTCGGGCTAGGGTTTGGGTTAGGTGACGGGCACGGTTTAGGGTCCAGGTGAGGGTACGACAACGGTTTAGTGGGAGCGTACGTGTGAAGACGTGGGTTAGTGTGAGCGTACGGGTTAGGATTAGGGGACGGGTGACGGGAGGGCTTCGGGGAAGAGTTAGGGTTAGGGTTCGGGCTAGGGTTAGGGTTAGGGGATGGGGACGGTTTAGGGTCCAGGTGTGGGTACGACAATGCTTTAGGGGCAGCGTACGTGTGAGCGGGCTGGATAGTGTGAGCGTACGGGTTAGGATTAGGGGATGGGTGAGGGGAAGCCTTCTGGGAAGGGTTAGGGTTATGGTTCGGGCTAGGGTTAGGGTTAGGGGATGGGGACGGTTTAGGGTCCAGGTAAGGGTACGACAACGGTTTAGGGTGAGCGTACGTGTGAGGGCCTGGTTTAGTGTGAGCGTACGGGTTCGGATTAGGGGACGGGTGAGGGGAAGTCTTCGGGGAAGTGTTAGGGTGAGGGTTCGGGCTAGGGTTCGGATTAGGGGACGGGGACGATTTAGGGTCCAGGTGAGGGTACGACAACGGTTTTAGGGGGAGTGTACGTGTGAAGACGTGGGTTAGTGTGAGCGTACGGGTTAGGATTAGGGGACGGGTGAGGGGAAGGCTTCGGGGAAGCGTTAGGGTTAGGGTTAGGGCTAGGGTTAGTGTTAGGGGACGGGGACGGTTTAGGGTCCAAGTGAGGGTACGACAACGCTTTAGGTGGAGCGTACGTGTGAGGGCGCGGGTTAGTGACAGCGTGCGGGTTAGGATTAGGGGACGGGTGAGGGGAAGGTTTCGGGGAAGAGTTAGGGTTAGGATTCGGGCTAGAGTTAAGGTTAGGGGACGGGGACGGTTTAGTGTCCACGTGAGGGTAAGACAACGGTTTAGGGGGAGCATACGTGTGAGGGCGTGGGTTATGTGAGCGTACGGGTTAGGATTAGGGGATGGGTGAGGGGAAGGATTCGGGGAAGGGTTAGGGTTAGGGTTTGGGCTAGGGTTAGGGTTAAGGGACGGGGAACGTTTAGGGTCCAGGTGAGGGTACGACAACGGTTTAGGGGGAGCGTAAGTGTGAGGGCGTGGGTTAGTGTGAGCGTACGGTTTAGGATTAGGGGACGGGTGAGGGGAAGGCTTCGGGGAAGGTTTAGGTTTAGGGTTCGGGCTAGGGTTAGGGTTAGGGGACGGGGACGGTTTAGGGTCCAGGTGAGGGTACGACAACGGTTTAGGGGGAGCGTACGTTTGAGGGCGCAGCTTAGTGTGAGCGTACGGGTTAGGATTAGGGGACGGGTGAGGGGAAGGCTTCGGGGAAGGGTTAGGGTTAGGGTTGGGGCTAGGGTTAGGATTAGGGAAGGGGAAGGTTTAGGTTCCAGGTGAGGGTACGACAACGGTTTAGGGGGAGCGTACGTGTGAGGTTGCGGGTTAGTGTGAGCGTACGGGTTAGGATTAGGGGACGGGTGAGGGGAAGGCTTCGGGGAATGGTTAGGGTTAGGGTTCGGTATAGGGTTAGGGTTAGGGGACGGTGACGGTTTAGGCTCCAGGTGAGGGTACGACAATGGTTTAGGGGGAGCGTACGTTTTAGGGCGCAGGTTAGTGTGAGCGTACGGGTTAGGATTAGGGGACGGGTGAGGGGAAGGCTTCGGGGAAGTGTTAGGGTTAGGGTTCGGGCTACGGTTAGGGTTAGGGGACGGGGACGGTTTAGGGTCCAGGTGAGGGTACGACAACGCTTTAGGGGGTGCGTACGTGTGAGGGCGTGGGTTAGTGTGAGCATACGGGTTAGGATTAGGGGACGGGTGAGGGGAAGGCTTCGGGGAAGGGTTACGGTTAGGGTTCTGGCTAGGGTTAGGATTAGGGGATGGAGACGGTTTAGGGTCCAGGTGAGGGTACGACAACGGTTGAGGGCGAGCGTACGTGTGAGCGGGCTGTTTAGTGTGAGTGTACGGGTTAGGATTAGGGGACGGGTGAGGGGAAGGCTTCGGGGAAGGGTTAGGGTTAGGGTTCGGGCTAGGGTTAGGTTTAGGGGACGGGGACGGTTTAGGGTCCAGGTGGGGGTACGACAACGGTTTATGGGGAGCGTACGTGTGAGGGCATGGGTTAGTGTGAGCGTACGGGATAGGATTAGGGGACGGGTGAGGGGAAGGCTTCGGGGAAGTGTTAGGTTTAGGCTTCGGGCTAGGTTTAGGGTTAGGGGACGGAGACGGTTTAGGTTCCTGGTGAGGGTAAGACAACGGTTTAGGGGGAGCGTATGTGTGAGAGCGCGGGTTAGTGTGAGCGTACGGGTTAGGCTTAGGGGACGTGTGAGGGGAAGGCTTCGGGGAAGGGTAGGGGTTAGGGCTCGGGCTAGGGTTAGGGTTAGGGGATGGAGAAGGTTTAGGGTCTAGGTGAGGGTACGACAACGGTTTAGGGGGTGCGTACGTGTGATGGAGCGGGTCAGTGTGAGCGTACAGGTTAGGATTAGGGGACGGGTGTGGGGAAGGCTTCGGGGAAGGTTTAGGGTTAGGTTTCGGGCTAGGGTTAGGATTAGGGGACGGGGACGGTTTAGCGTCCAGGTGAGTGTACGGCAACGGTTTAGGGGGAGCGTACGTGTGAGGGCGCGGGTTAGTGTGAGCGTACCGGTTAGGATTAGGGGACGGGTGACGGGAAGGCTTCGGGAAAGTGTTAGGGTTAGGGTTCGGGCTAGGGTTAGGGTTAGGGGATAGGGACGGTTTAGGGTCCAGTGAGGGTACGACAACGGTTTAGGTGTAGCGTACGTGTGAGGGCATGGGTTAGTGTGAGCGTACGGATTAGGATTAGGGGACGTGTGAGGGGAAGGCTTTGGGGAAGGGTTAGGGTTAGGGTTCAGGCTAGGGTTAGGGTTAGGGGACTGGGACGGTTTAGGGTCCAGGTGAGGGTACGACAACGCTTTAGGGGGTGCGTACGTGTGAGGGCGTGGGTTAGTGTGAGCGTACGGGTTATGATTAGGGGACGGGTGAGTGGAAGGCTTCGGGGAAGGGTTACGGTTACGGTTCGGGCTAGGGTTAGGATTAGGGGACGGGGACGGTTTAGGGTCCAGGTGAGGGTATGACAATGCTTTAGGGGGAGGGTACGTTTGAGAGCGCGGGTTAGTGTGAGCGTACGGGTTAGGATTAGGGGACGGGTGAGGGGAAGGCTTAAGGGAAGGGTTAGGTTTAGGGTTCGGGCTAGGGTTAGGGTTAGGGGACGGGGACGGTTTAGGGTCCAGGTGAGGGTACGACAACGGTTTAGGGGGAGCGTACGTGTGAGGGCGCGGGTTAGTGTGAGCGTACGGGTTAGGATTAGGGGACGGGTGAGGGGAAGGCTTCGGGGAAGGTTTAGGTTTAGTGTTCGGGCTAGGGTTAGGATTAGGGGACGGGGACGGTTTAGGGTCCAGGTGAGGGTACGACAACGGTTTAGGGGGAGCGTACGTTTGAGGGCGCAGGTTAGTGTGAGCGTACAGGTTAGGATTAGGGGACGGGTGAGGGGAAGGCTTCGGTGAAGGGTTAGGGTTAGGGTTGGGGTTAGGGTTAGGGTTAGGGAAGGGGAAGGTTTAGGTTCCAGGTGAGGGTACGACAACGGTTTAGGGGGAACGTACGTGTGAGGTTGCGGGTTAGTGTGAGCGTACGGGTTAGGATTAGGGGACGGGTGAGGGGAAGGCTTCGGGGAAGGGTTATAGTTAGGGTTCGGGATAGGGTTAGGGTTAGGGGATGGGGACGGTTTAGGGTTCAGGTGAGTGTAAGACAACGGTTTAGGGGGAGCGTACGTTTTAGGGCGCAGGTTAGTGTGAGCGTACGGGTTAGGATTAGGGGACGGGTGAGGGGAAGGCTTCGGGGAAGGGTTACGGTTAGGGTTCGGGCTAGGGTTAGTGTTAGGGGATGGGGACGGTTTAGGGTCGAGGTGAGGGTATGACAACGCTTTATGGGGAGCGTACGTGTGAGGGCGCGGGTTAGTGTGAGCGTACGGGTTAGGATTAGGGGACGGGTGAGGGGAAGGCTTCGGGGAAGGGTTAGGGTTAGGCTTCGGGCTAGGGTTAGGGTTAGGGGACGGGGACGGTTTAGGGTCCAGGTGAGCGTACGATAACGGTTTAGGGGGAGCGTACGTGTGAGGGCACGGGTTAGTGTGAGCGTACAGATTAGGATTAGGGGAAGGGTGAGGGGTAGGCTTCGGGGAAGGGGTAAGGTTAAGGTTTGAGCTAGGGTTAGGGTTAGGGGATGGGGACGGTTTAGGGTCCACGTGAGGGTACGAAAACGGTTTAGGGGGAGCGTAAGTGTGAGCGCGCGGGTTAGTGTGAGTGTACGGGTAGGATTCGGGTATGGGTGAGGGGAAGGCTTCTGGGAAGGGTTAGGGTTAGGGTTCGGGCTAGGGTTAGGGTTAGGGGATGGGGACAGTTTAGGGTCCAAGTAAGGGTACGACAACGGTTTAGGGGGAGCGTACGTGTGAGGGCACGCGTTAGTGTGAGCGTACGGGTTCGGATTAGGGGACGGGTGAGGGGAAGGCTTCGGGGAAGGGTTAGGGTGAGGGTTCGGGCTAGGGTTAGAATTAGGGGACGGGGACGATTTAGGGTCCAGGTGAGGGTACGACAACGGTTTAAGGGGGAGTGTACGTGTGAAGACGTGGTTTAGTGTGAGCGTACGGGTTAGGATTAGGGGACGGGTGAGGGGAAGGCTTCGGGGAAGCGTTAGGGTTATGGTTCGGGCTAGGGTTAGGGTTAGGTTACGGGGAAGGTTTAGGGTCCAGGTGAGGGTACGACAACGGTATAGAGGGAGCGTACGTGTGAGGACGCGGGATAGTGTGAGCGTACGGGGTAGGATTAGTGGACGGGTGAGGGGAAGAATTCGGGGAAGAGTTAGGGTTAGGATTAGGGCTAGAGTTAAGGTTAGGAGACGGGGACGGTTTAGTGTCCACGTGAGGGTACGACAACGGTTTAGGTGGAGCATACGTGTGAGGGCGTGGGTTAGTGTCAGCGTACGGTTTAGGATTAGGGGACGGTTGAGGGGAAGGCTTCGGGGAAGGGTTAGGGTTAGGGCTCGGGCTAGGGTTAGGGTTAGGGTACGGGGACGGTTTAGGGTCCAGGTGAGGGTACGACCACGGTTTAGGGGGAGCGTACGTGTGAGGGCACGAGTTAGTGTCAGCATACGGGTTAGGATTAGGGGATGGGTGAGGGGAAGGCTTCGGGGACGGGTTAGGGTTAGTGTTTGGGTAGGGTTAGGGTTAGGGCATGGGGACAGTTTAGGGTCCAGGTGAGGGTACCACAACGGTTTAGGGGCAGCGTACGTGTGAGCGGGATGTTTAGTGTGAGCGTACGGGTTAGGATTAGGGGACGGGTGAGGGGAAGGCTTCGGGGAAGGGTTAGGGTTAGGGTCCGGGCTAGGGTTAGGGTTAGGGGACGGGGACAGTTTAGGGTCCAGGTGAGGGTACGACAACGGTTTATGGGGAGCGTACGTGTTAGGGCGCGGGTTAGTGTGAGCGTACGGGCTAGGATTAGGGGACGGGTGAGGGGAAGGCTTCGGGGAAGGGTTAGGGTTAGGGTTCGGGCTAGGGTTGGGGTTAGGGGACGGGGACGGTTTAGGGTCCAGGTGAGGGTACGACAACGGTTTAGGGGGAGGGTACGTGTGAGGGCGTGGGTTAGTGTGAGCGTACGGGTTAGGATTAGGGGACGGGTGAGGGGAAGGCTTTGGGGAAGGTTTAGTGTTATGGTTCGGGCTAGGGTTAGGGTTAGGGGCCGGGGACGGTTTAGGGTCCAGGTGAGGGTACGACAACGGTTTAGGGGGAGGGTACGTGTGAGGGCGTGGGTTAGTGTGAGCGTACGGGTTAGGATTAGGGGACGGGTGAGGGGAAGGCTTCGGGGAAGGGTTAGGGTTAGGGTTCGGGCTAGGGTTAGGGTTAGGGGATGGGGACGGTTTAGGGTCAAGGTGAGGGAACGAAAACGGTTTAGGTCGAGCGTACGTGTGAGGGCACGGGTTAGTGTGAGCGTATGGGTTAGGATTAGGGGATGGGTGAGGGGAAGGCTTCGGGGACGGGTTAGGGTTAGGGTTCGGGCTAGGGTTAGGGTTAGGGGATGGGGACGGTTTAGGGTCCAGGTGTGGGTACGACAACGGTTTAGGGGCAGCGTCCATGTGAGCGGACTGGATAGTGTGAGCGTACGGGTTAGGATTAGGGGACGGGTGAGGGGAAGGCTTCGGGGAAGGGTTAGGGTTAGGGTTCAGGCTAGGGTTAGGGTTAGGGGACGGGGACGGTTTAGGGTCCAGGTGAGGGTACGACAACGGTTTAGGGGGAGCGTACGTGTGAGGGCGGGGGTTAGTGTGAGCGTACGGGTTAGGATTAGGGGATGGGTGAGGGGAAGGCTTCGGGGAAGTGTTAGGGTTAGGATTCAGGCTAGGGTTAGGGTTAGGGGATAGGGACTGTTTAGGGTCCAGGTGAGGGTACGACAACGCTTTAGGGGGAGGGTACGTGTGAGGGCGCGGGTTAGTGTGAGCGTATGGGTTAGGATTAAGGGACAGGTGAGGGGAAGGCTTCGGGGAAGGGTTAGGGTTAGGGTTCAGACTAGGGTTAGCGTCAGGGGACAGGGACGGTTTAGGGTCCAGGTGAGGGTACGACAACGGTTTAGGGGGAGCGTTCGTGTGAGGGGGTGGGTTAGTGTGAGCGTACGGGTTAGAATTAGGCGACGGGTGAGGGGAAGGCTTCGGGGAAGGGTTAGTTTTAGTGTTCGGGCTAGGGTTAGGGGACGGGGATGGGGACGGTTTAGGGTCCAGGTGAGGGTACGACAATGCTTTACGGGGAGCGTACGGGTGAGGGCGCGGTTTAGCGAGAGCGTACAGGTTAGGATTAGGCGACGGATGAGAGTCAGGCTTCGGGGAAGGGTTAGGGTTAGGGTTCGCGGTAGGGTTAGAGTTAGGAGACGGGGACGGTTTAGTGTCCAGGTGTGTGTACGACAACGCTTTAGGGGGAGCGTACATGTGAGGGTGTAGGTTAGCGTTAGCGTACGGGTTAGGATTAGAGGACGGGTGAGGGGAAGGCTTCGGGGAAGGGTTAGGGTTAAGGGACGGGGACGGTTTACGGTCCAGATGAGGGGTTGACAACGGTTTAGGGGGAGCGTACGTGTGAGGGCGTGGGTTAGTGTGAGCGTACGGGTTAGGATAAGGGGACGGGTGAGTGGAAGGCTTCGGGAAAGGGTTAGGGTTAGGGTTCGGGCTAGGGTTAGTGTTTGGGGACGGGGACGAATTAGGGTCCAGGTGAGGGTACGACAACGGTTTAGGGAGAGCGCACGTTTGAGGGCGTGGGTTAGTGTGAGCGTACGGCTTAGGATTAGGGGACGGGTGAGGGTAAGGCTTCGGGGAAGATTTAGGCTTAGGGTTCGGACTAGGGTTAGGGCTAGGGGACGGGGACGAATTAGGGTCCAGGTTAGGGTACGACAACGGTTTCGGGCGATCGTACGTGTGAGGGTGCGGGTTAGTGTGAGCGTACGGGTTAGGATTAGGGGACGGGTGAGGGGAAGGCTTCGGGGAAGGGTTAGGGTTAGGGTTCGGGCTATGGTTAGGATTAGGGGACGGGGACGGTTTAGGGTCCAGGTGAGGGTACGACAACGGTTTAGGGGGAGCGTAGGTGTGAGGGCGTGGGTTAGTGTGAGCGTACGGGTTAGGATTAGGGGACGGGTGAGGGGAAGGCTTCGGGGAAGGGTTAGGTTTAGGGTTCGGGCTAGGGTTAGTGTTAGGGGATGGGGACAGTTTAGGGTCCAGGTGTGGGTACGACAACAGTTTAGGGGCAGCGTACGTGTGAGCGGACTGGATAGTGTGAGCGTACGGGTTAAGACTAGGGGACGGGTGAAGGGAAGGCTTCGGGGAAGGGTTAGGTTTAGGGTTCTGGCTAGGGTTAGGGTTAGGGGATGGGGACGGTTTAGTGTCCAGGTGAGGGTACGACAACGCTATAGGGGGAGCGTACGTGTGAGGGCGTGGGTTAGTGTGAGGGTACGGGTTAGGATTAGGGGACGGGTGAGGGGAAGACTTCGGGGAAGGGTTAGGGTTAGGGTTCAGGCTAGGGTTAGGGTTAGGAGACAGGGATGGTTTAGGGTCCAGGTGAGGTTACGACAACGGTTTAGTGGGAGCGTACATGTGAGGGCACGGAGTAGTGTGAGCGTACGGGTTAGGAGTAGGGGACGGGTGAGGGGAAGGCTTCGGGGAAGTGTTAGGGTTAGGGTTCGGGCTAGGGTTAGGGTTAGGGGACGGGGACGGTTTAGGGTCCAGGTGAGGCTACAACAACGCTTTAGGGGGAGCGTACGTGTGAGGGCGCGGGTTAGTGTGAGCGTACGGTTTAGGATTAGGGGACGGGTGAGGGGAAGGCTTCGGGGAAGGGTTCGGGTTTGGGTTCGGGCTAGGGTTAGGGTTAGGGGACGGGGACGGTTTAGGGTCCAGGTGAGGGTACGACAACGCTTTAGGGGGAGCGAATGTGTGAGGTTGTGGGTTAGTGTGAGCGTACGGGTTAGGATTAGGGGACGGGTGAGTGGAAGGCTTCGTGGAAGTGTTCGGGCTAGGGTTAGGGTTAGGGGACGGGGACGGTTTAGGGTCCAGGTGAGGGTACGACAACGGTTTAGGGGGAGCGTACGTGTGAGGGCGCGGGTTAGTGTGAGTGTACGGGTTAGGATTAGGGGACGGGTGAGGGGAAGGCTTCGGGGAAGGGTTAGGGTTAGGTTTCGGGCTAGGGTTAGGGTTAGGGGACGGGGACGGTTTAGGGTCCAGGTGAGGTTACGACAACGGTTTACGGGGAGCGAACGTGTGAGGGCGTGGGTTAGTGTGAGCGTGTGGGTTAGGATTAGGGGACGGGTGAGGGGAAGACTTCGGGGACGGGTTAGGGTTAGGGTTCGGGCTAGGGTTAGGGTTAGGGGATGGGGACGGTTTAGGATCCAGGTGAGGGTACAACAACAGTTTAGGGGGAGCGTACGTGTGAGGGCGCGGGTTAGTGTGTGCGTACAGGTTAGGATTAGGGGACGGGTGAGGGGAAGGCTTCGGGGAAGTTTTAGGGTTAGGGTTCGGGCTAGGGTTAGGGTTAGGGAATGGGGACCGTTTTGGCTCCAGGTGAGGGTACGACAATGGTTTAGGGGGAGTGTACGTGTGAGGGCGCGGGTTAGTGTGACCGTACGGGTTAGGATTAGGGGACGGGGGAGGGGAAGGCTTCTGGGAAGGGTTAGGGTTAGGGTTCAGGCTAGGGTTAGGGTTAGGGGACGGGGACCGTTTTCGCTGCAGGTGAGGGTACGACAATGGTTTAGGGGGAGTGTACGTGTGAGCGCGCGGATTTGTGTGAGCGTACGGGTTAGGATTAGGGGACGGGTGAGGGGAAGGCTTCGGGGAAGGGTTAGGGTTAAGGTTCGGGCTAGGGTTAGGGTTAGGGGACGGGGACGGTTTAGGGTCCAGGTGAGGGTACGACAACGGTTTAGTGTGAGCGTATGTGTGAGGGCACGTGTTAGTGTGAGCGTACGGGTTAGGATTAGGGGACGGGTGAGGGGAAGGATTCGGGAAAGTGTAAGGTTTAGGGTTCGGGCTAGGGTTAGGGTTGAGGAACGGGGACGGTTTAGGGTCCAGGTGAGGGTACGACAACGGTTTAGGGGGCGTGTACGTGTGAGGGCACGGGTTAGTGTGAGCGTACGGGTTAGGATTAGGGGACGGTTGAGGGGAAGGCTTCGGGGAAGGGTTAGGGTTAGGGTTCGGGCTAGGGTTAGGGTTAGAAGATGGGGACGGTTTAGGGTCCAGGTGAGGGTACGACAACGCTTTAGGGGGAGCGTACGTGTGTGGGCGTGGGTTAGTGTGAGCGTACGGGTTAGGATTAGGGGACGGTGAGGGGAAGGCTTCGGGGAAGGGTTAGGGTTAGGGTTCGGGCTAGGGTTAGGGTTAGGGGACGGGGACGGTTTAGGTTCCAGGTGAGGGTACGACAACGTTTTACGGGGAGGGTACGTGTGAGGGCGCGGGTTAGTGTGAGCGTACGGGTTAGGTTTAGGGAACGGGTGAGGGGAAGGCTTCGGGGAAGGGTTAGGGTTAGTGTTCTGGCTAGGCTTAGGGCTAGGGGACGGGGACGGTTTAGGGTCCAGGTGAGGGTATTACAACGGTTTAGGGGGAGCATACGTGTGAGGGCGCGGGTTAGTGTGAGCGTACGGGTTATTATTAGGGGACGGGTGAGGGGAAGGCTTCGGGGAAGGGTTAGGGCTAGGGTTCGGCCTAGGGTTAGGGTTAGGGGACGGGGACGGTTTAGGGTCCGGTGAGGGTACGACAACATTTTAGGGGAAGCGTACGTGTGAGGTCGTGGGTTAGTGTGACCTTACAAGTTAGGATTAGGGGACGGGTGAGGGGAAGGCTTCGGGGAAGGGTTAGGGTTAGGGTTCGGGCTAGGGGACGGGGACGGTTTAGGGTCCATGTGAGGGTACGGCAACGGTTTAGGGGGAGCGTACGTGTGAGGGTGCGGGTTAGTGTGAGTGTATGGGTTAGGATTAGGGGACGGGTGAGGGGAAGGCTTCGGGGAAGTGTTAGGGTTAGGGTTCGGGCTAGGGTTAGGGTTAGGGGACGGGGACGGTTTAGGGTCCAGGTGAGGGTACGACAACGCTTTCGGGGGAGAGTACGTGTGAGTGCGCGGTTTAATGTGAGCGTACGGTTTAGGATTAGGGGACGGGTGAGGGGAAGACTTCGGGGAAGATTTAGGGTTCGGGTTCGGGCTAGGGTTAGGGTTAGGGGACGGGGACAGTTTAGGGTCCAGGTGAGGTTACGACAACGGTTTACGGGGAGCGTACGTGTGAGGGCGCGGGTTAGTGTGAGCGTATGGTTTAGGATTAGGGGACGGGTGAGGGGAAGACTTCGGGGAAGTGTTAGGGTTAGGGTTTGGGCTAGGGTTAGGGTTAGGGGATGGGGACGGTTTAGGGTCCAGGTGAGGGTACGACAACAGTTTAGGGGGAGCGTACGTGTGAGGGCGCGGGTTAGTGTGAGCGTACTGGTTAGGATTAGGGGACGGATGAGGGGAAGGCTTCGGGGAATGGTTAGGTTTACGGTTCGGGCTAGGGTTAGGGTTAGGGGACGGGGACGGTTTAGGGTCCAGGTGAAGGTACGAGTATGGTTTAGGCGGAGCGTACGTGTGAGGGCGTGGGTTAGTGTGAGCGTACAGGTTAGGATTAGGGGACGGGTGAGGGGAAGGCTTCGGGGAAGAGTTAGGGTTAGGGTTCGGGCTAGGGTTAGGGTTAGGGAACGGGGACCGTTTTGGCTCCAGGTGAGGGTACGACAATGGTTTAGGGGGAGTGTACGTGTGAGGGCGCGGGTTAGTGTCAGCGTACGGGTTAGGATTAGGGGACGGGGGAGGGGAAGGCTTCGGGGAACGGTTAGGGTTAGGTTTCAGGCTATGGTTAGGGTTAGGGGACGGGGACCGTTTTCGCTCCAGGTGAGGGTACGACAATGGTTTAGGGGGAGTGTACGTGTGAGTGCGCGGGTTAGTGTGAGCGTACGGGTTAGGATTAGGGGACGGGTGAGGGGAAGGCTTCGGGGAAGAGTTAGGTTTAGGGTTCGGGCTAGGGTTAGGGTTACGGGACGGGGACGGTTTAGGGTCCAGGTGAGGGTACGACAACGGTTTAGGGGGAGGGAATGTGTGAGGGTGTGGGTTAGTGTGAGCGTACGGGTTAGGATTAGGGGACGGGTGAGGGGAAAGCTTCGTGGAAGGGTTCGGGCTAGGGTAAGGGTTAGGGGACGGGGAAGGTTTAGGGTCCAAGTGAGGGTACGACAACGGTTTAGGGGGAGCGTACGTATGAGGGCGCGTGTTAGTGTGAGCGTACGAGTTAGGATTAGGGGACGGGTGAGGGGAAGGCTTCAGGAAAGTGTTAGGTTTAGGGTTCGGGCTAGGGTTAGGGTTAGGGAATGGGGACGGTTTAGGGTCCAGGTGAGGGTACGACAACGCTTTAGGGGGAGCGTACGTGTGTGGGCGTGGGTTAGTGTGAGCGTACGGGTTAGGATTAGGGGACGGGTGAGGGGAAGGCTTCGGGGAAGGGTTAGGGTTAGGGTTCGGGCTAGGGTTAGGGTTAGGTGACGGGGACGGTTTAGGTTCCAGGTGAGGGTACGACAACGTTTTACGGGGAGGGTACGTGTGAGGGCACGGGTTAGTGTGATCGTACGGGTTAGGATTAGGGGACGGGTGAGGGGAAGGCTTCGGGGAAGGGTTAGGGTTAGTGTTCTGGCTAGGCTTAGGGCTAGGGGACGGGGACGGTTTAGGGTCCAGGTGAGGGTATGACAACGGTTTAGGGGGAGCATACGTGTGAGGGCGCGGGTTAGTGTGAGCATACGGGTTAGAATTAGGGGACGGGTGAGGGGAAGGCTTCGGGGAAGGGTTAGGGCTAGGGTTCGGCCTAGGGTTACGGTTAGGGGACGGGGACGGTTTAGGGTCCAGTTGAGGGTACGACAACATTTTAGGGGAAGCGTACGTGTGAGGTCGTGGGTTAGTGTGACCGTACAGGTTAGGATTAGGGGACGGGTGAGGGGAAGGCTTCGGGGAAGGGTTAGGGTTAGGGTTCGGGATAAGGTTAGGTTTAGGGGACGGGGACGGTTTAGGGTCCAGGTGAAGGTACGAGTATGGTTTAGGCGGAGCGTACGTGTTAGGGTTCGGGTTAGGGTTAGGTTTAGGGGACGGGGACAGTTTAGGGTCCAGGTGATGGTACGACAACGCTTTTGGGGGAGCGTACGTGTGAGGGCTTGCGTTAGTGTGAGCGTACGGGTTAGGATTAGAGGACGGGTGAGGGGAAGGCTTCGGGGAAGGGTTAGGGTTAAGGTTCAGGCTAGGGTTAGGGTTAGGGGACGGGGACGGTTTCGGGTCCAGTTGAGGGTACGAGAGCGGTTTAGGGTGAGCGTACGTGTGAGGGCGCGGGTTAGTGTGAGCGTACGGGTTAGGATTAGGGGACGGGTGAGGGGAAGGCTTCGGGGAAGGGTTAGGGTTACGGTTTGGGCTAGGGTTAGGGTTAGGGGACGGGGACGGTTTAGGGTCAAGGTGAAGGTACGACAACTGTTTATGGGGAGCGTACGTGTGAGGGCGTGGGTTATTGTGAGCGTACGGGTTAGGATTAGGTGACGTGTGAGGGGAACGTTTCGGGGAAGGGTTAGGGATACTGTTCGGGATAGGGTTAGGGTTAGGGGTCGGGGACGGTTTAGGGTCCAGGTGAGGGTATGACAACGGTTTAGGGGGAGCGTACGTGTGAGGGCGCGTGTTAGTGTGAGCGTACGGGTTAGGATTAGGAGACGGGTGAGGGGAAGGCTTCGGGGAAGTGTTAGGTTTAGGGTTCGGGCTAGGGTTAGGGTTAGGGGTCGGGGACGGTTTAGGGTCCAGGTGAGGGTACGACAACGGTTTAGGGGGAGCGTACGTGTGAGGGCGCGGGTTAGTGTGAGCGTACGGGTTAGGATTAGGGGATGGGTGAGGGGAAGGCTTCGGGGAAGTGTTAGGTTTAGGTTTCGGGCTAGGGTTAGTGTTAGAGGACGGGGACGGTTTCGGGTCCAGGTGAGGGTACGAGAGCGGTTTAGGGTGAGCGTACGTGTGAGGGCGCGGGTTAGTGTGAGCGTACGGGTTAGGATTAGGGGACGTGTGAGGGGAACGTTTCGGGGAAATGTTAGTGATAGTTTTCGGGATAGGGTTTGGGTTAGGGGACGGGGACGGTTTAGGGTCTAGGTGAGGGGACGACAACGGTTTAGGGGGAGCGTACGTGTGAGGGCGCGGGTTAGTGTGAGCGTAAGGTTTAGGATTAGGGGACGGGTGAGGGGAAGGCTTCGGTGAAGTGTTAGGTTTAGGGTTCGGGCTAGGGTTAGGGTTAGGGGACGGGGATGGTTTAGGGTCCAGGTGAGTGTACGACAACGGTTTAAGGGGAGCGTACGTGTGAGGGCGCGGGTTAGGGTGAGCGTATGGGTTAGGATTAGGGGATGGGTGAGGGGAAGGCTTCGGGGAAGTGTTAGGTTTAGGGTTCGGGCTAGGGTTAGGGTTAGGTGACGGGGACGGTTTAGGGTCCAGGTGAGGGTACGACAACGGTTAAGGGTGAGCGTACGTGGGAGAGCGCGGGTTAGTGTGAGCGTACGGGTTAGGATTAGGGGACGGGTGAGGGGTAGACTTCGGGGAAGGGTTAGGTTTAGGGTTCGGGCTAGGGTTAGGCCTCGGGGACGGGGACGGTTTAGGGTACAGGTGAGGGTACGACAACGGTTTATGGGGAGCGTACGTGTGAGGGCGCGGGTTAGAGTGAGCGTACGGGTTAGGATTAGGGGACGGGTGAGGGGAAGGCTTCGGGGAAGGGTTAGGGTTAGGTTTCGAGCTAGGGTTAGGGTTAGGGGACGGGGACGGTTTAGGGTCCACGTGAGGGTACGACAACGGTTTAGGGGGAGCGTACGTTTGAGGGCACGGGTTAGTGTGAGTGTACGGGTTAGGATTAGAGGACGGGTGAGGGGAAGGGTTCGGGGAAGTGTTAGATTTAAAGTTCGGCCTAGGGTTAGCGTTAGGGGACGGAGACTGTTTAGGGTCTAGGTGAGGGTACGACAACGGTTTAGGGGGAGCGTAAGTGTGAGGTCGTGGGTTAGTGTGAGCG
Source organism: Leucopleurus acutus (assembly GCF_964270905.1). Classification (NCBI taxonomy): domain Eukaryota; kingdom Metazoa; phylum Chordata; class Mammalia; order Artiodactyla; family Delphinidae; genus Leucopleurus; species Leucopleurus acutus. The sequence goes on from NW_028139178.1 coordinate 315,501, forward strand.
TCCGGGTTAGCATTAGGGGACGGGTGAGGGGAAGGCTTCGGGGAAGGGTTAGGGTTAGGGTTCGGGCTAGGGTTAGGGTTAGGGGACGGGGACGGTTTAGGGTCCAGGTGAGGGTACGACAACGGTTTAGGGGGAGCGAGTCTGTGAGGGCGCAGGTTAGTGTGAGTGTACGGGTTAGGATTAGGGGACGGGTGAGGGGAAGACTTCGAGGAAGGGTTAGGGTTAGGGTTCAGGCTAGGGTTAGGGTTAGGAGACAGGGATGGTTTAGGGTCCAGGAGAGGTTACGACAACGGTTTAGTGGGAGCGTACATGTGAGGGCACGGGTTAGTGTGAGCGTACGGGTTAGGATTAGGGGACGGGTGAGCGGAAGGCTTCGGGGAAGTGTTAGGGTTAGGGTTCGGGCTAGGGTTAGGGTTAGGGGACGGGGACGGTTTAGGGTCCAGGTGAGGCTACAACAACGCTTTAGGGGGAGCGTACGTGTTAGGGCGCGGGTTAGTGTGAGCGTACGGTTTAGGATTAGGGGACGGGTGAGGGGAAGGCTTCGGGGAAGGGTTAGGGTTTGGGTTCGGGCTAGGGTTAGGGTTAGGGGACGGGGACGGTTTAGGGTCCAGGTGAGGGTACGACAACGCTTTAGGGGGAGTGAATGTGTGAGGTTGCGGGTTAGTGTGAGCGTACGGGTTAGGATTAGGGGACGGGGGAGGGGAAGGCTTCGGGGAAGGGTTAGGGTTATGGTTCAGGTTAGGGTTAGGGTTAGGGGACGGGGACCGTTTTCGCTCCAGGTGAGGGTACGACAATGGTTTAGGGGGAGTGTACGTGTGAGTGCGCGGGTTAGTGTGAGCGTACGGGTTAGGATTAGGGGACGGGTGAGGGGAAGGCTTCGGGGAAGAGTTAGGGTTAGGGTTCGGGCTAGGGTTAGGGTTACGGGACGGGGACTGTTTAGGGTCCAGGTGAGGGTACGACAACGGTTTAGGGGGAGCGAATGTGTGAGGGTGTGGGTTAGTGTGAGCGTACGGGTTAGGATTAGGGGACGGGTGAGGGGAAAGCTTCGTGGAAGGGTTCGGGCTAGGGTAAGAGTTAGGGGACGGGGACGGTTTAGGGTCCAAGTGAGGGTACGACAACGGTTTAGGGGGAGCGTACGTATGAGGGCGCGTGTTAGTGTGAGCGTACGAGTTAGGATTAGGGGACGGGTGAGGGGAAGGCTTCGGGGAAGGGTTAGGGTTAGGGTTCGGGCTAGGGTTAGGGTTAGGGGACGGGGACGGTTTAGGGTCCAGGTGAGGGTACGACAACATTTTAGGGGAAGCGTACGTGTGAGGTCGTGGGTTAGTGTGACCGTACAGGTTAGGATTAGGGGACGGGTGAGGGGAAGGCTTCGGGGAAGGGTTAGGGTTAGGGTTCGGGATAGGGTTAGGTTTAGGGGACGGGGACGGTTTAGGGTCCAGGTGAAGGTACGAGTATGGTTTAGGCGGAGCGTACGTGTTAGGGTTCGGGTTAGGGTTAGGTTTAGGGGACGGGGACAGTTTAGGGTCCAGGTGATGGTACGACAACGCTTTTGGGGGAGCGTACGTGTGAGGGCTTGCGTTAGTGTGAGCGTACGGGTTAGGATTAGAGGACGGGTGAGGGGAAGTCTTCGTGGAAGTGTTAGGATTAGGGTTCGGGCTAGGGTTAGGGCTCGGGGACGGGGACGGTTTAGGGTACAGGTGAGGATACGAAAACGGTTTAGGTGGAGCGTACGTGTGAGGGCGCGGGTTAGTGTGAGCGTACGGGTTAGGATTAGGGGACGTGTCAGGAGAAGGCTTCGGGGAAGGGTTAGGGTTACGGTTTGGGCTAGGGTTAGGGTTAGGGGACGGGGACGGTTTAGGGTCAAGGTGAAGGTACGACAACGGTTTATGGGGAGCGTACGTGTGAGGGCGCGGGTTATTGTGAGCGTACGGGTTAGGATTAGGGGACGTGTGAGGGGAACGTTTCGGGGAAGGGTTAGGGATATTGTTCGGGATAGGGTTAGGGTTAGGGGTCGGGGACGGTTTAGGGTCCAGGTGAGGGTATGACAACGGTTTAGGTGGAGCGTACGTGTGAGGGCGCGGGTTAGTGTGAGCGTACGGGTTAGGATTAGGAGACGGGTGAGGGGAAGGCTTCGGGGAAGTGTTAGGTTTAGGGTTCGGGCTAGGGTTAGGGTTAGGGGTCGGGGACGGTTTAGGGTCCAGGTGAGGGTACGACAACGGTTTAGGGGGAGCGTACGTGTGAGGGCGCGGGTTAGTGTGAGCGTACGGGTTAGGATTAGGGGATGGGTGAGGGGAAGGCTTCGGGGAAGTGTTAGGTTTAGGTTTCGGGCTAGGGTTAGTGTTAGAGGACGGGGACGGTTTAGGGTCCAGGTGAGGGTACGACAACGGTTTAGGGGGAGCCTACGTGGGAGGGCGCGGGTTAGTGTGAGCGTACGGGTTAGGATTAGGGGACGGGTGAGGGGAAGGCTTCGGGGAAGGGTTAGGGTTAGGGTTCAGGCTAGGGTTAGGGTTAGGGGACGGGGACGGTTTCGGGTCCAGTTGAGGGTACGAGAGCGGTTTAGGGTGAGCGTACGTGTGAGGGCGCGGGTTAGTGTGAGCGTACGGGTTAGGATTAGGGGACGGGTGAGGGGAAGGCTTCGGGGAATGGTTAGGGTTACGGTTTGGGCTAGGGTTAGGGTTAGGGGACGGGGACAGTTTAGGTTCCAGGTAAGGGTACGACAACGATTTAGGGGGAGCGTACGTGTGAGGGCGCGGGTTAGTGTGAGCGTACGGGTTAGGATTAGGGGACGTGTGAGGGGAACGTTTCGGGGAAATGTTAGTGATAGTTTTCGGGATAGGGTTTGTGTTAGGGGACGGGGACGGTTTAGGGTCTAGGTGAGGGGATGACAACGGTTTAGGGGGAGCGTACGTGTGAGGGCGCGGGTTAGTGTGAGCGTAAGGGTTAGGATTAGGGGAGGGGTGAGGGGAAGGCTTCGGTGAAGTGTTAGGTTTAGGGTTCGGGCTAGGGTTAGGGTTAGGGGACGGGGACGGTTTAGGGTCCAGGTGAGTGTACGACAACGGTTTAAGGGGAGCGTACGTGTGAGGGCGCGGGTTAGGGTGAGCGTACGGGTTAGGATTAGGGGATGGGTGAGGGGAAGGCTTCGGGGAAGTGTTAGGTTTAGGGTTCGGGCTAGGGTTAGGGTTAGGTGACGGGGACGGTTTAGGGTCCAGGTGAGGGTACGACAACGGTTAAGGGGGAGCGTACGTGGGAGAGCGCGGGTTAGTGTGAGCGTACGGGTTAGGATTAGGGGACGGGTGAGGGGAAGGCTTCGGGGAAGGGTTAGGTTTAGGGTTCGGGCTAGGGTTAGGCCTCGAGGACGGGGACGGTTTAGGGTACAGGTGAGGGTACGACAACGGTTTATGGGGAGCGTACGTGTGAGGGCGCGGGTTAGAGTGAGCGTACGGGTTACGATTAGGGGACGGGTGAGGGGAAGGCTTCGGGGAAGGGTTAGGGTTAGGGTTCGAGCTAGGGTTAGGGTTAGGGGACGGGGACGGTTTAGGGTCCACGTGAGGTTACGACAACGGTTTAGGGGGAGCGTACGTTTGAGGGCACGGGTTAGTGTGAGGGTACGGGTTAGGATTAGAGGACGGGTGAGGGGAAGGGTTCGGGGAAGGGTTAGATTTAGGGTTCGGCCTAGGGTTAGCGTTAGGGGACGGAGACTGTTTAGGGTCTAGGTGAGGGTACGACAACGGTTTAGGGGGAGCGTAAGTGTGAGGTCGTGGGTTAGTGTGAGCGTCCGGGTTAGCATTAGCGGACGGGTGAGGGGAAGGCTTCGGGGAAGGGTTAGGGTTAGGGTTCGGGCTAGGGTTAGGGTTAGGGGACGGGGACGGTTTAGGGTCCAGGTGAGGGTACGACAACGGTTTCGGGGGAGCGAGTCTGTGAGGGCGCAGGTTAGTGTGAGTGTACGGGTTAGGATTAGGGGACGGGTGAGGGGAAGACTTCGGGGAAGGGTTAGGGTTAGGGTTCAGGCTAGGGTTAGGGTTAGGAGACAGGGATGGTTTAGGGTCCAGGTGAGGTTACAACAACGGTTTAGTGGGAGCGTACATGTGAGGGCACGGGTTAGTGTGAGCGTACGGGTTAGGATTAGGGGACGGGTGAGCGGAAGGCTTCGGGGAAGTGTTAGGGTTAGGGTTCGGGCTAGGGTTAGGGTTAGGGGACGGGGACGGTTAGGGTCCAGGTGAGGCTACAACAACGCATTAGGGGGAGCGTACGTGTGAGGGCGCGGATTAGTGTGAGCGTACGGTTTAGGATTAGGGGACGGGTGAGGGGAAGGCTTCGGGGAAGGGTTAGGGTTTGGGTTCGGGCTAGGGTTAGAGTTAGGGGACGGGGACGGTTTAGGGTCCAGGTGAGGGTACGACAACGCTTTAGGGGGAGCGAATGTGTGAGGTTGCGGGTTAGTGTGAGCGTACGGGTTAGGATTAGGGTACGGGTGAGTGGAAGGCTTCATGGAAGGGTTCGGGCTAGGGTTAGGGTTAGGGGACGGGGACGGTTTAGGGTCCATGTGAGGGTACGACAACGGTTTAGAGGGAGCGTACGTGTGAGGGCGCGGGTTAGTGTGAGTGTACGGGTTAGGATTAGGGGACGGGTGAGGGGAAGGCTTCGGGGAAGGTTTAGGTTTAGGGTTCGGGCTAGGGTTAGGGTTAGGGGACGGGGACGGTTTAGGGTCCAGGTGAGGGTACGACAACGCTTTCGGGGGAGGGTACGTGTGAGGGCGCGGGTTAGTGTGAGCGTACTGGTTAGGATTCGGGGACGGGTGAGCGGAAGACTTCGGGGAAGAGTTAGGGTTAGGGTTCGGGCTAGGGTTAGGGTTAGGGGACGGGGACGGTTTAGGGTCCAGGTGAGGTTACGACAACAGTTTCGGGGGAGCGTACGTGTGAGGTTGCGGGTTAGTGTGAGCGTACGGGTTAGGATTAGGGGACGGGTGAGTGGAAGGCTTCGTGGAAGGGTTCGGGCTAGGGTTAGGGTTAGGGGACGGGGACGGTTTAGGGTCCAGGTGAGGGTACGACAACAGTTTAGGGGGAGCGTACGTGTGAGGGCGCGGGTTAGTGTGAGCGTACTGGTTAGGATTAGGTGACGGATGAGGGGAAGGCTTCGGGGAATGGTTAGGGTTAGGGTTCAGGCTAGGGTTAGGGTTAGGGGACGGGGACCGTTTTCGCTCCAGGTGAGGGTACGACAATGGTTTAGGGGGAGTGTACGTGTGAGTGCGCGGGTTAGTGTGAGCGTACGGGTTAGGATTAGGGGACGGGTGAGGGGAAGGCTTCGGGGAAGAGTTAGGGTTAGGGTTCGGGCTAGGGTTAGGGTTACGGGACGGGGACGGTTTAGGGTCCAGGTGAGGGTACGACAACGGTTTAGGGGGAGCGAATGTGTGAGGGTGTGGGTTAGTGTGAGCGTACGGGTTAGGATTAGGGGACGGGTGAGGGGAAACCTTCGTGGAAGGGTTCGGGCTAGGGTAAGGGTTAGGGGACGGGGACGGTTTAGGGTCCAAGTGAGGGTACGACAACGGTTTAGGGGGAGCGTACGTATGAGGGCGCGTGTTAGTGTGAGCGTACGAGTTAGGATTAGGGGACGGGTGAGGGGAAGGCTTCAGGAAAGTGTTAGGTTTAGGGTTCGGGCTAGGGTTAGGGTTAGGGGATGGGGACGGTTTAGGGTCCAGGTGAGGGTATGACAATAGTTTAGGGGGAGCGTACATGTGAGGGCGCGGGTTAGTGTGAGCGTACAGGTTAGGATTAGGGGACGGGTGAGGGGAAGGCTTCGGGGAAGGGTTAGGGTTAGGGTTCGGGCTAGGGTTAGGGTTAGGGAACGGGGACCGTTTTGGCTCTAGGTGAGGGTACGACAATGGTTTAGGGGGAGTGTACGTGTGAGGGCGCGGGTTAGTGTCAGCGTACGGGTTAGGATTAGGGGATGGGGGAGAGGAAGGCTTCGGGGAAGGGTTAGGTTTAGGGTTCAGGCTAGGGTTAGGGTTAGGGGACGGGGACCGTTTTCGCTCCAGGTGAGGGTACGACAAAGGTTTAGGGGGAGTGTACGTGTGAGGGCGCGGGTTAGTGTCAGCGTACGGGTTAGGATTAGGGGACGGGTGAGAGGAAGGCTTCGGGGAAGAGTTAGGGTTAGGGTTCAGGCTAGTGTTAGGGTTACGGGACGGGGACGGTTTAGGGTCCAGGTGAGGGTACGACAACGGTTTAGGGGGAGCGAATGTGTGAGGGTGTGCGTTAGTGTGAGCGTACGGGTTAGGATTAGGGGACGGGTGAGGGGAAGGCTTCGGGGAAGGGTTAGGGTTAGGGTTCGTGCTAGGGTTAGGGTTAGGGGACGGGGACGGTTTAGGGTCCAGGTGAGGGTACGACAACGGTTTAGTGTGAGCGTATGTGTGAGGGCACGTGTTAGTGTGAGCGTACGGTTTAGGATTAGGGGACGGGTGAGGGGAAGGCTTCGGGAAAGTGTAAGGTTTATGGTTCGGGCTAGTGTTAGGGTTAGGGAACGGGGACGGTTTAGGGTTCAGGTGAGGGTACGACAACGCTTTACGGGGAGGGTACGTGTGAGGGCGCGGGTTAGTGTGAGCGTATGGGTTAGGATTAGGGGACGGGTGAGGGGAAGGCTTCGGGGAAGGGTTAGGGTTAGTGTTCTGGCTAGGCTTAGGGCTAGGGGACGGGGACTGTTTAGGGTCCAGGTGAGGGTATGACAATGGTTTAGGGGGAGCGTATGTGTGAGGGCGCGGGTTAGTGTGAGCGTACGGGTTAGAATTAGGGGACGGGTGAGGGGAAGGCTTCGGGGAAGGGTTAGGGTTAGGTTTCGGGCTAGGGTTAGGGTTAGGGAACGGGGACGGTTTAGGTTCCTGGTGAGGGTACGACAACGCTTTACGGGGAGGGTACGTGTGAGGGCGCGGGTTAGTGTGAGCGTATGGGTTAGGATTAGGGGACGGGTGAGGGGAAGGCTTCGGGGAAGGGTTAGGGTTAGTGTTCTGGCTAGGCTTATGGCTAGGGGACGGGGACTGTTTAGGGTCCAGGTGAGGGTATGACAACGGTTTAGGGGGAGCGTACGTGTGAGGGCGCGGGTTATTGTGAGCGTACGGGTTAGGATTAGGGGATGGGTGAGGGGAAGGCTTCGGGGAAGGGTTAGGGCTAGGGTTCGGCCTAGGGTTAGGGTTAGGGGACGGGGACGGTTTAGGGTCCAGGTGAGGGTACGACAACATTTTAGGGGAAGCGTACGTGTGAGGTCGTGGGTTAGTGTGACCGTACGGGTTAGGATTAGGGGACGGGTGAGGGGAAGGCTTTGGGGAAAGGTTAGGGTTAGGGTTCGGGCTAGGGTTAGGGTTAGGGGACGGGGACGGTTTAGGGTCCAGGTGAGGGTACGACAATGCTTTAGGGGGAGGGTACGTGTGAGGGAGCGGGTTAGTGTGAGGGTACGGGTTAGGATTAGGGGATGTGTGAGGGGAAGGCTTCGGGGAAGGGTTAGGGTTAGGGTTCGGGCTAGGGTTAGGGTTAGTGGAAAGGGACGGTTTAGGGTCCAGGTGAGGGTATGACAACGTTTTAGGGGGAGCGTACGTGTGAGGGCGCGTGTTAGTGTGAGCGTACGAGTTAGGATTAGGGGAAGTGTGAGGGGAAGGCTTCGGGGAAGGGTTAGGTTTAGGGTTCGGGCTAGGGTTAGGGTTAGGGGACGGGGACGGTTTAGGGTCGAGGTGAGGGTACGACAAAGCTTTAGGGGGAGGGTACCTGTGAGGGCACGGGTTAGTGTGAGGGTACTGGTTAGGATTAGGGGACGGGTGAGGGGAAGGCTTCGGGGAAGTGTTAGGGTTAGGGTCGGGCTAGGGTTAGGGTTAGGGGACGGGGACGGTTTAGGGTCCATGTGAGGGTACGACAACGGTTTAGGGGGAGCGTACGTGTGAGGGCACGGGTTAGTGTGAGTGTACGGGTTAGGATTAGGGGACGGGTGAGGGGAAGGCTTTGGGGAAGGGTTAGGGTTAGGGTTTGGGCTAGGGCTAGGGTTAGGTTTAGGGGACGGGGACCATTTAGGGTCCAGGTGAGGGTACGACAACGGTTTAGGGGGAGCGTACGTGTGAGGGCGCGGGTTAGTGTGAACGTAAGGGTTAGGATTAGGGGACGGGTGAGGGGAAGGCTTCGGGGAAGTGTTAGGTTTAAGGTTCCGGCTAGGGTTAGGGTTAGGGGACTGGGACGGTTTAGGGTACATTTGAGGGTACGAGAGTGGTTTAGGGGGAGCGTACGTGTGAGGGCACAGGTTAGTGTGAGCGTACGGGTTAGGATTAGGGGACGGGTGAGGGGAAGGCTTCGGGGAAGTGTTAGGTTTAGGGTTCGGGCTAGGGTTAGGGTTAGGTGACGGGGACGGTTTAGGGTCCAGGTGAGGGTACGACAACGGTTAAGGGGGAGCGTACGTGGGAGAGCGCGGGTTAGTGTGAGCGTACGGGTTAGGATTAGGGGACGGGTGAGGGGAAGGCTTCGGGGAAGGGTTAGGTTTAGGGTTCGGGCTAGGGTTAGGCCTCGAGGACGGGGACGGTTTAGGGTACAGGTGAGGGTACGACAACGGTTTATGGGGAGCGTACGTGTGAGGGCGCGGGTTAGAGTGAGCGTACGGGTTACGATTAGGGGACGGGTGAGGGGAAGGCTTCGGGGAAGGGTTAGGGTTAGGGTTCGAGCTAGGGTTAGGGTTAGGGGACGGGGACGGTTTAGGGTCCACGTGAGGGTACGACAACGGTTTAGGGGGAGCGTACGTTTGAGGGCACGGGTTAGTGTGAGGGTACGGGTTAGGATTAGAGGACGGGTGAGGGGAAGGGTTCGGGGAAGGGTTAGATTTAGGGTTCGGCCTAGGGTTAGCGTTAGGGGACGGAGACTGTTTAGGGTCTAGGTGAGGGTACGACAACGGTTTAGGGGGAGCGTAAGTGTGAGGTCGTGGGTTAGTGTGAGCGTCCGGGTTAGCATTAGCGGACGGGTGAGGGGAAGGCTTCGGGGAAGGGTTAGGGTTAGGGTTCGGGCTAGGGTTAGGGTTAGGGGACGGGGACGGTTTAGGGTCCAGGTGAGGGTACGACAACGGTTTCGGGGGAGCGAGTCTGTGAGGGCGCAGGTTAGTGTGAGTGTACGGGTTAGGATTAGGGGACGGGTGAGGGGAAGACTTCGGGGAAGGGTTAGGGTTAGGGTTCAGGCTAGGGTTAGGGTTAGGAGACAGGGATGGTTTAGGGTCCAGGTGAGGTTACAACAACGGTTTAGTGGGAGCGTACATGTGAGGGCACGGGTTAGTGTGAGCGTACGGGTTAGGATTAGGGGACGGGTGAGCGGAAGGCTTCGGGGAAGTGTTAGGGTTAGGGTTCGGGCTAGGGTTAGGGTTAGGGGACGGGGACGGTTAGGGTCCAGGTGAGGCTACAACAACGCATTAGGGGGAGCGTACGTGTGAGGGCGCGGATTAGTGTGAGCGTACGGTTTAGGATTAGGGGACGGGTGAGGGGAAGGCTTCGGGGAAGGGTTAGGGTTTGGGTTCGGGCTAGGGTTAGAGTTAGGGGACGGGGACGGTTTAGGGTCCAGGTGAGGGTACGACAACGCTTTAGGGGGAGCGAATGTGTGAGGTTGCGGGTTAGTGTGAGCGTACGGGTTAGGATTAGGGTACGGGTGAGTGGAAGGCTTCATGGAAGGGTTCGGGCTAGGGTTAGGGTTAGGGGACGGGGACGGTTTAGGGTCCATGTGAGGGTACGACAACGGTTTAGAGGGAGCGTACGTGTGAGGGCGCGGGTTAGTGTGAGTGTACGGGTTAGGATTAGGGGACGGGTGAGGGGAAGGCTTCGGGGAAGGTTTAGGTTTAGGGTTCGGGCTAGGGTTAGGGTTAGGGGACGGGGACGGTTTAGGGTCCAGGTGAGGGTACGACAACGCTTTCGGGGGAGGGTACGTGTGAGGGCGCGGGTTAGTGTGAGCGTACTGGTTAGGATTCGGGGACGGGTGAGCGGAAGACTTCGGGGAAGAGTTAGGGTTAGGGTTCGGGCTAGGGTTAGGGTTAGGGGACGGGGACGGTTTAGGGTCCAGGTGAGGTTACGACAACAGTTTCGGGGGAGCGTACGTGTGAGGTTGCGGGTTAGTGTGAGCGTACGGGTTAGGATTAGGGGACGGGTGAGTGGAAGGCTTCGTGGAAGGGTTCGGGCTAGGGTTAGGGTTAGGGGACGGGGACGGTTTAGGGTCCAGGTGAGGGTACGACAACAGTTTAGGGGGAGCGTACGTGTGAGGGCGCGGGTTAGTGTGAGCGTACTGGTTAGGATTAGGTGACGGATGAGGGGAAGGCTTCGGGGAATGGTTAGGGTTAGGGTTCAGGCTAGGGTTAGGGTTAGGGGACGGGGACCGTTTTCGCTCCAGGTGAGGGTACGACAATGGTTTAGGGGGAGTGTACGTGTGAGTGCGCGGGTTAGTGTGAGCGTACGGGTTAGGATTAGGGGACGGGTGAGGGGAAGGCTTCGGGGAAGAGTTAGGGTTAGGGTTCGGGCTAGGGTTAGGGTTACGGGACGGGGACGGTTTAGGGTCCAGGTGAGGGTACGACAACGGTTTAGGGGGAGCGAATGTGTGAGGGTGTGGGTTAGTGTGAGCGTACGGGTTAGGATTAGGGGACGGGTGAGGGGAAACCTTCGTGGAAGGGTTCGGGCTAGGGTAAGGGTTAGGGGACGGGGACGGTTTAGGGTCCAAGTGAGGGTACGACAACGGTTTAGGGGGAGCGTACGTATGAGGGCGCGTGTTAGTGTGAGCGTACGAGTTAGGATTAGGGGACGGGTGAGGGGAAGGCTTCAGGAAAGTGTTAGGTTTAGGGTTCGGGCTAGGGTTAGGGTTAGGGGATGGGGACGGTTTAGGGTCCAGGTGAGGGTATGACAATAGTTTAGGGGGAGCGTACATGTGAGGGCGCGGGTTAGTGTGAGCGTACAGGTTAGGATTAGGGGACGGGTGAGGGGAAGGCTTCGGGGAAGGGTTAGGGTTAGGGTTCGGGCTAGGGTTAGGGTTAGGGAACGGGGACCGTTTTGGCTCTAGGTGAGGGTACGACAATGGTTTAGGGGGAGTGTACGTGTGAGGGCGCGGGTTAGTGTCAGCGTACGGGTTAGGATTAGGGGATGGGGGAGAGGAAGGCTTCGGGGAAGGGTTAGGTTTAGGGTTCAGGCTAGGGTTAGGGTTAGGGGACGGGGACCGTTTTCGCTCCAGGTGAGGGTACGACAAAGGTTTAGGGGGAGTGTACGTGTGAGGGCGCGGGTTAGTGTCAGCGTACGGGTTAGGATTAGGGGACGGGTGAGAGGAAGGCTTCGGGGAAGAGTTAGGGTTAGGGTTCAGGCTAGTGTTAGGGTTACGGGACGGGGACGGTTTAGGGTCCAGGTGAGGGTACGACAACGGTTTAGGGGGAGCGAATGTGTGAGGGTGTGCGTTAGTGTGAGCGTACGGGTTAGGATTAGGGGACGGGTGAGGGGAAGGCTTCGGGGAAGGGTTAGGGTTAGGGTTCGTGCTAGGGTTAGGGTTAGGGGACGGGGACGGTTTAGGGTCCAGGTGAGGGTACGACAACGGTTTAGTGTGAGCGTATGTGTGAGGGCACGTGTTAGTGTGAGCGTACGGTTTAGGATTAGGGGACGGGTGAGGGGAAGGCTTCGGGAAAGTGTAAGGTTTATGGTTCGGGCTAGTGTTAGGGTTAGGGAACGGGGACGGTTTAGGGTCCAGGTGAGGGTACGACAACGCTTTACGGGGAGGGTACGTGTGAGGGCGCGGGTTAGTGTGAGCGTATGGGTTAGGATTAGGGGACGGGTGAGGGGAAGGCTTCGGGGAAGGGTTAGGGTTAGTGTTCTGGCTAGGCTTAGGGCTAGGGGACGGGGACTGTTTAGGGTCCAGGTGAGGGTATGACAATGGTTTAGGGGGAGCGTATGTGTGAGGGCGCGGGTTAGTGTGAGCGTACGGGTTAGAATTAGGGGACGGGTGAGGGGAAGGCTTCGGGGAAGGGTTAGGGTTAGGTTTCGGGCTAGGGTTAGGGTTAGGGAACGGGGACGGTTTAGGTTCCTGGTGAGGGTACGACAACGCTTTACGGGGAGGGTACGTGTGAGGGCGCGGGTTAGTGTGAGCGTATGGGTTAGGATTAGGGGACGGGTGAGGGGAAGGCTTCGGGGAAGGGTTAGGGTTAGTGTTCTGGCTAGGCTTATGGCTAGGGGACGGGGACTGTTTAGGGTCCAGGTGAGGGTATGACAACGGTTTAGGGGGAGCGTACGTGTGAGGGCGCGGGTTATTGTGAGCGTACGGGTTAGGATTAGGGGATGGGTGAGGGGAAGGCTTCGGGGAAGGGTTAGGGCTAGGGTTCGGCCTAGGGTTAGGGTTAGGGGACGGGGACGGTTTAGGGTCCAGGTGAGGGTACGACAACATTTTAGGGGAAGCGTACGTGTGAGGTCGTGGGTTAGTGTGACCGTACGGGTTAGGATTAGGGGACGGGTGAGGGGAAGGCTTTGGGGAAAGGTTAGGGTTAGGGTTCGGGCTAGGGTTAGGGTTAGGGGACGGGGACGGTTTAGGGTCCAGGTGAGGGTACGACAATGCTTTAGGGGGAGGGTACGTGTGAGGGAGCGGGTTAGTGTGAGGGTACGGGTTAGGATTAGGGGATGTGTGAGGGGAAGGCTTCGGGGAAGGGTTAGGGTTAGGGTTCGGGCTAGGGTTAGGGTTAGTGGAAAGGGACGGTTTAGGGTCCAGGTGAGGGTATGACAACGTTTTAGGGGGAGCGTACGTGTGAGGGCGCGTGTTAGTGTGAGCGTACGAGTTAGGATTAGGGGAAGTGTGAGGGGAAGGCTTCGGGGAAGGGTTAGGTTTAGGGTTCGGGCTAGGGTTAGGGTTAGGGGACGGGGACGGTTTAGGGTCGAGGTGAGGGTACGACAAAGCTTTAGGGGGAGGGTACCTGTGAGGGCACGGGTTAGTGTGAGGGTACTGGTTAGGATTAGGGGACGGGTGAGGGGAAGGCTTCGGGGAAGTGTTAGGGTTAGGGTCGGGCTAGGGTTAGGGTTAGGGGACGGGGACGGTTTAGGGTCCATGTGAGGGTACGACAACGGTTTAGGGGGAGCGTACGTGTGAGGGCACGGGTTAGTGTGAGTGTACGGGTTAGGATTAGGGGACGGGTGAGGGGAAGGCTTTGGGGAAGGGTTAGGGTTAGGGTTTGGGCTAGGGCTAGGGTTAGGTTTAGGGGACGGGGACCATTTAGGGTCCAGGTGAGGGTACGACAACGGTTTAGGGGGAGCGTACGTGTGAGGGCGCGGGTTAGTGTGAACGTAAGGGTTAGGATTAGGGGACGGGTGAGGGGAAGGCTTCGGGGAAGTGTTAGGTTTAAGGTTCCGGCTAGGGTTAGGGTTAGGGGACTGGGACGGTTTAGGGTACATTTGAGGGTACGAGAGTGGTTTAGGGGGAGCGTACGTGTGAGGGCACAGGTTAGTGTGAGCGTACGGGTTAGGATTAGTGGACGGGTGAGGGGAAGGCTTCGGGGAAGTGTTTGGGTTAGGGTTCGGGCTAGGGTTAGGGTTAGGGGACCGAGACGGTTTAGGGTCCAGGTGAGGGTACGACAACGGTTTAGGGGGAGAGCACGTGTGAGGACGCGGGTTAGTGTGAGCGTACGGTTTAGGATTAGGGCACGGGTGAAGGGAAGGCTTCGGGGAAGGGTTAGGTTTAGGGTTCGGGCTAGGGTTAGGATTAGGGGATGGGGACGGTTTAGTGTCCAGGTGAGGGTACGACAACGCTATAGGGGGAGCGTACGTGTGAGGGCGTGGGTTAGTGTGAGCGTACGGGTTAGGATTAGGGGACGGGTGAGGGGAAGATTTCGGGAAAGTGTTAGGGTTAGTGTTCGGGCTAGGGTTAGGGTTAGGGGACGGGGACAGTTTAGGGTCCAGGTGAGGGTATGACAACGGTTTAGGGGTAGCGTACATGTGAGGGCGCGGGTTAGTGTGAGCGTACGGGTTAGGATTAGGGGACGGTTGAGGGGAAGGCTTCGGGGAAGCGTTAGGGTTAGGTTTCGGGCTAGGGTTAGGGTTAGGGGACGGGGACGGTTTAGGGTCCAGGTGAGTGTACGACAACGCTTTAGGGGTAGCGTACGTGTGAGGGCGCGGGTTAGTGTGAGCGTACGGGTTAGGATTAGGGGACGGGTGAGGGGAAGGTTTCGGGGAAGGGTTAGGGTTAGGGTTCGGGCTAGGGTTAGGGTTAGGGGATGGGCACGTTTTAGGGTCCAGGTGAGGGTACGACAACGCTTTAGGGGGAGTGTACGAGTGAGGGCGCGGGGTTGTGTGAGCGTACGGGTTAGGATTAGGGGACGGGTTAGGGGAAGGCTTTTGGGAAGGGTTAGGGTTAGGGTTCAGGCTAGGGTTAGGGTTAGGGGATGGGTACGGTTTAGGGTCCATGTGATGATACGACAGCAGTTTAGGGGGAGCGTACGTGTAAGGGCGCGGGTTAGTGTGAGCGTACGGGTTAGGATCATGGGACGGGTGAGGGGAAGGCTTCGGGGAAGGGTTAAGGATAGGGTTCGGGCTAGGGTTAGGGGACGGGGACGGGGACGGTTTAGGGTCCAAGTGAGTGTACGACAACGGTTTAGGGGAACTGTACGTGTGCGGGCGCGGGTTAGTGTGAGCGTACGCGATAGGATTAGGGGACGGGTGAGGGGAAGGCTTCGTGAAAGGGTTAGGGTTAGAGTTCGGGCTAGGGTTAGGGTTAGGGGACGGAGACGGTTTAGGGTCCATTTGAGGGTACGACAGAGGTTTAGGGGGAGCGTACGTGTGAGGGTGCGGGTTAGTGTGAGCGTAGGGGTTAGGATTAGGGGACGGGTGAGGGGAAGGCTTCGGGGAAGGGTTAGGGTTAGGGTTCGGGCTAGGGTTAGGGTTAGGGGACGGGGACGGTTTAGGGTCCAGGTGAGTGTACGACAACGGTTTAGGGGGAGCGTACCTGTGAGGGCGCGGGTTAGTGTGAGCGTACGATTTAGGATTAGGGGACGCGTGAGGGGAAGTCTTCGGGGAATGTTTAGGGTTAGGTTTCGGGCTAGGGTTAGGGTTAGGGGACGGGGACGGTTTAGGGTCCAGGTGAGGGTACGACAGCGGTTTAGGGGGAGCGTACATGTGAGGGAATGGGCTAGTGTGAGCGTACGGGTTAGGATTAGGGGACAGGTGAGGGGAAGGCTTCGGGGAAGGGTTAGGGTTAGGGTTCGGTCTAGGGTTAGGGATAGGGAACGGGTACGGTTTAGGGTCCAGGTGAGGGTACGACAACGGTTTAGGGGGAGCGAATGTGTGAGGGTGTGGGTTAGTGTGAGCGTACGGGTTAGGATTAGGGGACGGGTGAGGGGAAACCTTCGTGGAAGGGTTCGGGCTAGGGTAAGGGTTAGGGGACGGGGACGGTTTAGGGTCCAAGTGAGGGTACGACAACGGTTTAGGGGGAGCGTACGTATGAGGGCGCGTGTTAGTGTGAGCGTACGAGTTAGGATTAGGGGACGGGTGAGGGGAAGGCTTCAGGAAAGTGTTAGGTTTAGGGTTCGGGCTAGGGTTAGGGTTAGGGGATGGGGACGGTTTAGGGTCCAGGTGAGGGTATGACAATAGTTTAGGGGGAGCGTACATGTGAGGGCGCGGGTTAGTGTGAGCGTACAGGTTAGGATTAGGGGACGGGTGAGGGGAAGGCTTCGGGGAAGGGTTAGGGTTAGGGTTCGGGCTAGGGTTAGGGTTAGGGAACGGGGACCGTTTTGGCTCTAGGTGAGGGTACGACAATGGTTTAGGGGGAGTGTACGTGTGAGGGCGCGGGTTAGTGTCAGCGTACGGGTTAGGATTTGGGGATGGGGGAGAGGAAGGCTTCGGGGAAGGGTTAGGGTTAGGGTTCAGGCTAGGGTTAGGGTTAGGGGACGGGGACCGTTTTCGCTCCAGGTGAGGGTACGACAATGGTTTAGGGGGAGTGTACGTGTGAGGGCGCGGGTTAGTGTCAGCGTACGGGTTAGGATTAGGGGACGGGTGAGAGGAAGGCTTCGGGGAAGAGTTAGGGTTAGGGTTCAGGCTAGTGTTAGGGTTACGGGACGGGGACGGTTTAGGGTCCAGGTGAGGGTACGACAACGGTTTAGGGGGAGCGAATGTGTGAGGGTGTGCGTTAGTGTGAGCGTAGGGGTTAGGATTAGGGGACGGGTGAGGGGAAGGCTTCGGGGAAGGGTTAGGGTTAGGGTTCGTGCTAGGGTTAGGGTTAGGGGACGGGGACGGTTTAGGGTCCAGGTGAGGGTACGACAACGGTTTAGTGTGAGCGTATGTGTGAGGGCACGTGTTAGTGTGAGCGTACGGTTTAGGATTAGGGGACGGGTGAGGGGAAGGCTTCGGGAAAGTGTAAGGTTTATGGTTCGGGCTAGGGTTAGGGTTAGGGAACGGGGACGGTTTAGGGTCCAGGTGAGGGTACGACAACGCTTTACGGGGAGGGTACGTGTGAGGGCGCGGGTTAGTGTGAGCGTATGGGTTAGGATTAGGGGACGGGTGAGGGGAAGGCTTCGGGGAAGGGTTAGGGTTAGTGTTCTGGCTAGGCTTAGGGCTAGGGGACGGGGACTGTTTAGGGTCCAGGTGAGGGTATGACAATGGTTTAGGGGGAGCGTATGTGTGAGGGCGCGGGTTAGTGTGAGCGTACGGGTTAGAATTAGGGGACGGGTGAGGGGAAGGCTTCGGGGAAGGGTTAGGGTTAGGGTTCGGGCTAGGGTTAGGGTTAGGGGACGGGGACGGTTTAGGTTCCTGGTGAGGGTACGACAACGCTTTACGGGGAGGGTACGTGTGAGGGCGCGGGTTAGTGTGAGCGTATGGGTTAGGATTAGGGGACGGGTGAGGGGAAGGCTTCGGGGAAGGGTTAGGGTTAGTGTTCTGGCTAGGCTTAGGGCTAGGGGACGGGGACTGTTTAGGGTCCAGGTGAGGGTATGACAACGGTTTAGGGGGAGCGTACGTGTGAGGGCGCGGGTTATTGTGAGCGTACGGGTTAGGATTAGGGGATGGGTGAGGGGAAGGCTTCGGGGAAGGGTTAGGGCTAGGGTTCGGCCTAGGGTTAGGGTTAGGGGACGGGGACGGTTTAGGGTCCAGGTGAGGGTACGACAACATTTTAGGGGAAGCGTACGTGTGAGGTCGTGGGTTAGTGTGACCGTACGGGTTAGGATTAGGGGACGGGTGAGGGGAAGGCTTTGGGGAAAGGTTAGGGTTAGGGTTCGGGCTAGGGTTAGGGTTAGGGGACGGGGACGGTTTAGGGTCCAGGTTAGGGTTAGGGTTAGGGTTAGGGGACCGAGACGGTTTAGGGTCCAGGTGAGGGTACGACAACGGTTTAGGGGGAGAGCACGTGTGAGGACGCGGGTTAGTGTGAGCGTACGGTTTAGGATTAGGGCACGGGTGAAGGGAAGGCTTCGGGGAAGGGTTAGGGTTAGGGTTCGGGCTAGGGTTAGGGTTAGTGGAAAGGGACGGTTTAGGGTCCAGGTGAGGGTATGACAACGTTTTAGGGGGAGCGTACGTGTGAGGGCGCGTGTTAGTGTGAGCGTACGAGTTAGGATTAGGGGAAGTGTGAGGGGAAGGCTTCGGGGAAGGGTTAGGTTTAGGGTTCGGGCTAGGGTTAGGGTTAGGGGACGGGGACGGTTTAGGGTCGAGGTGAGGGTACGACAACGCTTTAGGGGGAGGGTACCTGTGAGGGCACGGGTTAGTGTGAGGGTACTGGTTAGGATTAGGGGACGGGTGAGGGGAAGGCTTCGGGGAAGTGTTAGGGTTAGGGTCGGGCTAGGGTTAGGGTTAGGGGACGGGGACCATTTAGGGTCCAGGTGAGGGTACGACAAAGGTTTAGGGGGAGCGTACGTGTGAGGGCGCGGGTTAGTGTGAACGTAAGGGTTAGGATTAGGGGACGGGTGAGGGGAAGGCTTCGGGGAAGTGTTAGGTTTAGGGTTCCGGCTAGGGTTAGGGTTAGGGGACTGGGACGGTTTAGGGTACAGATGAGGGTACGAGAGTGGTTTAGGGGGAGCGTACGTGTGAGGGCACAGGTTAGTGTGAGCGTACGGGTTAGGATTAGGGGACGGGTGAGGGGAAGGCTTCGGGGAAGTGTTTGGGTTAGGGTTCGGGCTAGGGTTAGGGTTAGGGGACCGAGACGGTTTAGGGTCCAGGTGAGGGTACGACAACGGTTTAGGGGGAGAGCACGTGTGAGGACGCGGGTTAGTGTGAGCGTACGGTTTAGGATTAGGGCACGGGTGAAGGGAAGGCTTCGGGGAAGGGTTAGGTTTAGGGTTCGGGCTAGGGTTAGGATTAGGGGATGGGGACGGTTTAGTGTCCAGGTGAGGGTACGACAACGCTATAGGGGGAGCGTACGTGTGAGGGCGTGGGTTAGTGTGAGCGTACGGGTTAGGATTAGGGGACGGGTGAGGGGAAGATTTCGGGAAAGTGTTAGGGTTAGGGTTCGGGCTAGGGTTAGGGTTAGGGGACGGGGACAGTTTAGGGTCCAGGTGAGGGTATGACAACGGTTTAGGGGTAGCGTACGTGTGAGGGCGCGGGTTAGTGTGAGCGTAAGGGTTAGGATTAGGGGACGGGTGAGGGGAAGGCTTCGGGGAAGCGTTAGGGTTAGGTTTCGGGCTAGGGTTAGGGTTAGGGGACGGGGACGGTTTAGGGTCCAGGTGAGTGTACGACAACGCTTTAGGGGTAGCGTACGTGGGAGGGCGCGGGTTAGTGTGAGCGTACGGGTTAGGATTAGGGGACGGGTGAGGGGAAGGTTTCGGGGAAGGGTTAGGGTTAGGGTTCGGGCTAGGGTTAGGGTTAGGGGACGGGCACGTTTTAGGGTCCAGGTGAGGGTACGACAACGCTTTAGGGGGAGTGTACGTGTGAGGGCGCGGGGTTGTGTGAGCGTACGGGTTAGGATTAGGGGACGGGTTAGGGGAAGGCTTTTGGGAAGGGTTAGGGTTAGGGTTCAGGCTAGGGTTAGGGTTAGGGGATGGGTACGGTTTAGGGTCCATGTGATGATACGACAGCAGTTTAGGGGGAGCGTACGTGTAAGGGCGCGGGTTAGTGTGAGCGTACGGGTTAGGATCATGGGACGGGTGAGGGGAAGGCTTCGGGGAAGGGTTAAGGATAGGGTTCGGGCTAGGGTTAGGGGACGGGGACGGGGACGGTTTAGGGTCCAAGTGAGTGTACGACAACGGTTTAGGGGAACTGTACGTGTGCGGGCGCGGGTTAGTGTGAGCGTACGCGATAGGATTAGGGGACGGGTGAGGGGAAGGCTTCGTGAAAGGGTTAGGGTTAGAGTTCGGGCTAGGGTTAGGGTTAGGGGACGGAGACGGTTTAGGGTCCATTTGAGGGTACGACAGAGGTTTAGGGGGAGCGTACGTGTGAGGGTGCGGGTTAGTGTGAGCGTAGGGGTTAGGATTAGGGGACGGGTGAGGGGAAGGCTTCGGGGAAGGGTTAGGGTTAGGGTTCGGGCTAGGGTTAGGGTTAAGGGACGGGGACGGTTTAGGGTCCAGGTGAGTGTACGACAACGGTTTAGGGGGAGCGTACCTGTGAGGGCGCGGGTTAGTGTGACCGTACGATTTAGGATTAGGGGACGCGTGAGGGGAAGGCTTCGGGGAATGTTTAGGGTTAGGTTTCGGGCTAGGGTTAGGGTTAGGGGACGGGGACGGTTTAGGGTCCAGGTGAGGGTACGACAGCGGTTTAGGGGGAGCGTACATGTGAGGGAATGGGCTAGTGTGAGCGTACGGGTTAGGATTAGGGGACAGGTGAGGGGAAGGCTTCGGGGAAGGGTTAGGGTTAGGGTTCGGTCTAGGGTTAGGGTTAGGGAACGGGTACGGTTTAGGGTCCAGGTGATGGTACGATAGCGGTTTCGGGGGAGCGTACGTGTGAGGGGCGGGTTAGTGTGAACATACGGGTTAGGATTAGGGGACGGGTGAGGGGAAGATTTCGGGGAAGGGTTAGGGTTACCGTTCGGGCTAGGGTTAGGATTAGGGGACGGGGATGGTTTAGGGTCCAGGTTCGGTTACGACAACGGTTTATGGCGAGCGTACGTGTGAGGGCGTGGGTTAGTGTGACCGTAAGGGTTAGGATTATGGGACCGGTGAGGGGAAGGCTTCGGGGAAGGGTTAGGGTTAGGGTTCGGGCTAGGGTTAGGGTTAGGGGATGGGGACGGTTTAGGGTCCAGGTGAGGGTACGACAACGGTTGAGGGGGAGCGTATGTGTGACGGCGCGGGTTAGTGTGAGTGTACGGGTTAGGATTAGGGGACGGGTGAGGGGAAGACTTCGGGGAAGGTGTAGGGTTAGCGTTCAGGCTAGGTGTAGGTTTAGGGGTCGGGGACGGTTTAGGGTCCAGGTGAGTGTACGACAGAGCTTTAGGGGGAGCGTACGTGTGAGGGCGCGTGTTAGTGTGAGCGTACGGGTTAGGATTAGGGGACGGGTGAGGGGAAGGCTTCGGGTAAGGGTTAGGTTTAGTGTTCGGGCTAGGGTTAGGGTTAGGGGACGGGGACGGTTTAGGGTCCAGGAGAGGGTACGACAACGCTTTAAGGGGAGCGTACATGTGAGGGCGCGGGTCAGTGTGAGCGTACGGGTTAGGATTAGGAGACGGGTGAGGGGAAGGCTTCGGGGAAGGGTTAGCGTTAGGGTTCGGGCTAGGGTTAGGGTTAGGGGATGGGGACGGTTTAGGGTCCAGGTGAGGGTACGACAACGGTTTAGGGGCAGCGTACGTGTGAGCGCGTGGGTTAGTGTGAGCGTACGGGTTAGGATGAGGGGACAGGTGAGGGGAAGGCTTCCGGGAAGGGTTCGGGTTAGGGTTCGGGCTAGGGTTAGGGTTAGGGGACGGGGACCGTTTAGGGTCCAGTTGAGGGTACGACAGCGGTTTAGGGGGAGCGTACGTGTGAGGGCACGGGTTACTGTGAGCGTACGGGTTAGGATTAGGGGACGGGTGAGGGTAAGGCTTCGGGGAAGTGTTAGGGTTAGGATTCGGTGTAGGGTTAGGGTTAGGGGACGGGGACGGTTTAGGGTCCAGGTGAGGGTACGACAACGCTTTAGGGGGATGGTACGTGTGAGGGCGCGGGTTACTGTGAGCGTACGGGTTAGGATTAGGGGACGTGTGAGGGGAAGGCTTCGGGGAAGAGTTATTGTTAGGGTTCGGGCTAGGGTTAGGGTGAGGGGACGGGGACGGTTTAGGGTCCACGTGAGGGTACGACAACGGTTTAGGGGGAGCGTACGTGTGAGGGCGCGGGTTAGTGTGAGCGTACGGGTTAGGATTAGGGGAAGGGTTAGGGGAAGGCTTTTGGGAAGAGTTAGGGTTAGGGTTCAGGCTAGGGTTAGGGTTAGGGGACGGGGACGGTTGAGGGTCCAGGTGAGGGTACGACAACGGTTTAGGGGGAGCGTATGTGTGAGGGCGCGGATTAGTGTGAGCGTACGGGTTAAGATTAGGGGACGGGTGAGGGGAAGGCTTCGGGGAAGGGTTAGGTTTAGGGTTCGGGCTAGGGTTAGGGTTAGGGGACGGGGACGGTTTAGGGTCCATGTGATGGTATGACAGCAGTTTAGGGGGAGCGTACGTGTGAGGGCGTGGGTTACTGTGAGCGTACGGATTAGGATTAGGGGACGAGTGAGGGGAAGGCTTCGGGGAAGGGTTAGGGTTAGGGTTAGGGTTAGGGGACGGGGACGGTTTAGGGTCCATGTGATGGTATGACAGCAGTTTAGGGGGAGCGTACATGTGAGGGCGCGGGTTAGTGTGAGCATACGTGTTAGGATTAGGGGACGGGTGAGGGGAAAGCTTCGGGGAATGGTTAGGGTTAGGGTTATTCTTCTTACTGATGTGAAATTAGAGTGACATGTGCCCATTGAAACCGCTACATCTAGTTTCTCACTGGTTCCCCCTATTCCCTTTCATCCTCCGCACTAACTGCAGACTGTGCGATACCAGAACTTAAAGGCATTGACTCTCCATGTGGGGATATTTTTAGTAAAGCGGCTGGAATGTCGATCCGGAGCCCCAGGAGAGGAAAAATGAGGTGCGTTTTAGAAACCTTTCCCGATCATATGGTATACCAGTCGCTGGGTTTCCCAAGCATGGTTTAGCTGTAGGAAGATTCCCTTCACCCTGGAGTGTTGGGACCCTTGGCATGAGTAGCATGAAGTATTGCATGAAACTTTTGGCAGTTGCTCACCAAAGCTCACCAATCCTCTCAGCCCCTAGTGTCCAGCCTTATGTCTTATCCAGCTGTGGGTTTATATGTGGTCATTCCAGGTTGCATCACAGCCCCTGAGCGAATTTTGTAAGAATTTTTCTCTCTTTCATTGTTTCTGCGTTTTGTTTTTAAAATTTATTTCTATAATGGGGTTTAGCTCATTTTCACTGCTGTGTTTGTGCCGCTCTGCACACACTTGATTCCCTTATGGAGATATATCAATACATGGGTTTTAAGATTCTTATTACTCAGATATATTTCCCTGCGGTGTATAGGGTGTGTTGAGGCCAGTTCATTGAGCAAGGTGTAGATCTTGTCTAATATCTATTTGGTTTATTGAACGGTATCTGTGCTAATTTCAAACTCTGGTTTTATGCATCACCCCACCTCTCCTTTCCCCTTAAGCTGAAATAAGTGTGTTTTCTAAATGTGAGACACTGTTCTGTTCTGTAATTCATTTCTTGTGCAGCCATATTTACCCTCCCTCTATAAGTGATATCTTATGATATGTTTCTTTTTCTGTTTGACTTATTTCAAGTAGTATTATCGGACCTAAATCCACTCTTTATCCTTCTACTAGCCTTATTACATTGATATCATGGTGAAGAGATATTCCATTGTACATAAGTACCACATCTTCTTTATCCATTGTTCTCTTTCCTGGGATATTTAAGGTGTACTGAAGTTGAGGTTCTTGTAAACAGAGTAGCCCTAAACTGTGGTGTGCTTGTGTCTTGTTGATTTTTAGACTTCCCTAGATATACTCCCGTGATTGGAAGTGCCCTATGCTCTGTCGCTCTGTTTTTTAGATGATTTAGGAACCACCATACACTTCTCCAGAGTGGCTCTCGGCAGTTCACACACTGTCCATCAGCGTATAAAGGCTCCCTGTTCTCCATGGCCTGTCCTGCATTTCTGGTTTTTACAATTTTTTCGGATGGCCCTTTTGACCGGTGGGAAATGAGACTTCTTTGTTGTGCACATTTGCATTGCTTGCTTGCTTGGTTGCCCATAAAGTGCGTATGCGTTTTTTCCTGGATATATTCAGGAAATAACACATACTCCCTTTTGGGCCAACTGCATCATTGTCGAAATTCTGCCGCTTTTCATGTGCTTTAAAGGCGAGTCCAATCTATCTCTTGAAATCTGTTTCTTGCAATTCTGTCTTGCATTCAGATCCTCTTCTTTGCCTTACCTCAACATATTTTTGGACGTTAGTTTTCATTTATAACTCTGCAGGTTTGTGAATTGCAGTGACCCTGAGCTCCATTTTTTAAATTGCTCTTTTGTGAGCTGGCCTCAAACCCGCAGGATTGCTTCAGGCCCTATTTTGGCTCGGGCGAGGCGGGCTGAGCCTTTTTTTAATTCTTATTCTTAATGGGAAATTAGAGTGATATGTGCCCGTCCGAACCCCTACAACTATTCTCTCATTGGTTCCCCCTCTTCCCGTTCATCCTCCTCACAATTTGCAAAATGTGTGAAACAGAAGTTGAAATGTGCTGATTCTCCAAGTGGGGAGATTCTAAGTAACGTGGCTGGAATGGTGAACAGGAGCACCAGGAGAGGATAAATGAGCTGCATTTTAGACACATCTCCCGATCACATGGTGTACAGTCCTCTGGGTTTTCCATGCATGTTTTAGCTGTAGGAAGATCCCTTGAACCTGCAGATTTGGGACCCATTGAATGGGTACCAGGTAGTATTACTTTAAAGGGTGTGCATTTCCTCGCCCACCCTCACATTTCTCTTAGTGCAAACAGTTTCCAGCCTTATGTCTCATCCTGCTGTGGGTCTAGATGTGTTCAATCCATGTTGCATCACCGGCCCTGAGGAAAAGTTGTAAGAGGTTTTCTCTCTGTCGTTTATTTTTTTCAATTTATTACTATATTGGTTACAGCTGATTTTCAAAGCTCTGTTTCTTGCTGCTGTATATCCACTTGATTCACGTACAGAGAGACATCAGTAAATTCTTTTTCAGATTCTTACCAGTCGTATATATTCTTTTCCGGTGACTTGAGTGTGCTGAGTGCAGTTCTTTTAGCTACTGTGTAGGCCTTGTTGATTATCAGTTTGGTATTTGGAATGGTATCTTTGCTAATTTCAACCTCCTGGATGATGCCTCACCCCTCCCCACCTTTCCCGTTTAGCAGCCTTATGCGTGTTTTCTACATATTTGACTATGTTTTTGTTTTGTAATTTATTTCATGTGTAGCCATTTTGGATTCCACCTTTAAGTGATATCTTATGATATGTGTCTTTTTCTTTTTGAATTATGTCACTTAGAATGATCATACGTAACTCATCCGGAGTTGTTACAACTGGCCATATTTCATTGATTTCCAGGCTGAATAATATTCCACTCTACCTAAGTACCACATCTCTATCCATTTTTTCTCTCCAGAGACATTTAAGTTATATCCTAGTCGAGGATCTTTTAAACAGAGAGAGGGTAAACATTGGGGTGCCTGTGTCCTCTCGATTTTTGTTTTTCCCAAGATATACGCCCATGAGTGCAAGTGCCCTATGCTCTGTAGCTCATTTTTTAGATGCTTTAGTAAACACAATACACTTCTCCAGAATGGCCGTTGGCAATATACATTTCCACTATAAGTCTCACAGGGCTCCCTCTTCTCCTTGCCCTGTCCTGCATTTTTGTTGTTTACGCTTTATGAGGATGGCTCTTCTGACTGATGCGAAGTGATATCTCTTGTAGTATTGACTTCCAGTGCCCACCTGTTTGGTTGGCTAAAAAAGTGTATGCCCTTTTCTTGAATATATACAGAAAAAAACGCATACACCCTTTTTGGCCAACTGCAATGTTGGCAATGTTCAGCTCCTTTTCTTGTGCTTAATGGCGAGTCCTTTCTACCTCCTCAAATCCCTTTCCTGCCATTCTCCCTTGCTTACAAGTCCTTTTCTCTGACTTTCCTCAAGACATTTTTCAGTGATGGATATTTTCAACTCTGCAGTTTCGTGAATTTTACTGTCCCTGAGTTCCATTGTTCAACTTGTGTTTATGGGAACTGGCCACAAAGCAGTGGGATTTCCTCAAG
This sequence comes from Leucopleurus acutus, assembly GCF_964270905.1. NCBI lineage: Eukaryota > Metazoa > Chordata > Mammalia > Artiodactyla > Delphinidae > Leucopleurus > Leucopleurus acutus. The sequence goes on from NW_028139178.1 coordinate 340,712, forward strand.
CCCTATACTGTTTCCATGGGCAACCCTAGCCTTTGGTCAATTCGTCTTCCTGATTGGAAATTAGAGTGACATGTGCCTGTCTGAACACCTAGGACTTGTCTCTCATTGTTCCTCATCCTTCCGCTTCATCCTCTGGACAAATTCCAAACTGTACGCAACAGGATGTTGACAGTGCTGCCATCTCCAAGTGGGGAGACTGTTAGTAAAGACGCTGGATGGGTGAACCCGAGCACCAGGAGATGAGGAGATGAGATGCCTTTTCCAAACTCTTCCCGATCAGACGGTATACCATCCTCTGGGTGTGACAGACATGTTTTAGCAGTAGGAAGAGTCCCATTCATGTAAGGAGAACACCAGGGCTTTTTCAAAATCAGTGTCTCCCCGAAACCCAAACTGGGGAATTTTTTAAGCTACGGCTACACATATGTTCATTAAGGGCCTTGGGAAGTAGGCAGAGTCCAAACTTTAGATGATTGAAGTCTTCAGGGTCAGAAGCACTCACCACCAGCTTCCCCTAGGTTACACTTTAACTGTCATTGATAGATGATGTCAATAAAAATATCTATTCTTTTTCAGATTATTTCCCCTTATAGGTTATTGCAAAATGTTGAGTGTAGTTCCCTGTGCTATACAGTAGTTCCTTGTTGATGATCTATTTTATACATAGCAGTGTGTATGTGTTAATCCCAAACTGTTAATTTATCCCTCCTCCCACCTTTCCGCTTTGGTAATAATAAATTATAAGATTTTATACTTCTCAGAAATGGGGGAGCTGAAAGAGAGGTATCATTTTCAATGGAAAAGCATTTAAAACAAGATTGAAGCTTTAACCAAGATTATTAGATGTACATCCTTGGAAAGAAATCACTTCGTTTCTCTAATATTGACCTGACAAATAAGACAAACCTTTTCACTGAACTTGCTTATAATAAAGTGATGGAAATATCCAATGGAAGCGTTAGAAACATCTTATTTTACCCGAGCCTTATACACTGTTCTATGTTAACTACAGTTTGGCTCACACATCTGTTCATTGAGGTTACAATAGTCTCAATTTCTGTTACTGATCCTCCAGAGTGGACCCCAACAAGTGTCCCCCTGCCCAGTGTCATTGGGGCCAACAGATCGAGACTGAGTTTGGTTCACAAGCAAAGGAAACTTTATATTTTGATCAGAGAATGGAGAGGTGAGAGCATGCACTACCCCGTGGGCTGTGGGCTGGGCTGCTGTGTAGAGATCCTGTCAGAGTCAGTGGGAGGGAGGGGGCGGAGCTCTCGAGGGCCGGGTTGGCTGCAGCTCAGGCTCTATATCTCGGAGTCTGCACTGGGCCCCAGGAGCTGAGGTGTCGACCCAGCCATTCTGCACTAGGAAATCTGGTCTGAAGTGCCGGGTGTGGAACCTCTGCATGCGGGACCCTAGGAGCACATGAAATTAGACAAAGCACAAAGGATAAAAAAGGTTAGACTTGACTTTATTGCCCAGATTCTATTTTTATCTCCCAGGGATTTTTAATGGGCTTTGCTGGGGACAAACCCCTCCTCTGCCTTTTGTCCCGTTCCTCATTCTTGGAGTGCTGAGGGTGCAGACCCTTCTTCTGTAACTGCTGAGTGCTGAGTTGGGAGCCCTCATACCAAGGGGTGAGGGTCAGAGCTTCTCCCCAGCAGCCTCCAGGTGACGTTGATTGTCCCCAGGCCCCCTGCCTCCCTGCTCGTCCACCCGAGCACCAGCATTGGAAGCGTTATAGATTCTAATGACCTTTAAGGGTCCAGGAAAGAGATGTGCAGAGACGCTGTGGGGGCCGGTTTCACCCCGCCCCACATTTGTTCGGCCACCTTAGGCTGACCGTTTCTGCCAGCCTAGATGCTCTGACCAGTAGTCTGCGCTTTCTTCAATTAGGCCCCTGAATTAACGTACAAACAGCACCAGGTGTCAGAGCCCTGCCCGCTCAACTCCCAGACAGTCCAGGGTCAGTGGTGATCAAGGACCATGATGGCCACTGAGTCAACAGCCTTTTGAAGTAAACAGGAGTCCAGCCAGTCTTATTGGCCACCATCATCACGGTGCCTGTAGGCTTTTCTATGGTGACAGTGTGATATACGGTTCCCCCGCCAAGATTACTAGCTCCCCTCTGGGTGCAGTAAGTCCTGCAAGCAGTAGTCTACTCTTTTGGGACACACTCCTGTTGTTTTATGAGAGAAACTCCAGGTCAAGTGATGTTCACACGAGTCGTCATGGTGCCCTGTTGCCCCCGGTTATCTCTCTGGATGTTGGAGTTGGAGGGCCTCCTCACTCGAGGTTGGTGTGCCCACGGAGCAAACCCTGCAACTTCAGGGCATGGTTGGTGGTTAGGATCACCACGTGGGGTCCTTTTCCCTTAGGAGGGAGGAGGCCTTTTGGGCTGCTGATTTCCAGGTTTTTAGATACCGCCAGTATCTTGGCCAGATGCGGCAGTGGGCCAAGCCCCTTGGTGACCATAGTTTATCCTACCTGGATGGCATTCTTGCATTGTTCCATTTCAAGTGGTCCCAGTTTTTACACTAATTCTCCAATGGCGATTCACCTTTCACCGGGAATGTAAAGGTCAAAGGGTTTAGCTAAATTAGGGAGTTCCAGGGCAAGGGTCTGAATTGACTGCTCTTTCCATTCTTGAAAGGCCACTTCTGGATTCTATTCAAAAGGATCATCATCTTTTCCTTTCAGTGTTTCATATAGAGGCCCAGCTAGTAGACTGCAGTTAGGGATCCAGAAGCAGCAAATCTTGGCCTCCCCAGGAACCCCTAAGCTGTCTTCTAGTTTTAGAAAGGAGTAAGGCCGAAAATGGTTTCTTCCCTTTCCTGGGATGGGCTTCTCCGACCTTCTGTGAGAATGAAGCCCAGGCAGGTCACCGCAGTCTGTGATATTTGAGCTTTTTCTTGGACAACTTCTATCCTTTATTGGCTTGGTAGTTCAGAGGCCTCCTTAGTAGGGCTGGCGATCAGAATGTCGTCTGCGTACTGAAGGAGGGTTTCCTTTTCCAGAGGTAGAACTTTTAGGTCTTTAGCTAAGGTTTCCCCAAAGATGGTGTGGGAATTTTTGCACCCTTGGGGCAAGACGGCCCGGAAGTATTGTTTTAGTTGTATGTTGAGTCCTGCCACTCACAAGCCAAAATTTCTTGTGACTCTGGGACTAATGGAATACAAAAGAAGGCATCATTGAAGACTAATACAGAATACCATGTCCTGGTGGTTGGTAGAATGACCAGCAGGGTGTAGGAATTAGGAGCAACTGGAGGTATATCCTCGGTGGCTTCACTGACTGTCCTGACATCCTTTACCAGGTCCCCAGCAGCCCATGGGGCTCTCGTGGTCAGACCAATCCCAGAATATGGAGCTCACCTGGGCAGGTACCCCACCCCCACCCCAGCCCACGGGGCTCTCGTGGTCAGGCCCTTCCCAGGATACAGAGCTACCCTTGCAGGTCCCGTGGCAGGGCTGGGCACACAGGAACCATGCACATAGCCCTCATTGCAGAGCACCCCCAGCTCACCTGTCGCTCAGAGCTGACACAGAGCACCTCAGAGCAGGACTTGAACTAACAAACAGCAGCTGCGACAGGTCTGTGACCCTGGGCATCACTCTGTGCGGCCTCCCTCCACCTGGTCTTCCAGAGACTTCCACTGTACCCGGGGCACCAGGCCTCTGTCTCCAACCACCACTCACCCCTCCTCTCCCTGACTCCTGGGTTCCTCTCATTAGGAGAGGGTTTTCTTGAAGTTGTCTCCCACTCATGGGCCAGATAAAATGATTAGAAAACAAGCCAAAGCTGCAGCCCCTTGTCTATCCTGACTCTCAGGAGCCCACACCTGTTCCTTGGACCTGGCCGGTTCAGCAAGTTCCATTTTCTGCAACTGTGAGCCCCTGAGGGGTGATGATTGGCTGAGCTGGGCAGCCTTACCGTGCCGGCCAGCCCTCCCCAGGTGTGCCTGGGTTGAGATCAATATAAATACCACTCCAGGCAGCAAGAGCCCCTGCAGCCGTGCCTGACGCCATTTTCTCTGCCCTGTCAGCAGTCTCGGGGCTGGGCTGGTGGGAGGGAGTGAGAGGCCACGGCTTTGTGGGTGGCCCAGTGTGAGTGGGGCTCTGCTGGACTTTCTGCAGCAGTTGCCAGGCTGCCACCTGCTAAAGAAGAGGATGTGTCACCCATACCTGCTGCTGGAATTTCTCCCTGGGCAGAGGTGAGGAAGGAAAAAAGCAGTGGGGGCAGGGACAGGACGGGTATCTCAGGCAGGGAAATGGAAATCTTCCAGAAGAGCACCCAGGGCCAGGACCATCCTGGCTGGCCTGCAGGCACCAAGTCGGCTTGCATGCTGTCACTCGTGTGGCTCTATGGTCCTTCCTCTAGGCTTTCAAGTCCTTGTATATATTCAGGTGTTTTACCTGGGACGGGTGGGAATAGTTCAGCAGCAACTGGCCTGGGGCTCAGCTCACGTTTACTCACAGATGCCTCGGCACGGTGCCCCAGCTTTGCAATGAGGATGCTTGTTACGTGGGGGCTGCTGGCTGAATGGGAGACGATTCCCCACCACTGACCAACTTCAGAATTGTTTACAACTGGAGCAAGTGCCCTGATACGGTTTTCCTCTGTGGAACTGGTGGGTTCTGTGTTTTTTTTCTCTTTTTCGTTTTTGGTTCAAGGTAGATTTTATTCCTCTTTTTTGTATTTACAGATATAAGCATGGAAATAATTTATTCATATAAATACATGTATGTGAAGGGAATAATTGTTTTTTCTGTTTTATTTTTTAAATTTTATTTCTTTTCAATTTTGAATTTTATTTTATATTTTTATACAGCAGGTTCTTATTGGTTATCTATTTTATACATATAAATGTATACATGCCAATCCCAGTCTCTCAACTCCTCCCACCACCACCCCCCCAACAGCTTTCCCCCCTTGTTGTCCATACATTTGTTGTCTACATCTGTTGCTCTATTTATGCCTTGCAAAATGGTTAATCTGTACGGTTTTTCTAGGTTCCACATATATGCATGAATATACAAGATTTGTTTTTCTCTTTCTGACTTACTTCACTCTGTATGACAGTCTCTAGATCCATCGACGTCTCTACAAATGACCCAATTTCATTCCTTTTCATGGCTTAGTAATATTCCATTTTATATATGTACCACAGCTTTATGCATTCTTCTGTCTGTGGGCATTTAGGTTGCTTCAATTACCTCGATATTGTAAATAGTGATGCAATGAACATTGCGGTGAATGTCTCTTTTTGATTTATGGTTTTGTCTGGGTATATGTCCAGTACTGGGATTGCTGTATCATATGGTAATTCTATTGTTAGTTTCTTAAGAAACTCCATATTGTTCTCCATAGTGAATGTAACAATTTATATTCCCAACAATAGTGGAAGAGGGTTCCTTTTCTCCACACCCTTTCCAGCATTTATTGTTTGTAGATTTTCTGATGATGCCCATTCTATCAGGTGTGAGGTGATACCTCATTGTTGAGTCCATTTTGTTGAGCAAGGGGTAGGTCTTGTCTATTACACATTTGGCTTATGGAACAGTATCTGTGCTAATGTCAAACTCTGGTATTATGCAGCACCCCAACTCACCTTCCCCCTTAAAAAAGCATAAGTTGGTTTTCTAAACTTGAGACCCTGTTCTGTTTTATAATTCAGTTCATGTGTAGCCAAGTTCACATGCCGTGTATTAGTGATATCTTATGATGTTTCTTTTTCTGTGTGACTTATTTCAGTTAGAATCATCATACCTGAATCCACTCATTATGCTGCTACGGGCCTGATGACATAGGTTTCATTGCTGAGTGATATTGCATTGTACGTAAGTACCACAACTTCTTTATCCATTTTTCACTTTCTGCGATATTGAACTTGTACCGTAAACGAGGTTCTTGTAAACAGAGCCGTCCCAAACTTTGGGGTGGCTGTGTCTTTTTGATTTTACTTTCCCTAAGCTACAGCACCATAAGTGGAAGTGCCCTAGGCTCTCTTGCGTTGTTTTTTAGATGTTTCAGAAAACACCATACACTTCTCCCCAGTGGCTCTTGGCAATTTACATCCCGCCCATCAGCATAACAAGGCTCCCAGTTCTCCATGGCCTGTCCTGCCTTTCTGGATTTTACACTTTTTTCAGATGGCCCCTTTGACTGGGGGGAAGTGAGACTTCATTGTAGTGCAGATTTCCTTTGCAAGCTTGCTTGGTTGGCCAAAAAGGGCGTATGCGTTTTTTCCTGCACGAAAAAACGCATAAGCCCTTTTTGGCCAAGTGCATCATTGTGGACGTTCTGCCTCTTTTCCTATGCTTTAAATGCAATTCCGGTCTACCTGCTGAAATCGGTTTCCTGCAATTCTGCCCCGCTTTCAAGTCCTCTTGGCAGCCTTACTTCAGTATATTTTTGGACGATAGCTGTCATTTATAACTCTGCAGGTTTGTGAATTACAGTGCCCCTGAGCTCCTTTCTTCAACTCGCTTTCATGGGAGCTGGCCGGAACACCGCAGCATTGCTTCAGGCCCTAATCTGGTTCCGGCACGGCACGCTGAACCTTTGGTTAATTCCTCTTCCTGGTGGGAAATGAGAGTTAAATTTGCCCGTCCAGACACCTCCAGCTAGTCTATCATTGGTTCTCCCTATTCCTGTTCATCTTCCGCAGAAATTGCAAACTGGGCCAAACAGGAGGTTAAAGGCACTGACTCTCCAAGTCGGGAGAGTGTTAGTAAAGCGTCTGGAATGTTGCACCCGAGTACCAGGGGACGAGAACTGAGACATATTGGAACACGTCTCCCGATCACACGGTTGATCATACTCTGGGTTCCACGTGCATGTTTTAGCTGAAGGAAGAATCCCTTAAACCTGGAGAGTTGAGACCCGTGGAATGGGTACCATGCAATATGACTTCAAAGGGTCTTCATTTGCTCACCGAACCTCTCCAATCCTATCACTGCTGCGTTTATGCCCCTGTACACACGCTTGATTTTTTTTCAGAGACATAGCAATCCATAGGTTTTAAGATACTTACTAGTCAGGTACATTCTTAGGCGTTTAATATGTGGTGTTGAGTCCATTTCGTTGAGCAAGGAGTAGTTCTTGTCTATTCCATATTTGGCTTAAGGAACTTTATCTGTGCTCATTTCAATCTCTGGTTTTATGCAGCACCCCAACTCAACTTTCTCCTTAAGCAAGCATATGTTGGTTTTCTAAATTTGAGACCCTGTTCTGTTTTGTAATCCAGTTCCTGTGTAGCCAAGTTTACATTCCATGTATTAGTGATATCTTATGATATTTCTTTTTCTGTGTGACTTATTTCAGTTAGAATCATCATACCTGAATCCACTCATTATGCTGCTACGGGCCTGATGACATAGATTTCATTGCTGAGTGATATTGCATTGTACGTAAGTACCACAACTTCTTTATCCATTTTTCACTTTCTGTGATATTGAACTTGTACCGTAAACGAGGTTCTTGTAAACAGAGCCATCCCAAACTTTGGGGTGGCTGTGTGTTTTTGATTTTAATTTCCCTAAGCTATAGGACCATAAGTGGAAGTGCCCTAGACTCTGTTGCTTTGTTCCTTAGATGTTTCAGGAAACACCATACACCTCTCCCGAGTGGCTCTTGGCAATTTACATCCCGCCCATCAGCATAACAAGGCTCCCAGTTCTCCATGGCCTGTCCTGCCTTTCTGGATTTTACACTTTTTTCAGGTGGCCCTTTTGACCGGGGGAAGTGAGACTTCATTGTAGTGCAGATTTCCTTTGCAAGCTTGCTTGGTTGGCCAAAAAGGGCGTATGCGTTTTTTCCTGAATATATTCAGGAAAAAACGCATACGCCCTTTTTGGCCAAGTGCATCATTGTGGACGTTCTGCCTCTTTTCCTATGCTTTAAATGCAATTCCAGTCTACCTCCTGAAATCGGTTTCCTGCAATTCTGCCCCGCTTTCAAGTCCTCTTGGCAGCCTTACTTCAGTATATTTTTGGACGATAGCTGTCATTTATAACTCTGCAGGTTTGTGAATTACAGTGCCCCTGAGCTCCTTTCATCAACTCGCTTTCTTGTGAGCTGGCCGCAACACCGCAGGATTGCTTCAGGCCCTAATCTGGTTCCGGCAAGGCACGCTGAGCCTTTGGTTAATTCCTATTCCTGGTGGGATATGAGAGTTAAATTTTGCGCGTCCAGACACCTCCAGCTAGTCTCTCTTTGGTTCTCCCTATTCCTGTTCATCTTCCGCAGAAATTGCAAACTGGGCCAAACAGGTGGTTAAAGGCACTGACTCTCCAAGTCGGGAGAGTGTTATTAAAGCGTCTGGAATATTGCACCCGAGTACCAGGGGACGAGATCTGAGACATATTGGAACACGTCTCCCGATCACACGGTTGATCATACTCTGGGTTCCACGTGCATGTTTTAGCTGAAGGAAGAATCCCTTAAACCTGGAGAGTTGAGACCCGTGGAATGGGTACCATGCAATATGACTTCAAAGGGTCTTCATTTGCTCACCGAACCTCTCCAATCCTATCACTGCTGCGTTTATGCCCCTGTACACATGCTTGATTTTGTTTCAGAGACATAGCAATCCATAGGTTTTAAGATACTTACTAGTCAGGTACATTCTTAGGCGTTTAATATGGGGTGTTGAGTCCATTTCGTTGAGCAAGGAGTAGCTCTTGTCTATTCCTTATTTGGCTTAAGGAACTTTATCTGTGCTCATTTCAATCTCAGGTTTTATGCAGCACCGCAACTCACCTTTCCCCTTAAGCAAGCATAAGTAGGTTTTCTAAATTTGAGACGCTGTTCTGTTTTGTAATCCAGTTCCTGTGTAGCCAGGTTTACATTCCGTGTATTAGTGATATCTTATGATGTTTCTTTTTCTGTGTGACTTATTTCAGTTAGAATCATCATACCTGAATCCACTCATTATGCTGCTACGGGCCTGATGACATAGATTTCATTGCTGAGTGATATTGCATTGTACGTAAGTACCACAACTTCTTTATCCATTTTTCACTTTCTGTGATATTGAACTTGTACCGTAAATGAAGTTCTTGTAAACAGAGCCGTCCCAAACTTTGGGGTGGCTGTGTCTTTTTGATTTTAATTTCCCTAAACTATAGGACCATAAGTGGAAGTGCCCTAGGCTCTGTTGCTTTGTTTTTTAGATGTTTCAGGAATCACCATACACTTCTCTGGAGTGGCTGTTGGCAATTTACATCCCGCCCATCAGCATAACAAGGCTCCCAGTTCTCCATGGCCTGTCCTGCCTTTCTGGATTTTACACTTTTTTCAGATGGCCCTTTTGACCGGGGGGAAGTGAGACTTCATTGTAGTGCAGATTTCCTTTGCAAGCTTGCTTGGTTGGCCAAAAAGTGCGTATGCGTTTTTTCCTGAATATATTCAGGAAAAAACGCATACGCCCTTTTTGGCCAAGTGCATCATTGTGGACGTTCTGCCTCTTTTCCTATGCTTTAAATGCAATTCCAGTCTACCTCCTGAAATCGGTTTCCTGCAATTCTGCCCCGCTTTCAAGTCCTCTTGGCAGCCTTACTTCAGTATATTTTTGGACGATAGCTGTCATTTATAACTCTGCAGGTTTGTGAATTACAGTGCCCCTGAGCTCCTTTCTTCAACTCGCTTTCTTGTGAGCTGGCCGCAACACCGCAGGATTGCTTCAGGCCCTAATCTGGTTCCGGCACGGCACGCTGAGCCTTTGGTTAATTCCTCTTCCTGGTGGGAAATGAGAGTTAAATTTGCCCGTCCAGACACCTCCACCTAGTCTCTCATTGGTTCTCCCTATTCCTGTTCATCTTCCGCAGAAATTGCAAACTGGGCCAAACAGGAGGTTAAAGGCACTGACTCTCCAAGTCGGGAGAGTGTTATTAAAGCGTCTGGAATGTTGCACCCGAGTACCAGGGGATGAGAACTGAGACATATTGGAACACGTCTCCCGATCACACGGTTGATCATACTCTGGGTTCCACGTGCATGTTTTAGCTGAAGGAAGAATCCCTTAAACCTGGAGAGTTGAGACCCGTGGAATGGGTACCATGCAATATGACTTCAAAGGGTCTTCATTTGCTCACCGAACCTCTCCAATCCTATCACTGCTGCGTTTATGCCCCTGTACACACGCTTGATTTTCTTTCAGACACATAGCAATCCATAGGTTTTAAGATACTTACTAGTCAGGTACATTCTTAGGCGTTTAATATGGGGTGTTGAGTCCATTTCGTTGAGCAAGGAGTAGTTCTTGTCTATTCTATATTTGGCTTAAGGAACTTTATCTGTGTTCATTTAAATCTCTGGTTTTATGCAGCACCCCAACTCACCTTTCCCCTTAAGCAAGCATAAGTTGGTTTTCTAAATTTGAGACCCTGTTCTGTTTTGTAATCCAGTTCCTGTGTAGCCAAGTTTACATCCCGTGTATTAGTGATATCTTATGATGTTTCTTTTTCTGTGTGACTTATTTCAGTTAGAATCATCATACCTGAATCCACTCATTATGCTGCTACGGGCCTGATGACATAGATTTCATTGCTGAGTGATATTGCATTGTACGTAAGTACCACAACTTCTTTATCCATTTTTCACTTTCTGCGATATTGAACTTGTACCGTAAACGAGGTTCTTGTAAACAGAGCCGTCCCAAACTTTGGGGTGGCTGTGTCTTTTTGATTTTAATTTCCCTAAGCTATAGGACCATAAGTGGAAGTGCCCTAGGCTCTGTTGCTTTGTTTTTTCGATGTTTCAGGAAACACCATACACCTCTCCCGAGTGGCTGTTGGCAATTTACATCCCGCCCATCAGCATAACAAGGCTCCCAGTTCTCCATGGCCTGTCCTGCCTTTCTGGATTTTACACTTTTTTCAGATGGCCCTTTTGACCGGGGGGAAGTGAGACTTCATTGTAGTGCAGATTTCCTTTGCAAGCTTGCTTGGTTGGCCAAAAAGGGCGTATGCGTTTTTTCCTGAATATATTCAGGAAAAAACGCATACGCCCTTTTTGGCCAAATGCATCATTGTGGACGTTCTGCTCTTTTTCTATGCGTTAAATGCAATTGCAGTCTACCTCCTGAAATCGGTTTCCTGCAATTCTGCCCCGCTTTCAAGTCCTCTTGGCAGCCTTACTTCAGTATATTTTTGGACGATAGCTGTCATTTATAACTCTGCAGGTTTGTGAATTACAGTGCCCCTGAGCTCCTTTCTTCAACTCGCTTTCTTGTGAGCTGGCCGCAACACCGCAGGATTGCTTCAGGCCCTAATCTGGTTCCGGCACCGCACGCTGAGCCTTTGGTTAATTCCTCTTCCTGGTGGGAATGAGAGTTAAATTTGCCCGTCCAGACACCTCCAGCTAGTCTCTCATTGGTTCTCCCTATTCCTGTTCATCTTCCGTAGAAATTGCAAATGGGCCAAACAGGAGGTTAAAGGCACTGACTCTCCATGTCGGGAGAGTGTTAGTAAAGAGTCTGGAATGTTGCACCCGAGTACCAGGGGACGAGAACTGAGATATATTGGAACACGTCTCCCGATCACACGGTTGATCATACTCTGGGTTCCACATGCATGTTTTAGCTGAAGGAAGAATCCCATAAACCTGGAGAGTTGAGACCCGTGGAATGGGTACCATGCAATATGACTTCAAAGGGTCTTCATTTGCTCACGGAACCTCTCCAATCCTATCACTGCTGCGTTTATGCCCCTGTATACACGCTTCATTCTCTTTCAGAGACATAGCAATCCATAGGTTTTAAGATACTTACTAGTCAGGTACATTCTTAGGCGTTAAATATGGGGTGTTGAGTCCATTTCGTTGAGCAAGGAGTAGCTCTTGTCTATTCTATATTTGGCTTAAGGAACTTTATCTGTGCTCATTTCAATCTCTGGTTTGATGCAGCACCCCAACTCACCTTTTTGCTTAAGCAAGCATAAGTTGGTTTTCTAAATTTGAGACCCTGTTCTGATTTGTAATCCAGTTCCTCTGTAGCCAAGTTTACATTCCGTGTATTAGTGATAACTTATGATGTTTCTTTTTCTGTGTGACTTATTTCAGTTAGAATCATCATACGTGAATCCACTCATTATGCTGCTATGGGCCTGATGACATAGATTTCATTGCTGAGTGATATTGCATTGTACGTAAGTACCACAACTTCTTTATCCATTTTTCGCTTTCTGTGATATTAAACTTGTACCGTAAACGAGGTTCTTGTAAACAGAGCTGTCCCAAAATTTGGGGTGGCTGTGTCTTTTTGATTTTAATTTCCCTAAGCTATAGGACCATAAGTGGAAGTGCCCTAAGCTCTGTTTCTTTGTTTTTTAGATGTTTCAGGAAACACCATACACTTCTCCCGAATGGCTGTTGGCAATTGACATCCCACCCATCAGCATAACAAGGCTCCCAGTTCTCCATGGCCTGTCCTGCCTTTCTGGATTTTACACTTTTTTCAGATGGCCCTTTTGACCAGGGGGAAGTGAGACTTCATTGTAGTGCAGATTTCCTTTGCGAGCTTGCTTGGTTGGCCAAAAAGGGCGTATGAGTTTTTTCCTGAATATATTCAGGAAAAAACGCATACGCCCTTTTTGGCCAAATGCATCATTGTGGACCTTCTGCTCTTTTCCTATGCTTTAAATGCAATTGCAGTCTACCTCCTGAAATTGGTTTCCCGCAATTCTGCCCCGCTTTCAAGTCCTCTTGGCAGCCTTACTTCAGTATATTTTTGGACGATAGCTGTCATTTATAACTCTGCAGGTTTGTGAATTACAGTGCCACTGAGCTCCTTTCTTCAACTCGCTTTCTTGTGAGCTGGCCGCAACACCACAGGATTGCTTCAGGCCCTAATCTGGTTCCGGCACGGCACACTGAGCCTTTGGTTAATTCCTCTTCCTGGTGGGAAATGAGAGTTAAATTTGTCTGTCCAGACACCTCCAGCTAGTCTCTCATTGGTTCTCCCTATTCCTGTTCATCTTCCACAGAAATTGCAAACTGGGCCAAACAGGAGGTTAAAGGCACTGACTCTCCGAGTTGGGAGAGTGTTAGTAAAGCGTCTGGAATGTTGCACCCGAGTACCAGAGGATGAGAAATGAGACATATTGGAACACGTCTCCCAATCACACGGTTGATCATACTCTGGGTTCCACATGCATGTTTTAGCTGAAGGAAGAATCCCTTAAACCTGGAGAGTTGAGACCCGTGGAATGGGTACCATGCAATATGACTTCATAGGGTCTTCATTTGCTCACCGAATCTCTCCAATCCTATCACTGCTGCGTTTATGCCCCTGTACACACGCTTGATTCTCTTTCGGAGACATAGCAATCCGTAGGTTTTAAGATACTTACTAGTCAGGTACATTCTTAGGCATTTAATATGGGGTGCTGAGTCCATTTCGTTGAGCAAGGAGTAGCTCTTGTCTGTTCCATATTTGGCTTAAGGAACATTATCTGTGCTCATTTCAATCTCTGGTTTTATGCAGCACCCCAACTCACCTTTCCCCTTAAGCAAGCATAAGTTGGTTTTCTAAATTTAAGGCCCTGTTCTGTTTTGTAATCCAGTTCCTGTGTAGCCATGTTTACATTCCGTGTATTAGTGATATCTTATGATGTTTCTTTTTCTGTGTGACTTATTTCAGTTAGAATCATCATACCTGAATCCACTCATTATGCTGCTACGGGCTGATGACATAGATTTCATTGCTGAGTGATATTGCATTGTACGTAAGTACCACAACTTCTTTATCCATTTTTCCTTTCTGCGCTATTGAACTTGTACCGTAAACGAGGATCTTGTAAACAGAGCCGTCCTAAAATTTGGGGTGGCTGTGTCTCTTTGATTTTAATTTCCCTAAGCTATAGGACCATAAGTGGAAGTGCCCTAGGCTCTGTTGCTTTGTTTTTTAGATGTTTCAGGAAACACCATACACTTCTCCGGAGTGGCTGTTGGCAATTTACATCCCGCCCATCAGCATAACAAGGCTCCCAGTTCTCCATGGCCTGTCCTGCCTTTCTGGATTTTACACTTTTTTCAGATGGCCCTTTTGACCAGGGGGAAGTGAGACTTCATTGTAGTGCAGATTTCCTTTGCAAGCTTGCTTGGTTGGCCATAAAGTGCGTATGCGTTTTTTCTTGAATACATTCAGGAAAAAACGCATACGCACTTTTTGGCCAAGTGCATCATTGTGGACGTTCTGCCTCTTTTCCTATGCTTTAAATGTAATTCCAGTCTACCTCCTGAAATCGGTTTCCTGCAATTCTGCCCCGCTTTCAAGTCCTTCTTGGCAGCCTTACTTCAGTATATTTTTGGACGATAGCTGTCATTTATAACTCTGCAGGTTTGTGAATTACAGTGCCCCTGAGCTCCTTTCTTCAACTCGCTTTCTTGTGAGCTGGCCGCAACACCGCAGGATTGCTTCAGGCCCTAATCTGGTTCCGGCACAGCACGCTGAGCCTTTGGTTAATTCCTCTTCCTGGTGGGAAATGAGAGTTAAATTTGCCCGTCCAGACACCTCCAGCTAGTCTCTCATTGGTTCTCCCTATTCCTGTTCATCTTCCGCAGAAATTGCAAACTGGGCCAAACAGGAGGTTAAAGGCACTGACTCTAAAAGTCGGGAGAGTGTTAGGAAAGCGTCTGGAATGTTGAACCCGAGTACCAGAGGATGAGAACTGAGACATATTGGAACACGTCTACCGATCACACGGTTGATCATACTCTGGGTTCCACATGCATGTTTTAGCTGAAGGAAGAATCCCTTAAACCTGGACAGTTCAATCCCGTGGAATGGTACTATGCAATATGACTTCAAAGGGTCTTCATTTGCTCACCGAACCTCTCCAATCCTATCACTGCTGCGTTTATGCCCCTGGACACACGCTTGATTCTCTTTCAGAGACATAGCAATCCATAGGTTTTAAGATACTTACTAGTCAGGTACATTCTTAGGCGTTTAATATGGGGTGTTGAGTCCATTTCGTTGAGGAAGGAGTAGCTCTTGTCTATTCCATATTCGGCTTAAGGAACTTTATCTGTGCTCATTTCAATCTCTTGTTTTATGCAGCACCCCAACTCACCTTTCCCCTTAAGCAAGCATAAGTTGGTTTTCTAAATTTGAGACCCTGTTCTGTTTTGTAATCCAGTTCCTGTGTATCCAAGTTTACATTCCGTGTATTAGTGATAAATTATGATGTTTCTTTTTCTGTGTGACTTATTTCAGTTAGAATCATCATACCTGAATCCACTCATTATGCTGCTACGGGCCTGATGACATAGATTTCATTGCTGAGTGATATTGCATTGTACGTAAGTACCACAACTTCTTTATCCATTTTTCGCTTTCTGCAGTATTGTACTTGTACCGTAAACGAGGTTCTTGTAAACAGAGCTGTCCCAAAATTTGGGGTGGCTGTGTCTTTTTGATTTTAATTTCCCTAAGCTATAGGACCATAAGTGGAAGTGCCCTAGGCTCTGTTGCTTTGTTTTTTAGATGTTTCAGGAAACACCATACACTTCTCCCCAGTGGCGGTTGGCAATTTACATCCCTCCCATCAGCATAACAAGGCTCCCAGTTCTCCATGGCCTGTCCTGCCTTTCTGGATTTTACACTTTTTTCAGATGGCCCTTTTGTCCGGGGGGAAGTGAGACTTCATTGTAGTGCAGATTTCCTTTGCAAGCTTGCTTGGTTGGCCAAAAAGTGCGTGTGCGTTTTTTCCTGAAAATATTCAGGAAAAAAGGCATACGCCCTTTTTGGTCAAGTGCCTCATTGTCGAAGTTCTGCCTCTTTTCCTATGCTTTAAATGCAATTCCAGTCTACCTCCTGAAATCGGTTTCCTGCAATTCTGCCCCGCTTTCAAGTCCTCTTGGCAGCCTTACTTCAGTATATTTTTGGACGATAGCTGTCATTTATAACTCTGCAGGTTTGTGAATTACAGTGCCCCTGAGCTCCTTTCTTCAACTCGCTTTCTTGTGAGCTGGCCGCAACACCACAGGATTGCTTCAGGCCCTAATCTGGTTCCTGCAAGGCACGCTGAGCCTTTGGTTAATTCCTCTTCCTGGTGGGAAATGAGAGTTAAATTTGCCCGTCCAGACACCTCCAGCTAGTCTCTCATTGGTTCTCCCTATTCCTGTTCATCTTCCGCAGAAATTGCAAACTGGGCCAAACACGAGGTTAAAGGCACTGACTCTCCAAGTCGGGAGAGTGTTAGTAAAGCGTCTGGAATGTTGCACCCGAGTACCAGGGGACGAGAACTGAGACATATTGGAACACGTCTCCTGATCACACGGTTGATCGTACTCTGGGTTCCACATGTATGTTTTAGCTGAAGGCAGAATCCCTTAAACCTGGAGAGTTGAGACCCGTGGAATGGGTACCATGCAATATGATTTCAAAGGGTCTTCATTTGCTCACCGAACCTCTCCAATCCTATCAGTGCTAGGTTTGTGCCCCTGTACACACGCTTGAATCTCTTTCGGAGACATAGCAATCCATAGCTTTTAAGATACTTACTAGTCAGGTACATTCTTAGGCGTTTAATATGGGGTGTTGAGTCCATTTCGTTGAGCAAGGAGTAGCTCTTGTCTATTCCATATTTGGCTTAAGGAAATTTATCTGTGCTCATTTCAATCTCTGGTTTTATGCAGCACCCCAACTCACCTTTCCCCTTTAGCAAGCATAAGTTGGTTTTCTAAATTTGAGACCCTGTTCTGTTTTGTAATCCAGTTCCTGTGTAGCCAAGATTACATTCCGTGTATTAGTGATATCTTATGATGTTTCTTTTTCTGTGTGACTTATTTCAGTTAGAATCATCATACCTGAATCCACTCATTATGCTGCTTCGGGCCTGATGACATAGATTTCATTGCTGAGTGATATTGCATTGTACGTAAGTATCACAACTTCTTTATCCATTTTTCGCTTTCTGCGATATTGAACTTGTTCCGAAAACGAGGTTCTTGTAAACAGAGCCGTCCCAAACTTTGGGGTGGCTGTGTCTTTTTGATTTTAATTTCCCTAAGCTATAGGACCATAAGTGGAAGTGCCCTAGGCTCTGTTGCTTTGTTTTTTAGATGTTTCAGGAAACACCATACACTTCTTCCCAGTGGCTGTTGGCAATTTACATCCCTCCCATCAGCATAAAAAGGCTCCCTGTTCTCCATGGCCTGTCCTGCCTTTCTGGATTTTACACTTTTTTCAGATGGCCCTTTTGTCCGGGGGGAAGTGAGACTTCATTGTAGTGCAGATTTCCTTTGCAAGCTTGCTTGGTTGGCCAAAAAGGGCGTATGCTTTTTTTCCCGAATATATTCAGGAAAAAACGCATACGCCCTTTTTGGCCAAGTGCATCATTGTGGACGTTCTGCCTCTTTTCCTATGCTTTAAATGCAATTCCAGTCTACCTCCTGAAATCGGTTTCCTGCAATTCTGCCCCGCATTCAAGTCCTCTTGGCAGCCTTACTTCAGTATATTTTTGGACGATAGCTGTCATTTATAACTCTGCAGGTTTGTGAATTACAGTGCCGCTGAGCTCCTTTCTTCAACTCGCTTTCTTGTGAGCTGGCCGCAACACCGCAGGATTGCTTCAGGCCCTAATCTGGTTGCGGCACGGCACGCTGAGCCTTTGGTTAATTCCTCTTCCTGGTGGGAAATGAGAGTTAAATTTGCCCGTCCAGACACCTCCAGCTAGTCTCTCATTGGTTCTCCCTATTCCTGTTCATCTTCCGCAGAAATTGCAAACTGGGCCAAACAGGAGGTTAAAGGCATTGACTCTCCAAGTCGGGAGAGTGTTAGTAAAGCGTCTGGAATGTTGCACCCGAGTACCAGAGGACGAGAACTGAGACATATTGGAACACGTCTCCCGATCACATGGTTGATCATACTCTGGGTTCCACATGGATGTTTTAGCTGAAGGAAGAATCCCATAAACCTGGAGAGTTGAGACCCGTGGAATGGGTACCATGCAATATGACTTCAAAGGGTCTTCATTTGCTCACCGAACCTCTCCAATCCTATCACGGCTGAGTTTATGCCCCTGTACACACGCTTGATTCTCTTTCAGAGACATAGCAATCCATAGGTTTTAAGATACTTACAAGTCAGGTACATTCTTAGGCGTTTAATATGGGGTGTTGCGTCCATTTTGTTGAGCAAGGAGTAGCTCTTGTCTATTCCATATTTGGCTTAAGGAACTTTATCTGTGCTCATTTCAATCTCTGGTTTTGTGCAGCACCCCAACTCACCTTTCCCCTTAAGCAAGCATAAGTTGGTTTTCTAAATTTGAGACCCTGTTCTGTTTTGTAATCCAGTTCCTGGGTACCCAAGTTTACATTCCGTGTATTAGTGATATCTTATGATGTTTCTTTTTCTGTGTGACTTATTTCAGTTAGAATCATCATACCTGAATCCACTCATTATGCTGCTACGGGCCTGATGACATAGATTTCATTGCTGAGTGATATTGCATTGTACGTAAGTACCACAGCTTCTTTATGCATTTTTCACTTTCTGCGATATTTAGCTTGTACCATAAACCAGGTTCTTTTAAAGAGATCCATCCCAAATTTTGGGGTGGCTGTGTCTTTTTGATTTGAATTTCCCTAAGCTATAGGACCATAAGTGGAAGTGCCCTAGGCTCTGTTGCTTTGTTTTTTAGATGTTTCAGGAAACACCATACACTTCTCCCTAGTGGCTGTTGGCAATTTACATCCCGCCCATCAGCATAACAAGGCTCCCAGTTCTCCATGGTCTGTCCTGCCTTTCTGGATTTTACACATTTTTCAGATGGCCCTTTTGACCAGGGGGAAGTGAGACTTCATTGTAGTGCAGATTTCCTTTGCGAGCTTGCTTGGTTGGCCAAAAAGGGCGTATGCGTTTTTTCCTGAATATATTCAGGAAAAAACGCATACGCCCTTTTTGGCCAAGTGCATCATTGCGGACTTTCTGCTCTTTTCCTATGCTTTAAATGCAATTGCAGTCTACCTCCTGAAATCGGTTTCCTGCAATTCTGCCCCGCTTTCAAGTCCTCTTGGCAGCCTTACTTCAGTATATTTTTGGACGATAGCTGTCATTTATAACTCTGCAGGATTGTGAATTACAGTGCCCCTGAGCTCCTTTCTTCAACTCGCTTTCTTGTGAGCTGGCCACAACACCGCAGGATTGCTTCAGGCCCTAATCTGGTTCCGGCACGGCACGCTGAGCCTTTGGTTAATTCCTCTTCCTGGTGGGAATGAGAGTTAAATTTCCCGTCCAGACACCTCCAGCTAGTCGCTCATTGGTTATCCCTATTCCTGTTCATCTTCCGCAGAAATTGCAAACTGAGCCAAACAGGAGGTGAAAGGCACTGACTCTCCAAGTCGGGAGAGTGTTAGTAAAGCGTCTGGAATGTTGCACCCGAGTACCAGGGGACGAGAACTGAGATATATTGGAACATGTCTCCCGATCACACGGTTGATCATACTCTGGGTTCCACATGCATGTTTTAGCTGAAGGAAGAATCCCTTAAACCTGGAGAGTTGAGACCCGTGGAATGGGTACCATGCAATATGACTTCAAAGGGTCTTCATTTGCTCACCGAACCTCTCCAATCCTATCACTGCTGCGTTTATGCCCCTGGACACACGCTTGATTCTCTTTCAGAGACATAGCAATCCATAGGTTTTAAGATACTTACTAGTCAGGTACATTCTTAGGCGTTTAATATGGGGAGTTGAGTCCATTTCGTTGAGGAAGGAGTAGCTCTTGTCTATTCCATATTCGGCTTAAGGAACTTTATCTGTGCTCATTTCAATCTCTTGTTTTATGCAGCACCCCAACTCACCTTTCCCCTTAAGCAAGCATAAGTTGGTTTTCTAAATTTGAGACCCTGTTCTGTTTTGTAATCCAGTTCCTGTGTATCCAAGATTACATTCCGTGTATTAGTGATAAATTATGATGTTTCTTTTTCTGTGTGACTTATTTCAGTTAGAATCATCATACCTGAATCCACTCATTATGCTGCTACGGGCCTGATGACATAGATTTCATTGCTGAGTGATATTGCATTGTACGTAAGTACCACAACTTCTTTATCCATTTTTCGCTTTCTGCAGTATTGTACTTGTACCGTAAACGAGGTTCTTGTAAACAGAGCCGTCCCAAACATTGCGGTGGCTGTGTCTTTTTGATTTTAATTTCCGTAAGCTATAGGACCATAAGTGGAAGTGCCCTAGGCTCTGTTGCTTGGTTTTCTAGATGTTTCAGGAAACACCATACACTTCTCCCGAGTGGCTGTTGGCAATTTACATCCCGCCCATCAGCATAACAAGGCTCCCAGTTCTCCATGGCCTGTCCTGCCTTTCTGGATTTTACACTTTTTTCAGGTGGCCCTTTTGACTGGGGGAAGTGAGACTTCATTGTAGTGCAGATTTCCTTTGCAAGCTTGCTTGGTTGGCCAAAAAGGGCGTATGCTTTTTTTCCCGAATATATTCAGGAAAAAAGGCATACGCCCTTTTTGGCCTAGTGCATCATTGTCGGCGTTCTGCCTCTTTTCCTATGCTTTAAATGCAATTCCAGTCTACCTCCTGAAATCGGTTTCCTGCAATTCTGCCCCACTTTCAAGTCCTCTTGGCAGCCTTACTTCAGTATATTTTTGGACGATAGCTGTCATTTATAACTCTGCAGGTTTGTGAATTATAGTGTCCCTGAGCTCCTTTCTTCAACTCGCTTTCTTGTGAGCTGGCCGCAACACCGCAGGATTGCTTCAGGCCCTAATCTGGTTGCGGCACGGCACACTGAGCCTTTGGTTAATTCCTCTTCCTGGTGGGAAATGAGAGTTAAATTTGCCCGTCCAGACACCTCCAGCTAGTCTCTCATTGGTTCTCCCTATTCCTGTTCATCTTCCGCAGAAATTGCAAACTGGGCCAAACAGGAGGTTAAAGGCACTGACTCTCCAAGTCGGGAGAGTGTTAGTAAAGCGTCTGGAATGTTGCACCCGAGTACCAGGGGACGAGAACTGAGACATATTGGAACACGTCTCCCGATCACACGGTTGATCATACTCTGGGTTCCACATGCATGTTTTAGCTGAAGGCAGAATCCCTTAAACCTGGAGAGTTGAGACCCGTGGAATGGGTACCATGCAATATGACTTCAAAGGGTCTTCATTTGCTCACCGAACCTCTCCAATCCTATCAGTGCTTCGTTTATGCCCCTGTACACATGCTTGATTTTCTTTCAGAGACATAGCAGTGCATAGGTTTTAAGATACTTACTAGTCAGGTACATTCTTAGGCATTTAATATGGGGTGTTGAGTCCATTTCGTTGAGCAAGGAGTAGTTCTTGTCTATACCATATTTGGCTTAAGGAACTTTATCTGTGCTCATTTCAATCTCTGGTTTTATGCAGCACCCCAACTCACCTTTCCCCTTAAGCAAGCATAAGTTGGTTTTCTAAATTTGAGACCCTGTTCTGTTTTGTAATCCAGTTCCTGTGTAGCCAAGTTTACATTCCGTGTATTAGTGATATCTTATGATGTTTCTTTTTCTGTGTGACTTATTTCATTTAGAATCATCATACCTGAATCCACTCATTATGCTGCTAAGGCCCTGAAGACATACATTTCATTGCTGAGTGATATTGCATTGTACGTAAGTACCACAACTTCTTTATCCATTTTTCACTTTCTACGATATTGAACTTGTACCGTAAATGAGGTTCTTGTAAACAGAGCCGTCCCAAACTTTGGGGTGGCTGTGTATTTTTGATTTTAATTTCCCTAAGTTATAGGACCATAAGTGGAAGTGCCCTAGGCTCTGTTGCTTTGTTTTTTAGATGTTTCAGGAAACACCATACACCTCACCCTAGTGGCTGTTGGCAATTTACATCCCGCCCATCAGCATAACAAGGCTCCCAGTTCTCCATGGCCTGTCCTGCCTTTCTGGATTTTACACTTTTTTCAGATGGCCCTTTTGACCGGGGGGAAGTGAGACTTCATTGTAGGGCAGATTTCCTTTGCAAGCTTGCTTGGTTGGCCAAAAAGGGCGTATGCGTTTTTTCCTGAATATATTCAGGAAAAAACGCATACGCCCTTTTTGGCCAAGTGCATCATTGTGGACGTTCTGCCTCTTTTCCTATGCTTTAAATGCAATTCCAGTCTACCTCCTGAAATCGGTTTCCTGCAATTCTGCCCTGCTTTCAAGTCCTCTTGGCAACCTTACTTCAGTATATTTTTGGACGATAGCTGTCATTTATAACTCTGCAGGTTTGTGAATTACAGTGCCCCTGAGCTTCTTTCTTCAACTCGCTTTCTTGTGAGCTGGCCGCAACACCGCAGGATTGCTTCAGGCCCTAATCTGGTTGCGGAATGGCACGCTGAGCCTTTCGTTAATTCCTCTTCCTGGTGGGAAATGAGAGTTAAATTTGCCCGTCCAGACACCTCCAGCTAGTCTCTCATTGATTCTCCCTATTCCTGTTCATCTTCCGCAGAAATTGCATACTGGGCCAAACAGGAGGTTAAAGGCAGTGACTCTCCAAGTAGGGAGGGTGTTTGTTAGTAAAGCATCTGGAATGTTGCACCCGAGTACCAGGGGACGAGAACTGAGACATATTGGAACACGTCTCCCGATCACACGGTTGATCATACTCTGGGTTCCACATGCCTTTTTTAGCTGAAGGGAAAATCCCTTGAACCTGGAGAGTTGAGACGCGTGGAATGGTTACCATGCAATATGACTTCAAAGGGTCTTCATTTGCTCACCGAACCTCTCCAATCCTATCACTGCTGCGTTTATGCCCCTGTACACACGCTTGACTTTCTTTCAGAGACATAGCAATCCATAGGTTTTAAGATACTTACTAGTCAGGTACATTCTTAGGCGTTTAATATGGGGTGTTGAGTCCATTTCGTTGAGCAAGGAGTAGCTCTTGTCTATTCCATATTTGGCTTAAGGAATTTTATCTGTGCTCATTTCAATCTCTGGTTTTATGCAGCACCCCAACTCACCTTTCCCCTTAAGCAAGCATAAGTTGGTTTTCTAAATTTGAGACCCTGTTCTGTTTTGTAATCCAGTTCCTGTGTAGCCAAGTTTACATTCCGTGTATTAGTGATATCTTATGATGTTTCTTTTTCTGTGTGACTTATTTCACTTAGAATCATCATACCTGAATCCACTCATTATGCTGCTACGGGCCTGATGACATAGATTTCATTGCTGAGTGATATTGCATTGTACGTAAGTACCACAACTTCTTTATCCATTTTTCACTTTCTGCGATATTGAACCTTAACCGTAAATGAGGTTCTTGTAAACAGAGCCGTCCCAAACTTTGGGGTGGCTGTGTCTTTTTGATTTTAATTTCCCTAAGCTATAGGACCATAAGTGGAAGTGCCCTAGGCTCTGTTGCTTTTTTTTTAGATGTTTCAGGAAACACCATACACCTCTGCCGAGTGGCTGTTGGCAATTCACATCCCGCCCATCAGCATAACAAGGCTCCCAGTTCTCCATGGCCTGTCCTGCCTTTCTTGATTTTACACTTTTTTCAGATGACCCTTTTGACCGAGGGGAAGTGAGACTTCATTATAGTGCAGATTTCCTTTGCAAGCTTGCTTGGTTGTCCGAAAAGCGCGTATGCGTTTTTTCCTGAATATATTCAGGAAAAAATGCATACGCCCTTTTTGGCCAAGTGCATCATTGTGGACGTTCTGCCTCTTTTCATATGCTTTAAATGCAATTCCAGTCTACCTCCTGAAATCGGTTTCCTGCAATTCTGACCCTCTTTCAAGTCCTCTTGGCAGCCTTACTTCAGTATATTTTTGGACGATAGCTGTCATTTATAACTCTGCAGGTTTGTGAATTACAATGCCCCTGAGCTCCTTTCTTCAACTCGCTTTCTTGTGAGCTGGCCGCAACACCGCAGGATTGCTTCAGGCCCTCATCTGTTTCTGGCACGGCATGCTGACCCTTTGGTTAATTCCTCTTCCTGGTGGGAAATGAGAGTTAAATTTGCCCGTTCAGACACCTCCAGCTAGTCTCTCATTGGTTCTCTCTATTCCTGTTCATCTTCTGGAGAAATTGTAAACTGGGCCAAACAGGAGGTTAAAGGCACTGACTCTCCAAGTTGGGAGAGTGTTAGTAAAGCGTCTGGAATGTTGCACCCGAGTACCAGGGGACGAGAACTGAGACATATTGGAACACATCTCCCGATCACACGGTTGATCATACTCTGGGTTCCACGTGCATGTTTTAGCTGAAGGCAGAATCCCTTAAACCTAGAGAGTTGAGACCCGTGGAATGGGTACCATGCAATATGACTTCAAAGGATCTTCATTTGCTCACCGAACCTCTCCAATCCTATCACTGCTGCATTTATGCCCCTGTACACATGCTTGATTCTCTTTCAGAGACATAGCAATCCATAGATTTTAAGATACTTATTAGTCAGGTACATTCTTAGGCGTTTAATATGGGGTGTTGAGTCCATTTCGTTGAGCAAGGAGTAGTTCTTGTCTATTCCATATTTGGCTTAAGGAACTTTATCTGTGCTCATTTCAATCTCTGCTGTTATGCAGCACCCCAACTCACCTTTCCCGTTAAGCAAGCATAAGTTGGTTTTCTAACTTTGAGACCCTGTTCTGCTTTGTAATCCAGTTCCTGTGTAGCCAATTTTACATTCCGTGTATTAGTGATATCTTATGATGTTTCTTTTTCTGTGTGACTTATTTCAGGTAGAATCATCATACCTGAATCCACTCATTATGCTGCTACGGGCCTGATGACATAGATTTCATTGCTGAGTGATATTGCATTGTACGTAAGTACCACAACTTCTTTATCCATTTTTCACTTTCTGCGATATTGAACCTTAACCGTAAATGAGGTTCTTGTAAACAGAGCCGTCCCAAACTTTGGGGTGGCTGTGTCTTTTTGATTTTAATTTCCCTAAGCTATAGTTCCATAAGTGGAAGTGTCCTAGGCTCTGTTGCTTTTTTTTTAGATGTTTCAGGAAACACCATACACCTCTCCCGAGTGGCTGTTGGCAATTTACATCCCGCCCATCAGCATAACAAGGCTCCCAGTTCTCCATGGCCTGTCCTGCCTTTCTGGATTTTACACTTTTTTCAGATGTCCCTTTTGACCGGGGGGAAGTGAGACTTCATTGTAGTGCAGATTTCCTTTGCAAGCTTGCTTGGTTGGCCAAAAAGGGCGTATGCGTTTTTTCCTGAATATATTCAGGAAAAAACGCATACGCCCTTTTTGGCCAAGTGCATCATTGTGGACGTTCTGCCTCTTTTCCTATGCTTTAAATGCAATTCCAGTCTACCTCCTGAAATCGGTTTCCTGCAATTCTGCCCCGCTTTCAAGTCCTCTTGGCAGCCTTACTTCAGTATATTTTTGGACGATAGCTGTCATTTATAACTCTGCAGGTTTGTGAATTACAGTGCCCCTGAGCTCCTTTCTTCAACTCGCTTTCTTGTGAGCTGGCCGCAACACCGCAGGATTGCTTCAGGCCCTAATCTGCTTCTGGCACGGCACGCTGAGCCTTTGGTTAATTCCTCTTCCTGGTGGGAAATGAGAGTTAAATTTGCCCGTCCAGACACCTCCAGCTAGTCTCTCATTGGTTCTCCCTATTCCTGTTCATCTTCCGCAGAAATTGCAAACTGGGCCAAACAGGAGGTTAAAGGCACTGACTCTCCAAGTCGGGAGAGTGTTAGTAAAGCGTCTGGAATGTTGCACCCGAGTACCAGGGGACGAGAACTGAGACATATTGGAACATGTCTCCCGATCACACGGTTGATCATACTCTGGGTTTCACGTGCATGTTTTAGCTGAAGGAAGAATCCCTTAAACCTGGAGAGTTGAGACCCGTGGAATGGGTACCATGCAATATGACTTCAAAGGGTCTTCATTTACTCACCGAACCTCTCCAATCCTATCACTGCTGCGTTTATGCCCCTGTACACACGCTTGATTCTCTTTCGGAGACATAGCAATCCATAGGTTTTAAGATTCTTACTAGTCAGGTAGATTCTTACTAGTCAGGTATATTCTTAGGCGTTTAATATGGGGTGTTGAGTCCACTTCGTTGAGCAAGGAGTAGCTCTTGTCTATTACATATTTGGCTTATGGAACGGTATCTGTGCTCATTTCAATCTCTGGTTTTATGCAGCACCCCAACTCACCTTTCCCCTTAAGCAAGCATAAGTTGGTTTTCTACATTTGACACCCTGTTCTGTTTTGTAATTCAGTTCTTTTGTAGCCAAGTTTACATTCCGTGTAGTAGTGATACCATATGATGTTCCTTTTTCTGTGTGACTTATTTCACTTAGAATCATTGTACCTGAATCCACTCATTATGCTGCTACGGGCCTGATGACATAGATTTCATTGCTGAGTGATATTGCATTGTACGTAAGTACCACAACTTCTTTATCCATTTTTCGCTTTCTGTGATATTGAACTTGTACGGTAAACGGGGTTCTTGTAAACAGAGCCCTCCCAAACTTTGGGGTGGCTGTGTCTTTTTTATTTTAATTTCCCTAAGCTATAGGACCATAAGTGGAAGTGCCCTAGGCTCTGTTGCTTTGTTTTTTGGATGTTTCAGGAAACACCATACACTTCTCCAGAGTGGCTGCTGGCAATTTACATCCCGCCCATCAGCATAACAAGGCTCCCAGTTCTCCATGGCCTGTCCTGCCTTTCTGGATTTTATACTTTTTTCAGATGGCCCTTTTGACCAGGGGGCAGTGAGACTTCATTGTAGTGCAGATTTCCTTTGCAAGCTTGCTTGGTTGGCCAAAAAGGGCGTATGCGTTTTTACCTCAGGAAAAAACGCATACGCCCTTTTTGGCCAAGTGCATCATTGTGGACGTTCTGCCTCTTTTCCTATGCTTTACATGCAATTCCTGTCTACCTCCTGAAATCGGTTTTGTGCAATTCTGCCCCGCTTTCAACTCCTCTTGGCAGCCTTACTTCAATATATTTTTGGAAGATAGCTGTCATTTATAACTCTGAAGGTTTGTGAATTACAGTGTCCCTGAGCTCCTTTCTTCAACTCGCTTTCTTGTGAGCTGGCCGCAACACTGCAGGATTGCTTCTGGCCCTAGTGTGGTTCCGGCATGGCACGCTGAGCCTTTGGTTAATTCCTCTTCCTGGTCGGATATGAGAGTTAAATTTGCCCGTCCGGACACCTCCACCTAGTCTCTCATTGGTTCTCCCTATTCCTGTTCATTTTCCACAGAAATTGCAAACTGGGCCAAACAGGAGGTTAAAGGCACTGACTCTCCAAGTGAGGAGAGTGTTAGTAAAGCGTCTGGAATGTTGTACCCGAGTACCAGGGGACGAAAACTGAGACACATTTGAACACGTTTGCCTATCACACGGTGGATCATACTCTGGGTTCCACATGCATGTTTTAGCTGAAGGTAGAATCCCTTAAACCTGGAGAGTTTAGACCCATGGAATGGGTACCATGCAATATGACTTCAAAGGGTCTGCATTTGCTCACCGAACGTCAGCAATCCTATCACTGCTGCGTTTATGCCGCTGTACACACGCTTGATTCTCTTTCGGAGACATATAAATCCATAGGTTTTAAGATTCTTACTAGTCAGGTAGATTCTTAGGCGTTTAATATGGAGTGTTGAGTCCACTTCGTTGAGCAAGGAGTAGCTCTTGTCTATTACATATTTGGCTTATGGAACGGTATCTGTGCTCATTTCAATCTCTGGTTTTATGCAGCACCCCTACTCACCCGTCCCCTTAAGCAAGCATAAGTTGGTTTTCTACATTTGACACCCTGTTCTGTTTTGTAATTCAGTTCTTGTGTAGCCAAGTTTACATTCCGTGTATTAGTGATATCTTATGAGGTTTCTTTTTCTGTGTGACTAATTTCACTTAGAATCACCGTACCTGAATCCACTCATTATGCTGCTACGGGCCTGATGACATAGATTTCATTGCTGAGTGATATTGCATTGTACGTAAGTACCACAATTTCTTTATCCATTTTTCGCTTTCTGTGATATTGAACTTGTACCGTAAACGAGGTTCTTGTAAACAGAGCCGTCCCAAACTTTGGGGTGGCTGTGTCTTTTTGATTTTAATTTCCCTAAGCTATAGGACAATAAGTGGAAGTGCCCTAGGCTCTGTTGCTTTGTTTTTTGGATGTTTCAGGAAACACCATACACTTCTCCAGAGTGGCTGCCTACAATTTACATCCCGCCCATCAGCATAACTAGGCTCCCAGTTCTCCATGGCCTGTCCTGCCTTTCTGGATTTTACACTTTTTTCAGATGGCCCTTTTGACCGGGGAGCAGTGAGACTTCATTGTAGTGCAGATTTCCTTTGCAAGCTTGCTTGGTTGGCCAAAAGGGGCGTATGCGTTTTTTCCTGAATATATTCAGGAAGAAACGCATACGCCCTTTTTGGCCAAGTGCATCATTGTGGACGTTCTGCCTCTTTTCCTATGCTTTACATGCAATTCCAGTCTACCTCCTGAAATCGGTTTCCTGCAATTCTGCCCTGCTTTCAACTCCTCTTGGCATCCTAATTCAATATATTTTTGGACGATAGCTGTCATTTATAACTCTGCAGGTTTGTGAATTACAGTGCCCCTGAGCTCCTTTCTTCAACTCGCTTTCTTGTGAGCTGTTCGCAACACCGCAGGATTGCTTCTGGTCCTAGTGTGGTTCCGGCATGGCACGCTGAGCCTTTGGTTAATTCCTCTTCCTGGTGGGAAATGAGAGTTAAATTTGCCCGTCCAGACACCTCCACCTAGTCTCTCATTGGTTCTCCCTATTCCTGTTCATTTTCCACAGAAATTGCAAATTGGGCCATACAGGAGGTTAAAGGCACTGACTCTCCAAGTGGGGAGAGTGTTAGTAAAGCGTCTGGAATGTTGCACCCGAGTACCAGGGGACGAAAACTGAGACACATTTGAACACGTTTCCCGATCACACGGTGGATCATACTCTGGGTTCCACATGCATGTTTTAGCTGAAGGAAGAATCCCTTAAACCTGGAGAGTTGAGACCCATGGAATGGGTACCATGCAATATGACTTCAAAGGGTCTGCATTTGCTCACTGAACCTCACCAATCCTATCACTGCTGCATTTATGCCGCTGTACACACGCTTGATTCTCTTTCGGAGACATATAAATCTGTAAGTTTTAAGATTCTTACTAGTCAGGTAGATTCTTACTAGTCAGGTATATTCCTAGGCGTTTAATATAGGGTGTTGAGTCCACTTCGTTGAGCAAGATGTACCTTTTGTCTATTATATTTTTGGCTTATGGAACGGTATCTGTGCCAATTTTAATCTCTGGTTTCATGCAGCACCCCATATCGGCTTTCCCCTTAAGCAAGCATAAGTTGGTTTTCTACATTTTTGACCCTGTTCTGTTTTGTAATTCAGTTCCTGTGTAGCCAAGTTTACATTCCGTGTAGTAGTGATATCTTATGATGTTTCTTTTTCTGTGTGACTAATTTCCCTTAGAATCATCGTACCTGAATCCACTCATTATGCTGCTCCGGGCCTGATGTCATAGATTTCATTGCTGAGTGATATTGCATTGTACGTAAGTACCACAACTTCTTTATCCATTTTTCGCTTTTTGCGATATTTAACTTGTACCGTAAACGAGGTTCTTGTAAACAGAGCCATCCCAAACTTTGGGGTGGCTGTGTCTTTTTGATTTTAATTTCCCTAAGCTATAGGACCATAAGTGGAAGTGCCCTAGGCTCTGTTGCTTAGTTTTTTGGATGTTTCAGGAAACACCATACACTTCTCCAGAGTGGCTGTTGGCCATTTACATCTCGCCCATCAGCATAACAAGGCTCCCAGTTCTCCATGGCCTGTCCTGCCTTTCTGGATTTTACACTTTTTTCAGAAGGCCCTTTGACCGGGGGGGGGCAGTGAGACTTCATTGTAGTGCAGATTTCCTTTGAGAGCTTGCTTGGTTGGCCAGAAAGGGCGTATGCGTTTCTTCCTGAATATATTCAGGAAAGAACGCATACGCCCTTTTTGGCCAAGTGCATCATTGTCGACGTTCTGAGTCTTTTCATATGTTTTCAGTGCAATTCCAGTCTACCTCCTGAAATCGGTTTCCTGCAGTTCTGCCTTGCTCTCAGTTCCTCTTCATAGCCTTACCTCAATATACGTTTGGAAAATAGTTGGCCTTTATAACTCTGCAGGTTTTTCAATTGCAGTGGCCCTTAGCTCCATTTTTCAGCTCTTATTTTTGTGATCTTGCCTCATATCCACAGGATTTCTTCAGGCCCTATTCTTCTTCTGGGGCGCCTTGCTCTGCCTTTGGTTAATTCTTCTTCCTGATGTGAAATTAGAGTGACATGTGCCCATTGAAACCGCTACAGCTATTTTCTCACTGGTTCCCCCTATTCCCATTCATCCTCCGCACTAACTGCAGACTGTGCGATACCGGAACTTAAAGGCATTGACTCTCCATGTGGAGATGTTGTTAGTAAAGTGGGTGGAATGTTGATCCGGAGCCCCAGGAGAGGAAAATGAGGTGCATTTTAGAAACCTTTCCCGATCATATGGTATACCATCTGCTGGATTTCCCATGCATGGTTTAGCTGTAGGAAGATTCCCTTCAACTTGGAGTGTTGGGACCCTTGGAATAAGTAGCATGAAGTATTGCATTAAACTTTCGGCAGTTGCTCACCAAAGCTCTCCAATCCTTTCAGCCCCAAGTGTCCAGCCTTATGTCTTATCCAGCTGTGGGTTTATATGTGGTCATTCCAGGTTGCATCACAGCCCCTGAGCGAATTTTGTAAGAATTTTTCTCTCTTTCATTGTTTCTGCGTTTTGGTTTTAAAATTTATTTCTATAATGGGGTTTAGCTCATTTTCACTGCTGTGTTTGTGCCGCTCTGCGCACACTTGATTCCCTTATGGAGATATATCAATACATGGGTTTTAAGATTCTTATTACTCAGATATATTTCTCTGTGGTGTATAGGGTGTGTTGAGGCCAGTTCATTGAGCAAGGTGTAGATCTTGTCTGATACCTATTTGGTTTATTGAACGGTATCTGTGCTAATTTCAAACTCTGGTTTTATGCATCACCCCACCTCTCCTTTCCCCTTAAGCTGACATAAGTGTGTTTTCTAAATGTGAGACACTGTTCTGTTTTGTCATTCATTTTTTGTGCAGCCATATTTATCCTCCCTCTATAAGTGATATCTTATGATATGTTTCTTTTTCTGTTTGACTTATTTCAAGTAGTATTATCGGACCTCAATCCACTCTTTATCCTTCTACTAGCCTTATTACATTGATTTCATGGTGAAGAGATATTCCATTGTACATAAGTACCACATTTTCTTTATCTATTGTTCTCTTTCCTGGGATATTTAAGGTGTACTGAAGTTGAGGTTCTTGTAAACAGAGTAGCCCTAAACTGTGGTGTGCTTGTGTCTTGTTGATTTTTAGACTTCCCTAGATATACTCCCGTGATTGGAAGTGCCCTATGCTCTGTCGCTCTGTTTTTTAGATGATTTAGGAACCACCATACACTTCTCCAGAGTGGCTCTCGGCAGTTCACACACTGTCCATCAGCGTATAAAGGCTCCCTGTTCTCCATGGCCTGTCCTGCATTTCTGGTTTTTACAATTTTTTCGGATGGCCCTTTTGACCGGTGGGAAATGAGACTTCTTTGTTGTGCACATTTGCATTGCTTGCTTGCTTGGTTGCCCATAAAGTGCGTATGCGTTTTTTCCTGGATATATTCAGGAAATAACACATACTCCCTTTTGGGCCAACTGCATCATTGTCGAAATTCTGCCGCTTTTCATGTGCTTTAAAGGCGAGTCCAATCTATCTCTTGAAATCTGTTTCTTGCAATTCTGTCTTGCATTCAGATCCTCTTCTTTGCCTTACCTCAACATATTTTTGGACGTTAGTTTTCATTTATAACTCTGCAGGTTTGTGAATTGCAGTGACCCTGAGCTCCATTTTTTAAGTTGCTCTTTTGTGAGCTGGCCTCAAAACTGCAGGATTGCTTCAGGCCCTATTTTGGCTCCGGCGAGGCGGGCTGAGCCTTTTTTTAATTCTTATTCTTAATGGGAAATTAGAGTGACATGTGCCCGTCCAAACCCCTACAACTATTCTCTCATTGTTTCCCCCTGTTCCCGTTCATCCTCCTCACAATTTGCAAAATGTGTGAAACAGAAGTTTAAATGTGCTGATTCTCTAAGTGGGGAGATTCTAAGTAACGTGGCTGGAATGATGAACAGGAGCACCAGGAGAGGATAAATGAAGTGCATTTTAGACACATCTCCCGATCACATGGTGTACAGTCCTCTGGGTTTTCCATGCATGTTTTAGCTGTAGGAAGATTCCTTGAACCTGCAGATTTGAGACCCATTGAATGGGTACCAGGTAGTATTACTTTAAAGGGTGTGCATTTCCTCACCCAACCCCACATTTCTCTTAGTGCGAACAGTTTCCAGCCTTATGTCTCATCCTGCTGTGGGTCTAGATGTGTTCAATCCATGTTGCATCACCGTCCCTGAGGAAAAGTTGTAAGAGGTTTTCTCTGTCTCTCTGTCGTTTATTTTTTTCAATTTATTACTATGTTGTTTACAGCTGATTTTCAAAGCTCTGTTTCTTGCTGCTGTACATCTACTTGATTCACGTACAGAGAGACATCAATAATTTCTTTTTCAGATTCTTACCAGTCATAGATATTCTTTTCCGGTGACTTGAGTGTGCTGAGTGCAGTTCTTTTAGTTACCGTGTAGGCCTTGTTGATTATCAGTTTGGTATTTGGAATGGTATCTTTGCTAATTTCAACCTCCTGGATGATGCCTCACCCCTCCCCACCTTTCCCGTTTAGCAGCCTTACACGTGTTTTCTACATATTTATGTCACTTAGAATGATCATACGTAACTCCTCCGGAGTTGTTACAACTGGCCATATTTCATTGATTTCCAGGCTGAGTAATATTCCACTCTACATAAGTACCACATCTCTATCCATTTTTTCCCTCCAGAGACATTTAAGTTATATCCTAGTCGAGGATCTTTTAAACAGAGAGGCAGTAAACATTGGGGTGCCTGTGTCCTCTCGATTTTTGTTTTTCCCAAGATATACGCCCATGAGTGCAAGTGCCCTATGCTCTGTAGCTCATTTTTTAGATGCTTTAGTAAACACAATACAGTTCTCCAGAATGGCCGTTGGCAATATACATTTCCACTATAAGCCTCACAGGGCTCCCTCCTCTCCTTGCCCTGTCCTGCATTTCTGGCGTTTACACTTTATGAGGATGGCTCTTCTGACTGATGCGAAGTGATATCTTTTGTAGTATTGATTTCCAGTGCCCACCTGTTTGGTTGGCTAAAAAAGTGTATGCCCTTTTCTTGAATATATACAGAAAAAAACGCATACAGCCTTTTTGGCCAACTGCAATGTCGGAAATGTTCAGCCCCTTTTCTTGTGCTTAATGGCGAGTCCTTTCTACCTCCTCAAATCCCTTTCCTGCCATTCTCCCTTGCTTGCCAATCCTTTTCTCTGACTTTCCTCAAGACATTTTTCAGTGATAGATATTTTCAACTCTGCAGTTTCGTGAATTTTACTGCCCCTGAGTTCCATTGTTCAACTTGTGTTTATGGGAACTGGCCACAAAGCAGTGGGATTTCCTCAAGCCCTATACTGTTTCCATGGGCAACCCTGGCCTTTGGTCAATTCATCTTCCTGATTGGAAATTAGAGTGACATGTGCCTGTCTGAACACCTAGGACTTGTCTCTCATTGTTCCTCATCCTTCCGCTTCATCCTCTGGACAAATTCCAAACTGTACGCAACAGGATGTTGACAGTGTTGACATCTCCAAGTGGGGAGACTGTTAGTAAAGACGCTGGAGGGGTGAACCCGAGCACCAGGAGATGAGGAGATGAGATGCCTTTTCCAAACTCTTCCCGATCAGACGGTATACCATCCTCTGGATGTGACAGACATGTTTTAGCAGTAGGAAGAGTCCCATTCATGTAAGGAGAACACCAGGGCTTTTTCAAAATCAGTGTCTCCCCGAAACCCAAACTGGGGAGTTTTTTAAGCTACAGCTACACATATGTTCATTAAGGGCCTTGGGAAGTAGGCAGAGTCCAAACTTTAGATGACTGAAGTCTTCAGGGTCAGAAGCACTCACCACCGGCTTCCCTTAGGTTACACTTTAACTGTCATTGATAGATGATGTCAATAAAAATATCTATTCTTTTTCCGATTATTTCCCCTTATAGGTTATTGCACAATATTGAGTGTAGTTCCCTGTGCTATACAGTAGTTCCTTGTTGATGATCTATTTTATACATAGCAGTGTGTATGTGTTAATCCCAAACTGTTAATTTATCCCTCCTCCCACCTTTCCCCTTTGGTAATAATAAATTATAAGATTTTATACTTCTCAGAAATGGGGGAGCTGAAAGAGAGGTATCATTTTCAATGGAAAAGCATTTAAAACAAGATTGAAGCTTTAACCAAGATTATTAGATGTACATCCTTGGAAAGAAATCACTTCATTTCTCTAATATTGACCTGACAAATAGGACAAACCTTCTCACTGAACTTGCTTATAATAAAGTGATGGAAATATCAAATGGAAGTGTTAGAAACATCTTATTTTACCCGAGCCTTATAAACTGTTCTATGTTAACTACAGTTTGGCTCACACATCTGTTCATTGAAGTTACAATAGTCTCAATTTCTGTTACTGATCCTCCAGAGTGGACCCCAACAAGGGTCCCCCTGCCCAGTGTCATTGGGGCCAACAGATCGAGACTGAGTTTGGTTCCCAAGCAAAGGAAACTTTATATTTTCATCAGAGAATGGAGAGGTGAGAGCATGCACTACCCCGTGGGCTGTGGGCTGGGCTGCTGTGTAGAGATCCTGTCAGAGTCAGTGGGAGGGAGGGGGCGGAGCTCTCAAGGGCCGGGTTGGCTGCAGCTCAGGCTCTATATCTCGGAGTCTGCACTGGGCCCCAGGAGCTGAGGTGTCGACCCAGCCATTCTGCACCAGGAAATCTGGTCTGAAGTGCCGGGTGTGGAACCTCTGCATGCGGGACCCTAGGAGCACGTGAAATTAGACAAAGCACAAAGGATAAAAAAGGTCAGACTTGACTTTATTGCCCAGATTCTATTTTTATCTCCCAGGGATTTTTAATGGGCTTTGCTGGGGACAAACCCCTCCTCTGCCTTTTGTCCCGTTCCTCATTCTTGGAGTGCTGAGGGTGCAGACCCTTCTTCTGTAACTGCTGAGTGCTGAGTTGGGAGCCCTCATACCAGGGGACGAGGGTCAGAACTTCTCCCCAGCAGCCTCCAGGTGACGTTGATTGGCCCCAGGACCCCTGCCTCCCTGCTCGTCCGCCTGAGCACCAGCATTGGAAGTGTTATAGATTCTAATGACCTTTAAGGGTCCAGGAAAGAGATGTGCAGAGACGCTGTGGGGGCCGGTTTCACCCCGCCCCACATTTGTTCGGCCACCTTAGGCTGACCGTTTCTGCCAGCCTAGATGCTCTGACCAGTAGTCTGCTCTTTCTTCAATTAGGCCCCTGAATTAACATAAAAACAGCACCAGGTGTCAGAGCCCTGCCCGCTCAACTCCCAGACAGTCCAGGGTCAGTGGTGATCAAGGACCATGATGGCCACTGAGTCAACAGCCTTTTGAAGTAAACAGGAGTCCAGCCGGTCTTATTGGCCACCATCATCACGGTGTCTGTAGGCTTTTCTATGGTGACAGTGTGATATACGGTTCCCCCGCCAAGATTATTAGCTCCCCTCCGGGTGCAGGAAGTCCTGCAAGCAGTAGTCTACTCCTTCGGGACACACTATTGTTGTTTTATGAGAGAAACTCCAGGTCAAGTGATGTTCACATGAGTCGTCATGGTGCCCTGTTGCCTCCGGTTATCTCTCTGGATGTTGGAGTTGGAGGGCCTCCTCACTCGAGGTCGGTGTGCCCACGGAGCGAACCCTGCAACTTCAGGGCATGGTTGGTGATTAGGATCACCACGTGGGGTCCTTTTCCCTTAGGAGGGAGGTGGCCTTTTGGGCTGCTGATTTCCAGGTTTTTAGATACCGCCAGTATCTTGGCCAGATGTGGCAGTGGGCCAAGCCCCTTGGTGACTGTAGTTTATCCTACCTGGATGGCATTCTTGCGTTGTTCCATTTCAAGTGGTCCCAGTTTTTGCACTAATTCTCCAATGGCGATTCACCTTTCACCGGGAATGGAAAGGTCAAAGGGTTTAGCTCAATTAGGGAGTTCCAGGGCAAGGGTCTGAATTGACTGCTCTTTCCATTCTTGAAAGGCCACTTCTGGATTCTGTTCAAAAGGATCATCATCTTTTCCTTTCAGTGTTTCATATAGAGGCCCAGCTAGTAGACTGTAGTTAGGGATCCAGAAGCAGCAAACCCTGGCCTCCCCAGGAACCCCTAAGCTGTCTTCTAGTTTTAGAAAGGGGTAAGGCTGCAAATGGTTTCTTCCCTTTCCTGGGATGGGCTTCTCTGACCTTGTGTGAGAATGAAGCCCAGGCAGGTCACCGCAGTCTGTGATATTTGAGCTTTTTCTTGGACAACTTCTATCCTTTATTGGCTTGGTAGTTCAGAGGCCTCCTTAGTAGGGCTGGCGATCAGAATGTCGTCTGCATATTGAAGGAGGGTTTCCTTTTCCAGAGGTAGAACTTTTCGGTCGTTAGCTAAGCTTTCCCCAAAGATGGTGTGGGAATTTTTGAACCCTTGGGGCAAGACGGCCCGGAAGTATTGTTTTAGTTGTATGTTGAGTCCTGCCACTCACAAGCCAAAATTTCTTGTGACTCTGGGACTAATGGAATACAAAAGAAGGCATCATTGAAGACTAATACAGAATACCATGTCCTGGTGGTTGGTAGAATGACCAGCAGGGTGTAGGAATCAGGAGCAACTGGAGGTATATCCTCGGTGGCTTCACTGACTGTCCTGACATCCTTTACCAGGTCCCCAGCAGCCCATGGGGCTCTCGTGGTCAGGCCAATCCCAGGATATGGAGCTCTCCTGGGCAGGTACCCCACCCCCAACCCAGCCCACGGGGCTCTCATGGTCAGGCCCCTCCCAGGATACAGAGCTACCCTTGCAGGTACCGTGGCAGGGCTGGGCACACAGGAACCGTGCACATAGCCCTCATTGAAGAGCACCCCCAGCTCACCTGTTGCTCAGAGCTGACACAGAGCACCTCAGAGCAGGACTTGAACTAACAAACAGCAGCTCCGACAGGTCTGTGACCCTGGGCATCACTCTGTGTGGCCTCCCTCCACCTGGTCTTCCAGAGACTTCCACTGCACCCAGGGCACCAGGCCTCTGTCTCCAACCACCACC
Organism: Leucopleurus acutus; assembly: GCF_964270905.1. Classification (NCBI taxonomy): domain Eukaryota; kingdom Metazoa; phylum Chordata; class Mammalia; order Artiodactyla; family Delphinidae; genus Leucopleurus; species Leucopleurus acutus. Next base: position 378,049 of record NW_028139178.1, read on the forward strand.
CACCCCTCCTCTCCCTGACTCCTGGGTTCCTCTCATTAGGAGAGGGTTTTCTTGAAGTTGTCTCCCATTCATGGGCCAGATAAAATGATTAGAAAACAAGCCAAAGCTGCAGCCCCTTGTCTATCCTGACTCTCAGGAGCCCACACCTGTTCCTTGGACCTGGCCGGTTCAGCAAGTTCCATTTTCTGCAACTGTGAGCCCCTGAGGGGTGATGATTGGCTACCTGGGCAGCCTTACCATGCCGGCCAGCCCTCCCCAGGTGTGCCTGGGTTGAGATCAATATAAATACCACTCCAGGCAGCAAAAGCCCCTGCAGCTGTGCCTGACGCCATTTTCTCTGCCCTGTCAGCAGTCTCGGGGCTGGGCTGGTGGGAGGGAGTGAGAGGCCACAGCTTTGTGGGTGGCCCAGTGTGAGTGGGGCTCTGCTGGACTTTCTGCAGCAGTTGCCAGGCTGCCACCTGCTAAAGAAGAGGATGTGTCACCCATACCTGCTGCTGGAATTTCTCCCTGGGCAGAGGTGAGGAAGGAAAAAAGCAGTGGGGGCAGGGACAGGACGGGTATCTCAGGCAGGGAAATGGAAATCTTCCAGAAGAGCACCCAGGGCCAGGACCATCCTGGCTGGCCTGCAGGCACCAAGTCAGCTGGCATGCTGTCACTTGTGTGGCTCCATGGCCCTTCCTCTAGGCTTTCAAGTCCTTGTATATATTCAGGTGTTTTACCTGGGAAGGGTGGGAACAGTTCAGCAGCAAGTGGCCTGGGGCTCAGCTCACGTTTACTCACAGATGCCTCAGCACGGTGCCCCAGCTTTGCAATGAGGACGCTTGTTGTGTGGGGGCTGCTGGCTGAATGGGAGACGATTCCCCACCACTGACCAACTTCAGAATTGTTTACAACTGGAGCAAGTGCCCTGATACGGTTTTCCTCTGAGTAACTGGTGGGTTCTGTTTTTTTTTTCTCTTTTTCGTTTTTGGTTCAAGGTAGATTTTATTCCTCTTTTTTGTATTTACAGATATAAGCATGGAAATAATTTATTCATATAAATACATGTACGTGAAGGGAATAATTGTTTTTTCTGTTTTATTTTTTAAATTTTATTTCTTTTTAATTTTGAATTTTATTTTATATTTTTATACAGCAGGTTCTCATTGGTTATCTATTTTATACATATAAATGTTTACATGCCAATCCCAATCTCTCAACTCCTCCCACCACCACCCCTCCAAGAGCTTTCCCCCCTTGTTGTCCATACGATTGTTGTCTACATCTGTTGCTCTATTTATGCCTTGCAAAACGGTTAATCTGTACAGTTTTTCTAGGTTCCACATATATGCATGAATATACAAGATTTGTTTTTCTCTTTCTGACTTACTTCACTCTGTAGGACAGTCTCTAGATCCATCGACGTCTCTACAAATGACCCAATTTCATTCCTTTCATGGCTTAGTAATATTCCATTTTATATATGTACCACAGCTTTATGCATTCGTCTGTCTGTGGGCATTTAGGTTGCTTCCATTACCTCGATATTGTAAATAGTGATGCAATGAACATTGCGGTGAATGTCTCTTTTTGATTTATGGTTTTGTCTGAGTATATGTCCAGTCCTGGGATTGCTGTATCATATGGTAATTCTATTATTAGTTTCTTAAGAAACTCCATATTGTTCTCCATAGTGACTGTATCAATTTATATTCCCAACAATAGTGGAAGAGTGTTCCTTTTCTCCACACCCTTTCCAGCATTTGTTGTTTGTAGATTTTCAGATGATGCCCATTCTAACAGGTGTGAGGTGATACCTCATTGTTGAGTCCATTTCGTTGAGCAACGGGTAGGTCTTGTCTATTACATATTTGGCTTATGGAACGGTATCTGTGCTAATTTCAAACTCTGGTTTTATGCAGCACCCCAACTCACCTTTCCCCTTAAGCAAGCATAAGTTGGTTTTCTAAACTTGAGACCCTGTTCTGTTTTGTAATTCAGTTCATGTGTAGCCAAGTTTACATTCCGTGCATTAGTGATACCTTATGATGTTTCTTTTTCTGTGTGACTTATTTCACTTAGAATCATCATGCCTCAATCCACTCATTATGCTGGTACAGGCCTGGTGACACAGATTTCATTGCTGAGTGGTATTCTGTTGTACATAAGTACCGCAACTTCTTTATCAATTATTTGTTCTCTGGGATATTTAACTTGTACTGTAGAAGAGGCTCCTGTAAACAGAGCCGTTGTAAATTTTGGGGTGGCTGTGTCTTTTTGATTTTAATTTCCCTAAGCTATAGGACCATAAGTGGAAATGCCCTAGATTCTGTTGCTTTGTTTTTCAGATGTATCAGGAAACACCATACACTTCTCCAGAGTGGCTGTTGGCAATGTACATCCCGCCCATAAGCATAACAAGGCTCCTTTTTCCCCATGGCCTGTCTTGCCTTTCTGGATTTTACACTTTTCTCAGTGGCCCTTTAGACCGGGGGGAAGTGACACTTCATAGTAGTTCGGATTTCCATTGCAAGCTTGCTTGGTTTGCCAAAAAGGGCGTATGTGTTTTTTCCTGAATATATTCAGGAACAAACTCATACGCCCTTTGTTGCCAAGTGCATCATTGTCGATGTTCTGCCTCTTTTCCTATGCTTTAAATGCAAATCCAGTCTACCTCCTGAAATCGGTTTCCTGCAATTCTGCCCCGCTTTCAAGTCCTCTTCGCAGCCTTACTTCAATATATTTTTGGACGTTATCTGTCATTTATAACTCTGCAGGTTTGTGAATTACAGGGCCCCTGAGCTCCTTTCTTCAACTCGCTTTCTTGTGAGCTGGCCGCAAACCCGCAAGACTGCTTCAGGCCCTAATCTGCTTCTGGCAGGGCACGCTGAGCCTTTGGTTAATTCCTCTTCCTGGTGGGAAATGAGTGTTAAATATGCCCGTCCAGACACCTACCTCACTCTCAACCCCTTGGTGATGTGGGTCCTCTGGTTTGTGGCCACTTTTGCTGGGTTCCTCACCTTTCAATGATGTGGCCCCACTAGTGTGAGGACACTCCTGCTTGGTTCTCATCCACGTGGTTATGTGGACCCCCTGGTGAGAGTCTGTTCCTGGCTTTGTTCCTCACCCACCTGTGAGGGAGACCCTCTGCTGATAGGTCACTCCTGCATGGCTGGCACACATTGCCTTGGTGAAGTCAGCCGTGTGGTGGCAGTTGGAGCGTGCTGGGAATCTCTTCCCCCGGTGATGAGGGCCCTCTTGCGTCAGGCCCTAACTGCTGGGCTCACCAACTTTTCTTAGGGAGCCCAGTGATGCTTTGGCACTCCTCTTAGGATCCCATCTCCATGGGGATGTGGGCCTTCTGCTCTGAGGTCCCAACGGCTGGGTTGTTCACATTTTCATGATGTGGGCTCTCTGGTGTTAGTTCACAGAAGCCTGGATCCCATAGCCTCTGTGCTCTTGGCTGCCTGCTGGGAGGTTCCAACTGCTGGATTCCTCACTTTTTTAATTTTTTGGGCCCTCTGTTGTGAGGATCCTCCTGCCTGCCTCACTCCCAGCCCCTTCGTGATGTGTGTCGTCTGGTTTGAGGCCACATGTGCTGGGTTCCTCACCTTTCGATGATGTGGGACCAATGGTCTTAGGAGACTCCTGCCTGGTTCACATCCCCTTGGTGATGTGGGCCCTCTGTTGAGAGTCTGATCCCGGCTGGGTTCCTCACCCATCTGTGAGGTAGGCCGTCTGATGTGAGGTCACTCTTGCCTGGCTTGCTCACCTCGCCTTGTGGACATGAGCCCTCTGGTGGCACTTGGAGCCTGCTGGGAGCCTCCTCTCCTCGGTGATGAGGGCCCTCTGGCATCAGGCCCTAACTGCTGGGCTCCCTACATTTTGTGATGTGCGCCCAGTGGTGCGAGGACACTCCAGCCAGGTTCACATCCCCATTGGGGTGTGGGCCTTCTGCTCTGAGGTCCCAAAGCCTGGGTTGCTCACAGTTTCATGATGTGGGCTCTCTGCTGTTAGTTCACTCCTGCCTGCATCCCATAGCTTCTGTGCTCTGGGCCGCCTGCTGGGAGGTTCCAACTGCTGGATTCCTCACCTTTCTTATTCTTTGGGCCCTCTGTTTTTAGGCTACTCCTGCCTGCCTCACTCCCATTCCCTTTGTGATATGTGTCCTCTGATTTGAGGCCACATGTGCTGGGTTCCGCACCTTTCGATGATGTGACCCCACTGGAGGGAAGACAGTCCTGACTGGTTCCCATCCCCTTGCTGATGTGGGCCCTCAGGTGAGAGTCTGATCCTGGCTGGGTTCCTCACCCTTCTGTGAGGTGGGCCCTCTGCTGTGAGGTCAATCATGCCTGTCTGGCACACGTCACCTTGGCGACGTGGGCCCTCTGGTGGCAGTTGGAGTGTGCTGGGATCCTCCTCCCCTCGGTGATGAGGGCCCTCTTGCCTTAGGCCATAACTGCTGGGCTCCCCACATTTTCTGATGTGCGCCAAGTGAGTGAGGAGACTCTTGCCAGGTTCCCATCCCCATGGCGATATGGGCCTTCTGCTCTGAGGTCAAAACGGCTGGCTTGCTCACAGTACCATGATGTGGGCCCTCTGCTGTGAGTTCACTCCGGCAAGGATCCCTTATCATCGGTGCTCTGAGCCGCCTGCTGGGAGGTTCCAACTGCTGGATTCCTCAACTTTTTTATTCTATGTGCCCTCTGTTGTGAGGCTCCTCCTGCCTGCCTCACTGCCAGCCCCTTGGTGATGACTGTCCTATGGCTTGAGGCCACATGTGCTGCGTTCCTCACCTTTCGATGATGTGACCCCACTCGTGTGAGGACACTCCTGCCTGGTTCCCATCCCCTTGGTGAGGTGGGCCCTCTGGCGAGAGTCTAATCCTGGCTGGGTTCCTCAACGTTCTGTGAGGTAGGCCCTCTGCTGTGAGGTCACTCCTGCCTGGCTGGCACACGTCACCTTGGAGACGTGAGCCCTCTGGTGGCAGTTGGAGCGTGCAGGGCGCCTCCTCCTCTCGGTGATGACGGCCCTCTGGCGTCAGGCCCTAAATGGTGGGCTCCCCACATTTTCTGATGTGCGCCCAGTGGTGCGAGGACACTCCAGCCAGGTTCCCATTCCCATGGGGATGTGGTCCTTCTGCGCTGAGGTCTCAACTCCTGGGTTGCTCACAGTTTTGTGATGTGGGCCCTCTGCTGTGAGTTCACTGTGGCCTGGATCCCATAGCCTCGGTGTTCTGGGCCGCCTGCTGGAAGGTCTAAATGCTGGAATCCTCACGTTTTTTATATTATGTGCCCTGTGTTGTGAGGCTACTCCTGCCTGCCTCACTCCAAGGCCCTTGGTGATGTGGGTCCTCTGGTTTGAGGACACATGTGCTGGGTTCCTCACCTTAAGATGATGAGGCCCCACTGGTGTGAGGATAATCCTGACTGGGTCCCATCCCCTTTGTGATGTGGGCCCTCTGGTGAGAGTCTGATCCTGGCTGGGTTCCTCACCCATCTGTGAGGTGGGCCCTCTACTATCAGGTAACTCTTGCCTGGGTTGCTCACCTCGCCTTGTTGACATGAGCCCTCTGGTGGCAATTGGACCCTGCTGGGAGCCTCCTCAGCTCTGTGATGAGGGCCCTCTGATGTCAGGCCCTAACTGCTGGGCTCCCCAACTTTTCTTAGTGAGCCCAGTGTTGCTCAAGCACTCCTCTTAGGTTCCCATCCCCATGGGGATGTGGGCCTTCTGCTCTGAGGTTCCAACGGCTGGGTTGATCACAATTTCATGATGTGGGCTCTCTGGTGTTAGTTCACTGTGGTCTGGATCCCATAGCCTCTGTGGTCTTGGCTGCCTGCTGGGAGGTTCCAACTGTTCGATTCCTCAACTTTTGTATTCTATGGGTCCTGTGTTGTGATGCTCCTCCTGCCTGCCTCACTCGCAACCCCTTCGTGATGTGGGTCTTCTGGTTTGAGGCCACATGTGCTGGGTTAGGCAACTTTCAATGATGTGGCCCCACTGGTGTGAGGACACTCCTGCCTGGTTCCCATCCCCTTGGTGATGTGGGCCTTCTGGTGACAGTCTTATCCTGGCTGGGTTCCTCACTCTTCTGTGAGGTAGGCCCTCTGCTGTGAGGTCAATCCTGCCTGACTTGCACACATCACCTTGGCGACGTGGGCCCTCTGTTGGCACATGGAACCTGCTGGGAGCCTCCTGCCCTCGGTGATGATGGCCCTCTAGCATCAGGCTCTAACTGCTGGGCTCCCCACGTTTTCTGATGTGAGCCCAGTGATGCCAGGACACTCCTGTCAGGTTCCCATCCCCATGGGGATGTGGGCTTTCTGCTCTGAGGTCCCAATGCCTGGGTTGCTCACAGTTTCATGATGTGGGCTCTCTGGTGTTAGTTAACTCCTGCCTGCATCCCATAGCTTCTGTGCTCTCGGCCGCCTGCTGGGAGGTTCCAAATGCTGGATTCCTCACTTTTTTTATTCTTTGGGCCCTCTGTTTTTAGGCTACTCCTACCTGCCTCACTCCCATCCCCTTTGTGATGTATGTCCTCTGATATGAGGCCACATGTGCTGGGTTCCTCACCTTTCGATGATGTGGCCCCACTGGTGGGAGGACAGTCCTGACTGGTTCCCATCCCCTTGGTGTTGTGGGCCCTCTGGTGAGAGTCTCATCCTGCCTCGGTTCCTCACCCTTCTGTGAGATAGGCCCTCTGCTGTGAGGTCACTACTGCCTGGCTGGTGCATGCCACCTTGTAGACGTGGGCCCTCTGTTGGCAGTTGGAACCTGCTGGGAGTCTCCTCCCCTCAGTTATGAGGGCCCCCTGGCATCAGGCCCTGACTGCTGGGCTCCTAACATTTTCTGATATGTGCTAAGTGGTGTGAAGCCACTCCTGCCAGGTTCCCATCCCAATGGGGATGTGGGCCTTCTGTTCTGAGGTCCCAACAGCTGGGCTGCTCACAGGTTCATGATGTGGGCCCTCTGCTGTGAGTTCACTGCGGCCTGGATCCCATAGCCTCGGTGCTCTGGGCCACTTGCTGGGAGGTTCCAACTGCTGGATTCCTCAACTTTTATATTCTATGGACCCTGTGTTGTGAGGCCAGTCCTGCCAGCCTCATTCCAAACCCCTTGGTGATGTGGTTCCTCTGGTTTGAGGACACATGTGCTGGGATCCTCACCTTTCGATGATGTTGTCCCACTGGTGTGGGGACACTCCTGCCTGGTTCCCATCCCCTTGGTGATGTGGGCCCTCTGGTGAGAGTCTGATCCTGGCTGTGTTCCTCACCCTTCTGTGAGGTGGGCCCTCTGCTGTGAGGTCACTCCTGCCAGGCTGGCACACATCGCCTTGGCGACGTTGGCCCTCTGGTGGCAGCTGGAGCCTGCTGGGAGCCTCCTCCTCTCGGTGATGAGTGCCCTCTAGCGTCAGGCCCTAACTTCTGAGCACCCCACGTTTTCTGATGTGAGCCCAGTGATGCCAGGACACTCCTGTCATGTTCCCATCACCATGGGGATGTGGGCCTTCTGCTCTGAGGTCCCAATGTCTGGGTTGCTCACAGTTTCATGATGTGGGCTGTCTGGTGTTAGTTCACTCTGGCCTGGTTCCTCTAGCCTCTGTGCTCTGGGCCGCCTGCTGGGAGGTTCCAACTGCTGGATTCCTCACCTTTCTTATTTTTGGGCCCTCTGTTATGAGGCTCCTCCTGCCTGCCTCACTCCCAGCCCCTTGGTGATGGGTGTCCTATGGTTTGAAGCCACATGTTCTGGGTTCCTCACCTTTAGATGATGTGGCCCTACTCATGTGAGGACACTCCTGCCTGGTTCCAATCCATTTGGTGATGTGGGCCCTCTGGTGCGAGTCTGATCCTGACTGGGTTCGTCACACTTCTCTGAGGTGGGCCCTCTGCTGTGAGGTCATTCGTGCCTGGTTGGCACACATCGCCTTGGCGACGTCAGCCCTCTGGTGGCAGTTGGAGCCTGCTGGGAGCCTCCTTCCCTTGGTGATGAGGGTCCTCTGGCGCCAGGCCCTAACTGCTGGTCACCCAAAATTTTCTGATACGTTCTCAGTGGTGCGAGGACACTCCTACCAGAATTCCATCCCCATGGGGATGTGGGCCTCCTGCTCTGAGGTCCCAATGGCTGGGTTGCTCAGTTTCATGACATGGGCCCTCTTCTGTGAGTTCACTGTGGCCTGGATCCCATAGTCTCGGTGCTGGGCCGCCTGCTGGGAGGTTCCAACTGCTGGATTCCTCACTTTTTTATTCTATGTGCCCAGTGTTGTGAGGCTACTCCTGCCTGCCTCACTCCGAGGTCCTTGGTGATGTGGGTCCTCTGGTTTGAGGACACATGTGCTGAGTACCTCAGCTTTCGATGATGTGGCCCCACTGATGTGAAGACACTGCTGCCTGGTTCCCATCCCCTTGGTGATGTGGGCCCTCTGGTGAGAGTCTGATGTTGGCTGGGTTTCTCACCCTTCTGTGAGGTGGGACCTCTGCTGTGAGGTAACTCCTGCCTGGCATGCTAACGTTGCCTTGGCAATGTGAGCCCTCAGGTGGCAGTTGGAGCCTGCTGGGAATCTCCTCCCCTCAGTTATGAGAGCTCTGGATAAAACACATATGCTCTTTTTTGCCAAGTGCATTATTCTCCAAGTTCTGTCTCTTTTCCTATGCTTTAAGAGCTACTCCCGTGTATGTTCTGAAATCAATTTCCAGCAATTCTGCCCCGCATTCAAGTCCTCTTCGCAGCCTTACTTCAGCATAATTTTGGATGATAGCTGTCATTTATAACTCCGCAGGTTTCTGAATTACAGTGCCCCTGAGCTCCTTTCTTCAACTCGCTTTCTTGTGAGCTGGCCGCAACACCGCAGGATCTCCTCAGGCTCTAATTTAGTTCCAGCATGGCACGCGGAGCCTTTGGTTCATTTATCTTCCTGGTGGGAAATGAGAGTTAAATTTGCCGTCCAGACACCGACAGATAGTCTCCCAATGCTTCTCCTTATTCCTGTTCATCTTCCGAAGAAATTGCAAACTGGGCCAAACAGGAGGTTAAAGGCACTGACTCTACAAGTGGGGAGAGTGTTAGTAAAGTGTCTGGAATGTTGCACCCGAGTACCAGGGGACGAAAACTGAGACACATTTGAACACGTTTCCCGATCACACGGTGGATCATACTCTGGGTTCCACATGCATGTTTTAGCTGAAGGAAGAATCTCTTAAACGTGGAGAGTTGAGACCCATGGAATGGGTATCATGCAATATGACTTCAAAGGGTCTGCATTTGCTCACCGAACCTCACCAATCCTATCACTGCTGCGTTTATGCCGCTGTACACACGCTTCATTCTCTTTCGGAGACATATAAATCCATAGGTTTTAAGATTCTTACTAGTCAGGTATATTCTTAGGCGTTTAATATGGGGTGTTGAGTCCACTTCGTTGAGCAAGGAGTAGCTCTTGTCTATACTATATTTGGCTTCAGGAACTTTATCTGTGCTCATTTCAATCTCTGGTTTTATGCAGCACCCCAACTCACCATTCCCGTTAAGGAAGCAAAAGTTGGTTTTCTTAATTGGAGACCCTGTTCTGTTTTGTAATCCAGTTCCTGTGTAGCCAAGTTTACATTCCGTGTAGTAGTGATATCTTATGATGTTTCTTTTTCTGTGTGACTTATTTCACTTAGAATCATCATACCTGAATCCACTCATTATGCTGCTATGGGCCTGATGACATAGATTTCATTGCTTAGTGATATTGCATTGTACGTAAGTACCACAACTTCTTTATCCATTTTTCGCTTTGTGTGATATTGAACTGGTACCGTAAACGAGGTTCTTGTAAACAGAGCCGTCCCAAACTTTGGGGTGGCTGTGTCTTTTTGATTTTAATTTCCCTAAGCTATAGGACCATAAGTGGAAATGCCCTAGATTCTGTTGCTTTGTTTTTCAGATGTATCAGGAAACACCATACACTTCTCCCGAGTGGCTGTTGGCAATTTACATCCCGCCCATCAGCATAACAAGGTTCCCAGTTCTCCATGGCCTGTCCTGCCTTTCTGGATTTTACACTTTTTTCAGATGGCCCTTTTGACCGGGGGGAAGTGAGACTTCATTGTAGTGCAGATTTCCTTTGCAAGCTTGCTTGGTTGGCCAAAAAGGGCGTATGCGTTTTTTCCTGAATATATTCAGGAAAAAACGCATACGCCCTTTTTGGCCAAGTGCATCATTGTGGACGTTCTGCCTCTTTTCCTATGCTTTAAATGCAATTCCAGTCTACCTCCTGAAATCGGTTTCCTGCAATTCTGCCCCGCTTTCAAGTCCTCTTGGCAGCCTTACTTCAGTATATTTTTGGACGATAGCTGTCATTTATAACTCTGCAGGTTTGTGAATTACAGTGCCCCTGAGCTCCTTTCTTCAACTCGCTTTCTTGTGAGCTGGCCGCAACACCGCAGGATTGCTTCAGGCCCTAATCTGGTTCCGGCACGGCACGCTGAGCCTTTGGTTAATTCCTCTTCCTGGTGGGAAATGAGAGTTAAATTTGCCCGTCCAGACACCTCCACCTAGTCTCTCATTGGTTCTCCCTATTCCTGGTCATCTTCCTCAGAAATTGCAAATGGGCCAAACAGGAGGTTAAAGGCACTGACTCTCCAAGTCGGGAGAGTGTTAGTAAAGCGTGTGGAATGTTGCACCCGAGTACCAGGGGACGAGAACTGAGACATATTGGAACACGCCTCCCGATCACACGGTTGATCATACTCTGGGTTCCACGTGCATGTTTTAGCTGAAGGCAGAATCCCTTAAACCTGGAGAGTTGAGACCCATGGAATGGGTACCATGCAATATGACTTCAAAGGGTCTTCATTTGCTCACCGAACCTCTCCAATCCTATCACTGCTGCGTTTATGCCCCTGTACACACGCTTGATTTTCTTTCAGAGACATAGCAATCCATAGGTTTTAAGATACTTACTAGTCAGGTACATTCTTAGGCGTTTAATATGGGGTGTTGAGTCCATTTCGTTGAGCGAGGAGTAGTTCTTGTCTATTCCATATTTGGCTTAAGGAACTTTATTTGTGCTCATTTCAATCTCTGGTTTGATGCAGCACCCCAACTCACCTTTCCCCTTAAGCAAGCATAAGTTGGTTTTCTAAATTTGAGACCCTGTTCTGTTTTGTAATCCAGTTCCTGTGTAGCCAAGTTTACATTCCGTGTATTAGTGATATCTTATGATGTTTCTTTTTCTGTGTGACTTATTTCAGTTAGAATCATCATACCTGAATCCACTCATTATGCTGCTACGGGCCTGATGACATAGATTTCATTGCTGAGTGATATTGCATTGTACGTAAGTACCACAACTTCTTTATCCATTTTTCACTTTCTGCGCTATTGAACTTGTACCGTAAACGAGGTTCTTGTAAACAGAGCCGTCCCAAACTTTGGGGTGGCTGTGTCTTTTTGATTTTAATTTCCCTAAGCTATAGGACCATAAGTGGAAGTGCCCTAGGCTCTGTTGCTTTGTTTTTTAGATGTTTCAGGAAACACCATACACCTCTCCCGAGTGGCTGTTGGCAATTTACATCCCGCCCATCAGCATAACAAGGCTCCCAGTTCTCCATGGCCTGTCCTGCCTTTCTGGATTTTACACTTTTTTCAGATGGCCCTTTTGACCGGGGGGAAGTGAGACTTCATTGTAGTGCAGATTTCCTTTGCAAGCTTGCTTGGTTGGCCAAAAAGGGCGTATGCGTTTTTTCCTGAATATATTCAGGAAAAAACGCATACGCCATTTTTGGCCAAGTGCATCATTGTGGACGTTCTGCCTCTTTTCCTATGCTTTAAATGCAATTCCAGTCTACCTCCTGAAATCGGTTTCCTGCAATTCTGCCCCGCTTTCAAGTCCTCTTGGCAGCCTTACTTCAGTATATTTTTGGACAATAGCTGTCATTTATAACTCTGCAGGTTTGTGAATTACAGTGCCCCTGAGCTCCTTTCTTCAACTCGCTTTCTTGTGAGCTGGCCGCAACACCGCAGGATTGCTTCAGGCCCTAATCTGGTTCCGGCACGGCACGCTGAGCCTTTGGTTAATTCCTCTTCCTGGTGGGAAATGAGAGTTAAATTTGTCCGTCCAGACACCTCCACCTAGTCTCTCATTGGTTCTCCCTATTCCTGTTCATCTTCCGCAGAAATTGCAAACTGGGCCAAACAGGAGGTTAAAGGCACTGACTCTCCAAGTCGGGAGAGTGTTAGTAAAGCGTGTGGAATGTTGCACCCGAGTACCAGGGGACGAGAACTGAGACATATTGGAACACGTCTCCCGATCACACGGTTGATCATACTCTGGGTTCCACGTGCATGTTTTAGCTGAAGGAAGAATCCCTTAAACCTGGAGAGTTGAGACCCGTGGAATGGGTACCATGCAATATGACTTCAAAGGGTCTTCATTTGCTCACCGAACCTCTCCAATCCTATCACTGCTGCGTTTGTGCCCCTGTACACACGCTTGATTTTATTTCAGAGACATAGCAATCCATAGGTTTTAAGATACTTACTAGTCAGGTACATTCTTAGGCGTTTAATATGGGGTGTTGAGTCCATTTCGTTGAGCAAGGAGTAGTTCTTGTCTATTCTATATTTGGCTTAAGGAACTTTATCTGTGCTCATTTCAATCTCTGGTTTTATGCAGCACCCCAACTCACCTTTCCCCTTAAGCAAGCATAAGTTGGTTTTCTAAATTTGAGACCCTGTTCTGTTTTGTAATCCAGTTCCTGTGTAGCCAAGTTTACATCCCGTGTATTAGTGATATCTTATGATGTTTCTTTTTCTGTGTGACTTATTTCAGTTAGAATCATCATACCTGAATCCACTCATTATGCTGCTACGGGCCTGATGACATAGATTTCATTGCTGAGTGATATTGCATTGTACATAAGTACCACAACTTCTTTATCCATTTTTCACTTTGTGCGATATTGAACTTGTACCGTAAACGAGGTTCTTGTAAACAGAGCCGTCCCAAACTTTGGGGTGGCTGTGTCTTTTTGATTTTAATTTCCCTAAGCTATAGGACCATAAGTGGAAGTGCCCTAGGCTCTGTTGCTTTGTTTTTTAGATGTTTCAGGAAACACCATACACCTCTCCCGAGTGGCTGTTGGCAATTTACATCCCGCCCATCAGCATAACAAGGCTCCCAGTTCTCCATGGCCTGTCCTGCCTTTCTGGATTTTACACTTTTTTCAGATGGCCCTTTTGACCGGGGGGAAGTGAGACTTCATTGTAGTGCAGATTTCCTTTGCAAGCTTGCTTGGTTGGCCAAAAAGGGCGTATGTGTTTTTTCCTGAATATATTCAGGAAAAAACGCATACGCCCTTTTTGGCCAAGTGCATCATTGTGGACGTTCTGCCTCTTTTCCTATGCTTTAAATGCAATTCCAGTCTACCTCCTGAAATCGGTTTCCTGCAATTCTGCCCCGCTTTCAAGTCCTCTTGGCAGCCTTACTTCAGTATATTTTTGGACGATAGCTGTCATTTATAACTCTGCAGGTTTGTGAATTACAGTGCCCCTGAGCTCCTTTCTTCAACTCGCTTTCTTGTGAGCTGGCCGCAACACCGCAGGATTGCTTCAGGCCCTAATCTGGTTCCGGCACGGCACGCTGAGCCTTTGGTTAATTCCTCTTCCTGGTGGGAAATGAGAGTTAAATTTGCCCGTCCAGACACCTCCAGCTAGTCTCTCATTGGTTCTCCCTATTCCTGTTCATCTTCTGCAGAAATTGCAAACTGGGCCAAACAGGAGGTTAAAGGCACTGACTCTCCAAGTCGGGAGAGTGTTAGTAAAGCGTCTGGAATGTTGCACCCGAGTACCAGGGGACGAGAACTGAGACATATTGGAACACGTCTCCCGATCACACGGTTGATCATACTCTGGGTTCCACGTGCATGTTTTAGCTGAAGGAAGAATCCCTTAAACCTGGAGAGTTGAGACCCGTGGAATGGGTACCATGCAATATGACTTCAAAGGGTCTTCATTTGCTCACCGAACCTCTCCAATCCTATCACTGCTGCGTTTATGCCCCTGTACACACGCTTGATTTTCTTTCAGAGACATAGCAATCCATAGGTTTTAAGATACTTACTAGTCAGGTACATTCTTAGGCGTTTAATATGGGGTGTTGAGTCCATTTCGTTGAGCAAGGAGTAGTTCTTGTCTATTCCATATTTGGCTTAAGGAACTTTATCTGTGTTCATTTAAATCTCTGGTTTGATGCAGCACCCCAACTCACCTTTCCCCTTAAGCAAGCATAAGTTGGTTTTCTAAATTTGAGACCCTGTTCTGTTTTGTAATCCAGTCCCTGTGTAGCCAAGTTTACATTCCGTGTATTAGTGATATCTTATGATGTTTCTTTTTCTGTGTGACTTATTTCAGTTAGAATCATCATACCTGAATCCACTCATTATGCTGCTACGGGCCTGATGACATAGATTTCATTGCTGAGTGATATTGCATTGTACGTAAGTACCACAACTTCTTTATCCATTTTTCACTTTCTGCGATATTGAACTTGTACCGTAAACGAGGTTCTTGTAAACAGAGCCATCCCAAACTTTGGGGTGGCTGTGTCTTTTTGATTTTAATTTCCCTAAGCTATAGGACCATAAGTGGAAGTACCCTAGGCTCTGTTGCTTTGTTTTTTAGATGTTTCAGGAAACACCATACACCTCTCCGGAGTGGCTCTTGGCAATTTACATCCCGCCCATCAGCATAACAAGGCTCCCAGTTCTCCATGGCCTGTCCTGCCTTTCTGGATTTTACACTTTTTTCAGATGGCCCTTTTGACCGGGGGGAAGTGAGACTTCATTGTAGTGCAGATTTCCTTTGCAAGCTTGCTTGGTTGGCCAAAAAGGGCGTATGCGTTTTTTCCTGAATATATTCAGGAAAAAACGCATACGCCCTTTTTGGCCAAGTGCATCATTGTGGACGTTCTGCCTCTTTTCCTATGCTTTAAATGCAATTCCAGTCTACCTCCTGAAATCGGTTTCCTGCAATTCTGCCCCGCTTTCAAGTCCTCTTGGCAGCCTTACTTCAGTATATTTTTGGACGATAGCTGTCATTTATAACTCTGCAGGTTTGTGAATTACAGTGCCCCTGAGCTCCTTTCTTTAACTCGCTTTCTTGTGAGCTGGCCGCAACACCGCAGGATTGCTTCAGGCCCTAATCTGGTTCCGGCACGGCACGCTGAGCCTTTGGTTAATTCCTCTTCCTGGTGGGAAATGAGAGTTAAATTTGCCCGTCCAGACACCTCCACCTAGTCTCTCATTGGTTCTCCCTATTCCTGGTCATCTTCCTCAGAAATTGCAAATGGGCCAAACAGGAGGTTAAAGGCACTGACTCTCCAAGTCGGGAGAGTGTTAGTAAAGCATGTGGAATGTTGCACCCGAGTACCAGGGGACGAGAACTGAGACATATTGGAACACGTCTCCCGATCACACGGTTGATCATACTCTGGGTTCCACATGCATGTTTTAGCTGAAGGCAGAATCCCTTAAACCTGGAGAGTTGAGACCCGTGGAATGGGTACCATGCAATATGACTTCAAAGGGTCTTCATTTGCTCACCGAACCTCTCCAATCCTATCACTGCTGCGTTTATGCCCCTGTACACACGCTTGATTTTCTTTCAGAGACATAGCAATCCATAGGTTTTAAGATACTTACTAGTCAGGTACATTCTTAGGCGTTTAATATGGGGTGTTGAGTCCATTTCGTTGAGCGAGGAGTAGTTCTTGTCTATTCCATATTTGGCTTAAGGAACTTTATCTGTGCTCATTTCAATCTCTGGTTTGATGCAGCACCCCAACTCACCTTTCCCCTTAAGCAAGCATAAGTTGGTTTTCTAAATTTGAGACCCTGTTCTGTTTTGTAATCCAGTTCCTGTGTAGCCAAGTTTACATTCCGTGTATTAGTGATATCTTATGATGTTTCTTTTTCTGTGTGACTTATTTCAGTTAGAATCATCATACCTGAATCCACTCATTATGCTGCTACGGGCCTGATGACATAGATTTCATTGCTGAGTGATATTGCATTGTACGTAAGTACCACAACTTCTTTATCCATTTTTCACTTTCTGCGATATTGAACTTGTACCGTAAACGAGGTTCTTGTAAACAGAGCCGTCCCAAACTTTGGGGTGGCTGTGTCTTTTTGATTTTAATTTCCCTAAGCTATAGGACCATAAGTGGAAGTGCCCTAGGCTCTGTTGCTTTGTTTTTTAGATGTTTCAGGAAACACCATACACCTCTCCGGAGTGGCTCTTGGCAATTTACATCCCGCCCATCAGCATAACAAGGCTCCCAGTTCTCCATGGCCTGTCCTGCCTTTCTGGATTTTACACTTTTTTCAGATGGCCCTTTTGACCGGGGGGAAGTGAGACTTCATTGTAGTGCAGATTTCCTTTGCAAGCTTGCTTGGTTGGCCAAAAAGGGCGTATGCGTTTTTTCCTGAATATATTCAGGAAAAAACGCATACGCCCTTTTTGGCCAAGTGCATCATTGTGGACGTTCTGCCTCTTTTCCTATGCTTTAAATGCAATTCCAGTCTACCTCCTGAAATCGGTTTCCTGCAATTCTGCCCCGCTTTCAAGTCCTCTTGGCAGCCTTACTTCAGTATATTTTTGGACGATAGCTGTCATTTATAACTCTGCAGGTTTGTGAATTACAGTGCCCCTGAGTTCCTTTCTTCAACTCGCTTTCTTGTGAGCTGGCCGCAACACCGCAGGATTGCTTCAGGCCCTAATCTGGTTCCGGCACGGCACGCTGAGCCTTTGGTTAATTCCTCTTCCTGGTGGGAAATAAGAGTTAAATTTGCCCGTCCAGACACCTCCAGCTAGTCTCTCATTGGTTCTCCCTATTCCTGTTCATCTTCCGCAGAAATTGCAAACTGGGCCAAACAGGAGGTTAAAGGCACTGACTCTCCAAGTCGGGAGAGTGTTAGTAAAGCGTCTGGAATGTTGCACCCGAGTACCAGGGGACGAGAACTGAGACATATTGGAACACGTCTCCCGATCACACGGGTGATCATACTCTGGGTTCCACGTGCATGTTTTACCTGAAGGCAGAATCCCTTAAACCTGGAGAGTTGAGACCCGTGGAATGGGTACCATGCAATATGACTTCAAAGGGTCTTCATTTGCTCACCGAACCTCTCCAATCCTATCACTGCTGCGTTTGTGCCCCTGTACACACGCTTGATTTTATTTCAGAGACATAGCAATCCATAGGTTTTAAGATACTTACTAGTCAGGTACATTCTTAGGCGTTTAATATGGGGTGTTGAGTCCATTTCGTTGAGCAAGGAGTAGTTCTTGTCTATTCTATATTTGGCTTAAGGAACTTTATCTGTGCTCATTTCAATCTCTGGTTTTATGCAGCACCCCAACTCACCTTTCCCCTTAAGCAAGCATAAGTTGGTTTTCTAAATTTGAGACCCTGTTCTGTTTTGTAATCCAGTTCCTGTGTAGCCAAGTTTACATCCCGTGTATTAGTGATATCTTATGATGTTTCTTTTTCTGTGTGACTTATTTCAGTTAGAATCATCATACCTGAATCCACTCATTATGCTGCTACGGGCCTGATGACATAGATTTCATTGCTGAGTGATATTGCATTGTACATAAGTACCACAACTTCTTTATCCATTTTTCACTTTCTGCGATATTGAACTTGTACCGTAAACGAGGTTCTTGTAAACAGAGCCGTCCCAAACTTTGGGGTGGCTGTGTCTTTTTGATTTTAATTTCCCTAAGCTATAGGACCATAAGTGGAAGTGCCCTAGGCTCTGTTGCTTTGTTTTTTAGATGTTTCAGGAAACACCATACACCTCTCCCGAGTGGCTGTTGGCAATTTACATCCCGCCCATCAGCATAACAATGCTCCCAGTTCTCCATGGCCTGTCCTGCCTTTCTGGATTTTACACTTTTTTCAGATGGCCCTTTTGACCGGGGGGAAGTGAGACTTCATTGTAGTGCAGATTTCCTTTGCAAGCTTGCTTGGTTGGCCAAAAAGGGCGTATGCGTTTTTTCCTGAATATATTCAGGAAAAAACGCATACGCCCTTTTTGGCCAAGTACATCATTGTGGACGTTCTGCCTCTTTTCCTATGCTTTAAATGCAATTCCAGTCTACCTCCTGAAATCGGTTTCCTGCAATTCTGCCCCGCTTTCAAGTCCTCTTGGCAGCCTTACTTCAGTATATTTTTGGACGATAGCTGTCATTTATAACTCTGCAGGTTTGTGAATTACAGTGCCCCTGAGCTCCTTTCTTCAACTCGCTTTCTTGTGAGCTGGCCGCAACACCGCAGGATTGCTTCAGGCCCTAATCTGGTTCCGGCACGGCACGCTGAGCCTTTGGTTAATTCCTCTTCCTGGTGGGAAATGAGAGTTAAATTTGCCCGTCCAGACACCTCCAGCTAGTCTCTCATTGGTTCTCCCTATTCCTGTTCATCTTCCGCAGAAATTGCAAACTGGGCCAAACAGGAGGTTAAAGGCACTGACTCTCCAAGTCGGGAGAGTGTTAGTAAAGCGTCTGGAATGTTGCACCCGAGTACCAGGGGACGAGAACTGAGACATATTGGAACACGTCTCCCGATCACACGGTTGATCATACTCTGGGTTCCACGTGCATGTTTTAGCTGAAGGAAGAATCCCTTAAACCTGGAGAGTTGAGACCCGTGGAATGGGTACCATGCAATATGACTTCAAAGGGTCTTCATTTGCTCACCGAACCTCTCCAATCCTATCACTGCTGCGTTTGTGCCCCTGTACACACGCTTGATTTTCTTTCAGAGACATAGCAATCCATAGGTTTTAAGATACTTACTAGTCAGGTACATTCTTAGGCGTTTAATATGGGGTGTTGAGTCCATTTCGTTGAGCAAGGAGTAGTTCTTGTCTATTCTATATTTGGCTTAAGGAACTTTATCTGTGCTCATTTCAATCTCTGGTTTTATGCAGCACCCCAACTCACCTTTCCCCTTAAGCAAGCATAAGTTGGTTTTCTAAATTTGAGACCCTGTTCTGTTTTGTAATCCAGTTCCTGTGTAGCCAAGTTTACATCCCGTGTATTAGTGATATCTTATGATGTTTCTTTTTCTGTGTGACTTATTTCAGTTAGAATCATCATACCTGAATCCACTCATTATGCTGCTACGGGCCTGATGACATAGATTTCATTGCTGAGTGATATTGCATTGTACGTAAGTACCACAACTTCTTTATCCATTTTTCACTTTCTGCGATATTGAACTTGTACCGTAAACGAGGTTCTTGTAAACAGAGCCGTCCCAAACTTTGGGGTGGCTGTGTCTTTTTGATTTTAATTTCCCTAAGCTATAGGACCATAAGTGGAAGTGCCCTAGGCTCTGTTGCTTTGTTTTTTAGATGTTTCAGGAAACACCATACACCTCTCCGGAGTGGCTCTTGGCAATTTACATCCCGCCCATCAGCATAACAAGGCTCCCAGTTCTCCATGGCCTGTCCTGCCTTTCTGGATTTTACACTTTTTTCAGATGGCCCTTTTGACCGGGGGGAAGTGAGACTTCATTGTAGTGCAGATTTCCTTTGCAAGCTTGCTTGGTTGGCCAAAAAGGGCGTATGCGTTTTTTCCTGAATATATTCAGGAAAAAACGCATACGCCCTTTTTGGCCAAGTGCATCATTGTGGACGTTCTGCCTCTTTTCCTATGCTTTAAATGCAATTCCAGTCTACCTCCTGAAATCGGTTTCCTGCAATTCTGCCCCGCTTTCAAGTCCTCTTGGCAGCCTTACTTCAGTATATTTTTGGACGATAGCTGTCATTTATAACTCTGCAGGTTTGTGAATTACAGTGCCCCTGAGCTCCTTTCTTCAACTCGCTTTCTTGTGAGCTGGCCGCAACACCGCAGGATTGCTTCAGGCCCTAATCTGGTTCCGGCACGGCACGCTGAGCCTTTGGTTAATTCCTCTTCCTGGTGGGAAATGAGAGTTAAATTTGCCCGTCCAGACACCTCCAGCTAGTCTCTCATTGGTTCTCCCTATTCCTGTTCATCTTCCGCAGAAATTGCAAACTGGGCCAAACAGGAGGTTAAAGGCACTGACTCTCCAAGTCGGGAGAGTGTTAGTAAAGCGTGTGGAATGTTGCACCCGAGTACCAGGGGACGAGAACTGAGACATATTGGAACACGTCTCCCGATCACACGGTTGATCATACTCTGGGTTCCACGTGCATGTTTTAGCTGAAGGCAGAATCCCTTAAACCTGGAGAGTTGAGACCCGTGGAATGGGTACCATGCAATATGACTTCAAAGGGTCTTCATTTGCTCACCGAACCTCTCCAATCCTATCACTGCTGCGTTTGTGCCCCTGTACACACGCTTGATTTTATTTCAGAGACATAGCAATCCATAGGTTTTAAGATACTTACTAGTCAGGTACATTCTTAGGCGTTTAATATGGGGTATTGAGTCCATTTCGTTGAGCAAGGAGTAGTTCTTGTCTATTCCATATTTGGCTTAAGGAACTTTATCTGTGCTCATTTCAATCTCTGGTTTGATGCAGCACCCCAACTCACCTTTCCCCTTAAGCAAGCATAAGTTGGTTTTCTAAATTTGAGACCCTGTTCTGTTTTGTAATCCAGTTCCTGTGTAGCCAAGTTTACATTCCGTGTATTAGTGATATCTTATGATGTTTCTTTTTCTGTGTGACTTATTTCAGTTAGAATCATCATACCTGAATCCACTCATTATGCTGCTATGGGCCTGATGACATAGATTTCATTGCTGAGTGATATTGCATTGTACGTAAGTACCACAACTTCTTTATCCATTTTTCACTTTCTGCGATATTGAACTTGTACCGTAAACGAGGTTCTTGTAAACAGAGCCGTCCCAAACTTTGGGGTGGCTGTGTCTTTTTGATTTTAATTTCCCTAAGCTATAGGACCATAAGTGGAAGTGCCCTAGGCTCTGTTGCTTTGTTTTTTAGATGTTTCAGGAAACACCATACACCTCTCCCGAGTGGCTGTTGGCAATTTACATCCCGCCCATCAGCATAACAAGGCTCCCAGTTCTCCATGGCCTGTCCTGCCTTTCTGGATTTTACACTTTTTTCAGATGGCCCTTTTGACCGGGGGGAAGTGAGACTTCATTGTAGTGCAGATTTCCTTTGCAAGCTTGCTTGGTTGGCCAAAAAGGGCGTATGCGTTTTTTCCTGAATATATTCAGGAAAAAACGCATACGCCCTTTTTGGCCAAGTGCATCATTGTGGACGTTCTGCCTCTTTTCCTATGCTTTAAATGCAATTCCAGTCTACCTCCTGAAATCGGTTTCCTGCAATTCTGCCCCGCTTTCAAGTCCTCTTGGCAGCCTTACTTCAGTATATTTTTGGACGATAGCTGTCATTTATAACTCTGCAGGTTTGTGAATTACAGTGCCCCTGAGCTCCTTTCTTCAACTCGCTTTCTTGTGAGCTGGCCGCAACACCGCAGGATTGCTTCAGGCCCTAGTTTGGTTCCGGAACGGCATGCTGAGCCTTTGGTTAATTCCTCTTCCTGGTGGGAAATGAGAGTTAAATTTGCCCGTCCAGACACCTCCACCTAGTCTCTCATTGGTTCTCCCTATTCCTGTTCATTTTCCACAGAAATTGCAAACTGGGCCAAACAGGAGGTTAAAGGCACTGACTCTCCAAGTGGGGAGAGTGTTAGTAAAGCGTCTGGAATGTTGCACCCGAGTACCAGGGGACGAAAACTGAGACACATTTGAACACGTTTTCCGATCACATGGTGGATCATACTCTGGGTTCCACATGCATGTTTTAGCTGAAGGAAGAATCCCTTAAACATGTAGAGTTGAGACCCAAGGAATGGGTACCATGCAATATGACTTCAAAGGGTCTGCATTTGCTCACCGAACCTCACCAATCCTATCACTGCTACGTTTATGCCTCTGTACACACGCTTGATTCTCTTTCGGAGACATATAAATCCATAGGTTTTAAGATTCTTACTAGTCAGGTATATTCTTAGGCGTTTAATATGGGGTGTGGAGTCCACTTCGTTGAGCAAGGAATAGCTCTTGTCTATTACATATTTGGCTTATGGAACGGTATCTGTGCTAATTTCAATCTCTGGTTTTATGCAGCACCCCAACTCACCTTTCCCCTTAAGCAAGCATAAGTTGGTTTTCTACATTTGACACCCTGTTCTGTTTTGTAATTCAGTTCCTGTGTAGCCAAGTTTACATTCCGTGTGTTAGTGATATCTTATGATGTTTCTTTTTCTGTGTGACTTATTTCAGTTAGAATCATCATACCTGAATCCACTCATTATGCTGCTACGGGCCTGATGACATAGATTTCATTGCTGAGTGATATTGCATTGTACGTAAGTACCACAACTTCTTTATCCATTTTTCACTTTCTGCGATATTGAACTTGTACCGTAAACGAGGTTCTTGTAAACAGAGCCGTCCCAAACTTTGGGGTGGCTGTGTCTTTTTGATTTTAATTTCCCTAAGCTATAGGACCATAAGTGGAAGTGCCCTAGGCTCTGTTGCTTTGTTTTTTAGATGTTTCAGGAAACACCATACACCTCTCCCGAGTGGCTGTTGGCAATTTACATCCCGCCCATCAGCATAACAAGGTTCCCAGTTCTCCATGGCCTGTCCTGCCTTTCTGGATTTTACACTTTTTTCAGATGGCCCTTTTGACCGGGGGGAAGTGAGACTTCATTGTAGTGCAGATTTCCTTTGCAAGCTTGCTTGGTTGGCCAAAAAGGGCGTATGCGTTTTTTCCTGAATATATTCAGGAAAAAACGCATACGCCCTTTTTGGCCAAGTGCATCATTGTGGACGTTCTGCCTCTTTTCCTATGCTTTAAATGCAATTCCAGTCTACCTCCTGAAATCGGTTTCCTGCAATTCTGCCCCGCTTTCAAGTCCTCTTGGCAGCCTTACTTCAGTATATTTTTGGACGATAGCTGTCATTTATAACTCTGCAGGTTTGTGAATTACAGTGCCCCTGAGCTCCTTTCTTCAACTCGCTTTCTTGTGAGCTGGCCGCAACACCGCAGGATTGCTTCAGGCCCTAATCTGGTTCCGGCACGGCACGCTGAGCCTTTGGTTAATTCCTCTTCCTGGTGGGAAATAAGAGTTAAATTTGCCCGTCCAGACACCTCCAGCTAGTCTCTCATTGGTTCTCCCTATTCCTGTTCATCTTCCGCAGAAATTGCAAACTGGGCCAAACAGGAGGTTAAAGGCACTGACTCTCCAAGTCGGGAGAGTGTTAGTAAAGCGTCTGGAATGTTGCACCCGAGTACCAGGGGACGAGAACTGAGACATATTGGAACACGTCTCCCGACCACACGGTTGATCATACTCTGGGTTCCATGTGCATGTTTTACCTGAAGGCAGAATCCCTTAAACCTGGAGAGTTGAGACCCGTGGAATGGGTACCATGCAATATGACTTCAAAGGGTCTTCATTTGCTCACCGAACCTCTCCAATCCTATCACTGCTGCGTTTATGCCCCTGTACACACGCTTGATTTTCTTTCAGAGACATAGCAATTCATAGGTTTTAAGATACTTACTAGTCAGGTACATTCTTAGGCGTTTAATATGGGGTGTTTAGTCCATTTCGTTGAGCAAGGAGTAGTTCTTGTCTATTCCATATTTGGCTTAAGGAACTTTATCTGTGTTCATTTAAATCTCTGGTTTGATGCAGCACCCCAACTCACCTTTCCCCTTAAGCAAGCATAAGTTGGTTTTCTAAATTTGAGACCCTGTTCTGTTTTGTAATCCAGTTCCTGTGTAGCCAAGTTTACATTCCGTGTATTAGTGATATCTTATGATGTTTCTTTTTCTGTGTGACTTATTTCAGTTAGAATCATCATACCTGAATCCACTCATTATGCTGCTACGGGCCTGATGACATAGATTTCATTGCTGAGTGATATTGCATTGTACGTAAGTACCACAACTTCTTTATCCATTTTTCACTTTCTGCGATATTGAACTTGTACCGTAAACGAGGTTCTTGTAAACAGAGCCGTCCCAAACTTTGGGGTGGCTGTGTCTTTTTGATTTTAATTTCCCTAAGCTATAGGACCATAAGTGGAAGTGCCCTAGGCTCTGTTGCTTTGTTTTTTAGATGTTTCAGGAAACACCATACACCTCTCCGGAGTGGCTCTTGGCAATTTACATCCCGCCCATCAGCATAACAAGGCTCCCAGTTCTCCATGGCCTGTCCTGCCTTTCTGGATTTTACACTTTTTTCAGATGGCCCTTTTGACCGGGGGGAAGTGAGACTTCATTGTAGTGCAGATTTCCTTTGCAAGCTTGCTTGGTTGGCCAAAAAGGGCGTATGCGTTTTTTCCTGAATATATTCAGGAAAAAACGCATACGCCCTTTTTGGCCAAGTGCATCATTGTGGACGTTCTGCCTCTTTTCCTATGCTTTAAATGCAATTCCAGTCTACCTCCTGAAATCGGTTTCCTGCAATTCTGCCCCGCTTTCAAGTCCTCTTGGCAGCCTTACTTCAGTATATTTTTGGACGATAGCTGTCATTTATAACTCTGCAGGTTTGTGAATTACAGTGCCCCTGAGCTCCTTTCTTCAACTCGCTTTCTTGTGAGCTGGCCGCAACACCGCAGGATTGCTTCAGGCCCTAATCTGGTTCCGGCACGGCACGCTGAGCCTTTGGTTAATTCCTCTTCCTGGTGGGAAATGAGAGTTAAATTTGCCCGTCCAGACACCTCCAGCTAGTCTCTCATTGGTTCTCCCTATTCCTGTTCATCTTCCGCAGAAATTGCAAACTGGGCCAAACAGGAGGTTAAAGGCACTGACTCTCCGAGTCGGGAGAGTTTTAGTAAAGCGTGTGGAATGTTGCACCCGAGTACCAGGGGACGAGAACTGAGACATATTGGAACACGTCTCCCGATCACACGGTTGATCATACTCTGGGTTCCACGTGCATGTTTTAGCTGAAGGAAGAATCCCTTAAACCTGGAGAGTTGAGACCCGTGGAATGGGTACCATGCAATATGACTTCAAAGGGTCTTCATTTGCTCACCGAACCTCTCCAATCCTATCACTGCTGCGTTTGTGCCCCTGTACACACGCTTGATTTTATTTCAGAGACATAGCAATCCATAGGTTT
Source organism: Leucopleurus acutus (assembly GCF_964270905.1). NCBI lineage: Eukaryota > Metazoa > Chordata > Mammalia > Artiodactyla > Delphinidae > Leucopleurus > Leucopleurus acutus. The sequence continues at coordinate 403,179 of NW_028139178.1, forward strand.
TAAGATACTTACTAGTCAGGTACATTCTTAGGCGTTTAATATGGGGTGTTGAGTCCATTTCGTTGAGCAAGGAGTAGTTCTTGTCTATTCTATATTTGGCTTAAGGAACTTTATCTATGCTCATTTCAATCTCTGGTTTTATGCAGCACCCCAACTCACCTTTCCCCTTAAGCAAGCATAAGTTGGTTTTCTAAATTTGAGACCCTGTTCTGTTTTGTAATCCAGTTCCTGTGTAGCCAAGTTTACATTCCGTGTATTAGTGATATCTTATGATGTTTCTTTTTCTGTGTGACTTATTTCAGTTAGAATCATCATACCTGAATCCACTCATTATGCTGCTACGGGCCTGATGACATAGATTTCATTGCTGAGTGATATTGCATTGTATGTAAGTACCACAACTTCTGTATCCATTTTTCACTTTCTGCGATATTGAACTTGTACCGTAAACGAGGTTCTTGTAAACAGAGCCGTCCCAAACTTTGGGGTGGCTGTGTCTTTTTGATTTTAATTTCCCTAAGCTATAGGACCATAAGTGGAAGTGCCCTAGGCTCTGTTGCTTTGTTTTTTAGATGTTTCAGGAAACACCATACACCTCTCCCGAGTGGCTGTTGGCAATTTACATCCCGCCTATCAGCATAACAAGGCTCCCAGTTCTCCATGGCCTGTCCTGCCTTTCTGGATTTTACTTTTTTCAGATGGCCCTTTTGACGGGTGGGAAGTGAGACTTCATTGTAGTGCAGATTTCCTTTGCAAGCTTGCTTGGTTGGCCAAAAAGGGCGTATGCGTTTTTTCCTGAATATATTCAGGAAAAAACGCATACGCCCTTTTTGGCCAAGTGCATCATTGTGGACGTTCTGCCTCTTTTCCTATGCTTTAAATGCAATTCCAGTCTACCTCCTGAAATCGGTTTCCTGCAATTCTGCCCCGCTTTCAAGTCCTCTTGGCAGCCTTACTTCAGTATATTTTTGGACGATAGCTGTCATTTATAACTCTGCAGGTTTGTGAATTACAGTGCCCCTGAGCTCCTTTCTTCAACTCACTTTCTTGTGAGCTGGCCGCAACACCGCAGGATTGCTTCAGGCCCTAATCTGGTTCCGGCACGGCACGCTGAGCCTTTGGTTAATTCCTCTTCCTGGTGGGAAATGAGAGTTAAATTTGCCCGTCCAGACACCTCCACCTAGTCTCTCATTGGTTCTCCCTATTCCTGTTCATCTTCCTCAGAAATTGCAAATGGGCCAAACAGGAGGTTAAAGGCACTGACTCTCCACGTCGGGAGAGTGTTAGTAAAGCGTCTGGAATGTTGCACCCGAGTACCAGGGGACGAGAACTGAGACATATTGGAACATGTCTCCCGACCACACGGTTGATCATACTCTGGGTTCCATGTGCATGTTTTACCTGAAGGCAGAATCCCTTAAACCTGGAGAGTTGAGTCCCGTGGAATGGGTACCATGCAATATGACTTCAAAGGGTCTTCATTTGCTGACCGAACCTCTCCAATTCTATCACTGCTGCGTTTATGCCCCTGTACACACGCTTGATTTTCTTTCAGAGACATAGCAATCCATAGGTTTTAAGATACTTACTAGTCAGGTACATTCTTAGGCGTTTAATATGGGGTGTTGAGTCCATTTCGTTGAGCAAGGAGTAGTTCTTGTCTATTCCATATTTGCCTTAAGGAACTTTATCTGTGCTCATTTCAATCTCTGGTTTGATGCAGCACCCCAACTCACCTTTCCCCTTAAGCAAGCATAAGTTGGTTTTCTAAATTTGAGACCCTGTTCTGTTTTGTAATCCAGTTCCTGTGTAGCCAAGTTTACATCCCGTGTATTAGTGATATCTTATGATGTTTCTTTTTCTGTGTGACTTATTTCAGTTAGAATCATCATACCTGAATCCACTCATTATGCTGCTACGGGCCTGATGACATAGATTTCATTGCTGAGTGATATTGCATTGTACGTAAGTACCACAACTTCTTTATCCATTTTTCACTTTCTGCGCTATTGAACTTGTACCGTAAACGAGGTTCTTGTAAACAGAGCCGTCCCAAACTTTGGGGTGGCTGTGTCTTTTTGATTTTAATTTCCCTAAGCTATAGGACCATAAGTGGAAGTGCCCTAGGCTCTGTTGCTTTGTTTTTTAGATGTTTCAGGAAACACCATACACCTCTCCCGAGTGGCTGTTGGCAATTTACATCCCGCCCATCAGCATAACAAGGCTCCCAGTTCTCCATGGCCTGTCCTGCCTTTCTGGATTTTACACTTTTTTCAGATGGCCCTTTTGACCGGGGGGAAGTGAGACTTCATTGTAGTGCAGATTTCCTTTGCAAGCTTGCTTGGTTGGCCAAAAAGGGCGTATGCGTTTTTTCCTGAATATATTCAGGAAAAAACGCATACGCCCTTTTTGGCCAAGTGCATCATTGTGGACGTTCTGCCTCTTTTCCTATGCTTTAAATGCAATTCCAGTCTACCTCCTGAAATCGGTTTCCTGCAATTCTGCCCCGCTTTCAAGTCCTCTTGGCAGCCTTACTTCAGTATATTTTTGGACGATAGCTGCCATTTATAACTCTGCAGGTTTGTGAATTACAGTGCCCCTGAGCTCCTTTCTTCAACTCGCTTTCTTGTGAGCTGGCCGCAACACCGCAGGATTGCTTCAGGCCCTAATCTGGTTCCGGCACGGCACGCTGAGCCTTTGGTTAATTCCTCTTCCTGGTGGGAAATGAGAGTTAAATTTGCCCGTCCAGACACCTCCAGCTAGTCTCTCATTGGTTCTCCCTATTCCTGTTCATCTTCCGCAGAAATTGCAAACTGGGCCAAACAGGAGGTTAAAGGCACTGACTCTCCAAGTCGGGAGAGTGTTAGTAAAGCGTCTGGAATGTTGCACCCGAGTACCAGGGGACGAGAACTGAGACATATTGGAACACGTCTCCCGATCACACGGTTGATCATACTCTGGGTTCCACGTGCATGTTTTAGCTGAAGGAAGAATCCCTTAAACCTGGAGAGTTGAGACCCGTGGAATGGGTACCATGCAATATGACTTCAAAGGGTCTTCATTTGCTCACCGAACCTCTCCAATCCTATCACTGCTGCGTTTATGCCCCTGTACACATGCTTGATTTTCTTTCAGAGACAGAGCAGTGCATAGGTTTTAAGATACTTACTAGTCAGGTACATTCTTAGGCGTTTAATATGGGGTGTTGAGTCCATTTCGTTGAGCAAGGAGTAGTTCTTGTCTATTCTATATTTGGCTTAAGGAACTTTATCTGTGCTCATTTCAATCTCTGGTTTTATGCAGCACCCCAACTCACCTTTCCCCTTAAGCAAGCATAAGTTGGTTTTCTAAATTTGAGACCCTGTTCTGTTTTGTAATCCAGTTCCTGTGTAGCCAAGTTTACATTCCGTGTATTAGTGATATCTTATGATGTTTCTTTTTCTGTGTGACTTATTTCAGTTAGAATCATCATACCTGAATCCACTCATTATGCTGCTACGGGCCTGATGACATAGATTTCATTGCTGAGTGATATTGCATTGTACGTAAGTACCACAACTTCTTTATCCATTTTTCACTTTCTGCGATATTGAACTTGTACCGTAAACGAGGTTCTTGTAAACAGAGCCGTCCCAAACTTTGGGGTGGCTGTGTCTTTTTGATTTTAATTTCCCTAAGCTATAGGACCATAAGTGGAAGTGCCCTAGGCTCTGTTGCTTTGTTTTTTAGATGTTTCAGGAAACACCATACACCTCTCCCGAGTGGCTGTTGGCAATTTACATCCCGCCCATCAGCATAACAAGGCTCCCAGTTCTCCATGGCCTGTCCTGCCTTTCTGGATTTTACACTTTTTTCAGATGGCCCTTTTGACCGGGGTGAAGTGAGACTTCATTGTAGTGCAGATTTCCTTTGCAAGCTTGCTTGGTTGGCCAAAAAGGGCGTATGCGTTTTTTCCTGAATATATTCAGGAAAAAACGCATACGCCCTTTTTGGCCAAGTGCATCATTGTGGACGTTCTGCCTCTTTTCCTATGCTTTAAATGCAATTCCAGTCTACCTCCTGAAATCGGTTTCCTGCAATTCTGCCCCGCTTTCAAGTCCTCTTGGCAGCCTTACTTCAGTATATTTTTGGACGATAGCTGTCATTTATAACTCTGCAGGTTTGTGAATTACAGTGCCCCTGAGCTCCTTTCTTCAACTCGCTTTCTTGTGAGCTGGCCGCAACACCGCAGGATTGCTTCAGGCCCTAATCTGGTTCCGGCACGGCACGCTGAGCCTTTGGTTAATTCCTCTTCCTGGTGGGAAATAAGAGTTAAATTTGCCCGTCCAGACACCTCCAGCTAGTCTCTCATTGGTTCTCCCTATTCCTGTTCATCTTCCGCAGAAATTGCAAACTGGGCCAAACAGGAGGTTAAAGGCACTGACTCTCCAAGTCGGGAGAGTGTTAGTAAAGCGTCTGGAATGTTGCACCCGAGTACCAGGGGACGAGAACTGAGACATATTGGAACACGTCTCCCGACCACACGGTTGATCATACTCTGGGTTCCATGTGCATGTTTTACCTGAAGGCAGAATCCCTTAAACCTGGAGAGTTGAGACCCGTGGAATGGGTACCATGCAATATGACTTCAAAGGGTCTTCATTTGCTCACCGAACCTCTCCAATCCTATCACTGCTGCGTTTATGCCCCTGTACACACGCTTGATTTTCTTTCAGAGACATAGCAATTCATAGGTTTTAAGATACTTACTAGTCAGGTACATTCTTAGGCGTTTAATATGGGGTGTTGAGTCCATTTCGTTGAGCAAGGAGTAGTTCTTGTCTATTCCATATTTGGCTTAAGGAACTTTATCTGTGTTCATTTAAATCTCTGGTTTTATGCAGCACCCCAACTCACCTTTCCCCTTAAGCAAGCATAAGTTGGTTTTCTAAATTTGAGACCCTGTTCTGTTTTGTAATCCAGTTCCTGTGTAGCCAAGTTTACATTCCGTGTATTAGTGATATCTTATGATGTTTCTTTTTCTGTGTGACTTATTTCAGTTAGAATCATCATACCTGAATCCACTCATTATGCTGCTACGGGCCTGATGACATAGATTTCATTGCTGAGTGATATTGCATTGTACGTAAGTACCACAACTTCTTTATCCATTTTTCACTTTCTGCGATATTGAACTTGTACCGTAAATGAGGTTCTTGTAAACAGAGCCGTCCCAAACTTTGGGGTGGCTGTGTCTTTTTGATTTTAATTTCCCTAAGCTATAGGACCATAAGTGGAAGTGCCCTAGGCTATGTTGCTTTGTTTTTTAGATGTTTCAGGAAACACCATACACCTCTCCCGAGTGGCTGTTGGCAATTTACATCCCGCCCATCAGCATAACAAGGCTCCCAGTTCTCCATGGCCTGTCCTGCCTTTCTGGATTTTACACTTTTTTCAGATGGCCCTTTTGACCGGGGGGAAGTGAGACTTCATTGTAGTGCAGATTTCCTTTGCAAGCTTGCTTGGTTGGCCAAAAAGGGCGTATGCGTTTTTTCCTGAATATATTCAGGAAAAAACGCATACGCCCTTTTTGGCCAAGTGCATCATTGTGGACGTTCTGCCTCTTTTCCTATGCTTTAAATGCAATTCCAGTCTACCTCCTGAAATCGGTTTCCTGCAATTCTGCCCCGCTTTCAAGTCCTCTTGGCAGCCTTACTTCAGTATATTTTTGGACGATAGCTGTCATTTATAACTCTGCAGGTTTGTGAATTACAGTGCCCCTGAGCTCCTTTCTTCAACTCGCTTTCTTGTGAGCTGGCCGCAACACCGCAGGATTGCTTCAGGCCCTAATCTGGTTCCGGCACGGCACACTGAGCCTTTGGTTAATTCCTCTTCCTGGTGGGAAATGAGAGTTAAATTTGCCCGTCCAGACACCTCCAGCTAGTCTCTCATTGGTTCTCCCTATTCCTGTTCATCTTCCGCAGAAATTGCAAACTGGGCCAAACAGGAGGTTAAAGGCACTGACTCTCCAAGTCGGGAGAGTGTTAGTAAAGCGTCTGGAATGTTGCACCCGAGTACCAGGGGACGAGAACTGAGACATATTGGAACACATCTCCCGATCACACGGTTGATCATACTCTGTGTTCCACGTGCATGTTTTAGCTGAAGGAAGAATCCCTTAAACCTGGAGAGTTGAGACCCGTGGAATGGGTACCATGCAATATGACTTCAAAGGGTCTTCATTTGCTCACCGAACCTCTCCAATCCTATCACTGCTGCGTTTATGCCCCTGTACACATGCTTGATTTTCTTTCAGAGACATAGCAATGCATAGGTTTTAAGATACTTACTAGTCAGGTACATTCTTAGGCATTTAATATGGGGTATTGAGTCCATTTCGTTGAGCAAGAAGTAGTTCTTGTCTATTCTATATTTGGCTTAAGGAACTTTATCTGTGCTCATTTCAATCTCTGGTTTGATGCAGCACCCCAACTCACCTTTCCCCTTAAGCAAGCATAAGTTGGTTTTCTAAATTTGAGACCCTGTTCTGTTTTGTAATCCAGTTCCTGTGTAGCCAAGTTTACATCCCGTGTATTAGTGATATCTTATGATGTTTCTTTTTCTGTGTGACTTATTTCAGTTAGAATCATCATACCTGAATCCACTCATTATGCTGCTACGGGCCTGATGACATAGATTTCATTGCTGAGTGATATTGCATTGTACGTAAGTACCACAACTTCTTTATCCATTTTTCACTTTCTGCGATATTGAACTTGTACCGTAAACGAGGTTCTTGTAAACAGAGCTGTCCCAAATTTTGGGGTGGCTGTGTCTTTTTGATTTTAATTTCCCTAAGCTATAGGACCATAAGTGGAAGTGCCCTAGGCTCTGTTGCTTTGTTTTTTAGATGTTTCAGGAAACACCATACACCTCTCCCGAGTGGCTGTTGGCAATTTACATCCCGCCCATCAGCATAACAAGGCTCCCAGTTCTCCATGGCCTGTCCTGCCTTTCTGGATTTTACACTTTTTTCAGATGGCCCTTTTGACCGGGGGGAAGTGAGACTTCATTGTAGTGCAGATTTCCTTTGCAAGCTTGCTTGGTTGGCCAAAAAGGGCGTATGCGTTTTTTCCTGAATATATTCAGGAAAAAACGCATACGCCCTTTTTGGCCAAGTGCATCATTGTGGACGTTCTGCCTCTTTTCCTATGCTTTAAATGCAATTCCAGTCTACCTCCTGAAATCGGTTTCCTGCAATTCTGCCCCGCTTTCAAGTCCTCTTGGCAGCCTTACTTCAGTATATTTTTGGACGATAGCTGTCATTTATAACTCTGCAGGTTTGTGAATTACAGTGCCCCTGAGCTCCTTTCTTCAACTCGCTTTCTTGTGAGCTGGCCGCAACACCGCAGGATTGCTTCAGGCCCTAATCTGGTTCCGGCACGGCACGCTGAGCCTTTGGTTAATTCCTCTTCCTGGTGGGAAATGAGAGTTAAATTTGCCCGTCCAGACACCTCCAGCTAGTCTCTCATTGGTTCTCCCTATTCCTGTTCATCTTCCGCAGAAATTGCAAACTGGGCCAAACAGGAGGTTAAAGGCACTGACTCTCCAAGTCGGGAGAGTGTTAGTAAAGCGTCTGGAATGTTGCACCCGAGTACCAGGGGACGAGAACTGAGACATATTGGAACACGTCTCCCGATCACACGGTTGATCATACTCTGGGTTCCACGTGCATGTTTTAGCTGAAGGAAGAATCCCTTAAACCTGGAGAGTTGAGACCCGTGGAATGGGTACCATGCAATATGACTTCAAAGGGTCTTCATTTGCTCACCGAACCTCTCCAATCCTATCACTGCTGCGTTTATGCCCCTGTACACACGCTTGATTTTCTTTCAGAGACATAGCAATCCATAGGTTTTAAGATACTTACTAGTCAGGTACATTCTTAGGCGTTTAATATGGGGTGTTGAGTCCATTTCGTTGAGCAAGGAGTAGTTCTTGTCTATTCCATATTTGGCTTAAGGAACTTTATCTGTGCTCATTTCAATCTCTGGTTTGATGCAGCACCCCAACTCACCTTTCCCCTTAAGCAAGCATAAGTTGGTTTTCTAAATTTGAGACCCTGTTCTGTTTTGTAATCCAGTTCCTGTGTAGCCAAGTTTACATCCCGTGTATTACTGATATCTTATGATGTTTCTTTTTCTGTGTGACTTATTTCAGTTAGAATCATCATACCTGAATCCACTCATTATGCTGCTACGGGCCTGATGACATAGATTTCATTGCTGAGTGATATTGCATTGTACGTAAGTACCACAACTTCTTTATCCATTTTTCACTTTCTGCGATATTGAACTTGTACCGTAAACGAGGTTCTTGTAAACAGAGCTGTCCCAAACTTTGGGGTGGCTGTGTCTTTTTGATTTTAATTTCCCTAAGCTATAGGACCATAAGTGGAAGTGCCCTAGGCTCTGTTGCTTTGTTTTTTAGATGTTTCAGGAAACACCATACACCTCTCCCGAGTGGCTGTTGGCAATTTATATCCCGCCCATCAGCATAACAAGGCTCCCAGTTCTCCATGGCCTGTCCTGCCTTTCTGGATTTTACACTTTTTTCAGATGGCCCTTTTGACCGGGGGGAAGTGAGACTTCATTGTAGTGCAGATTTCCTTTGCAAGCTTGCTTGGTTGGCCAAAAAGGGCGTATGCGTTTTTTCCTGAATATATTCAGGAAAAAACGCATACGCCCTTTTTGGCCAAGTGCATCATTGTGGACGTTCTGCCTCTTTTCCTATGCTTTAAATGCAAATCCAGTCTACCTCCTGAAATCGGTTTCCTGCAATTCTGCCCCGCTTTCAAGTCCTCTTGGCAGCCTTAATTCAGTATGTTTTTGGACGATAGCTGTCATTTATAACTCTGCAGGTTTTGTGAATTACAGTGCTCCTGAGCTCCTTTCTTCAACTCGCTTTCTTGTGAGCTGGCCGAAACACCGCAGGATTGCTTCAGGCCCTAATCTGGTTCCGGCACGGCACGCTGAGCCTTTGGTTAATTCCTCTTCCTGGTGGGAAATGAGAGTTAAATTTGCCCGTCCAGACACCTCCAGCTAGTCTCTCATTGGTTCTCCCTATTCCTGTTCATCTTCCGCAGAAATTGCAAACTGGGCCAAACAGGAGGTTAAAGGCACTGACTCTCCAAGTCGGGAGAGTGTTAGTAAAGCGTCTGGAATGTTGCACCTGAGTACCAGGGGACCAGAACTGAGACATATAGGAACACGTCTCCCGATCACACGGTTGAACATTCTCTGGGATCCACATGCATGTTTTAGCTGAAGGAAGAATCCCTTAAACCTGGAGAGTTGAGACCCGTGGAATGGGTACCATGCAATATGACTTCAAAGGGTCTTCATTTGCTCACCGAACCTCTCCAATCCTATCACTGCTGCGTTTATGCCCCTGTACACACGCTTGATTCTCTTTCAGAGACATAGCAATCCATAGGTTTTAAGATACTTACTAGTCAGGTACATTCTTAGGCGTTTAATATGGGGTGTTGAGTCCATTTCGCTGAGCAAGGAGTAGCTCTTGTCTATTCCATATTTGGCTTAAGGAACTTTATCTGTGCTCATTTCAATCTCTGGTTTGATGCAGCACCCCAACTCACCTTTCCCCTTAAGCAAGCATAAGTTGGTTTTCTAAATTTGAGACCCTGTTCTGTTTTGTAATCCAGTTCCTGTGTAGCCAAGTTTACATCCCGTGTATTAGTGATATCTTATGATGTTTCTTTTTCTGTGTGACTTATTTCAGTTAGAATCATCATACCTGAATCCACTCATTATGCTGCTACGGGCCTGATGACATAGATTTCATTGCTGAGTGATATTGCATTGTACGTAAGTACCACAACTTCTTTATCCATTTTTCACTTTCTGCGATATTGAACTTGTACCGTAAACGAGGTTCTTGTAAACAGAGCCGTCCCAAACTTTGGGGTGGCTGTGTCTTTTTGATTTTAATTTCCCTAAGCTATAGGACCATAAGTGGAAGTGCCCTAGGCTCTGTTGCTTTGTTTTTTAGATGTTTCAGGAAACACCATACACCTCTCCCGAGTGGCTGTTGGCAATTTACATCCCGCCCATCAGCATAACAAGGCTCCCAGTTCTCCATGGCCTGTCCTGCCTTTCTGGATTTTACACTTTTTTCAGATGGCCCTTTTGACCGGGGGGAAGTGAGACTTCATTGTAGTGCAGATTTCCTTTGCAAGCTTGCTTGGTTGGCCAAAAAGGGCGTATGCGTTTTTTCCTGAATATATTCAGGAAAAAACGCATACGCCCTTTTTGGCCAAGTGCATCATTGTGGACGTTCTGCCTCTTTTCCTATGCTTTAAATGCAATTCCAGTCTACCTCCTGAAATCGGTTTCCTGCAATTCTGCCCCGCTTTCAAGTCCTCTTGGCAGCCTTACTTCAGTATATTTTTGGACGATAGCTGTCATTTATAACTCTGCAGGTTTGTGAATTACAGTGCCCCTGAGCTCCTTTCTTCAACTCGCTTTCTTGTGAGCTGGCCGCAACACCGCAGGATTGCTTCAGGCCCTAATCTGGTTCCGGCACGGCACGCTGAGCCTTTGGTTAATTCCTCTTCCTGGTGGGAAATGAGAGTTAAATTTGCCCGTCCAGACACCTCCAGCTAGTCTCTCATTGGTTCTCCCTATTCCTGTTCATCTTCCGCAGAAATTGCAAACTGGGCCAAACAGGAGGTTAAAGGCACTGACTCTCCAAGTCGGGAGAGTGTTAGTAAAGCGTGTGGAATGTTGCACCCGAGTACCAGGGGACGAGAACTGAGACATATTGGAACACGTCTCCCGATCACACGGTTGATCATACTCTGGGTTCCACGTGCATGTTTTAGCTGAAGGAAGAATCCCTTAAACCTGGAGAGTTGAGACCCGTGGAATGGGTACCATGCAATATGACTTCAAAGGGTCTTCATTTGCTCACCGAACCTCTCCAATCCTATCACTGCTGCGTTTATGCCCCTGTACACATGCTTGATTTTCTTTCAGAGACATAGCAGTGCATAGGTTTTAAGATACTTACTAGTCAGGTACATTCTTAGGCATTTAATATGGGGTGTTGAGTCCATTTCGTTGAGCAAGGAGTAGTTCTTGTCTATTCTATATTTGGCTTAAGGAACTTTATCTGTGCTCATTTCAATCTCTGGTTTTATGCAGCACCCCAACTCACCTTTCCCCTTAAGCAAGCATAAGTTGGTTTTCTAAATTTGAGACCCTGTTCTGTTTTGTAATCCAGTTCCTGTGTAGCCAAGTTTACATCCCGTGTATTAGTGATATCTTATGATGTTTCTTTTTCTGTGTGACTTATTTCAGTTAGAATCATCATACCTGAATCCACTCATTATGCTGTTACGGGCCTGATGACATAGATTTCATTGCTGAGTGATATTGCATTGTACGTAAGTACCACAACTTCTTTATCCATTTTTCACTTTCTGCGATATTGAACTTGTACCGTAAACGAGGTTCTTGTAAACAGAGCCGTCCCAAACTTTGGGGTGGCTGTGTCTTTTTGATTTTAATTTCCCTAAGCTATAGGACCATAAGTGGAAGTGCCCTAGGCTCTGTTGCTTTGTTTTTTAGATGTTTCAGGAAACACCATACACCTCTCCAGAGTGGCTCTTGGCAATTTACATCCCGCCCATCAGCATAACAAGGCTCCCAGTTCTCCATGGCCTGTCCTGCCTTTCTGGATTTTACACTTTTTTCAGATGGCCCTTTTGACCGGGGGGAAGTGAGACTTCATTGTAGTGCAGATTTCCTTTGCAAGCTTGCTTGGTTGGCCAAAAAGGGCGTATGCGTTTTTTCCTGAATATATTCAGGAAAAAACGCATACGCCCTTTTTGGCCAAGTGCATCATTGTGGACGTTCTGCCTCTTTTCCTATGCTTTAAATGCAATTCCAGTCTACCTCCTGAAATCGGTTTCCTGCAATTCTGCCCCGCTTTCAAGTCCTCTTGGCAGCCTTACTTCAGTATATTTTTGGACGATAGCTGTCATTTATAACTCTGCAGGTTTGTGAATTACAGTGCCCCTGAGCTCCTTTCTTCAACTCGCTTTCTTGTGAGCTGGCCGCAACACCGCAGGATTGCTTCAGGCCCTAATCTGGTTCCGGCACGGCACGCTGAGCCTTTGGTTAATTCCTCTTCCTGGTGGGAAATGAGAGTTAAATTTGCCCGTCCAGACACCTCCAGCTAGTCTCTCATTGGTTCTCCCTATTCCTGTTCATCTTCCGCAGAAATTGCAAACTGGGCCAAACAGGAGGTTAAAGGCACTGACTCTCCAAGTCGGGAGAGTGTTAGTAAAGCGTCTGGAATGTTGCACCCGAGTACCAGGGGACGAGAACTGAGACATATTGGAACACGTCTCCCAATCACACGGTTGATCATACTCTGGGTTCCACGTGCATGTTTTAGCTGAAGGAAGAATCCCTTAAACCTGGAGAGTTGAGACCCGTGGAATGGGTACCATGCAATATGACTTCAAAGGGTCTTCATTTGCTCACCGAACCTCTCCAATCCTATCACTGCTGCGTTTATGCCCCTGTACACATGCTTGATTTTCTTTCAGAGACATAGCAGTGCATAGGTTTTAAGATACTTACTAGTCAGGTACATTCTTAGGCGTTTAATATGGGGTGTTGAGTCCATTTCGTTGAGCAAGGAGTAGTTCTTGTCTATTCTATATTTGGCTTAAGGAACTTTATCTGTGCTCATTTAAATCTCTGGTTTTATGCAGCACCCCAACTCACCTTTCCCCTTAAGCAAGCATAAGTTGGTTTTCTAAATTTGAGACCCTGTTCTGTTTTGTAATCCAGTTCCTGTGTAGCCAAGTTTACATTCCGTGTATTAGTGATATCTTATGATGTTTCTTTTTCTGTGTGACTTATTTCAGTTAGAATCATCATACCTGAATCCACTCATTATGCTGCTACGGGCCTGATGACATAGATTTCATTGCTGAGTGATATTGCATTGTACGTAAGTACCACAACTTCTTTATCCATTTTTCACTTTCTGCGATATTGAACTTGTACCGTAAACGAGGTTCTTGTAAACAGAGCCGTCCCAAACTTTGGGGTGGCTGTGTCTTTTTGATTTTAATTTCCCTAAGCTATAGGACCATAAGTGGAAGTGCCCTAGGCTCTGTTGCTTTGTTTTTTAGATGTTTCAGGAAACACCATACACCTCTCCCGAGTGGCTGTTGGCAATTTACATCCCGCCCATCAGCATAACAAGGCTCCCAGTTCTCCATGGCCTGTCCTGCCTTTCTGGATTTTACACTTTTTTCAGATGGCCCTTTTGACCGGGGGGAAGTGAGACTTCATTGTAGTGCAGATTTCCTTTGCAAGCTTGCTTGGTTGGCCAAAAAGGGCGTATGCGTTTTTTCCTGAATATATTCAGGAAAAAACGCATACGCCCTTTTTGGCCAAGTGCATCATTGTGGACGTTCTGCCTCTTTTCCTATGCTTTAAATGCAATTCCAGTCTACCTCCTGAAATCGGTTTCCTGCAATTCTGCCCCGCTTTCAAGTCCTCTTGGCAGCCTTACTTCAGTATATTTTTGGACGATAGCTGTCATTTATAACTCTGCAGGTTTGTGAATTACAGTGCCCCTGAGCTCCTTTCTTCAACTCGCTTTCTTGTGAGCTGGCCGCAACACCGCAGGATTGCTTCAGGCCCTAATCTGGTTCCGGCACGGCACGCTGAGCCTTTGGTTAATTCCTCTTCCTGGTGGGAAATGAGAGTTAAATTTGCCCGTCCAGACACCTCCAGCTAGTCTCTCATTGGTTCTCCCTATTCCTGTTCATCTTCCGCAGAAATTGCAAACTGGGCCAAACAGGAGGTTAAAGGCACTGACTCTCCAAGTCGGGAGAGTGTTAGTAAAGCGTCTGGAATGTTGCACCCGAGTACCAGGGGACGAGAACTGAGACATATTGGAACACGTCTCCTGATCACACGGTTGATCATACTCTGGGTTCCACGTGCATGTTTTAGCTGAAGGAAGAATCCCTTAAACCTGGAGAGTTGAGACCCGTGGAATGGGTACCATGCAATATGACTTCAAAGGGTCTTCATTTGCTCACCGAACCTCTCCAATCCTATCACTGCTGCGTTTATGCCCCTGTACACACGCTTGATTTTCTTTCAGAGACATAGCAATCCATAGGTTTTAAGATACTTACTAGTCAGGTACATTCTTAGGCGTTTAATATGGGGTGTTGAGTCCATTTCGTTGAGCAAGGAGTAGTTCTTGTCTATTCCATATTTGGCTTAAGGAACTTTATCTGTGCTCATTTCAATCTCTGGTTTGATGCAGCACCCCAACTCACCTTTCCCCTTAAGCAAGCATAAGTTGGTTTTCTAAATTTGAGACCCTGTTCTGTTTTGTAATCCAGTTCCTGTGTAGCCAAGTTTACATCCCGTGTATTAGTGATATCTTATGATGTTTCTTTTTCTGTGTGACTTATTTCAGTTAGAATCATCATACCTGAATCCACTCATTATGCTGCTACGGGCCTGATGACATAGATTTCATTGCTGAGTGATATTGCATTGTACGTAAGTACCACAACTTCTTTATCCATTTTTCACTTTCTGCGATATTGAACTTGTACCGTAAACGAGGTTCTTGTAAACAGAGCCGTCCCAAACTTTGGGGTGGCTGTGTCTTTTTGATTTTAATTTCCCTAAGCTATAGGACCATAAGTGGAAGTGCCCTAGGCTCTGTTGCTTTGTTTTTTAGATGTTTCAGGAAACACCATACACCTCTCAAGAGTGGCTGTTGGCAATTTACATCCCGCCCATCAGCATAACAAGGCTCCCAGTTCTCCATGGCCTGTCCTGCCTTTCTGGATTTTACACTTTTTTCAGATGGCCCTTTTGACCGGGGGGAAGTGAGACTTCATTGTAGTGCAGATTTCCTTTGCAAGCTTGCTTGGTTGGCCAAAAAGGGCGTATGCGTTTTTTCCTGAATATATTCAGGAAAAAACGCATACGCCCTTTTTGGCCAAGTGCATCATTGTGGACGTTCTGCCTCT
This sequence comes from Leucopleurus acutus, assembly GCF_964270905.1. Classification (NCBI taxonomy): domain Eukaryota; kingdom Metazoa; phylum Chordata; class Mammalia; order Artiodactyla; family Delphinidae; genus Leucopleurus; species Leucopleurus acutus. Next base: position 418,264 of record NW_028139178.1, read on the forward strand.
TTTCCTATGCTTTAAATGCAATTCCAGTCTACCTCCTGAAATCGGTTTCCTGCAATTCTGCCCCGCTTTCAAGTCCTCTTGGCAGCCTTACTTCAGTATATTTTTGGACGATAGCTGTCATTTATAACTCTGCAGGTTTGTGAATTACAGTGCCCCTGAGCTCCTTTCTTCAACTCGCTTTCTTGTGAGCTGGCCGCAACACCGCAGGATTGCTTCAGGCCCTAATCTGGTTCCGGCACGGCACGCTGAGCCTTTGGTTAATTCCTCTTCCTGGTGGGAAATGAGAGTTAAATTTGCCCGTCCAGACACCTCCAGCTAGTCTCTCATTGGTTCTCCCTATTCCTGTTCATCTTCCGCAGAAATTGCAAACTGGGCCAAACAGGAGGTTAAAGGCACTGACTCTCCAAGTCGGGAGAGTGTTAGTAAAGCGTCTGGAATGTTGCACCCGAGTACCAGGGGACGAGAACTGAGACATATTGGAACACGTCTCCCGATCACACGGTTGATCATACTCTGGGTTCCACGTGCATGTTTTACCTGAAGGCAGAATCCCTTAAACCTGGAGAGTTGAGACCCGTGGAATGGGTACCATGCAATATGACTTCAAAGGGTCTTCATTTGCTCACCGAACCTCTCCAATCCTATCACTGCTGCGTTTATGCCCCTGTACACACGCTTGATTTTCTTTCAGAGACATAGCAATCCATAGGTTTTAAGATACTTACTAGTCAGGTACATTCTTAGGCGTTTAATATGGGGTGTTGAGTCCATTTCGTTGAGCAAGGAGTAGTTCTTGTCTATTCCATATTTGGCTTAAGGAACTTTATCTGTGCTCATTTCAATCTCTGGTTTTATGCAGCACCCCAACTCACCTTTCCCCTTAAGCAAGCATAAGTTGGTTTTCTAAATTTGAGACCCTGTTCTGTTTTGTAATCCAGTTCCTGTGTAGCCAAGTTTACATCCCGTGTATTAGTGATATCTTATGATGTTTCTTTTTCTGTGTGACTTATTTCAGTTAGAATCATCATACCTGAATCCACTCATTATGCTGCTACGGGCCTGATGACATAGATTTCATTGCTGAGTGATATTGCATTGTACGTAAGTACCAGAACTTCTTTATCCATTTTTCACTTTCTGCGATATTGAACTTGTACCGTAAACGAGGTGCTTGTAAACAGAGCCGTCCCAAACTTTGGGGTGGCTGTGTCTTTTTGATTTTAATTTCCCTAAGCTATAGGACCATAAGTGGAAGTGCCCTAGGCTCTGTTGCTTTGTTTTTTAGATGTTTCAGGAAACACCATACACCTCTCAAGAGTGGCTGTTGGCAATTTACATCCCGCCCATCAGCATAACAAGGCTCCCAGTTCTCCATGGCCTGTCCTGCCTTTCTGGATTTTACACTTTTTTCAGATGGCCCTTTTGACCGGGGGGAAGTGAGACTTCATTGTAGTGCAGATTTCCTTTGCAAGCTTGCTTGGTTGGCCAAAAAGGGCGTATGCGTTTTTTCCTGAATATATTCAGGAAAAAACGCATACGCCCTTTTTGGCCAAGTGCATCATTGTGGACGTTCTGCCTCTTTTCCTATGCTTTAAATGCAATTCCAGTCTACCTCCTGAAATCGGTTTCCTGCAATTCTGCCCCGCTTTCAAGTCCTCTTGGCAGCCTTACTTCAGTATATTTTTGGACGATAGCTGTCATTTATAACTCTGCAGGTTTGTGAATTACAGTGCCCCTGAGCTCCTTTCTTCAACTCGCTTTCTTGTGAGCTGGCCGCAACACCGCAGGATTGCTTCAGGCCCTAATCTGGTTCCGGCACGGCACGCTGAGCCTTTGGTTAATTCCTCTTCCTGGTGGGAAATGAGAGTTAAATTTGCCCGTCCAGACACCTCCAGCTAGTCTCTCATTGGTTCTCCCTATTCCTGTTCATCTTCCGCAGAAATTGCAAACTGGGCCAAACAGGAGGTTAAAGGCACTGACTCTCCAAGTCGGGAGAGTGTTAGTAAAGCGTCTGGAATGTTGCACCCGAGTACCAGGGGACGAGAACTGAGACATATTGGAACACGTCTCCCGATCACACGGTTGATCATACTCTGGGTTCCACGTGCATGTTTTACCTGAAGGCAGAATCCCTTAAACCTGGAGAGTTGAGACCCGTGGAATGGGTACCATGCAATATGACTTCAAAGGGTCTTCATTTGCTCACCGAACCTCTCCAATCCTATCACTGCTGCGTTTATGCCCCTGTACACACGCTTGATTTTCTTTCAGAGACATAGCAATCCATAGGTTTTAAGATACTTACTAGTCAGGTACATTCTTAGGCGTTTAATATGGGGTGTTGAGTCCATTTCGTTGAGCAAGGAGTAGTTCTTGTCTATTCTATATTTGGCTTAAGGAACTTTATCTGTGCTCATTTCAATCTCTGGTTTTATGCAGCACCCCAACTCACCTTTCCCCTTAAGCAAGCATAAGTTGGTTTTCTAAATTTGAGACCCTGTTCTGTTTTGTAATCCAGTTCCTGTGTAGCCAAGTTTACATCCCGTGTATTAGTGATATCTTATGATGTTTCTTTTTCTGTGTGACTTATTTCAGTTAGAATCATCATACCTGAATCCACTCATTATGCTGCTACGGGCCTGATGACATAGATTTCATTGCTGAGTGATATTGCATTGTACGTAAGTACCACAACTTCTTTATCCATTTTTCACTTTCTGCGATATTGAACTTGTACCGTAAACGAGGTTCTTGTAAACAGAGCCGTCCCAAACTTTGGGGTGGCTGTGTCTTTTTGATTTTAATTTCCCTAAGCTATAGGACCATAAGTGGAAGTGCCCTAGGCTCTGTTGCTTTGTTTTTTAGATGTTTCAGGAAACACCATACACCTCTCAAGAGTGGCTGTTGGCAATTTACATCCCGCCCATCAGCATAACAAGGCTCCCAGTTCTCCATGGCCTGTCCTGCCTTTCTGGATTTTACACTTTTTTCAGATGGCCCTTTTGACCGGGGGGAAGTGAGACTTCATTGTAGTGCAGATTTCCTTTGCAAGCTTGCTTGGTTGGCCAAAAAGGGCGTATGCGTTTTTTCCTGAATATATTCAGGAAAAAACGCATATGCCCTTTTTGGCCAAGTGCATCATTGTGGACGTTCTGCCTCTTTTCCTATGCTTTAAATGCAATTCCAGTCTACCTCCTGAAATCGGTTTCCTGCAATTCTGCCCCGCTTTCAAGTCCTCTTGGCAGCCTTACTTCAGTATATTTTTGGACGATAGCTGTCATTTATAACTCTGCAGGTTTTGTGAATTACAGTGCCCCTGAGCTCCTTTCTTCAACTCACTTTCTTGTGAGCTGGCCGAAACACCGCAGGATTGCTTCAGGCCCTAATCTGGTTCCGGCACGGCACGCTGAGCCTTTGGTTAATTCCTCTTCCTGGTGGGAAATGAGAGTTAAATTTGTGCATCCAGACACCTCCAGCTAGTCTCTCATTGGTTCTCCCTATTCCTGTTCATCTTCCGCAGAAATTGCAAACTGGGCCAAACAGGAGGTTAAAGGCACTGACTCTCCAAGTCGGGAGAGTGTTAGTAAAGCGTTTGGAATGTTGCACCTGAGTACCAGGGGACCAGAATTGAGACATATAGGAACACGTCTCCCGATCACACGGTTGAACATTCTCTGGGATCCACATGCAAGTTTTAGCTGAAGGAAGAATCCCTTAAACCTGGAGAGTTGAGACCCGTGGAATGGGTACCATGCAATATGACTTCAAAGGGTCTTCATTTGCTCACCGAACCTCTCCAATCCTATCACTGCTGCGTTTATGCCCCTGTACACACGCTTGATTCTCTTTCAGAGACATAGCAATCCATAGGTTTTAAGATACTTACTAGTCAGGTACATTCTTAGGCGTTTAATATGGGGTGTTGAGTCCATTTCGCTGAGCAAGGAGTAGCTCTTGTCTATTCCATATTTGGCTTAAGGAACTTTATCTGTGCTCATTTCAATCTCTGGATTTATGAAGCACCCCAACTCACCCGTCCCCTTAAGCAAGCATAAGTTGGTTTTCTACATTTGACACCCTGTTCTGTTTTGTAATTCAGTTCTTGTGTAGCCAAGTTTACATTCCGTGTATTAGTGATATCTTATGATGTTTCTTTTTCTGTGTGACTAATTTCACTTAGAATCATCGTACCTGAATCCACTCATTATGCTGCTACGGGCCTGATGACATAGATTTCATTGTTGAGTGATATTGCGTTGTACGTAAGTACCACAATTTCTTTATCCATTTTTCGCTTTCTGTGATATTGAACTTGTACCGTAAACTAGGTTCTTGTAAACAGAGCTGTCCCAAACTTTGGGGTGGCTGTGTCTTTTTGATTTTAATTTCCCTAAGCTATAGGACCATAAGTGGAAGTGCCCTAGGCTCTGTTGCTTTGTTTTTTGGATGTTTCAGGAAACACCATACACTTCTCCAGAGTTGCTTCTGGCAATTTACATCCCGCCCATCAGCATAACTAGGCTCCCAGTTCTCCATGGCCTGTCCTGCCTTTCTGGATTTTACACTTTTTTCAGATGGCCCTTTTGACCGGGGGGCAGTGAGACTTCATTGTAGTGCAGATTTCCTTTGCAAACTTGCTTTTTTGGCCAAAAAGGGCGTATGCGTTTTTTCTTGAATATATTCAGGAAAAAACGCATACGCCCTTTTTGGCCAAGTGCATCATTGTGGACGTTCTGCCTCTTTTCCTATGCTTTACATGCAATTCCAGTCTACCTCCTGAAATCGGTTTCCTGCAATTCTGCCCCGCTTTCAAGTCCTCTTGGCATCCTAATTCAATATATTTTTGGACGATAGCTGTCATTTATAACTCTGCAGGTTTGTGAATTACAGTGCCCCTGAGCTCCTTTCTTCAACTCGCTTTCTTGTGAGCTGGCCGCAACACCGCAGGATTGCTTTAGGCCCTAATCTGGTTCCGGCACGGCACGCTGAGCCTTTGGTTAATTCCTCTTCCTGGTGGGAAATAAGAGTTAAATTTGCCCGTCCAGACACCTCCAGCTAGTCTCTCATTGGTTCTCCCTATTCCTGCTCATCTTCCGCAGAAATTGCAAACTGGGCCAAACAGGAGGTTAAAGGCACTGACTCTCCAAGTCGGGAGAGTGTTAGTAAAGCGTCTGGAATGTTGCACCCGAGTACCAGGGGACGAGAACTGAGACATATTGGAACACGTCTCCCGATCACACGGTTGATCATACTCTGGGTTCCACGTGCATGTTTTACCTGAAGGCAGAATCCCTTAAACCTGGAGAGTTGAGACCCGTGGAACGGGTACCATGCAATATGACTTCAAAGGGTCTTCATTTGCTCACCGAACCTCTCCAATCCTATCACTGCTGCGTTTATGCCCCTGTACACACGCTTGATTTTCTTTCAGACACATAGCAATCCATAGGTTTTAAGATACTTACTAGTCAGGTACATTCTTAGGCGTTTAATATGGGGTGTTGAGTCCATTTCGTTGAGCAAGGAGTAGTTCTTGTCTATTCCATATTTGGCTTAAGGAACTTTATCTGTGCTCATTTCAATCTCTGGTTTGATGCAGCACCCCAACTCACCTTTCCCCTTAAGCAAGCATAAGTTGGTTTTCTAAATTTGAGACCCTGTTCTGTTTTGTAATCCAGTTCCTGTGTAGCCAAGTTTACATCCCGTGTATTAGTGATATCTTATGATGTTTCTTTTTCTGTGTGACTTATTTCAGTTAGAATCATCATACCTGAATCCACTCATTATGCTGCTACGGGCCTGATGACATAGATTTCATTGCTGAGTGATATTGCATTGTACATAAGTACCACAACTTCTTTATCCATTTTTCACTTTCTGCGATATTGAACTTGTACCGTAAACGAGGTTCTTGTAAACAGAGCCGTCCCAAACTTTGGGGTGGCTGTGTCTTTTTGATTTTAATTTCCCTAAGCTATAGGACCATAAGTGGAAGTGCCCTAGGCTCTGTTGCTTTGTTTTTTAGATGTTTCAGGAAACACCATACACCTCTCCCGAGTGGCTGTTGGCAATTTACATCCCGCCCATCAGCATAACAAGGCTCCCAGTTCTCCATGGCCTGTCCTGCCTTTCTGGATTTTACACTTTTTTCAGATGGCCCTTTTGACCGGGGGGAAGTGAGACTTCATTGTAGTGCAGATTTCCTTTGCAAGCTTGCTTGGTTGGCCAAAAAGGGCGTATGCGTTTTTTCCTGAATATATTCAGGAAAAAACGCATACGCCCTTTTTGGCCAAGTGCATCATTGTGGACGTTCTGCCTCTTTTCCTATGCTTTAAATGCAATTCCAGTCTACCTCCTGAAATCGGTTTCCTGCAATTCTGCCCCGCTTTCAAGTCCTCTTGGCAGCCTTACTTCAGTATATTTTTGGACGATAGCTGTCATTTATAACTCTGCAGGTTTGTGAATTACAGTGCCCCTGAGCTCCTTTCTTCAACTCGCTTTCTTGTGAGCTGGCCGCAACACCGCAGGATTGCTTCAGGCCCTAATCTGGTTCCGGCACGGCACGCTGAGCCTTTGGTTAATTCCTCTTCCTGGTGGGAAATAAGAGTTAAATTTGCCCGTCCAGACACCTCCAGCTAGTCTCTCATTGGTTCTCCCTATTCCTGTTCATCTTCCGCAGAAATTGCAAACTGGGCCAAACAGGAGGTTAAAGGCACTGACTCTCCAAGTCGGGAGAGTGTTAGTAAAGCGTCTGGAATGTTGCACCCGAGTACCAGGGGACGAGAACTGAGACATATTGGAACATGTCTCCCGATCACACGGGTGATCATACTCTGGGTTCCACGTGCATGTTTTACCTGAAGGCAGAATCCCTTAAACCTGGAGAGTTGAGACCCGTGGAATGGGTACCATGCAATATGACTTCAAAGGGTCTTCATTTGCTCACCGAACCTCTCCAATCCTATCACTGCTGCGTTTATGCCCCTGTACACACGCTTGATTTTCTTTCAGAGACATAGCAATTCATAGGTTTTAAGATACTTACTAGTCAGGTACATTCTTAGGCGTTTAATATGGGGTGTTGAGTCCATTTCGTTGAGCAAGGAGTAGTTCTTGTCTATTCCATATTTGGCTTAAGGAACTTTATCTGTGTTCATTTCAATCTCAGGTTTTATGCAGCACCCCAACTCACCTTTCCCCTTAAGCAAGCATAAGTTGGTTTTCTAAATTTGAGACCCTGTTCTGTTTTGTAATCCAGTTCCTGTGTAGCCAAGTTTACATCCCGTGTATTAGTGATATCTTATGATGTTTCTTTTTCTGTGTGACTTATTTCAGTTAGAATCATCATACCTGAATCCACTCATTATGCTGCTACGGGCCTGATGACATAGATTTCATTGCTGAGTGATATTGCATTGTACGTAAGTACCACAACTTCTTTATCCATTTTTCACTTTCTGCGATATTGAACTTGTACCGTAAATGAGGTTCTTGTAAACAGAGCCGTCCCAAACTTTGGGGTGGCTGTGTCTTTTTGATTTTAATTTCCCTAAGCTATAGGACCATATGTGGAAGTGCCCTAGGCTCTGTTGCTTTGTTTTTTAGTTGTTTCAGGAAACACCATACACCTCTCCGGAGTGGCTCTTGGCAATTTATATCCCGCCCATCAGCATAACAAGGCTCCCAGTTCTCCATGGCCTGTCCTGCCTTTCTTGATTTTACACTTTTTTCAGATGGCCCTTTTGACCGGGGGGAAGTGAGACTTCATTGTAGTGCAGATTTCCTTTGCCAGCTTGCTTGGTTGGCCAAAAAGGGCGTATGCGTTTTTTCCTGAATATATTCAGGAAAAAACGCATACGCCCTTTTTGGCCAAGTGCATCATTGTGGACGTTCTGCCTCTTTTCCTATGCTTTAAATGCAATTCCAGTCTACCTCCTGAAATCGGTTTCCTGCAATTCTGCCCCGCTTTCAAGTCCTCTTGGCAGCCTTACTTCAGTATATTTTTGGACGATAGCTGTCATTTATAACTCTGCAGGTTTGTGAATTACAGTGCCCCTGAGCTCCTTTCTTCAACTCGCTTTCTTGTGAGCTGGCCGCAACACCGCAGGATTGCTTCAGGCCCTAATCTGGTTCCGACACGGCACGCTGAGCCTTTGGTTAATTCCTCTTCCTGGTGGGAAATGAGAGATAAATTTGCCCGTCCAGACACCTCCAGCTAGTCTCTCATTGGTTCTCCTATTCCTGTTCATCTTCCGCAGAAATTGCAAACTGGGCCAAACAGGAGGTTAAAGGCACTGACTCTCCAAGTCGGGAGAGTGTTAGTAAAGCGTCTGGAATGTTGCACCCGAGTACCAGGGGTCGAGACCTGAGACATATCGGAACACGTCTCCCGATCACACGGTTGATCATACTCTGGGTTCCACATGCATGTTTTAGCTGAAGGCAGAATCCCTTAAACCTGGAGAGTTGAGACCTGTGGAATGGGTACCATGCAATATGACTTCAAAGGGTCTTCATTTGCTCACCGAACCTTTCCAATCCTATCACTGCTACATTTATGACCCTGTACACATGCTTGATTCTCTTTCGGAGACATAGCAATCCATAGGTTTTAAGATACTTACTAGTCAGGTACATTATTAGGCGTTTAATATGGTGTGTTGAGTCCATTTCGTTGAGCAAGGAGTAGCTCTTGTCTATTCCATATTTAGCTTAAGGAACATTATCTGTGCTCATTTCAATCTCTGGTTTTATGCAGCACCCCAACTCACCTTTCCCCTTAAGCAAGCATAAGTTGGTTTTCTAAATTTGAGACCCTGTTTTGTTTTGTAATCAGTTCCTGTGTAGCCAAGTTTACATTCCGTGTATTAGTGATATCTTATGATGTTTCTTTTTCTGTGTGACTTATTTCAGTTAGAATCATCATACCTGAATCTACTCATTATGCTGCTACGGGCCTGATGACATAGATTTCATTGCTGAGTGATATTGCATTGTACGTAAGTACCACAACTTCTTTATCCATTTTTCACTTTCTGCGATATTGAACTTGTACCGTAAACGAGGTTCTTGTAAACAGAGCTGTCCCAAACTTTGGGGTGGCTGTGTCTTTTTGATTTTCATTTCCCTAAGCTATAGGACCATAAGTGGAAGTGCCCTAGGCTCTGTTGCTTTGTTTTTTAGATGTTTCAGGAAACACCATACACCTCTCCCGAGTGGCTGTTGGCAATTTACATCCCGCCCATCAGCATAACAAGGTTCCCAGTTCTCCATGTTCTGTCCTGCCTTTCTGGATTTTACACTTTTTTCAGATGACCCTTTTGACCGGGGGGAAGTGAGACTTCATTGTAGTGCAGATTTCCTTTGCAAGCTTGCTTGGTTGGCCAAAAAGGGCGTATGCGTTTTTTCCTGAATATATTCAGGAAAAAACGCATACGCCCTTTTTGGCCAAGTGCATCATTGTGGACGTTCTGCCTCTTTTCCTATGCTTTAAATGCAATTCCAGTCTACCTCCTGAAATCGGTTTCCTGCAATTCTGCCCCGCTTTCAAGTCCTCTTGGCAGCCTTACTTCAGTATATTTTTGGACGATAGCTGTCATTTATAACTCTGCAGGTTTGTGAATTACAGTGCCCCTGAGCTCCTTTCTTCAACTCGCTTTCTTGTGAGCTGGCCGCAGCACCGCAGGATTGCTTCAGGCCCTAATCTGGTTCTGGCACGGCACGCTGAGCTTTTGGTTACTTCCTCTTCCTGGTGGGAAATGAGAGTTAAATTTGCCCGTCCAGACACCTCCAGCTAGTCTCTCATTGGTTCTCCCTATTCCTGTTCATCTTCCGCAGAAATTGCAAACTGGGCCAAACAGGAGGTTAAAGGCACTGACTCTCCAAGTCGGGAGAGTGTTAGTAAAGCGTGTGGAATGTTGCACCCGAGTACCAGGGGACGAGAACTGAGACATATTGGAACACGTCTCCCGATCACACGGTTGATCATACTCTGGGTTCCACGTGCATGTTTTAGCTGAAGGAAGAATCCCTTAAACCTGGAGAGTTGAGACCCGTGGAATGGGTACCATGCAATATGACTTCAAAGGGTCTTCATTTGCTCACCGAACCTCTCCAATCCTATCACTGCTGCGTTTATGCCCCTGTACACACGCTTGATTTTCTTTCAGAGACATAGCAATCCATAGGTTTTAAGATACTTACTAGTCAGGTACATTCTTAGGCGTTTAATATGGGGTGTTGAGTCCATTTCATTGAGCAAGGAGTAGTTCTTGTCTATTCTATATTTGGCTTAAGGAACTTTATCTGTGCTCATTTCAATCTCTGGTTTGATGCAGCACCCCAACTCACCTTTCCCCTTAAGCAAGCATAAGTTGGTTTTCTAAATTTGAGACCCTGTTCTGTTTTGTAATCCAGTTCCTGTGTAGCCAAGTTTACATCCCGTGTATTACTGATATCTTATGATGTTTCTTTTTCTGTGTGACTTATTTCAGTTAGAATCATCATACCTGAATCCACTCATTATGCTGCTACGGGCCTGATGACATAGATTTCATTGCTGAGTGATATTGCATTGTACGTAAGTACCACAACTTCTTTATCCATTTTTCACTTTCTGCGATATTGAACTTGTACCGTAAACGAGGTTCTTGTAAACAGAGCTGTCCCAAACTTTGCGGTGGCTGTGTCTTTTTGATTTTAATTTCCCTAAGCTATAGGACCATAAGTGGAAGTGCCCTAGGCTCTGTTGCTTTGTTTTTTAGATGTTTCAGGAAACACCATACACCTCTCCCGAGTGGCTGTTGGCAATTTACATCCCGCCCATCAGCATAACAAGGCTCCCAGTTCTCCATGGCCTGTCCTGCCTTTCTGGATTTTACACTTTTTTCAGATGGCCCTTTTGACCGGGGGGAAGTGAGACTTCATTGTAGTGCAGATTTCCTTTGCAAGCTTGCTTGGTTGGCCAAAAAGGGCATATGCGTTTTTTCCTGAATATATTCAGGAAAAAACGCATACGCCCTTTTTGGCCAAGTGCATCATTGTGGACGTTCTGCCTCTTTTCCTATGCTTTAAATGCAATTCCAGTCTACCTCCTGAAATCGGTTTCCTGCAATTCTGCCCCGCTTTCAAGTCCTCTTGGCAGCCTTACTTCAGTATATTTTTGGACGATAGCTGTCATTTATAACTCTGCAGGTTTGTGAATTACAGTGCCCCTGAGCTCCTTTCTTCAACTCGCTTTCTTGTGAGCTGGCTGCAACACCGCATGATTGCTTCAGGCCCTAATCTGGTTCCGGCACGGCACGCTGAGCCTTTGGTTAATTCCTCTTCCTGGTGGGAAATGAGAGTTAAATTTGCCCGTCCAGACACCTCCAGCTAGTCTCTCATTGGTTCTCCCTATTCCTGTTCATCTTCCGCAGAAATTGCAAACTGGGCCAAACAGGAGGTTAAAGGCACTGACTCTCCAAGTCGGGAGAGTGTTAGTAAAGCGTCTGGAATGTTGCACCCGAGTACCAGGGGACGAGAACTGAGACATATTGGAACACGTCTCCCGATCACACGGTTGATCATACTCTGGGTTCCACGTGCATGTTTTAGCTGAAGGAAGAATCCCTTAAACCTGGAGAGTTGAGACCCGTGGAATGGGTACCATGCAATATGACTTCAAAGGGTCTTCATTTGCTCACCGAACCTCTCCAATCCTATCACTGCTGCGTTTATGCCCCTGTACACACGCTTGATTTTCTTTCAGAGACATAGCAATCCATAGGTTTTAAGATACTTACTAGTCAGGTACATTCTTAGGCGTTTAATATGGGGTGTTGAGTCCATTTCGTTGAGCAAGGAGTAGTTCTTGTCTATTCCATATTTGGCTTAAGGAACTTTATCTGTGCTCATTTCAATCTCTGGTTTTATGCAGCACCCCAACTCACCTTTCCCCTTAAGCAAGCATAAGTTGGTTTTCTAAATTTGAGACCCTGTTCTGTTTTGTAATCCAGTTCCTGTGTAGCCAAGTTTACATCCCGTGTATTAGTGATATCTTATGATGTTTCTTTTTCTGTGTGACTTATTTCAGTTAGAATCATCATACCTGAATCCACTCATTATGCTGCTACGGGCCTGATGACATAGGTTTCATTGCTGAGTGATATTGCATTGTACGTAAGTACCACAACTTCTTTATCCATTTTTCACTTTCTGTGATATTGAACTTGTACCGTAAATGAGGTTCTTGTAAACAGAGCCGTCCCAAACTTTTGGGTGGCTGTGTCTTTTTGATTTTAATTTCCCTAAGCTATAGGACCATAAGTGGAAGTGCCCTAGGCTCTGTTGCTTTGTTTTTTAGATGTTTCAGGAAACACCATACACCTCTCCCGAGTGGCTGTTGGCAATTTACATCCCGCCCATCAGCATAACAAGGCTCCCAGTTCTCCATGGCCTGTCCTGCCTTTCTGGATTTTACACTTTTTTCAGATGGCCCTTTTGACCGGGGGGAAGTGAGACTTCATTGTAGTGCAGATTTCCTTTGCAAGCTTGCTTGGTTGGCCAAAAAGGGCGTATGCGTTTTTTCCTGAATATATTCAGGAAAAAACGCATACGCCCTTTTTGGCCAAGTGCATCATTGTGGACGTTCTGCCTCTTTTCCTATGCTTTAAATGCAATTCCAGTCTACCTCCTGAAATCGGTTTCCTGCAATTCTGCCCCGCTTTCAAGTCCTCTTGGCAGCCTTACTTCAGTATATTTTTGGACGATAGCTGTCATTTATAACTCTGCAGGTTTGTGAATTACAGTGCCCCTGAGCTCCTTTCTTCAACTCGCTTTCTTGTGAGCTGGCTGCAACACCGCAGGATTGCTTCAGGCCCTAATCTGGTTCCGGCACGGCACGCTGAGCCTTTGGTTAATTCCTCTTCCTGGTGGGAAATGAGAGTTAAATTTGCCCGTCCAGACACCTCCAGCTAGTCTCTCATTGGTTCTCCCTATTCCTGTTCATCTTCCGCAGAAATTGCAAACTGGGCCAAACAGGAGGTTAAAGGCACTGACTCTCCAAGTCGGGAGAGTGTTAGTAAAGCGTGTGGAATGTTGCACCCGAGTACCAGGGGACGAGAACTGAGACATATTGGAACACGTCTCCCGATCACACGGTTGATCATACTCTGGGTTCCACGTGCATGTTTTAGCTGAAGGCAGAATCCCTTAAACCTGGAGAGTTGAGACCCGTGGAATGGGTACCATGCAATATGACTTCAAAGGGTCTTCATTTGCTCACCGAACCTCTCCAATCCTATCACTGCTGCGTTTATGCCCCTGTACACACGCTTGATTTTCTTTCAGAGACATAGCAATCCATAGGTTTTAAGATACTTACTAGTCAGGTACATTCTTAGGCGTTTAATATGGGGTGTTGAGTCCATTTCGTTGAGCAAGGAGTAGTTCTTGTCTATTCCATATTGGCTTAAGGAACTTTATCTGTGCTCATTTCAATCTCTGGTTTTATGCAGCACCCCAACTCACCTTTCCCCTTAAGCAAGCATAAGTTGGTTTTCTAAATTTGAGACCCTGTTCTGTTTTGTAATCCAGTTCCTGTGTAGCCAAGTTTACATCCCGTGTATTAGTGATATCTTATGATGTTTCTTTTTCTGTGTGACTTATTTCAGTTAGAAACATCATACCTGAATCCACTCATTATGCTGCTACGGGCCTGATGACATAGATTTCATTGCTGAGTGATATTGCATTGTACGTAAGTACCACAACTTCTTTATCCATTTTTCACTTTCTGCGATATTGAACTTGTACCATAAACGAGGTTCTTGTAAACAGAGCTGTCCCAAACTTTGCGGTGGCTGTGTCTTTTTGATTTTAATTTCCCTAAGCTATAGGACCATAAGTGGAAGTGCCCTAGGCTCTGTTGCTTTGTTTTTTAGATGTTTCAGGAAACACCATACACCTCTCCCGAGTGGCTCTTGGCAATTTACATCCCGCCCATCAGCATAACAAGGCTCCCAGTTCTCCATGGCCTGTCCTGCCTTTCTGGATTTTACACTTTTTTCAGATGGCCCTTTTGACCTGGGGGAAGTGACACTTCATTGTAGTGCAGATTTCCTTTGCAAGCTTGCTTGGTTCGCCAAAAAGGGCGTATGCGTTTTTTCCTGAATATATTCAGGAGAAAACGCATATGCACTTCTTGTCCAACTGCATCATTGTGGACGTTCTGCCGCTTTTCCTATGCTTTAAATGCAATTCCAGTCTACCTCCTGAAATCGGTTTCCTGCAATTCTGCCCCGCATTCAAGTCCTCTTGGCAGCCTTACTTCAGTATATTTTTGGACGATAGCTGTCATTTATAACTCTGCAGGTTTGTGAATTACAGTGTCCCTGAGCTCCTTTCTTCAACTCGCTTTCTTGTGAGCTGGCCGCAACACCGCAGGATTGCTTCAGGCCCTAATCTGGTTCCGACACGGCACGCTGAGCCTTTGGTTAATTCCTCTTCCTGGTGGGAAATGAGAGTTAAATTTGCCCGTCCAGACACCTCCAGCTAGTCTCTCATTGGTTCTCCTATTCCTGTTCATCTTCCGCAGAAATTGCAAACTGGGCCAAACAGGAGGTTAAAGGCACTGACTCTCCAAGTCGGGAGAGTGTTAGTAAAGCGTCTGGAATGTTGCACCCGAGTACCAGGGGACGAGACCTGAGACATATCGGAACACGTCTCCCGATCACACGGTTGATCATACTCTGGGTTCCACGTGCATGTTTTAGCTGAAGGAAGAATCCCTTAAACCTGGAGAGTTGAGACCCGTGGAATGGGTACCATGCAATATGACTTCAAAGGGTCTTCATTTGCTCACCGAACCTCTCCAATCCTATCACTGCTGCGTTTATGCCCCTGTACACACGCTTGATTTTCTTTCAGAGACATAGCAATCCATAGGTTTTAAGATACTTACTAGTCAGGTACATTCTTAGGCGTTTAATATGGGGTGTTGAGTCCATTTCGTTGAGCAAGGAGTAGTTCTTGTCTATTCCATATTTGGCTTAAGGAACTTTATCTGTGCTCATTTCAATCTCTGGTTTTATGCAGCACCCCAACTCACCTTTCCCCTTAAGCAAGCATAAGTTGGTTTTCTAAATTTGAGACCCTGTTCTGTTTTGTAATCCAGTTCCTGTGTAGCCAAGTTTACATCCCGTGTATTAGTGATATCTTATGATGTTTCTTTTTCTGTGTGACTTATTTCAGTTAGAATCATCATACCTGAATCCACTCATTATGCTGCTACGGGCCTGATGACATAGATTTCATTGCTGAGTGATATTGCATTGTACGTAAGTACCACAACTTCTTTATCCATTTTTCACTTTCTGCGCTATTGAACTTGTACCGTAAACGAGGTTCTTGTAAACAGAGCCGTCCCAAACTTTGGGGTGGCTGTGTCTTTTTGATTTTAATTTCCCTAAGCTATAGGACCATAAGTGGAAGTGCCCTAGGCTCTGTTGCTTTGTTTTTTAGATGTTTCAGGAAACACCATACACCTCTCCCGAGTGGCTGTTGGCAATTTACATCCCGCCCATCAGCATAACAAGGCTCCCAGTTCTCCATGGCCTGTCCTGCCTTTCTGGATTTTACACTTTTTTCAGATGGCCCTTTCGACCGGGGGGAAGTGAGACTTCATTGTAGTGCAGATTTCCTTTGCAAGCTTGCTTGGTTGGCCAAAAAGGGCGTATGCGTTTTTTCCTGAATATATTCAGGAAAAAACGCATACGCCCTTTTTGGCCAAGTGCATCATTGTGGACGTTCTGCCTCTTTTCCTATGCTTTAAATGCAATTCCAGTCTACCTCCTGAAATCGGTTTCCTGCAATTCTGCCCCGCTTTCAAGTCCTCTTGGCAGCCTTACTTCAGTATATTTTTGGACGATAGCTGTCATTTATAACTCTGCAGGTTTGTGAATTACAGTGCCCCTGAGCTCCTTTCTTCAACTCGCTTTCTTGTGAGCTGGCCGCAACACCGCAGGATTGCTTCAGGCCCTAATCTGGTTCCGGCACGGCACGCTGAGCCTTTGGTTAATTCCTCTTCCTGGTGGGAAATGAGTGTTAAATTTGCCCGTCCAGACACCTCCAGCTAGTCTCTCATTGGTTCTCCCTATTCCTGTTCATCTTCCGCAGAAATTGCAAACTGGGCCAAACAGGAGGTTAAAGGCACTGACTCTCCAAGTCGGGAGAGTGTTAGTAAAGCGTGTGGAATGTTGCACCCGAGTACCAGGGGACGAGAACTGAGACATATTGGAACACGTCTCCCGATCACACGGTTGATCATACTCTGGGTTCCACGTGCATGTTTTAGCTGAAGGAAGAATCCCTTAAACCTGGAGAGTTGAGACCCGTGGAATGGGTACCATGCAATATGACTTCAAAGGGTCTTCATTTGCTCACCGAACCTCTCCAATCCTATCACTTCTGCGTTTATGCCCCTGTACACACGCTTGATTTTCTTTCAGAGACATAGCAATCCATAGGTTTTAAGATACTTACTAGTCAGGTACATTCTTAGGCGTTTAATATGGGGTGTTGAGTCCATTTCGTTGAGCAAGGAGTAGTTCTTGTCTATTCTATATTTGATTAAGGAACTTTATCTGTGCTCATTTCAATCTCTGGTTTGATGCAGCACCCCAACTCACCTTTCCCCTTAAGCAAGCATAAGTTGGTTTTCTAAATTTGAGACCCTGTTCTGTTTTGTAATCCAGTTCCTGTGTAGCCAAGTTTACATCCCGTGTATTAGTGATATCTTATGATGTTTCTTTTTCTGTGTGACTTATTTCAGTTAGAATCATCATACCTGAATCCACTCATTATGCTGCTACGGGCCTGATGACATAGGTTTCATTGCTGAGTGATATTGCATTGTACGTAAGTACCACAACTTCTTTATCCATTTTTCACTTTCTGTGATATTGAACTTGTACCGTAAATGAGGTTCTTGTAAACAGAGCCGTCCCAAACTTTGGGGTGGCTGTGTCTTTTTGATTTTAATTTCCCTAAGCTATAGGACCATAAGTGGAAGTGCCCTAGGCTCTGTTGCTTTGTTTTTTAGATGTTTCAGGAAACACCATACACCTCTCCGGAGTGGCTGTTGGCAATTTACATCCCGCCCATCAGCATAACAAGGCTCCCAGTTCTCCATGGCCTGTCCTGCCTTTCTGGATTTTACACTTTTTTCAGATGGCCCTTTTGACCGGGGGGAAGTGAGACTTCATTGTAGTGCAGATTTCCTTTGCAAGCTTGCTTGGTTGGCCAAAAAGGGCGTATGCGTTTTTTCCTGAATATATTCAGGAAAAAACGCATACGCCCTTTTTGGCCAAGTGCATCATTGTGGACGTTCTGCCTCTTTTCCTATGCTTTAAATGCAATTCCAGTCTACCTCCTGAAATCGGTTTCCTGCAATTCTGCCCCGCTTTCAAGTCCTCTTGGCAGCCTTACTTCAGTATATTTTTGGACGATAGCTGTCATTTATAACTCTGCAGGTTTGTGAATTACAGTGCCCCTGAGCTCCTTTCTTCAACTCGCTTTCTTGTGAGCTGGCTGCAACACCGCAGGATTGCTTCAGGCCCTAATCTGGTTCCGGCACGGCACGCTGAGCCTTTGGTTAATTCCTCTTCCTGGTGGGAAATGAGAGTTAAATTTGCCCGTCCAGACACCTCCAGCTAGTCTCTCATTGGTTCTCCCTATTCCTGTTCATCTTCCGCAGAAATTGCAAACTGGGCCAAACAGGAGGTTAAAGGCACTGACTCTCCAAGTCGGGAGAGTGTTAGTAAAGCGTGTGGAATGTTGCACCCGAGTACCAGGGGACGAGAACTGAGACATATTGGAACACGTCTCCCGATCACACGGTTGATCATACTCTGGGTTCCACGTGCATGTTTTAGCTGAAGGAAGAATCCCTTAAACCTGGAGAGTTGAGACCCGTGGAATGGGTACCATGCAATATGACTTCAAAGGGTCTTCATTTGCTCACCGAACCTCTCCAATCCTATCACTGCTGCGTTTATGCCCCTGTACACACGCTTGATTTTCTTTCAGAGACATAGCAATCCATAGGTTTTAAGATACTTACTAGTCAGGTACATTCTTAGGCGTTTAATATGGGGTGTTGAGTCCATTTCGTTGAGCAAGGAGTAGTTCTTGTCTATTCCATATTGGCTTAAGGAACTTTATCTGTGCTCATTTCAATCTCTGGTTTTATGCAGCACCCCAACTCACCTTTCCCCTTAAGCAAGCATAAGTTGGTTTTCTAAATTTGAGACCCTGTTCTGTTTTGTAATCCAGTTCCTGTGTAGCCAAGTTTACATCCCGTGTATTAGTGATATCTTATGATGTTTCTTTTTCTGTGTGACTTATTTCAGTTAGAAACATCATACCTGAATCCACTCATTATGCTGCTACGGGCCTGATGACATAGATTTCATTGCTGAGTGATATTGCATTGTACGTAAGTACCACAACTTCTTTATCCATTTTTCACTTTCTGCGATATTGAACTTGTACCGTAAACGAGGTTCTTGTAAACAGAGCCGTCCCAAACTTTGGGGTGGCTGTGTCTTTTTGATTTTAATTTCCCTAAGCTATAGGACCATAAGTGGAAGTGCCCTAGGCTCTGTTGCTTTGTTTTTTAGATGTTTCAGGAAACACCATACACCTCTCCCGAGTGGCTGTTGGCAATTTACATCCCGCCCATCAGCATAACAAGGCTCCCAGTTCTCCATGGCCTGTCCTGCCTTTCTGGATTTTACACTTTTTTCAGATGGCCCTTTTGACCGGGGGGAAGTGAGACTTCATTGTAGTGCAGATTTCCTTTGCAAGCTTGCTTGGTTGGCCAAAAAGGGCGTATGCGTTTTTTCCTGAATATATTCAGGAAAAAACGCATACGCCCTTTTTGGCCAAGTGCATCATTGTGGACGTTCTGCCTCTTTTCCTATGCTTTAAATGCAATTCCAGTCTACCTCCTGAAATCGGTTTCCTGCAATTCTGCCCCGCTTTCAAGTCCTCTTGGCAGCCTTACTTCAGTATATTTTTGGACGATAGCTGTCATTTATAACTCTGCAGGTTTGTGAATTACAGTGCCCCTGAGCTCCTTTCTTCAACTCGCTTTCTTGTGAGCTGGCCGCAACACCGCAGGATTGCTTCAGGCCCTAATCTGGTTCCGGCACGGCACGCTGAGCCTTTGGTTAATTCCTCTTCCTGGTGGGAAATGAGAGTTAAATTTGCCCGTCCAGACACCTCCAGCTAGTCTCTCATTGGTTCTCCCTATTCCTGTTCATCTTCCGCAGAAATTGCAAACTGGGCCAAACAGGAGGTTAAAGGCACTGACTCTCCAAGTCGGGAGAGTGTTAGTAAAGCGTCTGGAATGTTGCACCCGAGTACCAGGGGACGAGAACTGAGACATATTGGAACACGTCTCCCGATCACATGGTTGATCATACTCTGGGTTCCACGTGCATGTTTTAGCTGAAGGAAGAATCCCTTAAACCTGGAGAGTTGAGACCCGTGGAATGGGTACCATGCAATATGACTTCAAAGGGTCTTCATTTGCTCACCGAACCTCTCTAATCCTATCACTGCTGCGTTTATGCCCCTGTACACACGCTTGATTTTCTTTCAGAGACATAGCAATCCATAGGTTTTAAGATACTTACTAGTCAGGTACATTCTTAGGCGTTTAATATGGGGTGTTGAGTCCATTTCGTTGAGCAAGGAGTAGTTCTTGTCTATTCCATATTTGGCTTAAGGAACTTTATCTGTGCTCATTTCAATCTCTGGTTTTATGCAGCACCCCAACTCACCTTTCCCCTTAAGCAAGCATAAGTTGGTTTTCTAAATTTGAGACCCTGTTCTGTTTTGTAATCCAGTTCCTGTGTAGCCAAGTTTACATTCCGTGTATTAGTGATATCTTATGATGTTTCTTTTTCTGTGTGACTTATTTCAGTTAGAATCATCATACCTGAATCCACTCATTATGCTGCTACGGGCCTGATGACATAGATTTCATTGCTGAGTGATATTGCATTGTACGTAAGTACCAGAACTTCTTTATCCATTTTTCACTTTCTGCGATATTGAACTTGTACCGTAAACGAGGTTCTTGTAAACAGAGCTGTCCCAAACTTTGGGGTGGCTGTGTCTTTTTAATTTTAATTTCCCTAAGCTATAGGACCATAAGTGGAAGTGCCCTAGGCTCTGTTGCTTTGTTTTTTAGATGTTTCAGGAAACACCATACACCTCTCCCGAGTGGCTCTTGGCAATTTACATCCCGCCCATCAGCATAACAAGGCTCCCAGTTATCCATGGCCTGTCCTGCCTTTCTGGATTTTACACTTTTTTCAGATGGCCCTTTTGACCGGGGGGAAGTGAGACTTCATTGTAGTGCAGATTTCCTTTGCAAGCTTGCTTGGTTGGCCAAAAAGGGCGTATGCGTTTTTTCCTGAATATATTCAGGAAAAAACGCATACGCCCTTTTTGGCCAAGTGCATCATTGTGGACGTTCTGCCTCTTTTCCTATGCTTTAAATGCAATTCCAGTCTACCTCCTGAAATCGGTTTCCTGCAATTCTGCCCCGCTTTCAAGTCCTCTTGGCAGCCTTACTTCAGTATATTTTTGGACGATAGCTGTCATTTATAACTCTGCAGGTTTGTGAATTACAGTGCCCCTGAGCTCCTTTCTTCAACTCGCTTTCTTGTGAGCTGGCCGCAACACCGCAGGATTGCTTCAGGCCCTAATCTGGTTCCGGCACGGCACGCTGAGCCTTTGGTTAATTCCTCTTCCTGGTGGGAAATGAGAGTTAAATTTGCCCGTCCAGACACCTCCAGCTAGTCTCTCATTGGTTCTCCCTATTCCTGTTCATCTTCCGCAGAAATTGCAAACTGGGCCAAACAGGAGGTTAAAGGCACTGACTCTCCAAGTCGGGAGAGTGTTAGTAAAGCGTCTGGAATGTTGCACCCGAGTACCAGGGGACGAGAACTGAGACATATTGGAACACGTCTCCCGATCACACGGTTGATCATACTCTGGGTTCCACGTGCATGTTTTAGCTGAAGGAAGAATCCCTTAAACCTGGAGAGTTGAGACCCGTGGAATGGGTACCATGCAATATGACTTCAAAGGGTCTTCATTTGCTCACCGAACCTCTCCAATCCTATCACTGCTGCGTTTATGCCCCTGTACACACGCTTGATTTTCTTTCAGAGACATAGCAGTGCATAGGTTTTAAGATACTTACTAGTCAGGTACATTCTTAGGCGTTTAATATGGGGTGTTGAGTCCATTTCGTTGAGCAAGGAGTAGTTCTAGTCCATACCATATTTGGCTTAAGGAACTTTATCTGTGCTCATTTCAATCTCTGGTTTTATGCAGCACCCCAACTCACCTTTCCCCTTAAGCAAGCATAAGTTGGTTTTCTAAATTTGAGACCCTGTTCTGTTTTGTAATCCAGTTCCTGTGTAGCCAAGTTTACATTCCGTGTATTAGTGATATCTTATGATGTTTCTTTTTCTGTGTGACTTATTTCAGGTAGAATCATCATACCTGAATCCACTCATTATGCTGCTACGGGCCTGATGACGTAGATTTCATTGCTGAGTGATATTGCATTGTACGTAAGTACCACAACTTCTTTATCCATTTTTCACTTTCTGCGATATTGAACTTGTACCGTAAACGAGGTTCTTGTAAACAGAGCCATCCCAAACTTTGGGGTGGCTGTGTCTTTTTGATTTTAATTTCCCTAAGCTATAGGACCATAAGTGGAAGTGCCCTAGGCTCCGCTGCTATGTTTTTTAGATGTTTCAGGAAGCACCATACACTTCTTCGTAGTGGCTGTTGGCAATTTACATCCTGCCCATCAGCATAACAAGGCTCCCAGTTCTCCATGGCCTGTCCTGCCTTTCTGGATTTTACACTTTTTTCAGATGGCCCTTTTGACCGGGGGGAAGTGAGACTTCATTGTAGTGCAGATTTCCTTTGCAAGCTTGCTTGGTTGGCCAAAAAGGGCGTATGCGTTTTTTCCTGAATATATTCAGGAGAAAACGCATATGCACTTCTTGGCCAACTGCATCATTGTGGACGTTCTGCCGCTTTTCCTATGCTTTAAATGCAATTCCAGTCTACCTCCTGAAATCGGTTTCCTGCAATTCTGCCCCGCTTTCAAGTCCTCTTGGCAGCCTTACTTCAGTATATTTTTGGACGATAGCTGTCATTTATAACTCTGCATGTTTGTGAATTACAGTGTCCCTGAGCTCCTTTCTTCAACTCGCTTTCTTGTGAGCTGGCCGCAACACCGCAGGATTGCTTCAGGCCCTAATCTGGTTCCGACACGGCACGCTGAGCCTTTGGTTAATTCCTCTTCCTGGTGGGAAATGAGAGTTAAATTTGCCCGTCCAGACACCTCCAGCTAGTCTCTCATTGGTTCTCCTATTCCTGTTCATCTTCCGCAGAAATTGCAAACTGGGCCAAACAGGAGGTTAAAGGCACTGACTCTCCAAGTCGGGAGAGTGTTAGTAAAGCGTCTGGAATGTTGCACCCGAGTACCAGGGGACGAGACCTGAGACATATCGGAACACGTCTCCCGATCACACGGTTGATCATACTCTGGGTTCCACATGCATGTTTTAGCTGAAGGCAGAATCCCTTAAACCTGGAGAGTTGAGACCTGTGGAATGGGTACCATGCAATATGACTTCAAAGGGTCTTCATTTGCTCACCGAACCTTTCCAATCCTATCACTGCTACATTTATGACCCTGTACACATGCTTGATTCTCTTTCGGAGACATAGCAATCCATAGGTTTTAAGATACTTACTAGTCAGGTACATTCTTAGGCGTTTAATATGGGGTGTTGAGTCCATTTCGTTGAGCAAGGAGTAGCTCTTGTCTATTCCATATTTAGCTTAAGGAACATTATCTGTGCTCATTTCAATCTCTGGTTTTATGCAGCACCCCAACTCACCTTTCCCCTTAAGCAAGCATAAGTTGGTTTTCTAAATTTGAGACCCTGTTTTGTTTTGTAATCAGTTCCTGTGTAGCTAAGTTTACATTCCGTGTATTAGTGATATCTTATGATGTTTCTTTTTCTGTGTGACTTATTTCAGTTAGAATCATCATACCTGAATCTACTCATTATGCTGCTACGGGCCTGATGACATAGATTTCATTGCTGAGTGATATTGCATTGTACGTAAGTACCACAACTTCTTTATCCATTTTTCACTTTCTGCGATATTGAACTTGTACCGTAAACGAGGTTCTTGTAAACAGAGCTGTCCCAAACTTTGGGGTGGCTGTGTCTTTTTGATTTTAATTTCCCTAAGCTATAGGACCATAAGTGGAAGTGCCCTAGGCTCTGTTGCTTTGTTTTTTAGATGTTTCAGGAAACACCATACACCTCTCCCGAGTGGCTGTTGGCAATTTACATCCCGCCCATCAGCATAACAAGGTTCCCAGTTCTCCATGTTCTGTCCTGCCTTTCTGGATTTTACACTTTTTTCAGATGACCCTTTTGACCGGGGGGAAGTGAGACTTCATTGTAGTGCAGATTTCCTTTGCAAGCTTGCTTGGTTGGCCAAAAAGGGCGTATGCGTTTTTTCCTGAATATATTCAGGAAAAAACGCATACGCCCTTTTTGGCCAAGTGCATCATTGTGGACGTTCTGCCTCTTTTCCTATGCTTTAAATGCAATTCCAGTCTACCTCCTGAAATCGGTTTCCTGCAATTCTGCCCCGCTTTCAAGTCCTCTTGGCAGCCTTACTTCAGTATATTTTTGGACGATAGCTGTCATTTATAACTCTGCAGGTTTGTGAATTACAGTGCCCCTGAGCTCCTTTCTTCAACTCGCTTTCTTGTGAGCTGGCTGCAACACCGCATGATTGCTTCAGGCCCTAATCTGGTTCCGGCACGGCACGCTGAGCCTTTGGTTAATTCCTCTTCCTGGTGGGAAATGAGAGTTAAATTTGCCCGTCCAGACACCTCCAGCTAGTCTCTCATTGGTTCTCCCTATTCCTGTTCATCTTCCGCAGAAATTGCAAACTGGGCCAAACAGGAGGTTAAAGGCACTGACTCTCCAAGTCGGGAGAGTGTTAGTAAAGCGTGTGGAATGTTGCACCCGAGTACCAGGGGACGAGAACTGAGACATATTGGAACACGTCTCCCGATCACACGGTTGATCATACTCTGGGTTCCACGTGCATGTTTTAGCTGAAGGAAGAATCCCTTAAACCTGGAGAGTTGAGACCCGTGGAATGGGTACCATGCAATATGACTTCAAAGGGTCTTCATTTGCTCACCGAACCTCTCCAATCCTATCACTGCTGCGTTTATGCCCCTGTACACACGCTTGATTTTCTTTCAGAGACATAGCAATCCATAGGTTTTAAGATACTTACTAGTCAGGTACATTCTTAGGCGTTTAATATGGGGTGTTGAGTCCATTTCGTTGAGCAAGGAGTAGTTCTTGTCTATTCCATATTTGGCTTAAGGAACTTTATCTGTGCTCATTTCAATCTCTGGTTTGATGCAGCACCCCAACTCACCTTTCCCCTTAAGCAAGCATAAGTTGGTTTTCTAAATTTGAGACCCTGTTCTGTTTTGTAATCCAGTTCCTGTGTAGCCAAGTTTACATCCCGTGTATTACTGATATCTTATGATGTTTCTATTTCTGTGTGACTTATTTCAGTTAGAATCATCATACCTGAATCCACTCATTATGCTGCTACGGGCCTGATGACATAGATTTCATTGCTGAGTGATATTGCATTGTACGTAAGTACCACAACTTCTTTATCCATTTTTCACTTTCTGCGATATTGAACTTGTACCATAAACGAGGTTCTTGTAAACAGAGCCGTCCCAAACTTTGGGGTGGCTGTGTCTTTTTGATTTTAATTTCCCTAAGCTATAGGACCATAAGTGGAAGTGCCCTAGGCTCTGTTGCTTTGTTTTTTAGATGTTTCAGGAAACACCATACACCTCTCCCGAGTGGCTGTTGGCAATTTACATCCCGCCCATCAGCATAACAAGGCTCCCAGTTCTCCATGGCCTGTCCTGCCTTTCTGGATTTTACACTTTTTTCAGATGGCCCTTTTGACCGGGGGGAAGTGAGACTTCATTGTAGTGCAGATTTCCTTTGCAAGCTTGCTTGGTTGGCCAAAAAGGGCGTATGCGTTTTTTCCTGAATATATTCAGGAAAAAACGCATACGCCCTTTTTGGCCAAGTGCATCATTGTGGACGTTCTGCCTCTTTTCCTATGCTTTAAATGCAATTCCAGTCTACCTCCTGAAATCGGTTTCCTGCAATTCTGCCCCGCTTTCAAGTCCTCTTGGCAGCCTTACTTCAGTATATTTTTGGACGATAGCTGTCATTTATAACTCTGCAGGTTTGTGAATTACAGTGCCCCTGAGCTCCTTTCTTCAACTCGCTTTCTTGTGAGCTGGCCGCAACACCGCAGGATTGCTTCAGGCCCTAATCTGGTTCCGGCACGGCACGCTGAGCCTTTGGTTAATTCCTCTTCCTGGTGGGAAATAAGAGTTAAATTTGCCCGTCCAGACACCTCCACCTAGTCTCTCATTGGTTCTCCCTATTCCTGTTCATCTTCCGCAGAAATTGCAAACTGGGCCAAACAGGAGGTTAAAGGCACTGACTCTCCAAGTCGGGAGAGTGTTAGTAAAGCGTCTGGAATGTTGCACCCGAGTACCAGGGGACGAGAACTGAGACATATTGGAACATGTCTCCCGATCACACGGGTGATCATACTCTGGGTTCCACGTGCATGTTTTACCTGAAGGCAGAATCCCTTAAACCTGGAGAGTTGAGACCCGTGGAATGGGTACCATGCAATATGACTTCAAAGGGTCTTCATTTGCTCACCGAACCTCTCCAATCCTATCACTGCTGCGTTTATGCCCCTGTACACACGCTTGATTTTCTTTCAGAGACATAGCAATTCATAGGTTTTAAGATACTTACTAGTCAGGTACATTCTTAGGCGTTTAATATGGGGTGTTGAGTCCATTTCGTTGAGCAAGGAGTAGTTCTTGTCTATTCCATATTTGGCTTAAGGAACTTTATCTGTGTTCATTTCAATCTCAGGTTTTATGCAGCACCCCAACTCACCTTTCCCCTTAAGCAAGCATAAGTTGGTTTTCTAAATTTGAGACCCTGTTCTGTTTTGTAATCCAGTTCCTGTGTAGCCAAGTTTACATTCCGTGTATTAGTGATATCTTATGATGTTTCTTTTTCTGTGTGACTTATTTCAGTTAGAATCATCATACCTGAATCCACTCATTATGCTGCTACGGGCCTGATGACATAGATTTCATTGCTGAGTGATATTGCATTGTACGTAAGTACCACAACTTCTTTATCCATTTTTCACTTTCTGCGATATTGAACTTGTACCGTAAATGAGGTTCTTGTAAACAGAGCCGTCCCAAACTTTGGGGTGGCTGTGTCTTTTTGATTTTAATTTCCCTAAGCTATAGGACCATAAGTGGAAGTGCCCTAGGCTCTGTTGCTTTGTTTTTTAGATGTTTCAGGAAACACCATACACCTCTCCGGAGTGGCTCTTGGCAATTTATATCCCGCCCATCAGCATAACAAGGCTCCCAGTTCTCCATGGCCTGTCCTGCCTTTCTGGATTTTACACTTTTTTCAGATGGCCCTTTTGACCGGGGGGAAGTGAGACTTCATTGTAGTGCAGATTTCCTTTGCAAGCTTGCTTGGTTGGCCAAAAAGGGCGTATGCGTTTTTTCCTGCACGAAAATACACATACGCCCTTTTTGGCCAAGTGCATCATTGTGGACGTTCTGCCTCTTTTCCTATGCTTTAAATGCAATTCCAGTCTACCTCCTGAAATCGGTTTCCTGCAATTCTGCCCCGCTTTCAAGTCCTCTTGGCAGCCTTACTTCAGTATATTTTTGGACGATAGCTGTCATTTATAACTCTGCAGGTTTGTGAATTACAGTGCCCCTGAGCTCCTTTCTTCAACTCGCTTTCTTGTGAGCTGGCCGCAACACCGCAGGATTGCTTCAGGCCCTAATCTGGTTCCGGCACGGCACGCTGAGCCTTTGGTTAATTCCTCTTCCTGGTGGGAAATGAGAGTTAAATTTGCCCGTCCAGACACCTCCAGCTAGTCTCTCATTGGTTCTCCCTATTCCTGTTCATCTTCCTAAGAAATTGCAAATGGGCCAAACAGGAGGTTAAAGGCACTGACTCTCCATGTCGGGAGAGTGTTATTAAAGCGTCTGGAATGTTGCACCCAAGTACCAGGGGACGAGAACTGAGACATATTGGAACACGTCTCCCGATCACACGGTTGATCATACTCTGGGTTCCACGTGCATGTTTTAGCTGAAGGAAGAATCCCTTAAACCTGGAGAGTTGAGACCCGTGGAATGGGTACCATGCAATATGACTTCAAAGGGTCTTCATTTGCTCACCGAACCTCTCCAATCCTATCACTGCTGCGTTTATGCCCCTGTACACACGCTTGATTTTCTTTCAGAGACATAGCAATCCATAGGTTTTAAGATACTTACTAGTCAGGTACATTCTTAGGCGTTTAATATGGGGTGTTGAGTCCATTTCGTTGAGCAAGGAGTAGTTCTTGTCTATTCTATATTTGATTAAGGAACTTTATCTGTGCTCATTTCAATCTCTGGTTTTATGCAGCACCCCAACTCACCTTTCCCCTTAAGCAAGCATAAGTTGGTTTTCTAAATTTGAGACCCTGTTCTGTTTTGTAATCCAGTTCCTGTGTAGCCAAGTTTACATCCCGTGTATTAGTGATATCTTATGATGTTTCTTTTTCTGTGTGACTTATTTCAGTTAGAATCATCATACCTGAATCCACTCATTATGCTGCTACGGGCCTGATGACATAGGTTTCATTGCTGAGTGATATTGCATTGTACGTAAGTACCACAACTTCTTTATCCATTTTTCACTTTCTGTGATATTGAACTTGTACCGTAAATGAGGTTCTTGTAAACAGAGCCGTCCCAAACTTTGGGGTGGCTGTGTCTTTTTGATTTTAATTTCCCTAAGCTATAGGACCATAAGTGGAAGTGCCCTAGGCTCTGTTGCTTTGTTTTTTAGATGTTTCAGGAAACACCATACACCTCTCCCGAGTGGCTGTTGGCAATTTACATCCCGCCCATCAGCATAACAAGGCTCCCAGTTCTCCATGGCCTGTCCTGCCTTTCTGGATTTTACACTTTTTTCAGATGGCCCTTTTGACCGGGGGGAAGTGAGACTTCATTGTAGTGCAGATTTCCTTTGCAAGCTTGCTTGGTTGGCCAAAAAGGGCGTATGCGTTTTTTCCTGAATATATTCAGGAAAAAACGCATACGCCCTTTTTGGCCAAGTGCATCATTGTGGACGTTCTGCCGCTTTTCCTATGCTTTAAATGCAATTCCAGTCTACCTCCTGAAATCGGTTTCCTGCAATTCTGCCCCGCTTTCAAGTCCTCTTGGCAGCCTTACTTCAGTATATTTTTGGACGATAGCTGTCATTTATAACTCTGCAGGTTTGTGAATTACAGTGCCCCTGAGCTCCTTTCTTCAACTCGCTTTCTTGTGAGCTGGCCGCAACACCGCAGGATTGCTTCAGGCCCTAATCTGGTTCCGGCACGGCACGCTGAGCCTTTGGTTAATTCCTCTTCCTGGTGGGAAATAAGAGTTAAATTTGCCCGTCCAGACACCTCCAGCTAGTCTCTCATTGGTTCTCCCTATTCCTGTTCATCTTCCGCAGAAATTGCAAACTGGGCCAAACAGGAGGTTAAAGGCACTGACTCTCCAAGTCGGGAGAGTGTTAGTAAAGCGTCTGGAATGTTGCACCCGAGTACCAGGGGACGAGAACTGAGACATATTGGAACACGTCTCCCGATCACACGGTTGATCATACTCTGGGTTCCACGTGCATGTTTTAGCTGAAGGAAGAATCCCTTAAACCTGGAGAGTTGAGACCCGTGGAATGGGTACCATGCAATATGACTTCAAAGGGTCTTCATTTGCTCACCGAACCTCTCCAATCCTATCACTGCTGCGTTTATGCCCCTGTACACACGCTTGATTTTCTTTCAGAGACATAGCAGTGCATAGGTTTTAAGATACTTACTAGTCAGGTACATTCTTAGGCGTTTAATATGGGGTGTTGAGTCCATTTCGTTGAGCAAGGAGTAGTTCTTGTCTATTCCATATTTGGCTTAAGGAACTTTATCTGTGCTCATTTCAATCTCTGGTTTTATGCAGCACCCCAACTCACCTTTCCCCTTAAGCAAGCATAAGTTGGTTTTCTAAATTTGAGACCCTGTTCTGTTTTGTAATCCAGTTCCTGTGTAGCCAAGTTTACATCCCGTGTATTAGTGATATCTTATGATGTTTCTTTTTCTGTGTGACTTATTTCAGTTAGAATCATCATACCTGAATCCACTCATTATGCTGCTACGGGCCTGATGACATAGATTTCATTGCTGAGTGATATTGCATTGTACGTAAGTACCACAACTTCTTTATCCATTTTTCACTTTCTGCGCTATTGAACTTGTACCGTAAACGAGGTTCTTGTAAACAGAGCCGTCCCAAACTTTGGGGTGGCTGTGTCTTTTTGATTTTAATTTCCCTAAGCTATAGGACCATAAGTGGAAGTGCCCTAGGCTCTGTTGCTTTGTTTTTTAGATGTTTCAGGAAACACCATACACCTCTCCCGAGTGGCTGTTGGCAATTTACATCCCGCCCATCAGCATAACAAGGCTCCCAGTTCTCCATGGCCTGTCCTGCCTTTCTGGATTTTACACTTTTTCAGATGGCCCTTTTGACCGGGGGGAAGTGAGACTTCATTGTAGTGCAGATTTCCTTTGCAAGCTTGCTTGGTTGGCCAAAAAGGGCGTATGCGTTTTTTCCTGAATATATTCAGGAAAAAACGCATATGCCCTTTTTGGCCAAGTGCATCATTGTGGACGTTCTGCCTCTTTTCCTATGCTTTAAATGCAATTCCAGTCTACCTCCTGAAATCGGTTTCCTGCAATTCTGCCCCGCTTTCAAGTCCTCTTGGCAGCCTTACTTCAGTATATTTTTGGACGATAGCTGTCATTTATAACTCTGCAGGTTTGTGAATTACAGTGCCCCTGAGCTCCTTTCTTCAACTCGCTTTCTTGTGAGCTGGCCGCAACACCGCAGGATTGCTTCAGGCCCTAATCTGGTTCCGGCACGGCACGCTGAGCCTTTGGTTAATTCCTCTTCCTGGTGGGAAATAAGAGTTAAATTTGCCCGTCCAGACACCTCCACCTAGTCTCTCATTGGTTCTCCCTATTCCTGTTCATCTTCCGCAGAAATTGCAAACTGGGCCAAACAGGAGGTTAAAGGCACTGACTCTCCAAGTCGGGAGAGTGTTAGTAAAGCGTCTGGAATGTTACACCCGAGTACCAGGGGACGAGAACTGAGACATATTGGAACATGTCTCCCGATCACACGGGTGATCATACTCTGGGTTCCACGTGCATGTTTTACCTGAAGGCAGAATCCCTTAAACCTGGAGAGTTGAGACCCGTGGAATGGGTACCATGCAATATGACTTCAAAGGGTCTTCATTTGCTCACCGAACCTCTCCAATCCTATCACTGCTGCGTTTATGCCCCTGTACACACGCTTGATTTTCTTTCAGAGACATAGCAATTCATAGGTTTTAAGATACTTACTAGTCAGGTACATTCTTAGGCGTTTAATATGGGGTGTTGAGTCCATTTCGTTGAGCAAGGAGTAGTTCTTGTCTATTCCATATTTGGCTTAAGGAACTTTATCTGTGTTCATTTCAATCTCAGGTTTTATGCAGCACCCCAACTCACCTTTCCCCTTAAGCAAGCATAAGTTGGTTTTCTAAATTTGAGACCCTGTTCTGTTTTGTAATCCAGTTCCTGTGTAGCCAAGTTTACATTCCGTGTATTAGTGATATCTTATGATGTTTCTTTTTCTGTGTGACTTATTTCAGTTAGAATCATCATACCTGAATCCACTCATTATGCTGCTACGGGCCTGATGACATAGATTTCATTGCTGAGTGATATTGCATTGTACGTAAGTACCACAACTTCTTTATCCATTTTTCACTTTCTGCGATATTGAACTTGTACCGTAAATGAGGTTCTTGTAAACAGAGCCGTCCCAAACTTTGGGGTGGCTGTGTCTTTTTGATTTTAATTTCCCTAAGCTATAGGACCATAAGTGGAAGTGCCCTAGGCTCTGTTGCTTTGTTTTTTAGATGTTTCAGGAAACACCCTACACCTCTCCGGAGTGGCTCTTGGCAATTTATATCCCGCCCATCAGCATAACAAGGCTCCCAGTTCTCCATGGCCTGTCCTGCCTTTCTGGATTTTACACTTTTTTCAGATGGCCCTTTTGACCGGGGGGAAGTGAGACTTCATTGTAGTGCAGATTTCCTTTGCAAGCTTGCTTGGTTGGCCAAAAAGGGCGTATGCGTTTTTTCCTGCACGAAAATACACATACGCCCTTTTTGGCCAAGTGCATCATTGTGGACGTTCTGCCTCTTTTCCTATGCTTTAAATGCAATTCCAGTCTACCTCCTGAAATCGGTTTCCTGCAATTCTGCCCCGCTTTCAAGTCCTCTTGGCAGCCTTACTTCAGTATATTTTTGGACGATAGCTGTCATTTATAACTCTGCAGGTTTGTGAATTACAGTGCCCCTGAGCTCCTTTCTTCAACTCGCTTTCTTGTGAGCTGGCCGCAACACCGCAGGATTGCTTCAGGCCCTAATCTGGTTCCGGCATGGCACGCTGAGCCTTTGGTTAATTCCTCTTCCTGGTGGGAAATGAGAGTTAAATTTGCCCGTCCAGACACCTCCAGCTAGTCTCTCATTGGTTCTCCCTATTCCTGTTCATCTTCCTCAGAAATTGCAAATGGGCCAAACAGGAGGTTAAAGGCACTGACTCTCCATGTCGGGAGAGTGTTATTAAAGCGTCTGGAATGTTGCACCCAAGTACCAGGGGACGAGAACTGAGACATATTGGAACACGTCTCCCGATCACACGGTTGATCATACTCTGGGTTCCACGTGCATGTTTTAGCTGAAGGAAGAATCCCTTAAACCTGGAGAGTTGAGACCCGTGGAATGGGTACCATGCAATATGACTTCAAAGGGTCTTCATTTGCTCACCGAACCTCTCCAATCCTATCACTGCTGCGTTTATGCCCCTGTACACACGCTTGATTTTCTTTCAGAGACATAGCAATCCATAGGTTTTAAGATACTTACTAGTCAGGTACATTCTTAGGCGTTTAATATGGGGTGTTGAGTCCATTTCGTTGAGCAAGGAGTAGTTCTTGTCTATTCTATATTTGATTAAGGAACTTTATCTGTGCTCATTTCAATCTCTGGTTTTATGCAGCACCCCAACTCACCTTTCCCCTTAAGCAAGCATAAGTTGGTTTTCTAAATTTGAGACCCTGTTCTGTTTTGTAATCCAGTTCCTGTGTAGCCAAGTTTACATCCCGTGTATTAGTGATATCTTATGATGTTTCTTTTTCTGTGTGACTTATTTCAGTTAGAATCATCATACCTGAATCCACTCATTATGCTGCTACGGGCCTGATGACATAGGTTTCATTGCTGAGTGATATTGCATTGTACGTAAGTACCACAACTTCTTTATCCATTTTTCACTTTCTGTGATATTGAACTTGTACCGTAAATGAGGTTCTTGTAAACAGAGCCGTCCCAAACTTTGGGGTGGCTGTGTCTTTTTGATTTTAATTTCCCTAAGCTATAGGACCATAAGTGGAAGTGCCCTAGGCTCTGTTGCTTTGTTTTTTAGATGTTTCAGGAAACACCATACACCTCTCCCGAGTGGCTGTTGGCAATTTACATCCCGCCCATCAGCATAACAAGGCTCCCAGTTCTCCATGGCCTGTCCTGCCTTTCTGGATTTTACACTTTTTTCAGATGGCCCTTTTGACCGGGGGGAAGTGAGACTTCATTGTAGTGCAGATTTCCTTTGCAAGCTTGCTTGGTTGGCCAAAAAGGGCGTATGCGTTTTTTCCTGAATATATTCAGGAAAAAACGCATACGCCCTTTTTGGCCAAGTGCATCATTGTGGACGTTCTGCCGCTTTTCCTATGCTTTAAATGCAATTCCAGTCTACCTCCTGAAATCGGTTTCCTGCAATTCTGCCCCGCTTTCAAGTCCTCTTGGCAGCCTTACTTCAGTATATTTTTGGACGATAGCTGTCATTTATAACTCTGCAGGTTTGTGAATTACAGTGCCCCTGAGCTCCTTTCTTCAACTCGCTTTCTTGTGAGCTGGCCGCAACACCGCAGGATTGCTTCAGGCCCTAATCTGGTTCCGGCACGGCACGCTGAGCCTTTGGTTAATTCCTCTTCCTGGTGGGAAATAAGAGTTAAATTTGCCCGTCCAGACACCTCCAGCTAGTCTCTCATTGGTTCTCCCTATTCCTGTTCATCTTCCGCAGAAATTGCAAACTGGGCCAAACAGGAGGTTAAAGGCACTGACTCTCCAAGTCGGGAGAGTGTTAGTAAAGCGTCTGGAATGTTGCACCCGAGTACCAGGGGACGAGAACTGAGACATATTGGAACACGTCTCCCGATCACACGGTTGATCATACTCTGGGTTCCACGTGCATGTTTTAGCTGAAGGAAGAATCCCTTAAACCTGGAGAGTTGAGACCCGTGGAATGGGTACCATGCAATATGACTTCAAAGGGTCTTCATTTGCTCACCGAACCTCTCCAATCCTATCACTGCTGCGTTTATGCCCCTGTACACACGCTTGATTTTCTTTCAGAGACATAGCAGTGCATAGGTTTTAAGATACTTACTAGTCAGGTACATTCTTAGGCGTTTAATATGGGGTGTTGAGTCCATTTCGTTGAGCAAGGAGTAGTTCTAGTCCATACCATATTTGGCTTAAGGAACTTTATCTGTGCTCATTTCAATCTCTGGTTTTATGCAGCACCCCAACTCACCTTTCTCCTTAAGCAAGCATAAGTTGGTTTTCTAAATTTGAGACCCTGTTCTGTTTTGTAATCCAGTTCCTGTGTAGCCAAGTTTACATTCCGTGTATTAGTGATATCTTATGATGTTTCTTTTTCTGTGTGACTTATTTCAGGTAGAATCATCATACCTGAATCCACTCATTATGCTGCTACGGGCCTGATGACGTAGATTTCATTGCTGAGTGATATTGCATTGTACGTAAGTACCACAACTTCTTTATCCATTTTTCACTTTCTGCGATATTGAACTTGTACCGTAAACGAGGTTCTTGTAAACAGAGCCATCCCAAACTTTGGGGTGGCTGTGTCTTTTTGATTTTAATTTCCCTAAGCTATAGGACCATAAGTGGAAGTGCCCTAGGCTCCGCTGCTATGTTTTTTAGATGTTTCAGGAAGCACCATACACTTCTTCGTAGTGGCTGTTGGCAATTTACATCCTGCCCATCAGCATAACAAGGCTCCCAGTTCTCCATGGCCTGTCCTGCCTTTCTGGATTTTACACTTTTTTCAGATGGCCCTTTTGACCGGGGGGAAGTGAGACTTCATTGTAGTGCAGATTTCCTTTGCAAGCTTGCTTGGTTGGCCAAAAAGGGCGTATGCGTTTTTTCCTGAATATATTCAGGAGAAAACGCATATGCACTTCTTGGCCAACTGCATCATTGTGGACGTTCTGCCGCTTTTCCTATGCTTTAAATGCAATTCCAGTCTACCTCCTGAAATCGGTTTCCTGCAATTCTGCCCCGCTTTCAAGTCCTCTTGGCAGCCTTACTTCAGTATATTTTTGGACGATAGCTGTCATTTATAACTCTGCATGTTTGTGAATTACAGTGTCCCTGAGCTCCTTTCTTCAACTCGCTTTCTTGTGAGCTGGCCGCAACACCGCAGGATTGCTTCAGGCCCTAATCTGGTTCCGACACGGCACGCTGAGCCTTTGGTTAATTCCTCTTCCTGGTGGGAAAT
Source organism: Leucopleurus acutus (assembly GCF_964270905.1). NCBI lineage: Eukaryota > Metazoa > Chordata > Mammalia > Artiodactyla > Delphinidae > Leucopleurus > Leucopleurus acutus. The sequence goes on from NW_028139178.1 coordinate 453,277, forward strand.
GAGAGTTAAATTTGCCCGTCCAGACACCTCCAGCTAGTCTCTCATTGGTTCTCCTATTCCTGTTCATCTTCCGCAGAAATTGCAAACTGGGCCAAACAGGAGGTTAAAGGCACTGACTCTCCAAGTCGGGAGAGTGTTAGTAAAGCGTCTGGAATGTTGCACCCGAGTACCAGGGGACGAGACCTGAGACATATCGGAACACGTCTCCCGATCACACGGTTGATCATACTCTGGGTTCCACATGCATGTTTTAGCTGAAGGCAGAATCCCTTAAACCTGGAGAGTTGAGACCTGTGGAATGGGTACCATGCAATATGACTTCAAAGGGTCTTCATTTGCTCACCGAACCTTTCCAATCCTATCACTGCTACATTTATGACCCTGTACACATGCTTGATTCTCTTTCGGAGACATAGCAATCCATAGGTTTTAAGATACTTACTAGTCAGGTACATTCTTAGGCGTTTAATATGGTGTGTTGAGTCCATTTCGTTGAGCAAGGAGTAGCTCTTGTCTATTCCATATTTAGCTTAAGGAACATTATCTGTGCTCATTTCAATCTCTGGTTTTATGCAGCACCCCAACTCACCTTTCCCCTTAAGCAAGCATAAGTTGGTTTTCTAAATTTGAGACCCTGTTTTGTTTTGTAATCAGTTCCTGTGTAGCTAAGTTTACATTCCGTGTATTAGTGATATCTTATGATGTTTCTTTTTCTGTGTGACTTATTTCAGTTAGAATCATCATACCTGAATCTACTCATTATGCTGCTACGGGCCTGATGACATAGATTTCATTGCTGAGTGATATTGCATTGTACGTAAGTACCACAACTTCTTTATCCATTTTTCACTTTCTGCGATATTGAACTTGTACCGTAAACGAGGTTCTTGTAAACAGAGCTGTCCCAAACTTTGGGGTGGCTGTGTCTTTTTGATTTTAATTTCCCTAAGCTATAGGACCATAAGTGGAAGTGCCCTAGGCTCTGTTGCTTTGTTTTTTAGATGTTTCAGGAAACACCATACACCTCTCCCGAGTGGCTGTTGGCAATTTACATCCCGCCCATCAGCATAACAAGGTTCCCAGTTCTCCATGTTCTGTCCTGCCTTTCTGGATTTTACACTTTTTTCAGATGACCCTTTTGACCGGGGGGAAGTGAGACTTCATTGTAGTGCAGATTTCCTTTGCAAGCTTGCTTGGTTGGCCAAAAAGGGCGTATGCGTTTTTTCCTGAATATATTCAGGAAAAAACGCATACGCCCTTTTTGGCCAAGTGCATCATTGTGGACGTTCTGCCTCTTTTCCTATGCTTTAAATGCAATTCCAGTCTACCTCCTGAAATCGGTTTCCTGCAATTCTGCCCCGCTTTCAAGTCCTCTTGGCAGCCTTACTTCAGTATATTTTTGGACGATAGCTGTCATTTATAACTCTGCAGGTTTGTGAATTACAGTGCCCCTGAGCTCCTTTCTTCAACTCGCTTTCTTGTGAGCTGGCTGCAACACCGCATGATTGCTTCAGGCCCTAATCTGGTTCCGGCACGGCACGCTGAGCCTTTGGTTAATTCCTCTTCCTGGTGGGAAATGAGAGTTAAATTTGCCCGTCCAGACACCTCCAGCTAGTCTCTCATTGGTTCTCCCTATTCCTGTTCATCTTCCGCAGAAATTGCAAACTGGGCCAAACAGGAGGTTAAAGGCACTGACTCTCCAAGTCGGGAGAGTGTTAGTAAAGCGTGTGGAATGTTGCACCCGAGTACCAGGGGACGAGAACTGAGACATATTGGAACACGTCTCCCGATCACACGGTTGATCATACTCTGGGTTCCACGTGCATGTTTTAGCTGAAGGAAGAATCCCTTAAACCTGGAGAGTTGAGACCCGTGGAATGGGTACCATGCAATATGACTTCAAAGGGTCTTCATTTGCTCACCGAACCTCTCCAATCCTATCACTGCTGCGTTTATGCCCCTGTACACACGCTTGATTTTCTTTCAGAGACATAGCAATCCATAGGTTTTAAGATACTTACTAGTCAGGTACATTCTTAGGCGTTTAATATGGGGTGTTGAGTCCATTTCGTTGAGCAAGGAGTAGTTCTTGTCTATTCCATATTTGGCTTAAGGAACTTTATCTGTGCTCATTTCAATCTCTGGTTTGATGCAGCACCCCAACTCACCTTTCCCCTTAAGCAAGCATAAGTTGGTTTTCTAAATTTGAGACCCTGTTCTGTTTTGTAATCCAGTTCCTGTGTAGCCAAGTTTACATCCCGTGTATTACTGATATCTTATGATGTTTCTATTTCTGTGTGACTTATTTCAGTTAGAATCATCATACCTGAATCCACTCATTATGCTGCTACGGGCCTGATGACATAGATTTCATTGCTGAGTGATATTGCATTGTACGTAAGTACCACAACTTCTTTATCCATTTTTCACTTTCTGCGATATTGAACTTGTACCGTAAATGAGGTTCTTGTAAACAGAGCCATCCCAAACTTTGGGGTGGCTGTGTCTTTTTGATTTTAATTTCCCTAAGCTATAGGACCATAAGTGGAAGTGCCCTAGGCTCTGTTGCTTTGTTTTTTAGATGTTTCAGGAAACACCATACACCTCTCCGGAGTGGCTCTTGGCAATTTATATCCCGCCCATCAGCATAACAAGGCTCCCAGTTCTCCATGGCCTGTCCTGCCTTTCTGGATTTTACACTTTTTTCAGATGGCCCTTTTGACCGGGGGGAAGTGAGACTTCATTGTAGTGCAGATTTCCTTTGCAAGCTTGCTTGGTTGGCCAAAAAGGGCGTATGCGTTTTTTCCTGCACGAAAATACACATACGCCCTTTTTGGCCAAGTGCATCATTGTGGACGTTCTGCCTCTTTTCCTATGCTTTAAATGCAATTCCAGTCTACCTCCTGAAATCGGTTTCCTGCAATTCTGCCCCGCTTTCAAGTCCTCTTGGCAGCCTTACTTCAGTATATTTTTGGACGATAGCTGTCATTTATAACTCTGCAGGTTTGTGAATTACAGTGCCCCTGAGCTCCTTTCTTCAACTCGCTTTCTTGTGAGCTGGCCGCAACACCGCAGGATTGCTTCAGGCCCTAATCTGGTTCCGGCACGGCACGCTGAGCCTTTGGTTAATTCCTCTTCCTGGTGGGAAATGAGAGTTAAATTTGCCCGTCCAGACACCTCCAGCTAGTCTCTCATTGGTTCTCCCTATTCCTGTTCATCTTCCTCAGAAATTGCAAATGGGCCAAACAGGAGGTTAAAGGCACTGACTCTCCAAGTCGGGAGAGTGTTATTAAAGCGTCTGGAATGTTGCACCCAAGTACCAGGGGACGAGAACTGAGACATATTGGAACACGTCTCCCGATCACACGGTTGATCATACTCTGGGTTCCACGTGCATGTTTTAGCTGAAGGAAGAATCCCTTAAACCTGGAGAGTTGAGACCCGTGGAATGGGTACCATGCAATATGACTTCAAAGGGTCTTCATTTGCTCACCGAACCTCTCCAATCCTATCACTGCTGCGTTTATGCCCCTGTACACACGCTTGATTTTCTTTCAGAGACATAGCAATCCATAGGTTTTAAGATACTTACTAGTCAGGTACATTCTTAGGCGTTTAATATGGGGTGTTGAGTCCATTTCGTTGAGCAAGGAGTAGTTCTTGTCTATTCTATATTTGATTAAGGAACTTTATCTGTGCTCATTTCAATCTCTGGTTTTATGCAGCACCCCAACTCACCTTTCCCCTTAAGCAAGCATAAGTTGGTTTTCTAAATTTGAGACCCTGTTCTGTTTTGTAATCCAGTTCCTGTGTAGCCAAGTTTACATCCCGTGTATTAGTGATATCTTATGATGTTTCTTTTTCTGTGTGACTTATTTCAGTTAGAATCATCATACCTGAATCCACTCATTATGCTGCTACGGGCCTGATGACATAGGTTTCATTGCTGAGTGATATTGCATTGTACGTAAGTACCACAACTTCTTTATCCATTTTTCACTTTCTGTGATATTGAACTTGTACCGTAAATGAGGTTCTTGTAAACAGAGCCGTCCCAAACTTTGGGGTGGCTGTGTCTTTTTGATTTTAATTTCCCTAAGCTATAGGACCATAAGTGGAAGTGCCCTAGGCTCTGTTGCTTTGTTTTTTAGATGTTTCAGGAAACACCATACACCTCTCCCGAGTGGCTGTTGGCAATTTACATCCCGCCCATCAGCATAACAAGGCTCCCAGTTCTCCATGGCCTGTCCTGCCTTTCTGGATTTTACACTTTTTTCAGATGGCCCTTTTGACCGGGGGGAAGTGAGACTTCATTGTAGTGCAGATTTCCTTTGCAAGCTTGCTTGGTTGGCCAAAAAGGGCGTATGCGTTTTTTCCTGAATATATTCAGGAAAAAACGCATACGCCCTTTTTGGCCAAGTGCATCATTGTGGACGTTCTGCCTCTTTTCCTATGCTTTAAATGCAATTCCAGTCTACCTCCTGAAATCTGTTTCCTGAAATTCTGCCCCGCTTTCAAGTCCTCTTGGCAGCCTTACTTCAGTATATTTTTGGACGATAGCTGTCATTTATAACTCTGCAGGTTTGTGAATTACAGTGCCCCTGAGCTCCTTTCTTCAACTCGCTTTCTTGTGAGCTGGCTGCAACACCGCAGGATTGCTTCAGGCCCTAATCTGGTTCCGGCACGGCACGCTGAGCCTTTGGTTAATTCCTCTTCCTGGTGGGAAATGAGAGTTAAATTTGCCCGTCCAGACACCTCCAGCTAGTCTCTCATTGGTTCTCCCTATTCCTGTTCATCTTCCGCAGAAATTGCAAACTGGGCCAAACAGGAGGTTAAAGGCACTGACTCTCCAAGTCGGGAGAGTGTTAGTAAAGCGTGTGGAATGTTGCACCCGAGTACCAGGGGACGAGAACTGAGACATATTGGAACACGTCTCCCGATCACACGGTTGATCATACTCTGGGTTCCACGTGCATGTTTTAGCTGAAGGAAGAATCCCTTAAACCTGGAGAGTTGAGACCCGTGGAATGGGTACCATGCAATATGACTTCAAAGGGTCTTCATTTGCTCACCGAACCTCTCCAATCCTATCACTGCTGCGTTTATGCCCCTGTACACACGCTTGATTTTCTTTCAGAGACATAGCAATCCATAGGTTTTAAGATACTTACTAGTCAGGTACATTCTTAGGCGTTTAATATGGGGTGTTGAGTCCATTTCGTTGAGCAAGGAGTAGTTCTTGTCTATTCCATATTGGCTTAAGGAACTTTATCTGTGCTCATTTCAATCTCTGGTTTTATGCAGCACCCCAACTCACCTTTCCCCTTAAGCAAGCATAAGTTGGTTTTCTAAATTTGAGACCCTGTTCTGTTTTGTAATCCAGTTCCTGTGTAGCCAAGTTTACATCCCGTGTATTAGTGATATCTTATGATGTTTCTTTTTCTGTGTGACTTATTTCAGTTAGAAACATCATACCTGAATCCACTCATTATGCTGCTACGGGCCTGATGACATAGATTTCATTGCTGAGTGATATTGCATTGTACGTAAGTACCACAACTTCTTTATCCATTTTTCACTTTCTGCGATATTGAACTTGTACCGTAAACGAGGTTCTTGTAAACAGAGCCGTCCCAAACTTTGGGGTGGCTGTGTCTTTTTGATTTTAATTTCCCTAAGCTATAGGACCATAAGTGGAAGTGCCCTAGGCTCTGTTGCTTTGTTTTTTAGATGTTTCAGGAAACACCATACACCTCTCCCGAGTGGCTGTTGGCAATTTACATCCCGCCCATCAGCATAACAAGGCTCCCAGTTCTCCATGGCCTGTCCTGCCTTTCTGGATTTTACACTTTTTTCAGATGGCCCTTTTGACCGGGGGGAAGTGAGACTTCATTGTAGTGCAGATTTCCTTTGCAAGCTTGCTTGGTTGGCCAAAAAGGGCGTATGCGTTTTTTCCTGAATATATTCAGGAAAAAACGCATACGCCCTTTTTGGCCAAGTGCATCATTGTGGACGTTCTGCCTCTTTTCCTATGCTTTAAATGCAATTCCAGTCTACCTCCTGAAATCGGTTTCCTGCAATTCTGCCCCGCTTTCAAGTCCTCTTGGCAGCCTTACTTCAGTATATTTTTGGACGATAGCTGTCATTTATAACTCTGCAGGTTTGTGAATTACAGTGCCCCTGAGCTCCTTTCTTCAACTCGCTTTCTTGTGAGCTGGCCGCAACACCGCAGGATTGCTTCAGGCCCTAATCTGGTTCCGGCACGGCACGCTGAGCCTTTGGTTAATTCCTCTTCCTGGTGGGAAATGAGAGTTAAATTTGCCCGTCCAGACACCTCCAGCTAGTCTCTCATTGGTTCTCCCTATTCCTGTTCATCTTCCGCAGAAATTGCAAACTGGGCCAAACAGGAGGTTAAAGGCACTGACTCTCCAAGTCGGGAGAGTGTTAGTAAAGCGTCTGGAATGTTGCACCCGAGTACCAGGGGACGAGAACTGAGACATATTGGAACACTTCTCCCGATCACACGGTTGATCATACTCTGGGTTCCACGTGCATGTTTTAGCTGAAGGAAGAATCCCTTAAACCTGGAGAGTTGAGACCCGTGGAATGGGTACCATGCAATATGACTTCAAAGGGTCTTCATTTGCTCACCGAACCTCTCTAATCCTATCACTGCTGCGTTTATGCCCCTGTACACACGCTTGATTTTCTTTCAGAGACATAGCAATCCATAGGTTTTAAGATACTTACTAGTCAGGTACATTCTTAGGCGTTTAATATGGGGTGTTGAGTCCATTTCGTTGAGCAAGGAGTAGTTCTTGTCTATTCCATATTTGGCTTAAGGAACTTTATCTGTGCTCATTTCAATCTCTGGTTTTATGCAGCACCCCAACTCACCTTTCCCCTTAAGCAAGCATAAGTTGGTTTTCTAAATTTGAGACCCTGTTCTGTTTTGTAATCCAGTTCCTGTGTAGCCAAGTTTACATTCCGTGTATTAGTGATATCTTATGATGTTTCTTTTTCTGTGTGACTTATTTCAGTTAGAATCATCATACCTGAATCCACTCATTATGCTGCTACGGGCCTGATGACATAGATTTCATTGCTGAGTGATATTGCATTGTACGTAAGTACCAGAACTTCTTTATCCATTTTTCACTTTCTGCGATATTGAACTTGTACCGTAAACGAGGTTCTTGTAAACAGAGCTGTCCCAAACTTTGGGGTGGCTGTGTCTTTTTAATTTTAATTTCCCTAAGCTATAGGACCATAAGTGGAAGTGCCCTAGGCTCTGTTGCTTTGTTTTTTAGATGTTTCAGGAAACACCATACACCTCTCCGGAGTGGCTCTTGGCAATTTACATCCCGCCCATCAGCATAACAAGGCTCCCAGTTATCCATGGCCTGTCCTGCCTTTCTGGATTTTACACTTTTTTCAGATGGCCCTTTTGACCGGGGGGAAGTGAGACTTCATTGTAGTGCAGATTTCCTTTGCAAGCTTGCTTGGTTGGCCAAAAAGGGCGTATGCGTTTTTTCCTGAATATATTCAGGAAAAAACGCATACGCCCTTTTTGGCCAAGTGCATCATTGTGGACGTTCTGCCTCTTTTCCTATGCTTTAAATGCAATTCCAGTCTACCTCCTGAAATCGGTTTCCTGCAATTCTGCCCCGCTTTCAAGTCCTCTTGGCAGCCTTACTTCAGTATATTTTTGGACGATAGCTGTCATTTATAACTCTGCAGGTTTGTGAATTACAGTGCCCCTGAGCTCCTTTCTTCAACTCGCTTTCTTGTGAGCTGGCCGCAACACCGCAGGATTGCTTCAGGCCCTAATCTGGTTCCGGCACGGCACGCTGAGCCTTTGGTTAATTCCTCTTCCTGGTGGGAAATGAGAGTTAAATTTGCCCGTCCAGACACCTCCAGCTAGTCTCTCATTGGTTCTCCCTATTCCTGTTCATCTTCCGCAGAAATTGCAAACTGGGCCAAACAGGAGGTTAAAGGCACTGACTCTCCAAGTCGGGAGAGTGTTAGTAAAGCGTCTGGAATGTTGCACCCGAGTACCAGGGGACGAGAACTGAGACATATTGGAACACGTCTCCCGATCACACGGTTGATCATACTCTGGGTTCCACGTGCATGTTTTAGCTGAAGGAAGAATCCCTTAAACCTGGAGAGTTGAGACCCGTGGAATGGGTACCATGCAATATGACTTCAAAGGGTCTTCATTTGCTCACCGAACCTCTCCAATCCTATCACTGCTGCGTTTATGCCCCTGTACACACGCTTGATTTTCTTTCAGAGACATAGCAGTGCATAGGTTTTAAGATACTTACTAGTCAGGTACATTCTTAGGCGTTTAATATGGGGTGTTGAGTCCATTTCGTTGAGCAAGGAGTAGTTCTAGTCCATACCATATTTGGCTTAAGGAACTTTATCTGTGCTCATTTCAATCTCTGGTTTTATGCAGCACCCCAACTCACCTTTCCCCTTAAGCAAGCATAAGTTGGTTTTCTAAATTTGAGACCCTGTTCTGTTTTGTAATCCAGTTCCTGTGTAGCCAAGTTTACATTCCGTGTATTAGTGATATCTTATGATGTTTCTTTTTCTGTGTGACTTATTTCAGGTAGAATCATCATACCTGAATCCACTCATTATGCTGCTACGGGCCTGATGACGTAGATTTCATTGCTGAGTGATATTGCATTGTACGTAAGTACCACAACTTCTTTATCCATTTTTCACTTTCTGCGATATTGAACTTGTACCGTAAACGAGGTTCTTGTAAACAGAGCCATCCCAAACTTTGGGGTGGCTGTGTCTTTTTGATTTTAATTTCCCTAAGCTATAGGACCATAAGTGGAAGTGCCCTAGGCTCCGCTGCTATGTTTTTTAGATGTTTCAGGAAGCACCATACACTTCTTCGTAGTGGCTGTTGGCAATTTACATCCTGCCCATCAGCATAACAAGGCTCCCAGTTCTCCATGGCCTGTCCTGCCTTTCTGGATTTTACACTTTTTTCAGATGGCCCTTTTGACCGGGGGGAAGTGAGACTTCATTGTAGTGCAGATTTCCTTTGCAAGCTTGCTTGGTTGGCCAAAAAGGGCGTATGCGTTTTTTCCTGAATATATTCAGGAGAAAACGCATATGCACTTCTTGGCCAACTGCATCATTGTGGACGTTCTGCCGCTTTTCCTATGCTTTAAATGCAATTCCAGTCTACCTCCTGAAATCGGTTTCCTGCAATTCTGCCCCGCTTTCAAGTCCTCTTGGCAGCCTTACTTCAGTATATTTTTGGACGATAGCTGTCATTTATAACTCTGCATGTTTGTGAATTACAGTGTCCCTGAGCTCCTTTCTTCAACTCGCTTTCTTGTGAGCTGGCCGCAACACCGCAGGATTGCTTCAGGCCCTAATCTGGTTCCGACACGGCACGCTGAGCCTTTGGTTAATTCCTCTTCCTGGTGGGAAATGAGAGTTAAATTTGCCCGTCCAGACACCTCCAGCTAGTCTCTCATTGGTTCTCCTATTCCTGTTCATCTTCCGCAGAAATTGCAAACTGGGCCAAACAGGAGGTTAAAGGCACTGACTCTCCAAGTCGGGAGAGTGTTAGTAAAGCGTCTGGAATGTTGCACCCGAGTACCAGGGGACGAGACCTGAGACATATCGGAACACGTCTCCCGATCACACGGTTGATCATACTCTGGGTTCCACATGCATGTTTTAGCTGAAGGCAGAATCCCTTAAACCTGGAGAGTTGAGACCTGTGGAATGGGTACCATGCAATATGACTTCAAAGGGTCTTCATTTGCTCACCGAACCTTTCCAATCCTATCACTGCTACATTTATGACCCTGTACACATGCTTGATTCTCTTTCGGAGACATAGCAATCCATAGGTTTTAAGATACTTACTAGTCAGGTACATTCTTAGGCGTTTAATATGGTGTGTTGAGTCCATTTCGTTGAGCAAGGAGTAGCTCTTGTCTATTCCATATTTAGCTTAAGGAACATTATCTGTGCTCATTTCAATCTCTGGTTTTATGCAGCACCCCAACTCACCTTTCCCCTTAAGCAAGCATAAGTTGGTTTTCTAAATTTGAGACCCTGTTTTGTTTTGTAATCAGTTCCTGTGTAGCTAAGTTTACATTCCGTGTATTAGTGATATCTTATGATGTTTCTTTTTCTGTGTGACTTATTTCAGTTAGAATCATCATACCTGAATCTACTCATTATGCTGCTACGGGCCTGATGACATAGATTTCATTGCTGAGTGATATTGCATTGTACGTAAGTACCACAACTTCTTTATCCATTTTTCACTTTCTGCGATATTGAACTTGTACCGTAAACGAGGTTCTTGTAAACAGAGCTGTCCCAAACTTTGGGGTGGCTGTGTCTTTTTGATTTTAATTTCCCTAAGCTATAGGACCATAAGTGGAAGTGCCCTAGGCTCTGTTGCTTTGTTTTTTAGATGTTTCAGGAAACACCATACACCTCTCCCGAGTGGCTGTTGGCAATTTACATCCCGCCCATCAGCATAACAAGGTTCCCAGTTCTCCATGTTCTGTCCTGCCTTTCTGGATTTTACACTTTTTTCAGATGACCCTTTTGACCGGGGGGAAGTGAGACTTCATTGTAGTGCAGATTTCCTTTGCAAGCTTGCTTGGTTGGCCAAAAAGGGCGTATGCGTTTTTTCCTGAATATATTCAGGAAAAAACGCATACGCCCTTTTTGGCCAAGTGCATCATTGTGGACGTTCTGCCTCTTTTCCTATGCTTTAAATGCAATTCCAGTCTACCTCCTGAAATCGGTTTCCTGCAATTCTGCCCTGCTTTCAAGTCCTCTTGGCAGCCTTACTTCAGTATATTTTTGGACGATAGCTGTCATTTATAACTCTGCAGGTTTGTGAATTACAGTGCCCCTGAGCTCCTTTCTTCAACTCGCTTTCTTGTGAGCTGGCTGCAACACCGCATGATTGCTTCAGGCCCTAATCTGGTTCCGGCACGGCACGCTGAGCCTTTGGTTAATTCCTCTTCCTGGTGGGAAATGAGAGTTAAATTTGCCCGTCCAGACACCTCCAGCTAGTCTCTCATTGGTTCTCCCTATTCCTGTTCATCTTCCGCAGAAATTGCAAACTGGGCCAAACAGGAGGTTAAAGGCACTGACTCTCCAAGTCGGGAGAGTGTTAGTAAAGCGTGTGGAATGTTGCACCCGAGTACCAGGGGACGAGAACTGAGACATATTGGAACACGTCTCCCGATCACACGGTTGATCATACTCTGGGTTCCACGTGCATGTTTTAGCTGAAGGAAGAATCCCTTAAACCTGGAGAGTTGAGACCCGTGGAATGGGTACCATGCAATATGACTTCAAAGGGTCTTCATTTGCTCACCGAACCTCTCCAATCCTATCACTGCTGCGTTTATGCCCCTGTACACACGCTTGATTTTCTTTCAGAGACATAGCAATCCATAGGTTTTAAGATACTTACTAGTCAGGTACATTCTTAGGCGTTTAATATGGGGTGTTGAGTCCATTTCGTTGAGCAAGGAGTAGTTCTTGTCTATTCCATATTTGGCTTAAGGAACTTTATCTGTGCTCATTTCAATCTCTGGTTTGATGCAGCACCCCAACTCACCTTTCCCCTTAAGCAAGCATAAGTTGGTTTTCTAAATTTGAGACCCTGTTCTGTTTTGTAATCCAGTTCCTGTGTAGCCAAGTTTACATCCCGTGTATTACTGATATCTTATGATGTTTCTATTTCTGTGTGACTTATTTCAGTTAGAATCATCATACCTGAATCCACTCATTATGCTGCTACGGGCCTGATGACATAGATTTCATTGCTGAGTGATATTGCATTGTACGTAAGTACCACAACTTCTTTATCCATTTTTCACTTTCTGCGATATTGAACTTGTACCATAAACGAGGTTCTTGTAAACAGAGCCGTCCCAAACTTTGGGGTGGCTGTGTCTTTTTGATTTTAATTTCCCTAAGCTATAGGACCATAAGTGGAAGTGCCCTAGGCTCTGTTGCTTTGTTTTTTAGATGTTTCAGGAAACACCATACACCTCTCCCGAGTGGCTGTTGGCAATTTACATCCCGCCCATCAGCATAACAAGGCTCCCAGTTCTCCATGGCCTGTCCTGCCTTTCTGGATTTTACACTTTTTTCAGATGGCCCTTTTGACCGGGGGGAAGTGAGACTTCATTGTAGTGCAGATTTCCTTTGCAAGCTTGCTTGGTTGGCCAAAAAGGGCGTATGCGTTTTTTCCTGAATATATTCAGGAAAAAACGCATACGCCCTTTTTGGCCAAGTGCATCATTGTTGACGTTCTGCCTCTTTTCCTATGCTTTAAATGCAATTCCAGTCTACCTCCTGAAATCGGTTTCCTGCAATTCTGCCCCGCTTTCAAGTCCTCTTGGCAGCCTTACTTCAGTATATTTTTGGACGATAGCTGTCATTTATAACTCTGCAGGTTTGTGAATTACAGTGCCCCTGAGCTCCTTTCTTCAACTCGCTTTCTTGTGAGCTGGCTGCAACACCGCAGGATTGCTTCAGGCCCTAATCTGGTTCCGGCACGGCACGCTGAGCCTTTGGTTAATTCCTCTTCCTGGTGGGAAATGAGAGTTAAATTTGCCCGTCCAGACACCTCCAGCTAGTCTCTCATTGGTTCTCCCTATTCCTGTTCATCTTCCGCAGAAATTGCAAACTGGGCCAAACAGGAGGTTAAAGGCACTGACTCTCCAAGTCGGGAGAGTGTTAGTAAAGCGTGTGGAATGTTGCACCCGAGTACCAGGGGACGAGAACTGAGACATATTGGAACACGTCTCCCGATCACACGGTTGATCATACTCTGGGTTCCACGTGCATGTTTTAGCTGAAGGAAGAATCCCTTAAACCTGGAGAGTTGAGACCCGTGGAATGGGTACCATGCAATATGACTTCAAAGGGTCTTCATTTGCTCACCGAACCTCTCCAATCCTATCACTGCTGCGTTTATGCCCCTGTACACACGCTTGATTTTCTTTCAGAGACATAGCAATCCATAGGTTTTAAGATACTTACTAGTCAGGTACATTCTTAGGCGTTTAATATGGGGTGTTGAGTCCATTTCGTTGAGCAAGGAGTAGTTCTTGTCTATTCCATATTGGCTTAAGGAACTTTATCTGTGCTCATTTCAATCTCTGGTTTTATGCAGCACCCCAACTCACCTTTCCCCTTAAGCAAGCATAAGTTGGTTTTCTAAATTTGAGACCCTGTTCTGTTTTGTAATCCAGTTCCTGTGTAGCCAAGTTTACATCCCGTGTATTAGTGATATCTTATGATGTTTCTTTTTCTGTGTGACTTATTTCAGTTAGAAACATCATACCTGAATCCACTCATTATGCTGCTACGGGCCTGATGACATAGATTTCATTGCTGAGTGATATTGCATTGTACGTAAGTACCACAACTTCTTTATCCATTTTTCACTTTCTGCGATATTGAACTTGTACCGTAAACGAGGTTCTTGTAAACAGAGCCGTCCCAAACTTTGGGGTGGCTGTGTCTTTTTGATTTTAATTTCCCTAAGCTATAGGACCATAAGTGGAAGTGCCCTAGGCTCTGTTGCTTTGTTTTTTAGATGTTTCAGGAAACACCATACACCTCTCCCGAGTGGCTGTTGGCAATTTACATCCCGCCCATCAGCATAACAAGGCTCCCAGTTCTCCATGGCCTGTCCTGCCTTTCTGGATTTTACACTTTTTTCAGATGGCCCTTTTGACCGGGGGGAAGTGAGACTTCATTGTAGTGCAGATTTCCTTTGCAAGCTTGCTTGGTTGGCCAAAAAGGGCGTATGCGTTTTTTCCTGAATATATTCAGGAAAAAACGCATACGCCCTTTTTGGCCAAGTGCATCATTGTGGACGTTCTGCCTCTTTTCCTATGCTTTAAATGCAATTCCAGTCTACCTCCTGAAATCGGTTTCCTGCAATTCTGCCCCGCTTTCAAGTCCTCTTGGCAGCCTTACTTCAGTATATTTTTGGACGATAGCTGTCATTTATAACTCTGCAGGTTTGTGAATTACAGTGCCCCTGAGCTCCTTTCTTCAACTCGCTTTCTTGTGAGCTGGCCGCAACACCGCAGGATTGCTTCAGGCCCTAATCTGGTTCCGGCACGGCACGCTGAGCCTTTGGTTAATTCCTCTTCCTGGTGGGAAATGAGAGTTAAATTTGCCCGTCCAGACACCTCCAGCTAGTCTCTCATTGGTTCTCCCTATTCCTGTTCATCTTCCGCAGAAATTGCAAACTGGGCCAAACAGGAGGTTAAAGGCACTGACTCTCCAAGTCGGGAGAGTGTTAGTAAAGCGTCTGGAATGTTGCACCCGAGTACCAGGGGACGAGAACTGAGACATATTGGAACACGTCTCCCGATCACACGGTTGATCATACTCTGGGTTCCACGTGCATGTTTTAGCTGAAGGAAGAATCCCTTAAACCTGGAGAGTTGAGACCCGTGGAATGGGTACCATGCAATATGACTTCAAAGGGTCTTCATTTGCTCACCGAACCTCTCCAATCCTATCACTGCTGCGTTTATGCCCCTGTACACACGCTTGATTTTCTTTCAGAGACATAGCAGTGCATAGGTTTTAAGATACTTACTAGTCAGGTACATTCTTAGGCGTTTAATATGGGGTGTTGAGTCCATTTCGTTGAGCAAGGAGTAGTTCTAGTCCATACCATATTTGGCTTAAGGAACTTTATCTGTGCTCATTTCAATCTCTGGTTTTATGCAGCACCCCAACTCACCTTTCCCCTTAAGCAAGCATAAGTTGGTTTTCTAAATTTGAGACCCTGTTCTGTTTTGTAATCCAGTTCCTGTGTAGCCAAGTTTACATTCCGTGTATTAGTGATATCTTATGATGTTTCTTTTTCTGTGTGACTTATTTCAGGTAGAATCATCATACCTGAATCCACTCATTATGCTGCTACGGGCCTGATGACGTAGATTTCATTGCTGAGTGATATTGCATTGTACGTAAGTACCACAACTTCTTTATCCATTTTTCACTTTCTGCGATATTGAACTTGTACCGTAAACGAGGTTCTTGTAAACAGAGCCATCCCAAACTTTGGGGTGGCTGTGTCTTTTTGATTTTAATTTCCCTAAGCTATAGGACCATAAGTGGAAGTGCCCTAGGCTCCGCTGCTATGTTTTTTAGATGTTTCAGGAAGCACCATACACTTCTTCGTAGTGGCTGTTGGCAATTTACATCCTGCCCATCAGCATAACAAGGCTCCCAGTTCTCCATGGCCTGTCCTGCCTTTCTGGATTTTACACTTTTTTCAGATGGCCCTTTTGACCGGGGGGAAGTGAGACTTCATTGTAGTGCAGATTTCCTTTGCAAGCTTGCTTGGTTGGCCAAAAAGGGCGTATGCGTTTTTTCCTGAATATATTCAGGAGAAAACGCATATGCACTTCTTGGCCAACTGCATCATTGTGGACGTTCTGCCGCTTTTCCTATGCTTTAAATGCAATTCCAGTCTACCTCCTGAAATCGGTTTCCTGCAATTCTGCCCCGCTTTCAAGTCCTCTTGGCAGCCTTACTTCAGTATATTTTTGGACGATAGCTGTCATTTATAACTCTGCATGTTTGTGAATTACAGTGTCCCTGAGCTCCTTTCTTCAACTCGCTTTCTTGTGAGCTGGCCGCAACACCGCAGGATTGCTTCAGGCCCTAATCTGGTTCCGACACGGCACGCTGAGCCTTTGGTTAATTCCTCTTCCTGGTGGGAAATGAGAGTTAAATTTGCCCGTCCAGACACCTCCAGCTAGTCTCTCATTGGTTCTCCTATTCCTGTTCATCTTCCGCAGAAATTGCAAACTGGGCCAAACAGGAGGTTAAAGGCACTGACTCTCCAAGTCGGGAGAGTGTTAGTAAAGCGTCTGGAATGTTGCACCCGAGTACCAGGGGACGAGACCTGAGACATATCGGAACACGTCTCCCGATCACACGGTTGATCATACTCTGGGTTCCACATGCATGTTTTAGCTGAAGGCAGAATCCCTTAAACCTGGAGAGTTGAGACCTGTGGAATGGGTACCATGCAATATGACTTCAAAGGGTCTTCATTTGCTCACCGAACCTTTCCAATCCTATCACTGCTACATTTATGACCCTGTACACATGCTTGATTCTCTTTCGGAGACATAGCAATCCATAGGTTTTAAGATACTTACTAGTCAGGTACATTCTTAGGCGTTTAATATGGTGTGTTGAGTCCATTTCGTTGAGCAAGGAGTAGCTCTTGTCTATTCCATATTTAGCTTAAGGAACATTATCTGTGCTCATTTCAATCTCTGGTTTTATGCAGCACCCCAACTCACCTTTCCCCTTAAGCAAGCATAAGTTGGTTTTCTAAATTTGAGACCCTGCTTTGTTTTGTAATCAGTTCCTGTGTAGCTAAGTTTACATTCCGTGTATTAGTGATATCTTATGATGTTTCTTTTTCTGTGTGACTTATTTCAGTTAGAATCATCATACCTGAATCTACTCATTATGCTGCTACGGGCCTGATGACATAGATTTCATTGCTGAGTGATATTGCATTGTACGTAAGTACCACAACTTCTTTATCCATTTTTCACTTTCTGCGATATTGAACTTGTACCGTAAACGAGGTTCTTGTAAACAGAGCTGTCCCAAACTTTGGGGTGGCTGTGTCTTTTTGATTTTAATTTCCCTAAGCTATAGGACCATAAGTGGAAGTGCCCTAGGCTCTGTTGCTTTGTTTTTTAGATGTTTCAGGAAACACCATACACCTCTCCCGAGTGGCTGTTGGCAATTTACATCCCGCCCATCAGCATAACAAGGTTCCCAGTTCTCCATGTTCTGTCCTGCCTTTCTGGATTTTACACTTTTTTCAGATGACCCTTTTGACCGGGGGGAAGTGAGACTTCATTGTAGTGCAGATTTCCTTTGCAAGCTTGCTTGGTTGGCCAAAAAGGGCGTATGCGTTTTTTCCTGAATATATTCAGGAAAAAACGCATACGCCCTTTTTGGCCAAGTGCATCATTGTGGACGTTCTGCCTCTTTTCCTATGCTTTAAATGCAATTCCAGTCTACCTCCTGAAATCGGTTTCCTGCAATTCTGCCCCGCTTTCAAGTCCTCTTGGCAGCCTTACTTCAGTATATTTTTGGACGATAGCTGTCATTTATAACTCTGCAGGTTTGTGAATTACAGTGCCCCTGAGCTCCTTTCTTCAACTCGCTTTCTTGTGAGCTGGCTGCAACACCGCATGATTGCTTCAGGCCCTAATCTGGTTCCGGCACGGCACGCTGAGCCTTTGGTTAATTCCTCTTCCTGGTGGGAAATGAGAGTTAAATTTGCCCGTCCAGACACCTCCAGCTAGTCTCTCATTGGTTCTCCCTATTCCTGTTCATCTTCCGCAGAAATTGCAAACTGGGCCAAACAGGAGGTTAAAGGCACTGACTCTCCAAGTCGGGAGAGTGTTAGTAAAGCGTGTGGAATGTTGCACCCGAGTACCAGGGGACGAGAACTGAGACATATTGGAACACGTCTCCCGATCACACGGTTGATCATACTCTGGGTTCCACGTGCATGTTTTAGCTGAAGGAAGAATCCCTTAAACCTGGAGAGTTGAGACCCGTGGAATGGGTACCATGCAATATGACTTCAAAGGGTCTTCATTTGCTCACCGAACCTCTCCAATCCTATCACTGCTGCGTTTATGCCCCTGTACACACGCTTGATTTTCTTTCAGAGACATAGCAATCCATAGGTTTTAAGATACTTACTAGTCAGGTACATTCTTAGGCGTTTAATATGGGGTGTTGAGTCCATTTCGTTGAGCAAGGAGTAGTTCTTGTCTATTCCATATTTGGCTTAAGGAACTTTATCTGTGCTCATTTCAATCTCTGGTTTGATGCAGCACCCCAACTCACCTTTCCCCTTAAGCAAGCATAAGTTGGTTTTCTAAATTTGAGACCCTGTTCTGTTTTGTAATCCAGTTCCTGTGTAGCCAAGTTTACATCCCGTGTATTACTGATATCTTATGATGTTTCTATTTCTGTGTGACTTATTTCAGTTAGAATCATCATACCTGAATCCACTCATTATGCTGCTACGGGCCTGATGACATAGATTTCATTGCTGAGTGATATTGCATTGTACGTAAGTACCACAACTTCTTTATCCATTTTTCACTTTCTGCGATATTGAACTTGTACCATAAACGAGGTTCTTGTAAACAGAGCCGTCCCAAACTTTGGGGTGGCTGTGTCTTTTTGATTTTAATTTCCCTAAGCTATAGGACCATAAGTGGAAGTGCCCTAGGCTCTGTTGCTTTGTTTTTTAGATGTTTCAGGAAACACCATACACCTCTCCCGAGTGGCTGTTGGCAATTTACATCCCGCCCATCAGCATAACAAGGCTCCCAGTTCTCCATGGCCTGTCCTGCCTTTCTGGATTTTACACTTTTTTCAGATGGCCCTTTTGACCTGGGGGAAGTGAGACTTCATTGTAGTGCAGATTTCCTTTGCAAGCTTGCTTGGTTGGCCAAAAAGGGCGTATGCGTTTTTTCCTGAATATATTCAGGAAAAAACGCATACGCCCTTTTTGGCCAAGTGCATCATTGTGGACGTTCTGCCTCTTTTCCTATGCTTTAAATGCAATTCCAGTCTACCTCCTGAAATCGGTTTCCTGCAATTCTGCCCCGCTTTCAAGTCCTCTTGGCAGCCTTACTTCAGTATATTTTTGGACGATAGCTGTCATTTATAACTCTGCAGGTTTGTGAATTACAGTGCCCCTGAGCTCCTTTCTTCAACTCGCTTTCTTGTGAGCTGGCCGCAACACCGCAGGATTGCTTCAGGCCCTAATCTGGTTCCGGCACGGCACGCTGAGCCTTTGGTTAATTCCTCTTCCTGGTGGGAAATAAGAGTTAAATTTGCCCGTCCAGACACCTCCACCTAGTCTCTCATTGGTTCTCCCTATTCCTGTTCATCTTCCGCAGAAATTGCAAACTGGGCCAAACAGGAGGTTAAAGGCACTGACTCTCCAAGTCGGGAGAGTGTTAGTAAAGCGTCTGGAATGTTGCACCCGAGTACCAGGGGACGAGAACTGAGACATATTGGAACATGTCTCCCGATCACACGGGTGATCATACTCTGGGTTCCACGTGCATGTTTTACCTGAAGGCAGAATCCCTTAAACCTGGAGAGTTGAGACCCGTGGAATGGGTACCATGCAATATGACTTCAAAGGGTCTTCATTTGCTCACCGAACCTCTCCAATCCTATCACTGCTGCGTTTATGCCCCTGTACACACGCTTGATTTTCTTTCAGAGACATAGCAATTCATAGGTTTTAAGATACTTACTAGTCAGGTACATTCTTAGGCGTTTAATATGGGGTGTTGAGTCCATTTCGTTGAGCAAGGAGTAGTTCTTGTCTATTCCATATTTGGCTTAAGGAACTTTATCTGTGTTCATTTCAATCTCAGGTTTTATGCAGCACCCCAACTCACCTTTCCCCTTAAGCAAGCATAAGTTGGTTTTCTAAATTTGAGACCCTGTTCTGTTTTGTAATCCAGTTCCTGTGTAGCCAAGTTTACATTCCGTGTATTAGTGATATCTTATGATGTTTCTTTTTCTGTGTGACTTATTTCAGTTAGAATCATCATACCTGAATCCACTCATTATGCTGCTACGGGCCTGATGACATAGATTTCATTGCTGAGTGATATTGCATTGTACGTAAGTACCACAACTTCTTTATCCATTTTTCACTTTCTGCGATATTGAACTTGTACCGTAAATGAGGTTCTTGTAAACAGAGCCGTCCCAAACTTTGGGGTGGCTGTGTCTTTTTGATTTTAATTTCCCTAAGCTATAGGACCATAAGTGGAAGTGCCCTAGGCTCTGTTGCTTTGTTTTTTAGATGTTTCAGGAAACACCATACACCTCTCCGGAGTGGCTCTTGGCAATTTATATCCCGCCCATCAGCATAACAAGGCTCCCAGTTCTCCATGGCCTGTCCTGCCTTTCTGGATTTTACACTTTTTTCAGATGGCCCTTTTGACCGGGGGGAAGTGAGACTTCATTGTAGTGCAGATTTCCTTTGCAAGCTTGCTTGGTTGGCCAAAAAGGGCGTATGCGTTTTTTCCTGAATATATTCAGGAAAAAACGCATACGCCCTTTTTGGCCAAGTGCATCATTGTGGACGTTCTGCCTCTTTTCCTATGCTTTAAATGCAATTCCAGTCTACCTCCTGAAATCGGTTTCCTGCAATTCTGCCCCGCTTTCAAGTCCTCTTGGCAGCCTTACTTCAGTATATTTTTGGACGATAGCTGTCATTTATAACTCTGCAGGTTTGTGAATTACAGTGCCCCTGAGCTCCTTTCTTCAACTCGCTTTCTTGTGAGCTGGCCGCAACACCGCAGGATTGCTTCAGGCCCTAATCTGGTTCCGACACGGCACGCTGAGCCTTTGGTTAATTCCTCTTCCTGGTGGGAAATGAGAGT
Organism: Leucopleurus acutus; assembly: GCF_964270905.1. Lineage (NCBI taxonomy): Eukaryota > Metazoa > Chordata > Mammalia > Artiodactyla > Delphinidae > Leucopleurus > Leucopleurus acutus. Next base: position 473,805 of record NW_028139178.1, read on the forward strand.
TAAATTTGCCCGTCCAGACACCTCCAGCTAGTCTCTCATTGGTTCTCCTATTCCTGTTCATCTTCCGCAGAAATTGCAAACTGGGCCAAACAGGAGGTTAAAGGCACTGACTCTCCAAGTCGGGAGAGTGTTAGTAAAGCGTCTGGAATGTTGCACCCGAGTACCAGGGGACGAGACCTGAGACATATCGGAACACGTCTCCCGATCACACGGTTGATCATACTCTGGGTTCCACATGCATGTTTTAGCTGAAGGCAGAATCCCTTAAACCTGGAGAGTTGAGACCTGTGGAATGGGTACCATGCAATATGACTTCAAAGGGTCTTCATTTGCTCACCGAACCTCTCTAATCCTATCACTGCTACATTTATGACCCTGTACACATGCTTGATTCTCTTTCGGAGACATAGCAATCCATAGGTTTTAAGATACTTACTAGTCAGGTACATTCTTAGGCGTTTAATATGGTGTGTTGAGTCCATTTCGTTGAGCAAGGAGTAGCTCTTGTCTATTCCATATTTAGCTTAAGGAACATTATCTGTGCTCATTTCAATCTCTGGTTTTATGCAGCACCCCAACTCACCTTTCCCCTTAAGCAAGCATAAGTTGGTTTTCTAAATTTGAGACCCTGTTTTGTTTTGTAATCAGTTCCTGTGTAGCCAAGTTTACATTCCGTGTATTAGTGATATCTTATGATGTTTCTTTTTCTGTGTGACTTATTTCAGTTAGAATCATCATACCTGAATCTACTCATTATGCTGCTACGGGCCTGATGACATAGATTTCATTGCTTAGTGATATTGCATTGTACGTAAGTACCACAACTTCTTTATCCATTTTTCACTTTCTGCGATATTGAACTTGTACCGTAAACGAGGTTCTTGTAAACAGAGCTGTCCCAAAATTTGGGGTGGCTGTGTCTTTTTGATTTTAATTTCCCTAAGCTATAGGACCATAAGTGGAAGTGCCCTAGGCTCTGTTGCTTTGTTTTTTAGATGTTTCAGGAAACACCATACACCTCTCCCGAGTGGCTGTTGGCAATTTACATCCCGCCCATCAGCATAACAAGGTTCCCAGTTCTCCATGTTCTGTCCTGCCTTTCTGGATTTTACACTTTTTTCAGATGACCCTTTTGACCGGGGGGAAGTGAGACTTCATTGTAGTGCAGATTTCCTTTGCAAGCTTGCTTGGTTGGCCAAAAAGGGCGTATGCGTTTTTTCCTGAATATATTCAGGAAAAAACGCATACGCCCTTTTTGGCCAAGTGCATCATTGTGGACGTTCTGCCTCTTTTCCTATGCTTTAAATGCAATTCCAGTCTACCTCCTGAAATCGGTTTCCTGCAATTCTGCCCCGCTTTCAAGTCCTCTTGGCAGCCTTACTTCAGTATATTTTTGGACGATAGCTGTCATTTATAACTCTGCAGGTTTGTGAATTACAGTGCCCCTGAGCTCCTTTCTTCAACTCGCTTTCTTGTGAGCTGGCCGCAACACCGCAGGATTGCTTCAGGCCCTAATCTGGTTCCGGCACGGCACGCTGAGCCTTTGGTTAATTCCTCTTCCTGGTGGGAAATGAGAGTTAAATTTGCCCGTCCAGACACCTCCAGCTAGTCTCTCATTGGTTCTCCCTATTCCTGTTCATCTTCCGCAGAAATTGCAAACTGGGCCAAACAGGAGGTTAAAGGCACTGACTCTCCAAGTCGGGAGAGTGTTAGTAAAGCGTCTGGAATGTTGCACCCGAGTACCAGGGGACGAGAACTGAGACATATTGGAACACGTCTCCCGATCACACGGTTGATCATACTCTGGGTTCCACGTGCATGTTTTAGCTGAAGGAAGAATCCCTTAAACCTGGAGAGTTGAGACCCGTGGAATGGGTACCATGCAATATGACTTCAAAGGGTCTTCATTTGCTCACCGAACCTCTCCAATCCTATCACTGCTGCGTTTATGCCCCTGTACACACGCTTGATTTTCTTTCAGAGACATAGCAGTGCATAGGTTTTAAGATACTTACTAGTCAGGTACATTCTTAGGCGTTTAATATGGGGTGTTGAGTCCATTTCGTTGAGCAAGGAGTAGTTCTAGTCCATACCATATTTGGCTTAAGGAACTTTATCTGTGCTCATTTCAATCTCTGGTTTTATGCAGCACCCCAACTCACCTTTCCCCTTAAGCAAGCATAAGTTGGTTTTCTAAATTTGAGACCCTGTTCTGTTTTGTAATCCAGTTCCTGTGTAGCCAAGTTTACATTCCGTGTATTAGTGATATCTTATGATGTTTCTTTTTCTGTGTGACTTATTTCAGGTAGAATCATCATACCTGAATCCACTCATTATGCTGCTACGGGCCTGATGACGTAGATTTCATTGCTGAGTGATATTGCATTGTACGTAAGTACCACAACTTCTTTATCCATTTTTCACTTTCTGCGATATTGAACTTGTACCGTAAACGAGGTTCTTGTAAACAGAGCCATCCCAAACTTTGGGGTGGCTGTGTCTTTTTGATTTTAATTTCCCTAAGCTATAGGACCATAAGTGGAAGTGCCCTAGGCTCCGCTGCTATGTTTTTTAGATGTTTCAGGAAGCACCATACACTTCTTCGTAGTGGCTGTTGGCAATTTACATCCTGCCCATCAGCATAACAAGGCTCCCAGTTCTCCATGGCCTGTCCTGCCTTTCTGGATTTTACACTTTTTTCAGATGGCCCTTTTGACCGGGGGGAAGTGAGACTTCATTGTAGTGCAGATTTCCTTTGCAAGCTTGCTTGGTTGGCCAAAAAGGGCGTATGCGTTTTTTCCTGAATATATTCAGGAGAAAACGCATATGCACTTCTTGGCCAACTGCATCATTGTGGACGTTCTGCCTCTTTTCCTATGCTTTAAATGCAATTCCAGTCTACCTCCTGAAATCGGTTTCCTGCAATTCTGCCCCGCTTTCAAGTCCTCTTGGCAGCCTTACTTCAGTATATTTTTGGACGATAGCTGTCATTTATAACTCTGCAGGTTTGTGAATTACAGTGTCCCTGAGCTCCTTTCTTCAACTCGCTTTCTTGTGAGCTGGCCGCAACACCGCAGGATTGCTTCAGGCCCTAATCTGGTTCCCGCACGGCACGCTGAACCTTTGGTTAATTCCTCTTCCTGGTGGGAAATGAGAGTTAAATTTGCCCGTCCAGACACCTCCAGCTAGTCTCTCATTGGTTCTCCCTATTCCTGTTCATCTTCCGCAGAAATTGCAAACTGGGCCAAACAGGAGGTTAAAGGCACTGACTCTCCAAGTCGGGAGAGTGTTAGTAAAGCGTGTGGTATGTTGCACCCGAGTACCAGGGGACGAGAACTGAGACATATTGGAACACGTCTCCCGATCACACGGTTGATCATACTCTGGGTTCCACGTGCATGTTTTACCTTAAGGCAGAATCCCTTAAACCTTGAGAGTTGAGACCCGTGGAATGGGTACCATGCAATATGACTTCAAAGGGTCTTCATTTGCTCACCGAACCTCTCCAATCCTATCACTGCTGCGTTTATGCCCCTGTACACACGCTTGATTTTCTTTCAGAGACATAGCAATCCATAGGTTTTAAGATACTTACTAGTCAGGTACATTCTTAGGCGTTTAATATGGGGTGTTGAGTCCATTTCGTTGAGCAAGGAGTAGTTCTTGTCTATTCCATATTTGGCTTAAGGAACTTTATCTGTGCTCATTTCAATCTCTGGTTTGATGCAGCACCCCAACTCACCTTTCCCCTTAAGCAAGCATAAGTTGGTTTTCTAAATTTGAGACCCTGTTCTGTTTTGTAATCCAGTTCCTGTTTAGCCAAGTTTACATTCCGTGTATTAGTGATATCTTATGATGTTTCTTTTTCTGTGTGACTTATTTCAGTTAGAATCATCATACCTGAATCCACTCATTATGCTGCTACGGGCCTGATGACATAGATTTCATTGCTGAGTGATATTGCATTGTACGTAAGTACCAGAACTTCTTTATCCATTTTTCACTTTCTGCGATATTGAACTTGTACCGTAAACGAGGTTCTTGTAAACAGAGCTGTCCCAAACTTTGCGGTGGCTGTGTCTTTTTGATTTTAATTTCCCTAAGCTATAGGACCATAAGTGGAAGTGCCCTAGGCTCTGTTGCTTTGTTTTTTAGATGTTTCAGGAAACACCATACACCTCTCCCGAGTGGCTCTTGGCAATTTACATCCCGCCCATCAGCATAACAAGGCTCCCAGTTCTCCATGGCCTGTCCTGCCTTTCTGGATTTTACACTTTTTTCAGATGGCCCTTTTGACCTGGGGGAAGTGACACTTCATTGTAGTGCAGATTTCCTTTGCAAGCTTGCTTGGTTCGCCAAAAAGGGCGTATGCGTTTTTTCCTGAATATATTCAGGAGAAAACGCATATGCACTTCTTGTCCAACTGCATCATTGTGGACGTTCTGCCGCTTTTCCTATGCTTTAAATGCAATTCCAGTCTACCTCCTGAAATCGGTTTCCTGCAATTCTGCCCCGCATTCAAGTCCTCTTGGCAGCCTTACTTCAGTATATTTTTGGACGATAGCTGTCATTTATAACTCTGCAGGTTTGTGAATTACAGTGTCCCTGAGCTCCTTTCTTCAACTCGCTTTCTTGTGAGCTGGCCGCAACACCGCAGGATTGCTTCAGGCCCTAATCTGGTTCCGACACGGCACGCTGAGTCTTTGGTTAATTCCTCTTCCTGGTGGGAAATGAGAGTTAAATTTGCCCGTCCAGACACCTCCAGCTAGTCTCTCATTGGTTCTCCTATTCCTGTTCATCTTCCGCAGAAATTGCAAACTGGGCCAAACAGGAGGTTAAAGGCACTGACTCTCCAAGTCGGGAGAGTGTTAGTAAAGCGTCTGGAATGTTGCACCCGAGTACCAGGGGACGAGACCTGAGACATATCGGAACACGTCTCCCGATCACACGGTTGATCATACTCTGGGTTCCACGTGCATGTTTTAGCTGAAGGAAGAATCCCTTAAACCTGGAGAGTTGAGACCCGTGGAATGGGTACCATGCAATATGACTTCAAAGGGTCTTCATTTGCTCACCGAACCTCTCCAATCCTATCACTGCTGCGTTTATGCCCCTGTACACACGCTTGATTTTCTTTCAGAGACATAGCAATCCATAGGTTTTAAGATACTTACTAGTCAGGTACATTCTTAGGCGTTTAATATGGGGTGTTGAGTCCATTTCGTTGAGCAAGGAGTAGTTCTTGTCTATTCTATATTTGGCTTAAGGAACTTTATCTGTGCTCATTTCAATCTCTGGTTTTATGCAGCACCCCAACTCACCTTTCCCCTTAAGCAAGCATAAGTTGGTTTTCTAAATTTGAGACCCTGTTCTGTTTTGTAATCCAGTTCCTGTGTAGCCAAGTTTACATCCCGTGTATTAGTGATATCTTATGATGTTTCTTTTTCTGTGTGACTTATTTCAGTTAGAATCATCATACCTGAATCCACTCATTATGCTGCTACGGGCCTGATGACATAGGTTTCATTGCTGAGTGATATTGCATTGTACGTAAGTACCACAACTTCTTTATCCATTTTTCACTTTCTGTGATATTGAACTTGTACCGTAAATGAGGTTCTTGTAAACAGAGCCGTCCCAAACTTTGGGGTGGCTGTGTCTTTTTGATTTTAATTTCCCTAAGCTATAGGACCATAAGTGGAAGTGCCCTAGGCTCTGTTGCTTTGTTTTTTAGATGTTTCAGGAAACACCATACACCTCTCCCGAGTGGCTGTTGGCAATTTACATCCCGCCCATCAGCATAACAAGGCTCCCAGTTCTCCATGGCCTGTCCTGCCTTTCTGGATTTTACACTTTTTTCAGATGGCCCTTTTGACCGGGGGGAAGTGAGACTTCATTGTAGTGCAGATTTCCTTTGCAAGCTTGCTTGGTTGGCCAAAAAGGGCATATGCGTTTTTTCCTGAATATATTCAGGAAAAAACGCATACGCCCTTTTTGGCCAAGTGCATCATTGTGGACGTTCTGCCTCTTTTCCTATGCTTTAAATGCAATTCCAGTCTACCTCCTGAAATCGGTTTCCTGCAATTCTGCCCCGCTTTCAAGTCCTCTTGGCAGCCTTACTTCAGTATATTTTTGGACGATAGCTGTCATTTATAACTCTGCAGGTTTGTGAATTACAGTGCCCCTGAGCTCCTTTCTTCAACTCGCTTTCTTGTGAGCTGGCTGCAACACCGCATGATTGCTTCAGGCCCTAATCTGGTTCCGGCACGGCACGCTGAGCCTTTGGTTAATTCCTCTTCCTGGTGGGAAATGAGAGTTAAATTTGCCCGTCCAGACACCTCCAGCTAGTCTCTCATTGGTTCTCCCTATTCCTGTTCATCTTCCGCAGAAATTGCAAACTGGGCCAAACAGGAGGTTAAAGGCACTGACTCTCCAAGTCGGGAGAGTGTTAGTAAAGCGTCTGGAATGTTGCACCCGAGTACCAGGGGACGAGAACTGAGACATATTGGAACACGTCTCCCGATCACACGGTTGATCATACTCTGGGTTCCACGTGCATGTTTTAGCTGAAGGAAGAATCCCTTAAACCTGGAGAGTTGAGACCCGTGGAATGGGTACCATGCAATATGACTTCAAAGGGTCTTCATTTGCTCACCGAACCTCTCCAATCCTATCACTGCTGCGTTTATGCCCCTGTACACACGCTTGATTTTCTTTCAGAGACATAGCAATCCATAGGTTTTAAGATACTTACTAGTCAGGTACATTCTTAGGCGTTTAATATGGGGTGTTGAGTCCATTTCGTTGAGCAAGGAGTAGTTCTTGTCTATTCCATATTTGGCTTAAGGAACTTTATCTGTGCTCATTTCAATCTCTGGTTTTATGCAGCACCCCAACTCACCTTTCCCCTTAAGCAAGCATAAGTTGGTTTTCTAAATTTGAGACCCTGTTCTGTTTTGTAATCCAGTTCCTGTGTAGCCAAGTTTACATCCCGTGTATTAGTGATATCTTATGATGTTTCTTTTTCTGTGTGACTTATTTCAGTTAGAATCATCATACCTGAATCCACTCATTATGCTGCTACGGGCCTGATGACATAGATTTCATTGCTGAGTGATATTGCATTGTACGTAAGTACCACAACTTCTTTATCCATTTTTCACTTTCTGCGCTATTGAACTTGTACCGTAAACGAGGTTCTTGTAAACAGAGCCGTCCCAAACTTTGGGGTGGCTGTGTCTTTTTGATTTTAATTTCCCTAAGCTATAGGACCATAAGTGGAAGTGCCCTAGGCTCTGTTGCTTTGTTTTTTAGATGTTTCAGGAAACACCATACACCTCTCCCGAGTGGCTGTTGGCAATTTACATCCCGCCCATCAGCATAACAAGGCTCCCAGTTCTCCATGGCCTGTCCTGCCTTTCTGGATTTTACACTTTTTTCAGATGGCCCTTTTGACCGGGGGGAAGTGAGACTTCATTGTAGTGCAGATTTCCTTTGCAAGCTTGCTTGGTTGGCCAAAAAGGGCGTATGCGTTTTTTCCTGAATATATTCAGGAAAAAACGCATACGCCCTTTTTGGCCAAGTGCATCATTGTGGACGTTCTGCCTCTTTTCCTATGCTTTAAATGCAATTCCAGTCTACCTCCTGAAATCGGTTTCCTGCAATTCTGCCCCGCTTTCAAGTCCTCTTGGCAGCCTTACTTCAGTATATTTTTGGACGATAGCTGTCATTTATAACTCTGCAGGTTTGTGAATTACAGTGCCCCTGAGCTCCTTTCTTCAACTCGCTTTCTTGTGAGCTGGCCGCAACACCGCAGGATTGCTTCAGGCCCTAATCTGGTTCCGGCACGGCACGCTGAGCCTTTGGTTAATTCCTCTTCCTGGTGGGAAATGAGTGTTAAATTTGCCCGTCCAGACACCTCCAGCTAGTCTCTCATTGGTTCTCCCTATTCCTGTTCATCTTCCGCAGAAATTGCAAACTGGGCCAAACAGGAGGTTAAAGGCACTGACTCTCCAAGTCGGGAGAGTGTTAGTAAAGCGTGTGGAATGTTGCACCCGAGTACCAGGGGACGAGAACTGAGACATATTGGAACACGTCTCCCGATCACACGGTTGATCATACTCTGGGTTCCACGTGCATGTTTTAGCTGAAGGAAGAATCCCTTAAACCTGGAGAGTTGAGACCCGTGGAATGGGTACCATGCAATATGACTTCAAAGGGTCTTCATTTGCTCACCGAACCTCTCCAATCCTATCACTTCTGCGTTTATGCCCCTGTACACACGCTTGATTTTCTTTCAGAGACATAGCAATCCATAGGTTTTAAGATACTTACTAGTCAGGTACATTGTTAGGCGTTTAATATGGGGTGTTGAGTCCATTTCGTTGAGCAAGGAGTAGTTCTTGTCTATTCTATATTTGGCTTAAGGAACTTTATCTGTGTTCATTTAAATCTCTGGTTTTATGCAGCACCCCAACTCACCTTTCCCCTTAAGCAAGCATAAGTTGGTTTTCTAAATTTGAGACCCTGTTCTGTTTTGTAATCCAGTTCCTGTGTAGCCAAGTTTACATCCCGTGTATTAGTGATATCTTATGATGTTTCTTTTTCTGTGTGACTTATTTCAGTTAGAATCATCATACCTGAATCCACTCATTATGCTGCTACGGGCCTGATGACATAGATTTCATTGCTGAGTGATATTGCATTGTACGTAAGTACCACAACTTCTTTATCCATTTTTCACTTTCTGCGATATTGAACTTGTACCGTAAACGAGGTTCTTGTAAACAGAGCCGTCCCAAACTTTGGGGTGGCTGTGTCTTTTTGATTTTAATTTCCCTAAGCTATAGGACCATAAGTGGAAGTGCCCTAGGCTCTGTTGCTTTGTTTTTTAGATGTTTCAGGAAACACCATACACCTCTCCCGAGTGGCTGTTGGCAATTTATATCCCGCCCATCAGCATAACAAGGCTCCCAGTTCTCCATGGCCTGTCCTGCCTTTCTTGATTTTACACTTTTTTCAGATGGCCCCTTTGACTGGCGGGAAGTGAGACTTCATTGTAGTGCAGATTTCCTTTGCAAGCTTGCTTGGTTGGCCAAAAAGTGCGTATGCGTTTTTTCCTGCACGAAAATACGCATACGCCCTTTTTGGCCAAGTGCATCATTGTGGACGTTCTGCCTCTTTTCCTATGCTTTAAATGCAATTCCAGTCTACCTCCTGAAATCGGTTTCCTGCAATTCTGCCCCGCTTTCAAGTCCTCTTGGCAGCCTTACTTCAGTATATTTTTGGACGATAGCTGTCATTTATAACTCTGCAGGTTTGTGAATTACAGTGCCCCTGAGCTCCTTTCTTCAACTCGCTTTCTTGTGAGCTGGCCGCAACACCGCAGGATTGCTTCAGGCCCTAATCTGGTTCCGGCACGGCACGCTGAGCCTTTGGTTAATTCCTCTTCCTGGTGGGAAATGAGAGTTAAATTTGCCCGTCCAGACACCTCCAGCTAGTCTCTCATTGGTTCTCCCTATTCCTGTTCATCTTCCGCAGAAATTGCAAACTGGGCCAAACAGGAGGTTAAAGGCACTGACTCTCCAAGTCGGGAGAGTGTTAGTAAAGCGTGTGGAATGTTGCACCCGAGTACCAGGGGACGAGAACTGAGACATATTGGAACACGTCTCCCGATCACACGGTTGATCATACTCTGGGTTCCACGTGCATGTTTTACCTGAAGGCAGAATCCCTTAAACCTGGAGAGTTGAGACCCGTGGAATGGGTACCATGCAATATGACTTCAAAGGGTCTTCATTTGCTCACCGAACCTCTCCAATCCTATCACTGCTGCGTTTATGCCCCTGTACACACGCTTGATTTTCTTTCAGAGACATAGCAATCCATAGGTTTTAAGATACTTACTAGTCAGGTACATTCTTAGGCGTTTAATATGGGGTGTTGAGTCCATTTCGTTGAGCAAGGAGTAGTTCTTGTCTATTCCATATTTGGCTTAAGGAACTTTATCTGTGCTCATTTCAATCTCTGGTTTGATGCAGCACCCCAACTCACCTTTCCCCTTAAGCAAGCATAAGTTGGTTTTCTAAATTTGAGACCCTGTTCTGTTTTGTAATCCAGTTCCTGTGTAGCCAAGTTTACATCCCGTGTATTAGTGATATCTTATGATGTTTCTTTTTCTGTGTGACTTATTTCAGTTAGAATCATCATACCTGAATCCACTCATTATGCTGCTACGGGCCTGATGACATAGATTTCATTGCTGAGTGATATTGCATTGTACATAAGTACCACAACTTCTTTATCCATTTTTCACTTTCTGCGATATTGAACTTGTACCGTAAACGAGGTTCTTGTAAACAGAGCTGTCCCAAACTTTGGGGTGGCTGTGTCTTTTTGATTTTAATTTCCCTAAGCTATAGGACCATAAGTGGAAGTGCCCTAGGCTCTGTTGCTTTGTTTTTTAGATGTTTCAGGAAACACCATACACCTCTCCCGAGTGGCTGTTGGCAATTTACATCCCGCCCATCAGCATAACAAGGCTCCCAGTTCTCCATGGCCTGTCCTGCCTTTCTTGATTTTACACTTTTTTCAGATGGCCCCTTTGACTGGCGGGAAGTGAGACTTCATTATAGTGCAGATTTCCTTTGCAAGCTTGCTTGGTTGGCCAAAAAGTGCGTATGCGTTTTTTCCTGCACGAAAATACGCATACGCCCTTTTTGGCCAAGTGCATCATTGTGGACGTTCTGCCTCTTTTCCTATGCTTTAAATGCAATTCCAGTCTACCTCCTGAAATCGGTTTCCTGCAATTCTGCCCCGCTTTCAAGTCCTCTTGGCAGCCTTACTTCAGTATATTTTTGGACGATAGCTGTCATTTATAACTCTGCAGGTTTGTGAATTACAGTGCCCCTGAGCTCCTTTCTTCAACTCGCTTTCTTGTGAGCTGGCCGCAACACCGCAGGATTGCTTCAGGCCCTAATCTGGTTCCGGCACGGCACGCTGAGCCTTTGGTTAATTCCTCTTCCTGGTGGGAAATGAGAGTTAAATTTGCCCGTCCAGACACCTCCAGCTAGTCTCTCATTGGTTCTCCCTATTCCTGTTCATCTTCCGCAGAAATTGCAAACTGGGCCAAACAGGAGGTTAAAGGCACTGACTCTCCAAGTCGGGAGAGTGTTAGTAAAGCGTCTGGAATGTTGCACCCGAGTACCAGGGGACGAGAACTGAGACATATTGGAACACGTCTCCCGATCACACGGTTGATCATACTCTGGGTTCCACGTGCATGTTTTACCTGAAGGCAGAATCCCTTAAACCTGGAGAGTTGAGACCCGTGGAATGGGTACCATGCAATATGATTTCAAAGGGTCTTCATTTGCTCACCGAACGTCTCCAATCCTATCACTGCTGCGTTTATGCCCCTGTACACACGCTTGATTTTCTTTCAGAGACATAGCAATCCATAGGTTTTAAGATACTTAATAGTCAGGTACATTCTTAGGCGTTTAATATGGGGTGTTGAGTCCATTTCGTTGAGCAAGGAGTAGTTCTTGTCTATTCCATATTTGGCTTAAGGAACTTTATCTGTGCTCATTTCAATCTCTGGTTTTATGCAGCACCCCAACTCACCTTTCCCCTTAAGCAAGCATAAGTTGGTTTTCTAAATTTGAGACCCTGTTCTGTTTTGTAATCCAGTTCCTGTGTAGCCAAGTTTACATCCCGTGTATTAGTGATATCTTATGATGTTTCTTTTTCTGTGTGACTTATTTCAGTTAGAATCATCATACCTGAATCCACTCATTATGCTGCTACGGGCCTGATGACATAGATTTCATTGCTGAGTGATATTGCATTGTACGTAAGTACCACAACTTCTTTATCCATTTTTCACTTTCTGCGATATTGAACTTGTTCCGTAAATGAGGTTCTTGTAAACAGAGCCGTCCCAAACTTTGGGGTGGCTGTGTCTTTTTGATTTTAATTTCCCTAAGCTATAGGACCATAAGTGGAAGTGCCCTAGGCTCTGTTGCTTTGTTTTTTAGATGTTTCAGGAAACACCATACACCTCTCCCGAGTGGCTCTTGGCAATTTACATCCCGCCCATCAGCATGACAAGGCTCCCAGTTCTCCATGGCCTGTCCTGCCTTTCTGGATTTTACACTTTTTTCAGATGGCCCTTTTGACCGGGGGGAAGTGAGACTTCATTGTAGTGCAGATTTCCTTTGCAAGCTTGCTTGGTTGGCCAAAAAGGGCGTATGCGTTTTTTCCTGAATATATTCAGGAAAAAACGCATACGCCCTTTTTGGCCAAGTGCATCATTGTGGACGTTCTGCCTCTTTTCCTATGCTTTAAATGCAATTCCAGTCTACCTCCTGAAATCGGTTTCCTGCAATTCTGCCCCGCTTTCAAGTCCTCTTGGCAGCCTTACTTCAGTATATTTTTGGACGATAGCTGTCATTTATAACTCTGCAGGTTTGTGAATTACAGTGCCCCTGAGCTCCTTTCTTCAACTCGCTTTCTTGTGAGCTGGCCGCAACACCGCAGGATTGCTTCAGGCCCTAATCTGGTTCCGGCACGGCACGCTGAGCCTTTGGTTAATTCCTCTTCCTGGTGGGAAATGAGAGTTAAATTTGCCCGTCCAGACACCTCCAGCTAGTCTCTCATTGGTTCTCCCTATTCCTGTTCATCTTCCGCAGAAATTGCAAACTGGGCCAAACAGGAGGTTAAAGGCACTGACTCTCCAAGTCGGGAGAGTGTTAGTAAAGCGTCTGGAATGTTGCACCCGAGTACCAGGGGACGAGAACTGAGACATATTGGAACACGTCTCCCGATCACACGGTTGATCATACTCTGGGTTCCATGTGCATGTTTTAGCTGAAGGAAGAATCCCTTAAACCTGGAGAGTTGAGACCCGTGGAATGGGTACCATGCAATATGACTTCAAAGGGTCTTCATTTGCTCACCGAACCTCTCCAATCCTATCACTGCTGCGTTTGTGCCCCTGTACACACGCTTGATTTTCTTTCAGAGACATAGCAATCCATAGGTTTTAAGATACTTACTAGTCAGGTACATTCTTAGGCGTTTAATATGGGGTGTTGAGTCCATTTCGTTGAGCAAGGAGTAGTTCTTGTCTATTCTGTATTTGGCTTAAGGAACTTTATCTGTGCTCATTTCAATCTCTGGTTTTATGCAGCACCCCAACTCACCTTTCCCCTTAAGCAAGCATAAGTTGGTTTTCTAAATTTAGACCCTGTTCTGTTTTGTAATCCAGTTCCTGTGTAGCCAAGTTTACATCCCGTGTATTAGTGATATCTTATGATGTTTCTTTTTCTGTGTGACTTATTTCAGTTAGAATCATCATACCTGAATCCACTCATTATGCTGCTACGGGCCTGATGACATAGATTTCATTGCTGAGTGATATTGCATTGTACGTAAGTACCACAACTTCTTTATCCATTTTTCACTTTCTGCGATATTGAACTTGTACCGTAAACGAGGTTCTTGTAAACAGAGCCGTCCCAAACTTTGGGGTGGCTGTGTCTTTTTGATTTTAATTTCCCTAAACTATAGGACCATAAGTGGAAGTGCCCTAGGCTCTGTTGCTTTGTTTTTTAGATGTTTCAGGAAACACCATACACCTCTCCCGAGTGGCTGTTGGCAATTTACATCCCGCCCATCAGCATAACAAGGCTCCCAGTTTCCATGGCCTGTCCTGCCTTTCTGGATTTTACACTTTTTTCAGATGGCCCTTTTGACCGGTGGGAAGTGAGACTTCATTGTAGTGCAGATTTCCTTTGCAAGCTTGCTTGGTTGGCCAAAAAGGGCGTATGCGTTTTTTCCTGAATATATTCAGGAAAAAACGCATACGCCCTTTTTGGCCAAGTGCATCATTGTGGACGTTCTGCCTCTTTTCCTATGCTTTAAATGCAATTCCAGTCTACCTCCTGAAATCGGTTTCCTGCAATTCTGCCCCGCTTTCAAGTCCTCTTGGCAGCCTTACTTCAGTATATTTTTGGACGATAGCTGTCATTTATAACTCTGCAGGTTTGTGAATTACAGTGCCCCTGAGCTCCTTTCTTCAACTCGCTTTCTTGTGAGCTGGCCGCAACACCACAGGATTGCTTCAGGCCCTAATCTGGTTCCGGCACGGCACGCTGAGCCTTTGGTTAATTCCTCTTCCTGGTGGGAAATGAGAGTTAAATTTGCCCGTCCAGACACCTCCACCAAGTCTCTCATTGGTTCTCCCTATTCCTGTTCATCTTCCTCAGAAATTGCAAATGGGCCAAACAGGAGGTTAAAGGCACTGACTCTCCAAGTCGGGAGAGTGTTAGTAAAGCGTCTGGAATGTTGCACCCGAGTACCAGGGGACGAGAACTGAGACATATTGGAACATGTCTCCCGACCACACGGTTGATCATACTCTGGGTTCCATGTGCATGTTTTACCTGAAGGCAGAATCCCTTAAACCTGGAGAGTTGAGTCCCGTGGAATGGGTACCATGCAATATGACTTCAAAGGGTCTTCATTTGCTCACCGAACCTCTCCAATCCTATCACTGCTGCGTTTATGCCCCTGTACACACGCTTGATTTTCTTTCAGACACATAGCAATCCATAGGTTTTAAGATACTTACTAGTCAGGTACATTCTTAGGCGTTTAATATGGGGTGTTGAGTCCATTTCGTTGAGCAAGGAGTAGTTCTTGTCTATTCCATATTTGGCTTAAGGAACTTTATCTGTGCTCATTTCAATCTCTGGTTTTATGCAGCACCCCAACTCACCTTTCCCCTTAAGCAAGCATAAGTTGGTTTTCTAAATTTGAGACCCTGTTCTGTTTTGTAATCCAGTTCCTGTGTAGCCAAGTTTACATCCCATGTATTAGTGATATCTTATGATGTTTCTTTTTCTGTGTGACTTATTTCAGTTAGAATCATCATACCTGAATCCACTCATTATGCTGCTACGGGCCTGATGACATAGATTTCATTTCTGAGTGATATTGCATTGTACATAAGTACCACAACTTCTTTATCCATTTTTCACTTTCTGCGATATTGAACTTGTACCGTAAACGAGGTTCTTGTAAACAGAGCCGTCCCAAACTTTGGGGTGGCTGTGTCTTTTTGATTTTAATTTCCCTAAGCTATAGGACCATAAGTGGAAGTGCCCTAGGCTCTGTTGCTTTGTTTTTTAGATGTTTCAGGAAACACCATACACCTCTCCCGAGTGGCTCTTGGCAATTTACATCCCGCCCATCAGCATAACAAGGCTCCCAGTTCTCCATGGCCTGTCCTGCCTTTCTGGATTTTACACTTTTTTCAGATGGCCCTTTTGACCGGGGGGAAGTGAGACTTCATTGTAGTGTAGATTTCCTTTGCAAGCTTGCTTGGTTGGCCAAAAAGGGCGTATGCGTTTTTTCCTGAATATATTCAGGAAAAAACGCATACGCCCTTTTTGGCCAAGTGCATCATTGTGGACGTTCTGCCTCTTTTCCTATGCTTTAAATGCAATTCCAGTCTACCTCCTGAAATCGGTTTCCTGCAATTCTGCCCCGCTTTCAAGTCCTCTTGGCAGCCTTACTTCAGTATATTTTTGGACGATAGCTGTCATTTATAACTCTGCAGGTTTGTGAATTACAGTGCCCCTGAGCTCCTTTCTTCAACTCGCTTTCTTGTGAGCTGGCCGCAACACCGCAGGATTGCTTCAGGCCCTAATCTGGTTCCGGCACGGCACGCTGAGCCTTTGGTTAATTCCTCTTCCTGGTGGGAAATGAGAGTTAAATTTGCCCGTCCAGACACCTCCAGCTAGTCTCTCATTGGTTCTCCTATTCCTGTTCATCTTCCGCAGAAATTGCAAACTGGGCCAAACAGGAGGTTAAAGGCACTGACTCTCCAAGTCGGGAGAGTGTTAGTAAAGCGTCTGGAATGTTGCACCCGAGTACCAGGGGACGAGAACTGAGACATATTGGAACATGTCTCCCGATCACACGGGTGATCATACTCTGGGTTCCACGTGCATGTTTTACCTGAAGGCAGAATCCCTTAAACCTGGAGAGTTGAGACCCGTGGAATGGGTACCATGCAATATGACTTCAAAGGGTCTTCATTTGCTCACCGAACCTCTCCAATCCTATCACTGCTGCGTTTATGCCCCTGTACACATGCTTGATTTTCTTTCAGAGACATAGCAATTCATAGGTTTTAAGATACTTACTAGTCAGGTACATTCTTAGGCGTTTAATATGGGGTGTTGAGTCCATTTCGTTGAGCAAGGAGTAGTTCTTGTCTATTCCATATTTGGCTTAAGGAACTTTATCTGTGTTCATTTCAATCTCTGGTTTGATGCAGCACCCCAACTCACCTTTCCCCTTAAGCAAGCATAAGTTGGTTTTCTAAATTTGAGACCCTGTTCTGTTTTGTAATCCAGTTCCTGTGTAGCCAAGTTTACATTCCGTGTATTAGTGATATCTTATGATGTTTCTTTTTCTGTGTGACTTATTTCAGTTAGAATCATCATACCTGAATCCACTCATTATGCTGCTACGGGCCTGATGACATAGATTTCATTGCTGAGTGATATTGCATTGTACGTAAGTACCACAACTTCTTTATCCATTTTTCACTTTCTGCGATATTGAACTTGTACCGTAAACGAGGTTCTTGTAAACAGAGCCGTCCCAAACTTTGGGGTGGCTGTGTCTTTTTGATTTTAATTTCCCTAAGCTATAGGACCATAAGTGGAAGTGCCCTAGGCTCTGTTGCTTTGTTTTTTAGATGTTTCAGGAAACACCATACACCTCTCCGGAGTGGCTCTTGGCAATTTACATCCCGCCCATCAGCATAACAAGGCTCCCAGTTCTCCATGGCCTGTCCTGCCTTTCTGGATTTTACACTTTTTTCAGATGGCCCTTTTGACCGGGGGGAAGTGAGACTTCATTGTAGTGCAGATTTCCTTTGCAAGCTTGCTTGGTTGGCCAAAAAGGGCGTATGCGTTTTTTCCTGAATATATTCAGGAAAAAACGCATACGCCCTTTTTGGCCAAGTGCATCATTGTGGACGTTCTGCCTCTTTTCCTATGCTTTAAATGCAATTCCAGTCTACCTCCTGAAATCGGTTTCCTGCAATTCTGCCCCGCTTTCAAGTCCTCTTGGCAGCCTTACTTCAGTATATTTTTGGACGATAGCTGTCATTTATAACTCTGCAGGTTTGTGAATTACAGTGCCCCTGAGCTCCTTTCTTCAACTCGCTATCTTGTGAGCTGGCCGCAACACCGCAGGATTGCTTCAGGCCCTAATCTGGTTCCGGCACGGCACGCTGAGCCTTTGGTTAATTCCTCTTCCTGGTGGGAAATGAGAGTTAAATTTGCCCGTCCAGACACCTCCACCAAGTCTCTCATTGGTTCTCCCTATTCCTGTTCATCTTCCTCAGAAATTGCAAATGGGCCAAACAGGAGGTTAAAGGCACTGACTCTCCAAGTCGGGAGAGTGTTAGTAAAGCGTCTGGAATGTTGCACCCGAGTACCAGGGGACGAGAACTGAGACATATTGGAACACGTCTCCCGATCACACGGTTGATCATACTCTGGGTTCCACGTGCATGTTTTAGCTGAAGGAAGAATCCCTTAAACCTGGAGAGTTGAGACCCGTGGAATGGGTACCATGCAATATGACTTCAAAAGGTCTTCATTTGCTCACTGAACCTCTCCAATCCTATCACTGCTGCGTTTGTGCCCCTGTACACACGCTTGATTTTATTTCAGAGACATAGCAATCCATAGGTTTTAAGATACTTACTAGTCAGGTACATTCTTAGGCGTTTAATATGGGGTGTTGAGTCCATTTCGTTGAGCAAGGAGTAGTTCTTGTCTATTCTATATTTGGCTTAAGGAACTTTATCTGTGCTCATTTCAATCTCTGGTTTTATGCAGCACCCCAACTCACCTTTCCCCTTAAGCAAGCATAAGTTGGTTTTCTAAATTTGAGACCCTGTTCTGTTTTGTAATCCAGTTCCTGTGTAGCCAAGTTTACATCCCGTGTATTAGTGATATCTTATGATGTTTCTTTTTCTGTGTGACTTATTTCAGTTAGAATCATCATACCTGAATCCACTCATTATGCTGCTACGGGCCTGATGACATAGATTTCATTGCTGAGTGATATTGCATTGTACGTAAGTACCACAACTTCTTTATCCATTTTTCACTTTCTGCGATATTGAACTTGTACCGTAAACGAGGTTCTTGTAAACAGAGCCGTCCCAAACTTTGGGGTGGCTGTGTCTTTTTGATTTTAATTTCCCTAAGCTATAGGACCATAAGTGGAAGTGCCCTAGGCTCTGTTGCTTTGTTTTTTAGATGTTTCAGGAAACACCATACACCTCTCCCGAGTGGCTGTTGGCAATTTACATCCCGCCCATCAGCATAACAAGGCTCCCAGTTCTCCATGGCCTGTCCTGCCTTTCTGGATTTTACACTTTTTTCAGATGGCCCTTTTGACCGGGGGGAAGTGAGACTTCATTGTAGTGCAGATTTCCTTTGCAAGCTTGCTTGGTTGGCCAAAAAGGGCGTATGCGTTTTTTCCTGAATATATTCAGGAAAAAACGCATACGCCCTTTTTGGCCAAGTGCATCATTGTGGACGTTCTGCCTCTTTTCCTATGCTTTAAATGCAATTCCAGTCTACCTCCTGAAATCGGTTTCCTGCAATTCTGCCCCGCTTTCAAGTCCTCTTGGCAGCCTTACTTCAGTATATTTTTGGACGATAGCTGTCATTTATAACTCTGCAGGTTTGTGAATTACAGTGCCCCTGAGCTCCTTTCTTCAACTCGCTTTCTTGTGAGCTGGCCGCAACACCGCAGGATTGCTTCAGGCCCTAATCTGGTTCCGGCACGGCACGCTGAGCCTTTGGTTAATTCCTCTTCCTGGTGGGAAATGAGAGTTAAATTTGCCCGTCCAGACACCTCCACCAAGTCTCTCATTGGTTCTCCCTATTCCTGTTCATCTTCCTCAGAAATTGCAAATGGGCCAAACAGGAGGTTAAAGGCACTGACTCTCCAAGTCGGGAGAGTGTTAGTAAAGCGTCTGGAATGTTGCACCCGAGTACCAGGGGACGAGAACTGAGACATATTGGAACATGTCTCCCGACCACACGGTTGATCATACTCTGGGTTCCATGTGCATGTTTTACCTGAAGGCAGAATCCCTTAAACCTGGAGAGTTGAGTCCCGTGGAATGGGTACCATGCAATATGACTTCAAAGGGTCTTCATTTGCTCACCGAACCTCTCCAATCCTATCACTGCTGCGTTTATGCCCCTGTACACACGCTTGATTTTCTTTCAGACACATAGCAATCCATAGGTTTTAAGATACTTACTAGTCAGGTACATTCTTAGGCGTTTAATATGGGGTGTTGAGTCCATTTCGTTGAGCAAGGAGTAGTTCTTGTCTATTCCATATTTGGCTTAAGGAACTTTATCTGTGCTCATTTCAATCTCTGGTTTTATGCAGCACCCCAACTCACCTTTCCCCTTAAGCAAGCATAAGTTGGTTTTCTAAATTTGAGACCCTGTTCTGTTTTGTAATCCAGTTCCTGTGTAGCCAAGTTTACATCCCGTGTATTAGTGATATCTTATGATGTTTCTTTTTCTGTGTGACTTATTTCAGTTAGAATCATCATACCTGAATCCACTCATTATGCTGCTATGGGCCTGATGACATAGATTTCATTGCTGAGTGATATTGCATTGTACGTAAGTACCACAACTTCTTTATCCATTTTTCACTTTCTGCGATATTGAACTTGTACCGTAAACGAGGTTCTTGTAAACAGAGCCGTCCCAAACTTTGGGGTGGCTGTGTCTTTTTGATTTTAATTTCCCTAAGCTATAGGACCATAAGTGGAAGTGCCCTAGGCTCTGTTGCTTTGTTTTTTAGATGTTTCAGGAAACACCATACACCTCTCCCGAGTGGCTCTTGGCAATTTACATCCCGCCCATCAGCATAACAAGGCTCCCAGTTCTCCATGGCCTGTCCTGCCTTTCTGGATTTTACACTTTTTTCAGATGGCCCTTTTGACCGGGGGGAAGTGAGACTTCATTGTAGTGTAGATTTCCTTTGCAAGCTTGCTTGGTTGGCCAAAAAGGGCGTATGCGTTTTTTCCTGAATATATTCAGGAAAAAACGCATACGCCCTTTTTGGCCAAGTGCATCATTGTGGACGTTCTGCCTCTTTTCCTATGCTTTAAATGCAATTCCAGTCTACCTCCTGAAATCGGTTTCCTGCAATTCTGCCCCGCTTTCAAGTCCTCTTGGCAGCCTTACTTCAGTATATTTTTGGACGATAGCTGTCATTTATAACTCTGCAGGTTTGTGAATTACAGTGCCCCTGAGCTCCTTTCTTCAACTCGCTTTCTTGTGAGCTGGCCGCAACACCGCAGGATTGCTTCAGGCCCTAATCTGGTTCCGGCACGGCACGCTGAGCCTTTGGTTAATTCCTCTTCCTGGTGGGAAATAAGAGTTAAATTTGCCCGTCCAGACACCTCCAGCTAGTCTCTCATTGGTTCTCCCTATTCCTGTTCATCTTCCGCAGAAATTGCAAACTGGGCCAAACAGGAGGTTAAAGGCACTGACTCTCCAAGTCGGGAGAGTGTTAGTAAAGCGTCTGGAATGTTGCACCCGAGTACCAGGGGACGAGAACTGAGACATATTGGAACATGTCTCCCGATCACACGGGTGATCATACTCTGGGTTCCACGTGCATGTTTTACCTGAAGGCAGAATCCCTTAAACCTGGAGAGTTGAGACCCGTGGAATGGGTACCATGCAATATGACTTCAAAGGGTCTTCATTTGCTCACCGAACCTCTCCAATCCTATCACTGCTGCGTTTATGCCCCTGTACACATGCTTGATTTTCTTTCAGAGACATAGCAATTCATAGGTTTTAAGATACTTACTAGTCAGGTACATTCTTAGGCGTTTAATATGGGGTGTTGAGTCCATTTCGTTGAGCAAGGAGTAGTTCTTGTCTATTCTATATTTGGCTTAAGGAACTTTATCTGTGCTCATTTCAATCTCTGGTTTTATGCAGCACCCCAACTCACCTTTCCCCTTAAGCAAGCATAAGTTGGTTTTCTAAATTTGAGACCCTGTTCTGTTTTGTAATCCAGTTCCTGTGTAGCCAAGTTTACATCCCGTGTATTAGTGATATCTTATGATGTTTCTTTTTCTGTGTGACTTATTTCAGTTAGAATCATCATACCTGAATCCACTCATTATGCTGCTACGGGCCTGATGACATAGATTTCATTGCTGAGTGATATTGCATTGTACGTAAGTACCACAACTTCTTTATCCATTTTTCACTTTCTGCGATATTGAACTTGTACCGTAAACGAGGTTCTTGTAAACAGAGCCGTCCCAAACTTTGGGGTGGCTGTGTCTTTTTGATTTTAATTTCCCTAAGCTATAGGACCATAAGTGGAAGTGCCCTAGGCTCTGTTGCTTTGTTTTTTAGATGTTTCAGGAAACACCATACACCTCTCCCGAGTGGCTGTTGGCAATTTACATCCCGCCCATCAGCATAACAAGGCTCCCAGTTCTCCATGGCCTGTCCTGCCTTTCTGGATTTTACACTTTTTTCAGATGGCCCTTTTGACCGGGGGGAAGTGAGACTTCATTGTAGTGCAGATTTCCTTTGCAAGCTTGCTTGGTTGGCCAAAAAGGGCGTATGCGTTTTTTCCTGAATATATTCAGGAAAAAACGCATACGCCCTTTTTGGCCAAGTGCATCATTGTGGACGTTCTGCCTCTTTTCCTATGCTTTAAATGCAATTCCAGTCTACCTCCTGAAATCGGTTTCCTGCAATTCTGCCCCGCTTTCAAGTCCTCTTGGCAGCCTTACTTCAGTATATTTTTGGACGATAGCTGTCATTTATAACTCTGCAGGTTTGTGAATTACAGTGCCCCTGAGCTCCTTTCTTCAACTCGCTTTCTTGTGAGCTGGCCGCAACACCGCAGGATTGCTTCAGGCCCTAATCTGGTTCCGGCACGGCACGCTGAGCCTTTGGTTAATTCCTCTTCCTGGTGGGAAATGAGAGTTAAATTGGCCCGTCCAGACACCTCCAGCTAGCCTCTCATTGGTTCTCCCTATTCCTGTTCATCTTCCGCAGAAATTGCAAACTGGGCCAAACAGGAGGTTAAAGGCACTGACTCTCCAAGTCGGGAGAGTGTTAGTAAAGCGTCTGGAATGTTGCACCCGAGTACCAGGGGACGAGAACTGAGACATATTGGAACATGTCTCCCGATCACACGGGTGATCATACTCTGGGTTCCACGTGCATGTTTTACCTGAAGGCAGAATCCCTTAAACCTGGAGAGTTGAGACCCGTGGAATGGGTACCATGCAATATGACTTCAAAGGGTCTTCATTTGCTCACCGAACCTCTCCAATCCTATCACTGCTGCGTTTATGCCCCTGTACACACGCTTGATTTTCTTTCAGAGACATAGCAATTCATAGGTTTTAAGATACTTACTAGTCAGGTACATTCTTAGGCGTTAAATATGGGGTGTTGAGTCCATTTCGTTGAGCAAGGAGTAGTTCTTGTCTATTCCATATTTGGCTTAAGGAACTTTATCTGTGTTCATTTAAATCTCTGGTTTTATGCAGCACCCCAACTCACCTTTCCCCTTAAGCAAGCATAAGTTGGTTTTCTAAATTTGAGACCCTGTTCTGTTTTGTAATCCAGTTCTTGTGTAGCCAAGTTTACATTCCGTGTATTAGTGATATCTTATGATGTTTCTTTTTCTGTGTGACTTATTTCAGTTAGAATCATCATACCTGAATCCACTCATTATGCTGCTACGGGCCTGATGACATAGATTTCATTGCTGAGTGATATTGCATTGTACGTAAGTACCACAACTTCTTTATCCATTTTTCACTTTCTGCGATATTGAACTTGTACCGTAAACGAGGTTCTTGTAAACAGAGCCGTCCCAAACTTTGGGGTGGCTGTGTCTTTTTGATTTTAATTTCCCTAAGCTATAGGACCATAAGTGGAAGTGCCCTAGGCTCTGTTGCTTTGTTTTTTAGATGTTTCAGGAAACACCATACACCTCTCCCGAGTGGCTGTTGGCAATTTACATCCCGCCCATCAGCATAACAAGGCTCCCAGTTCTCCATGGCCTGTCCTGCCTTTCTGGATTTTACACTTTTTTCAGATGGCCCTTTTGACCGGGGGGAAGTGAGACTTCATTGTAGTGCAGATTTCCTTTGCAAGCTTGCTTGGTTGGCCAAAAAGGGCGTATGCGTTTTTTCCTGAATATATTCAGGAAAAAACGCATACGCCCTTTTTGGCCAAGTGCATCATTGTGGACGTTCTGCCTCTTTTCCTATGCTTTAAATGCAATTCCAGTCTACCTCCTGAAATCGGTTTCCTGCAATTCTGCCCCGCTTTCAAGTCCTCTTGGCAGCCTTACTTCAGTATATTTTTGGACGATAGCTGTCATTTATAACTCTGCAGGTTTGTGAATTACAGTGCCCCTGAGCTCCTTTCTTCAACTCGCTTTCTTGTGAGCTGGCCGCAACACCGCAGGATTGCTTCAGGCCCTAATCTGGTTCCGGCACGGCACGCTGAGCCTTTGGTTAATTCCTCTTCCTGGTGGGAAATGAGAGTTAAATTTGCCCGTCCAGACACCTCCAGCTAGTCTCTCATTGGTTCTCCCTATTCCTGTTCATCTTCCGCAGAAATTGCAAACTGGGAAAAACAGGACGTTAAAGGCACTGACTCTCCAAGTCGGGAGAGTGTTAGTAAAGCGTCTGGAATGTTGCACCCGAGTACCAGGGGACGAGAACTGAGACATATTGGAACACGTCTCCCGATCACACGGTTGATCATACTCTGGGTTCCACGTGCATGTTTTAGCTGAAGGAAGAATCCCTTAAACCTGGAGAGTTGAGACCCGTGGAATGGGTACCATGCAATATGACTTCAAAGGGTCTTCATTTGCTCACCGAACCTCTCCAATCCTATCACTGCTGCGTTTATGCCCCTGTACACACGCTTGATTTTCTTTCAGAGACATAGCAATCCATAGGTTTTAAGATACTTACTAGTCAGGTACATTCTTAGGCGTTTAATATGGGGTGTTGAGTCCATTTCGTTGAGCAAGGAGTAGTTCTTGTCTATTCCATATTTGGCTTAAGGAACTTTATCTGTGCTCATTTCAATCTCTGGTTTGATGCAGCACCCCAACTCACCTTTCCCCTTAAGCAAGCATAAGTTGGTTTTCTAAATTTGAGACCCTGTTCTGTTTTGTAATCCAGTTCCTGTGTAGCCAAGTTTACATCCCGTGTATTAGTGATATCTTATGATGTTTCTTTTTCTGTGTGACTTATTTCAGTTAGAATCATCATACCTGAATCCACTCATTATGCTGCTACGGGCCTGATGACATAGATTTCATTGCTGAGTGATATTGCATTGTACGTAAGTACCACAACTTCTTTATCCATTTTTCACTTTCTGCGATATTGAACTTGTACCGTAAACGAGGTTCTTGTAAACAGAGCCGTCCCAAACTTTGGGGTGGCTGTGTCTTTTTGATTTGAATTTCCCTAAGCTATAGGACCATAAGTGGAAGTGCCCTAGGCTCTGTTGCTTTGTTTTTTAGATGTTTCAGGAAACACCATACACCTCTCCCGAGTGGCTGTTGGCAATTTACATCCCGCCCATCAGCATAACAAGGCTCCCAGTTCTCCATGGCCTGTCCTGCCTTTCTGGATTTTACACTTTTTTCAGATGGCCCTTTTGACCGGGGGGAAGTGAGACTTCATTGTAGTGCAGATTTCCTTTGCAAGCTTGCTTGGTTGGCCAAAAAGGGCGTATGCGTTTTTTCCTGAATATATTCAGGAAAAAACGCATACGCCCTTTTTGGCCAAGTGCATCATTGTGGACGTTCTGCCTCTTTTCCTATGCTTTAAATGCAATTCCAGTCTACCTCCTGAAATCGGTTTCCTGCAATTCTGCCCCGCTTTCAAGTCCTCTTGGCAGCCTTACTTCAGTATATTTTTGGACGATAGCTGTCATTTATAACTCTGCAGGTTTGTGAATTACAGTGCCCCTGAGCTCCTTTCTTCAACTCGCTTTCTTGTGAGCTGGCCGCAACACCGCAGGATTGCTTCAGGCCCTAATCTGGTTCCGGCACGGCACGCTGAGCCTTTGGTTAATTCCTCTTCCTGGTGGGAAATGAGAGTTAAATTTGCCCGTCCAGACACCTCCAGCTAGTCTCTCATTGGTTCTCCCTATTCCTGTTCATCTTCCGCAGAAATTGCAAACTGGGCCAAACAGGAGGTTAAAGGCACTGACTCTCCAAGTCGGGAGAGTGTTAGTAAAGCGTCTGGAATGTTGCACCCGAGTACCAGGGGACGAGAACTGAGACATATTGGAACACGTCTCCCGATCACACGGTTGATCATACTCTGGGTTCCACGTGCATGTTTTAGCTGAAGGAAGAATCCCTTAAACCTGGAGAGTTGAGACCCGTGGAATGGGTACCATGCAATATGACTTCAAAGGGTCTTCATTTGCTCACCGAACCTCTCCAATCCTATCACTGCTGCGTTTATGCCCCTGTACACACGCTTGATTTTCTTTCAGAGACATAGCAATCCATAGGTTGTAAGATACTTACTAGTCAGGTACATTCTTAGGCGTTTAATATGGGGTGTTGAGTCCATTTCGTTGAGCAAGGAGTAGTTCTTGTCTATTCCATATTTGGCTTAAGGAACTTTATCTGTGCTCATTTCAATCTCTGGTTTGATGCAGCACCCCAACTCACCTTTCCCCTTAAGCAAGCATAAGTTGGTTTTCTAAATTTGAGACCCTGTTCTGTTTTGTAATCCAGTTCCTGTGTAGCCAAGTTTACATCCCGTGTATTAGTGATATCTTATGATGTTTCTTTTTCTGTGTGACTTATTTCAGTTAGAATCATCATACCTGAATCCACTCATTATGCTCCTACGGGCCTGATGACATAGATTTCATTGCTGAGTGATATTGCATTGTACGTAAGTACCACAACTTCTTTATCCATTTTTCACTTTCTGCGATATTGAACTTGTACCGTAAACGAGGTTCTTGTAAACAGAGCCGTCCCAAACTTTGGGGTGGCTGTGTCTTTTTGATTTTAATTTCCCTAAGCTATAGGACCATAAGTGGAAGTGCCCTAGGCTCTGTTGCTTTGTTTTTTAGATGTTTCAGGAAACACCATACACCTCTCCCGAGTGGCTGTTGGCAATTTACATCCCGCCCATCAGCATAACAAGGCTCCCAGTTCTCCATGGCCTGTCCTGCCTTTCTGGATTTTACACTTTTTTCAGATGGCCCTTTTGACCGGGGGGAAGTGAGACTTCATTGTAGTGCAGATTTCCTTTGCAAGCTTGCTTGGTTGGCCAAAAAGGGCGTATGCGTTTTTTCCTGAATATATTCAGGAAAAAACGCATACGCCCTTTTTGGCCAAGTGCATCATTGTGGACGTTCTGCCTCTTTTCCTATGTTTTAAATGCAATTCCAGTCTACCTCCTGAAATCGGTTTCCTGCAATTCTGCCCCGCTTTCAAGTCCTCTTGGCAGCCTTACTTCAGTATATTTTTGGACGATAGCTGTCATTTATAACTCTGCAGGTTTGTGAATTACAGTGCCCCTGAGCTCCTTTCTTCAACTCGCTTTCTTGTGAGCTGGCCGCAACACCGCAGGATTGCTTCAGGCCCTAATCTGGTTCCGGCACGGCACGCTGAGCCTTTGGTTAATTCCTCTTCCTGGTGGGAAATGAGAGTTAAATTTGCCCGTCCAGACACCTCCAGCTAGTCTCTCATTGGTTCTCCCTATTCCTGTTCATCTTCCGCAGAAATTGCAAACTGGGCCAAACAGGAGGTTAAAGGCACTGACTCTCCAAGTCGGGAGAGTGTTAGTAAAGCGTCTGGAATGTTGCACCCGAGTACCAGGGGACGAGAACTGAGACATATTGGAACACGTCTCCCGATCACACGGTTGATCATACTCTGGGTTCCACGTGCATGTTTTAGCTGAAGGAAGAATCCCTTAAACCTGGAGAGTTGAGACCCGTGGAATGGGTACCATGCAATATGACTTCAAAGGGTCTTCATTTGCTCACCGAACCTCTCCAATCCTATCACTGCTGCGTTTGTGCCCCTGTACACACGCTTGATTTTCTTTCAGAGACATAGCAATCCATAGGTTTTAAGATACTTACTAGTCAGGTACATTCTTAGGCATTTAATATGGGGTGTTGAGTCCATTTCGTTGAGCAAGGAGTAGTTCTTGTCTATTCCATATTTGGCTTAAGGAACTTTATCTGTGCTCATTTCAATCTCTGGTTTTATGCAGCACCCCAACTCACCTTTCCCCTTAAGCAAGCATAAGTTGGTTTTCTAAATTTGAGACCCTGTTCTGTTTTGTAATCCAGTTCCTGTGTAGCCAAGTTTACATCCCGTGTATTAGTGATATCTTATGATGTTTCTTTTTCTGTGTGACTTATTTCAGTTAGAATCATCATACCTGAATCCACTCATTATGCTGCTACGGGCCTGATGACATAGATTTCATTGCTGAGTGATATTGCATTGTACGTAAGTACCACAACTTCTTTATCCATTTTTCACTTTCTGCGATATTGAACTTGTACCGTAAACGAGGTTCTTGTAAACAGAGCCGTCCCAAACTTTGGGGTGGCTGTGTCTTTTTGATTTTAATTTCCCTAAGCTATAGGACCATAAGTGGAAGTGCCCTAGGCTCTGTTGCTTTGTTTTTTAGATGTTTCAGGAAACACCATACACCTCTCCCGAGTGGCTGTTGGCAATTTACATCCCGCCCATCAGCATAACAAGGCTCCCAGTTCTCCATGGCCTGTCCTGCCTTTCTGGATTTTACACTTTTTTCAGATGGCCCTTTTGACCGGGGGGAAGTGAGACTTCATTGTAGTGCAGATTTCCTTTGCAAGCTTGCTTGGTTGGCCAAAAAGGGCGTATGCGTTTTTTCCTGAATATATTCAGGAAAAAACGCATACGCCCTTTTTGGCCAAGTGCATCATTGTGGACGTTCTGCCTCTTTTCCTATGCTTTAAATGCAATTCCAGTCTACCTCCTGAAATCGGTTTCCTGCAATTCTGCCCCGCTTTCAAGTCCTCTTGGCAGCCTTACTTCAGTATATTTTTGGACGATAGCTGTCATTTATAACTCTGCAGGTTTGTGAATTACAGTGCCCCTGAGCTCCTTTCTTCAACTCGCTTTCTTGTGAGCTGGCCGCAACACCGCAGGATTGCTTCAGGCCCTAATCTGGTTCCGGCACGGCACGCTGAGCCTTTGGTTAATTCCTCTTCCTGGTGGGAAATGAGAGTTAAATTTGCCCGTCCAGACACCTCCAGCTAGTCTCTCATTGGTTCTCCCTATTCCTGTTCATCTTCCGCAGAAATTGCAAACTGGGCCAAACAGGAGGTTAAAGGCACTGACTCTCCAAGTCGGGAGAGTGTTAGTAAAGCGTCTGGAATGTTGCACCCGAGTACCAGGGGACGAGAACTGAGACATATTGGAACATGTCTCCCGATCACACGGTTGATCATACTCTGGGTTCCACGTGCATGTTTTAGCTGAAGGAAGAATCCCTTAAACCTGGAGAGTTGAGACCCGTGGAATGGGTACCATGCAATATGACTTCAAAGGGTCTTCATTTGCTCACCGAACCTCTCCAATCCTATCACTGCTGCGTTTATGCCCCTGTACACACGCTTGATTTTCTTTCAGAGACATAGCAATCCATAGGTTTTAAGATACTTACTAGTCAGGTACATTCTTAGGCGTTTAATATGGGGTGTTGAGTCCATTTCGTTGAGCAAGGAGTAGTTCTTGTCTATTCCATATTTGGCTTAAGGAACTTTATCTGTGCTCATTTCAATCTCTGGTTTGATGCAGCACCCCAACTCACCTTTCCCCATAAGCAAGCATAAGTTGGTTTTCTAAATTTGAGACCCTGTTCTGTTTTGTAATCCAGTTCCTGTGTAGCCAAGTTTACATCCCGTGTATTAGTGATATCTTATGATGTTTCTTTTTCTGTGTGACTTATTTCAGTTAGAATCATCATACCTGAATCCACTCATTATGCTGCTACGGGCCTGATGACATAGATTTCATTGCTGAGTGATATTGCATTGTACGTAAGTACCACAACTTCTTTATCCATTTTTCACTTCCTGTGATATTGAACTTGTACCGTAAACGAGGTTCTTGTAAACAGAGCCGTCCCAAACTTTGGGGTGGCTGTGTCTTTTTGATTTTAATTTCCCTAAGCTATAGGACCATAAGTGGAAGTGCCCTAGGCTCTGTTGCTTTGTTCTTTAGATGTTTCAGGAAACACCATACACCTCTCCCGAGTGGCTGTTGGCAATTTACATCCCGCCCATCAGCATAACAAGGCTCCCAGTTCTCCATGGCCTGTCCTGCCTTTCTGGATTTTACACTTTTTTCAGATGGCCCTTTTGACCGGGGGGAAGTGAGACTTCATTGTAGTGCAGATTTCCTTTGCAAGCTTGCTTGGTTGGCCAAAAAGGGCGTATGCGTTTTTTCCTGAATATATTCAGGAAAAAACGCATACGCCCTTTTTGGCCAAGTGCATCATTGTGGACGTTCTGCCTCTTTTCCTATGCTTTAAATGCAATTCCAGTCTACCTCCTGAAATCGGTTTCCTGCAATTCTGCCCCGCTTTCAAGTCCTCTTGGCAGCCTTACTTCAGTATATTTTTGGACGATAGCTGTCATTTATAACTCTGCAGGTTTGTGAATTACAGTGCCCCTGAGCTCCTTTCTTCAACTCGCTTTCTTGTGAGCTGGCCGCAACACCGCAGGATTGCTTCAGGCCCTAATCTGGTTCCGGCACGGCACGCTGAGCCTTTGGTTAATTCCTCTTCCTGGTGGGAAATGAGAGTTAAATTTGCCCGTCCAGACACCTCCAGCTAGTCTCTCATTGGTTCTCCCTATTCCTGTTCATCTTCCGCAGAAATTGCAAACTGGGCCAAACAGGAGGTTAAAGGCACTGACTCTCCAAGTCGGGAGAGTGTTAGTAAAGCGTCTGGAATGTTGCACCCGAGTACCAGGGGACGAGAACTGAGACATATTGGAACACGTCTCCCGATCACACGGTTGATCATACTCTGGGTTCCACGTGCATGTTTTAGCTGAAGGAAGAATCCCTTAAACCTGGAGAGTTGAGACCCGTGGAATGGGTACCATGCAATATGACTTCAAAGGGTCTTCATTTGCTCACCGAACCTCTCCAATCCTATCACTGCTGCGTTTATGCCCCTGTACACACGCTTGATTTTCTTTCAGAGACATAGCAATCCATAGGTTTTAAGATACTTACTAGTCAGGTACATTCTTAGGCGTTTAATATGGGGTGTTGAGTCCATTTCGTTGAGCAAGGAGTAGTTCTTGTCTATTCCATATTTGGCTTAAGGAACTTTATCTGTGCTCATTTCAATCTCTGGTTTGATGCAGCACCCCAACTCACCTTTCCCCATAAGCAAGCATAAGTTGGTTTTCTAAATTTGAGACCCTGTTCTGTTTTGTAATCCAGTTCCTGTGTAGCCAAGTTTACATCCCGTGTATTAGTGATATCTTATGATGTTTCTTTTTCTGTGTGACTAATTTCACTTAGAATCATCGTACCTGAATCCACTCATTATGCTGCTATGGGCCTGATGACATAGATTTCATTGCTGAGTGATATTGCATTGTACGTAAGTACCACAACTTCTTTATCCATTTTTCACTTTCTGCGATATTGAACTTGTACCGTAAACGAGGTTCTTGTAAACAGAGCCGTCCCAAACTTTGGGGTGGCTGTGTCTTTTTGATTTTAATTTCCCTAAGCTATAGGACCATAAGTGGAAGTGCCCTAGGCTCTGTTGCTTTGTTTTTTAGATGTTTCAGGAAATACCATACACCTCTCCGGAGTGGCTGTTGGCAATTTACATCCCGCCCATCAGCATAACAAGGCTCCCAGTTCTCCAAGGCCTGTCCTGCCTTTCTGGATTTTACACATTTTTCAGATGGCCCTTTTGACCCGGGGGAAGTGAGACTTCATTGTAGTGCAGATTTCCTTTGCAAGCTTGCTTGGTTGGCCCAAAAGTGCGTATGTGTTTTTTGCTGAATATATTCATGAAAAAACGCATATGCCCTTTTTGACCAAGTGCATCATTGTTGATGTTCTGCCTCTTTTCCTGTGCTTTAAATGCAATTCCATTCTACCTCCTGAAATCGGTTTCCTGCAATTCTGCCTTGCTTTCAGTGCCTCTTCATAGCCTTACCTCAATATACTTTTTGAAAATAGTTGGCCTTTATAACTCTGCAGATTTTGAATTGCAGTGGCCCTTAGCTCCATTTTACAGCTCTTATTTTTGTGATCTTGCCTCATAACCACAGAATTCCTTCAGGCCCTATTGTTCTTCTGGGACACCTTACTGTGCCTTTGGTTTATTTTTCTCACTGATATGAAATTAGAGTGACATGTGCCCATTGAAACTGCTACAGCTAGTTTCTTACTGGTTCCCCCTATTCCCATTCATCCTCCGCACTAACTGCAGACTGTGCGATACCAGAACTTAAAGGCATTGACTCTCCATGTGGGGATATTTTTAGTAAAGCGGCTGGAATGTCGATCCGGAGCCCCAGGAGAGGAAAAATGAGGTGCGTTTTAGAAACCTTTCCCGATCATATGGTATACCAGTCGCTGGGTTTCCCAAGCATGGTTTAGCTGTAGGAAGATTCCCTTCAACCTGGAGTGTTGGGACCCTTGGAATGAGTAGCATGAAATATTGCATTAAACTTTTGGCAGTTGCTCACCAAAGCTCACCAATCCTCTCAGCCCCAAGTGTCCAGCCTTATGTCTTATCCAGCTGTGGGTTTATATGTGGTCAATCCAGGTTGCATCACAGCCCCTGAGCGAATTTTGTAAGAATTTTTCTCTCTTTCATTGTTTCTGCGTTTTGTTTTTAAAATTTATTTCTATAATGGGGTTTAGCTCATTTTCACTGCTGTGTTTGTGCCGCTCTGCACACACTTGATTCCCTTATGGAGATATATCAATACATGGGTTTTAAGATTCTTATTACTCAGATATATTTCTCTGCGGTGTATAGGGTGTGTTGAGGCCAGTTCATTGAGCAAGGTGTAGATCTTGTCTAATATCTATTTGGTTTATTGAACGGTATCTGTGCTAATTTCAAACTCTGGTTTTATGCATCACCCCACCTCTCCTTTTCCCTTAAGCTGAAATAAGTGTGTTTTCTAAATGTGAGACACTGTTCTGTTCTGTAATTCATTTCTTGTGCAGCCATATTTACCCTCCCTCTATAAGTGATATCTTATGATATGTTTCTTTTTCTGTTTGACTTATTTCAAGTAGTATTATCGGACCTAAATCCACTCTTTATCCTTCTACTAGCCTTATTACATTGATTTCATGGTGAAGAGATATTCCATTGTACATAAGTACCACATCTTCTTTATCCATTGTTCTCTTTCCTGGGATATTTAAGGTGTACTGAAGTTGAGGTTCTTGTAAACAGAGTAGCCCTAAACTGTGGTGTGCTTGTGTCTTGTTGATTTTTAGACTTCCCTAGATATACTCCCATGATTGGAAGTGTCCTATGCTCTGTAGCTCTGTTTTTTAGATGATTTAGGAACCACCATACACTTCTCCAGAGTGGCTCTCGGCAGTTCACACACTGCCCATCAGCGTATAAAGGCTCCCTGTTCTCCATGGCCTGTCCTGCATTTCTGGTTTTTACAATTGTTTAGGATGGCCCTTTTGACTGGTGGGAAATGAGACTTCTTTGTTGTGCACATTTGCATTGCTTGCTTGCTTCGTTGCCCATAAAGTGTGTATGCGTTTTTTCCTGGATATAATCAGGAAAAAACGCATACGCCCTTTTGGGCCAACTGCATCATTGTCGAAATTCTGCCGCTTTTCATGTGCTTTAAAGACGAGTCCAATCTATCTCTTGAAATCTGTTTCTTGCAATTCTGTCTTGCATTCAGATCCTCTTCTTTGCCTTACCTCAACATATTTTTGGACGTTAGTTTTCATTTATAACTCTGCAGGTTTGTGAATTGCAGTGACCCTGAGCTCCATTTTTTAAGTTGCTCTTTTGTGAGCTGGCCTCAAACCCGCAGGATTGCTTCAGGCCCTATTTTGGCTCGGGCGAGGCGGGCTGAGCCTTTTTTCAATTCTTATTCTTAATGGGAAATTAGAGTGATATGTGCCCGTCCAAACCCCTACAACTATTCTCTCATTGGTTCCCCCTCTTCCCGTTCATCCTCCTCACAATTTGCAAAATGTTTGAAACAGAAGTTGAAATGTGCTGATTCTCCAAGTGGGGAGATTCTAAGTAACGTGGCTGGAATGGTGAACAGGAGCACCAGGAGAGGATAAATGAGCTTCATTTTAGACACATCTCCCGATCACATGGTGTACAGTCCTCTGGGTTTTCCATGCATGTTTTAGCTGTAGGAAGATCCCTTGAACCTGCAGATTTGGGACCCATTGAATGGGTACCAGGTAGTATTACTTTAAAGGGTGTGCATTTCCTCACCCAACCTCACATTTCTCTTAGTGCAAACAGTTTCCAGCCTTATGTCTCATCCTGCTGTGGGTCTAGATGTGTTCAATCCATGTTGCATCACCGGCCCTGAGGAAAAGTTGTAAGAGGTTTTCTCTGTCTCTCTGTCGTTTATTTTTTTCAATTTATTACTATATTGGTTACAGCTGATTTTCAAAGCTCTGTTTCTTGCTGCTGTATATCCACTTGATTCACGTACAGAGAGACATCAGTAAATTCTTTTTCAGATTCTTACCAGTCGTATATATTCTTTTCCGGTGACTTGAGTGTGCTGAGTGCAGTTCTTTTAGCTACCGTGTAGGCCTTGTTGATTATCAGTTTGGTATTTGGAATGGTATCTTTGCTAATTTCAACCTCCTGGATGATGCCTCACCCCTCCCCACCTTTCCCGTTTAGCAGCCTTATGCGTGTTTTCTACATATTTGACTATGTTTTTGTTTTGTAATTTATTTCATGTGTAGCCATTTTGGATTCCACCTTTAAGTGATATCTTATGATATGTGTCTTTTTCTTTTTGAATTATGTCACTTAGAATGATCATACGTAACTCCTCCGGAGTTGTTACAACTGGCCATATTTCATTGATTTCCAGGCTGAATAATATTCCACTCTACCTAAGTACCACATCTCTATCCATTTTTTCTCTCCAGAGACATTTAAGTTATATCCTAGTCGAGGATCTTTTAAACAGAGAGGGGGTAAACATTGGGGTGCCTGTGTCCTCTCGATTTTTGTTTTTCCCAAGATATACGCCCATGAGTGCAAGTGCCCTATGCTCTGTAGCTCATTTTTTAGATGCTTTAGTAAACACAATACACTTCTCCAGAATGGCCGTTGGCAATATACATTTCCACTATAAGTCTCACAGGGCTCCCTCTTCTCCTTGCCCTGTCCTGCATTTCTGTTGTTTACGCTTTATGAGGATGGCTCTTCTGACTGATGCGAAGTGATATCTCTTGTAGTATTGACTTCCAGTGCCCACCTGTTTGGTTGGCTAAAAAAGTGTATGCCCTTTTCTTGAATATATACAGAAAAAAACGCATACACCCTTTTTGGCCAACTGCAATGTTGGCAATGTTCAGCTCCTTTTCTTGTGCTTAATGGCGAGTCCCTTCTACCTCCTCAAATCCCTTTCCTGCCATTCTCCCTTGCTTACAAGTCCTTTTCTCTGACTTTCCTCAAGACATTTTTCAGTGATGGATATTTTCAACTCTGCAGTTTCGTGAATTTTACTGTCCCTGAGTTCCATTGTTCAACTTGTGTTTATGGGAACTGGCCACAAAGCAGTGGGATTTCCTCAAGCCCTATACTGTTTCCATGGGCAACCCTAGCCTTTGGTCAATTCGTCTTCCTGATTGGAAATTAGAGTGACATGTGCCTGTCTGAACACCTAGGACTTGTCTCTCATTGTTCCTCATCCTTCCGCTTCATCCTCTGGACAAATTCCAAACTGTACGCAACAGGATGTTGACAGTGCTGTCATCTCCAAGTGGGGAGACTGTTAGTAAAGACGCTGGATGGGTGAACCCGAGCACCAGGAGATGAGGAGATGAGATGCCTTTTCCAAACTCTTCCCGATCAGACGGTATACCATCCTCTGGGTGTGACAGACATGTTTTAGCAGTAGGAAGAGTCCCATTCATGTAAGGAGAACACCAGGGCTTTTTCAAAATCAGTGTCTCCCCGAAACCCAAACTGGGGAATTTTTTAAGCTACGGCTACACATATGTTCATTAAGGGCCTTGGGAAGTAGGCAGAGTCCAAACTTTAGATGATTGAAGTCTTCAGGGTCAGAAGCACTCACCACCAGCTTCCCTTAGGTTACACTTTAACTGTCATTGATAGATGATGTCAATAAAAATATCTATTCTTTTTCAGATTATTTCCCCTTATAGGTTATTGCAAAATGTTGAGTGTAGTTCCCTGTGCTATACAGTAGTTCCTTGTTGATGATCTATTTTATACATAGCAGTGTGTATGTGTTAATCCCAAACTGTTAATTTATCCCTCCTCCCACCTTTCCGCTTTGGTAATAATAAATTATAAGATTTTATACTTCTCAGAAATGGGGGAGCTGAAAGAGAGGTATCATTTTCAATGGAAAAGCATTTAAAACAAGATTGAAGCTTTAACCAAGATTATTAGATGTACATCCTTGGAAAGAAATCACTTCGTTTCTCTAATATTGACCTGACAAATAAGACAAACCTTTTCACTGAACTTGCTTATAATAAAGTGATGGAAATATCCAATGGAAGCGTTAGAAACATCTTATTTTACCCGAGCCTTATACACTGTTCTATGTTAACTACAGTTTGGCTCACACATCTGTTCATTGAGGTTACAATAGTCTCAATTTCTGTTACTGATCCTCCAGAGTGGACCCCAACAAGTGTCCCCCTGCCCAGTGTCATTGGGGCCAACAGATCGAGACTGAGTTTGGTTCACAAGCAAAGGAAACTTTATATTTTGATCAGAGAATGGAGAGGTGAGAGCATGCACTACCCCGTGGGCTGTGGGCTGGGCTGCTGTGTAGAGATCCTGTCAGAGTCAGTGGGAGGGAGGGGGCGGAGCTCTCGAGGGCCGGGTTGGCTGCAGCTCAGGCTCTATATCTCGGAGTCTGCACTGGGCCCCAGGAGCTGAGGTGTCGACCCAGCCATTCTGCACTAGGAAATCTGGTCTGAAGTGCCGGGTGTGGAACCTCTGCATGCGGGACCCTAGGAGCACATGAAATTAGACAAAGCACAAAGGATAAAAAAGGTTAGACTTGACTTTATTGCCCAGATTCTATTTTTATCTCCCAGGGATTTTTAATGGGCTTTGCTGGGGACAAACCCCTCCTCTGCCTTTTGTCCCGTTCCTCATTCTTGGAGTGCTGAGGGTGCAGACCCTTCTTCTGTAACTGCTGAGTGCTGAGTTGGGAGCCCTCATACCAAGGGGTGAGGGTCAGAGCTTCTCCCCAGCAGCCTCCAGGTGACGTTGATTGTCCCCAGGCCCCCTGCCTCCCTGCTCGTCCACCTGAGCACCAGCATTGGAAGCGTTATAGATTCTAATGACCTTTAAGGGTCCAGGAAAGAGATGTGCAGAGACGCTGTGGGGGCCGGTTTCACCCCGCCCCACATTTGTTCGGCCACCTTAGGCTGACCGTTTCTGCCAGCCTAGATGCTCTGACCAGTAGTCTGCGCTTTCTTCAATTAGGCCCCTGAATTAACGTACAAACAGCACCAGGTGTCAGAGCCCTGCCCGCTCAACTCCCAGACAGTCCAGGGTCAGTGGTGATCAAGGACCATGATGGCCACTGAGTCAACAGCCTTTTGAAGTAAACAGGAGTCCAGCCAGTCTTATTGGCCACCATCATCACGGTGCCTGTAGGCTTTTCTATGGTGACAGTGTGATATACGGTTCCCCCGCCAAGATTACTAGCTCCCCTCTGGGTGCAGTAAGTCCTGCAAGCAGTAGTCTACTCTTTTGGGACACACTCCTGTTGTTTTATGAGAGAAACTCCAGGTCAAGTGATGTTCACACGAGTCGTCATGGTGCCCTGTTGCCCCCGGTTATCTCTCTGGATGTTGGAGTTGGAGGGCCTCCTCACTCGAGGTTGGTGTGCCCACGGAGCAAACCCTGCAACTTCAGGGCATGGTTGGTGGTTAGGATCACCACGTGGGGTCCTTTTCCCTTAGGAGGGAGGAGGCCTTTTGGGCTGCTGATTTCCAGGTTTTTAGATACCGCCAGTATCTTGGCCAGATGCGGCAGTGGGCCAAGCCCCTTGGTGACCATAGTTTATCCTACCTGGATGGCATTCTTGCATTGTTCCATTTCAAGTGGTCCCA
The DNA here is from genome assembly GCF_964270905.1 of Leucopleurus acutus. NCBI lineage: Eukaryota > Metazoa > Chordata > Mammalia > Artiodactyla > Delphinidae > Leucopleurus > Leucopleurus acutus. The sequence continues at coordinate 511,326 of NW_028139178.1, forward strand.
GTTTTTACACTAATTCTCCAATGGCGATTCACCTTTCACCGGGAATGTAAAGGTCAAAGGGTTTAGCTAAATTAGGGAGTTCCAGGGCAAGGGTCTGAATTGACTGCTCTTTCCATTCTTGAAAGGCCACTTCTGGATTCTATTCAAAAGGATCATCATCTTTTCCTTTCAGTGTTTCATATAGAGGCCCAGCTAGTAGACTGCAGTTAGGGATCCAGAAGCAGCAAATCTTGGCCTCCCCAGGAACCCCTAAGCTGTCTTCTAGTTTTAGAAAGGAGTAAGGCCGAAAATGGTTTCTTCCCTTTCCTGGGATGGGCTTCTCCGACCTTCTGTGAGAATGAAGCCCAGGCAGGTCACCGCAGTCTGTGATATTTGAGCTTTTTCTTGGACAACTTCTATCCTTTATTGGCTTGGTAGTTCAGAGGCCTCCTTAGTAGGGCTGGCGATCAGAATGTCGTCTGCGTACTGAAGGAGGGTTTCCTTTTCCAGAGGTAGAACTTTTAGGTCTTTAGCTAAGGTTTCCCCAAAGATGGTGTGGGAATTTTTGCACCCTTGGGGCAAGACGGCCCGGAAGTATTGTTTTAGTTGTATGTTGAGTCCTGCCACTCACAAGCCAAAATTTCTTGTGACTCTGGGACTAATGGAATACAAAAGAAGGCATCATTGAAGACTAATACAGAATACCATGTCCTGGTGGTTGGTAGAATGACCAGCAGGGTGTAGGAATTAGGAGCAACTGGAGGTATATCCTCGGTGGCTTCACTGACTGTCCTGACATCCTTTACCAGGTCCCCAGCAGCCCATGGGGCTCTCGTGGTCAGACCAATCCCAGAATATGGAGCTCACCTGGGCAGGTACCCCACCCCCACCCCAGCCCACGGGGCTCTCGTGGTCAGGCCCTTCCCAGGATACAGAGCTACCCTTGCAGGTCCCGTGGCAGGGCTGGGCACACAGGAACCATGCACATAGCCCTCATTGCAGAGCACCCCCAGCTCACCTGTCGTTCAGAGCTGACACAGAGCACCTCAGAGCAGGACTTGAACTAACAAACAGCAGCTGCGACAGGTCTGTGACCCTGGGCATCACTCTGTGCGGCCTCCCTCCACCTGGTCTTCCAGAGACTTCCACTGTACCCGGGGCACCAGGCCTCTGTCTCCAACCACCACTCACCCCTCCTCTCCCTGACTCCTGGGTTCCTCTCATTAGGAGAGGGTTTTCTTGAAGTTGTCTCCCACTCATGGGCCAGATAAAATGATTAGAAAACAAGCCAAAGCTGCAGCCCCTTGTCTATCCTGACTCTCAGGAGCCCACACCTGTTCCTTGGACCTGGCCGGTTCAGCAAGTTCCATTTTCTGCAACTGTGAGCCCCTGAGGGGTGATGATTGGCTGAGCTGGGCAGCCTTACCGTGCCGGCCAGCCCTCCCCAGGTGTGCCTGGGTTGAGATCAATATAAATACCACTCCAGGCAGCAAGAGCCCCTGCAGCCGTGCCTGACGCCATTTTCTCTGCCCTGTCAGCAGTCTCGGGGCTGGGCTGGTGGGAGGGAGTGAGAGGCCACGGCTTTGTGGGTGGCCCAGTGTGAGTGGGGCTCTGCTGGACTTTCTGCAGCAGTTGCCAGGCTGCCACCTGCTAAAGAAGAGGATGTGTCACCCATACCTGCTGCTGGAATTTCTCCCTGGGCAGAGGTGAGGAAGGAAAAAAGCAGTGGGGGCAGGGACAGGACGGGTATCTCAGGCAGGGAAATGGAAATCTTCCAGAAGAGCACCCAGGGCCAGGACCATCCTGGCTGGCCTGCAGGCACCAAGTCGGCTTGCATGCTGTCACTCGTGTGGCTCTATGGTCCTTCCTCTAGGCTTTCAAGTCCTTGTATATATTCAGGTGTTTTACCTGGGACGGGTGGGAATAGTTCAGCAGCAACTGGCCTGGGGCTCAGCTCACGTTTACTCACAGATGCCTCGGCACGGTGCCCCAGCTTTGCAATGAGGATGCTTGTTACGTGGGGGCTGCTGGCTGAATGGGAGACGATTCCCCACCACTGACCAACTTCAGAATTGTTTACAACTGGAGCAAGTGCCCTGATACGGTTTTCCTCTGTGGAACTGGTGGGTTCTGTGTTTTTTTTCTCTTTTTCGTTTTTGGTTCAAGGTAGATTTTATTCCTCTTTTTTGTATTTACAGATATAAGCATGGAAATAATTTATTCATATAAATACATGTATGTGAAGGGAATAATTGTTTTTTCTGTTTTATTTTTTAAATTTTATTTCTTTTCAATTTTGAATTTTATTTTATATTTTTATACAGCAGGTTCTTATTGGTTATCTATTTTATACATATAAATGTATACATGCCAATCCCAGTCTCTCAACTCCTCCCACCACCACCCCCCCAACAGCTTTCCCCCCTTGTTGTCCATACATTTGTTGTCTACATCTGTTGCTCTATTTATGCCTTGCAAAATGGTTAATCTGTACGGTTTTTCTAGGTTCCACATATATGCATGAATATACAAGATTTGTTTTTCTCTTTCTGACTTACTTCACTCTGTATGACAGTCTCTAGATCCATCGACGTCTCTACAAATGACCCAATTTCATTCCTTTTCATGGCTTAGTAATATTCCATTTTATATATGTACCACAGCTTTATGCATTCTTCTGTCTGTGGGCATTTAGGTTGCTTCAATTACCTCGATATTGTAAATAGTGATGCAATGAACATTGCGGTGAATGTCTCTTTTTGATTTATGGTTTTGTCTGGGTATATGTCCAGTACTGGGATTGCTGTATCATATGGTAATTCTATTGTTAGTTTCTTAAGAAACTCCATATTGTTCTCCATAGTGAATGTAACAATTTATATTCCCAACAATAGTGGAAGAGGGTTCCTTTTCTCCACACCCTTTCCAGCATTTATTGTTTATAGATTTTCTGATGATGCCCATTCTATCAGGTGTGAGGTGATACCTCATTGTTGAGTCCATTTTGTTGAGCAAGGGGTAGGTCTTGTCTATTACACATTTGGCTTATGGAACAGTATCTGTGCTAATGTCAAACTCTGGTATTATGCAGCACCCCAACTCACCTTCCCCCTTAAAAAAGCATAAGTTGGTTTTCTAAACTTGAGACCCTGTTCTGTTTTATAATTCAGTTCATGTGTAGCCAAGTTCACATTCCGTGTATTAGTGATATCTTATGATGTTTCTTTTTCTGTGTGACTTATTTCAGTTAGAATCATCATACCTGAATCCACTCATTATGCTGCTACGGGCCTGATGACATAGGTTTCATTGCTGAGTGATATTGCATTGTACGTAAGTACCACAACTTCTTTATCCATTTTTCACTTTCTGCGATATTGAACTTGTACCGTAAACGAGGTTCTTGTAAACAGAGCCGTCCCAAACTTTGGGGTGGCTGTGTCTTTTTGATTTTACTTTCCCTAAGCTACAGCACCATAAGTGGAAGTGCCCTAGGCTCTCTTGCGTTGTTTTTTAGATGTTTCAGAAAACACCATACACTTCTCCCCAGTGGCTCTTGGCAATTTACATCCCGCCCATCAGCATAACAAGGCTCCCAGTTCTCCATGGCCTGTCCTGCCTTTCTGGATTTTACACTTTTTTCAGATGGCCCCTTTGACTGGGGGGAAGTGAGACTTCATTGTAGTGCAGATTTCCTTTGCAAGCTTGCTTGGTTGGCCAAAAAGGGCGTATGCGTTTTTTCCTGCACGAAAAAACGCATACGCCCTTTTTGGCCAAGTGCATCATTGTGGACGTTCTGCCTCTTTTCCTATGCTTTAAATGCAATTCCGGTCTACCTGCTGAAATCGGTTTCCTGCAATTCTGCCCCGCTTTCAAGTCCTCTTGGCAGCCTTACTTCAGTATATTTTTGGACGATAGCTGTCATTTATAACTCTGCAGGTTTGTGAATTACAGTGCCCCTGAGCTCCTTTCTTCAACTCGCTTTCATGGGAGCTGGCCGGAACACCGCAGCATTGCTTCAGGCCCTAATCTGGTTCCGGCACGGCACGCTGAACCTTTGGTTAATTCCTCTTCCTGGTGGGAAATGAGAGTTAAATTTGCCCGTCCAGACACCTCCAGCTAGTCTCTCATTGGTTCTCCCTATTCCTGTTCATCTTCCGCAGAAATTGCAAACTGGGCCAAACAGGAGGTTAAAGGCACTGACTCTCCAAGTCGGGAGAGTGTTAGTAAAGCGTCTGGAATGTTGCACCCGAGTACCAGGGGACGAGAACTGAGACATATTGGAACACGTCTCCCGATCACACGGTTGATCATACTCTGGGTTCCACGTGCATGTTTTAGCTGAAGGAAGAATCCCTTAAACCTGGACAGTTGAGACCCGTGGAATGGGTACCATGCAATATGACTTCAAAGGGTCTTCATTTGCTCACCGAACCTCTCCAATCCTATCACTGCTGCGTTTATGCCCCTGTACACACGCTTGATTTTTTTTCAGAGACATAGCAATCCATAGGTTTTAAGATAATTACTAGTCAGGTACATTCTTAGGCGTTTAATATGTGGTGTTGAGTCCATTTCGTTGAGCAAGGAGTAGTTCTTGTCTATTCCATATTTGGCTTAAGGAACTTTATCTGTGCTCATTTCAATCTCTGGTTTTATGCAGCACCCCAACTCAACTTTCTCCTTAAGCAAGCATATGTTGGTTTTCTAAATTTGAGACCCTGTTCTGTTTTGTAATCCAGTTCCTGTGTAGCCAAGTTTACATTCCATGTATTAGTGATATCTTATGATATTTCTTTTTCTGTGTGACTTATTTCAGTTAGAATCATCATACCTGAATCCACTCATTATGCTGCTACGGGCCTGATGACATAGATTTCATTGCTGAGTGATATTGCATTGTACGTAAGTACCACAACTTCTTTATCCATTTTTCACTTTCTGTGATATTGAACTTGTACCGTAAACGAGGTTCTTGTAAACAGAGCCATCCCAAACTTTGGGGTGGCTGTGTGTTTTTGATTTTAATTTCCCTAAGCTATAGGACCATAAGTGGAAGTGCCCTAGACTCTGTTGCTTTGTTCCTTAGATGTTTCAGGAAACACCATACACCTCTCCCGAGTGGCTCTTGGCAATTTACATCCCGCCCATCAGCATAACAAGGCTCCCAGTTCTCCATGGCCTGTCCTGCCTTTCTGGATTTTACACTTTTTTCAGGTGGCCCTTTTGACCGGGGGAAGTGAGACTTCATTGTAGTGCAGATTTCCTTTGCAAGCTTGCTTGGTTGGCCAAAAAGGGCGTATGCGTTTTTTCCTGAATATATTCAGGAAAAAACGCATACGCCCTTTTTGGCCAAGTGCATCATTGTGGACGTTCTGCCTCTTTTCCTATGCTTTAAATGCAATTCCAGTCTACCTCCTGAAATCGGTTTCCTGCAATTCTGCCCCGCTTTCAAGTCCTCTTGGCAGCCTTACTTCAGTATATTTTTGGACGATAGCTGTCATTTATAACTCTGCAGGTTTGTGAATTACAGTGCCCCTGAGCTCCTTTCATCAACTCGCTTTCTTGTGAGCTGGCCGCAACACCGCAGGATTGCTTCAGGCCCTAATCTGGTTCCGGCAAGGCACGCTGAGCCTTTGGTTAATTCCTATTCCTGGTGGGATATGAGAGTTAAATTTTGCGCGTCCAGACACCTCCAGCTAGTCTCTCTTTGGTTCTCCCTATTCCTGTTCATCTTCCGCAGAAATTGCAAACTGGGCCAAACAGGTGGTTAAAGGCACTGACTCTCCAAGTCGGGAGAGTGTTATTAAAGCGTCTGGAATATTGCACCCGAGTACCAGGGGACGAGATCTGAGACATATTGGAACACGTCTCCCGATCACACGGTTGATCATACTCTGGGTTCCACGTGCATGTTTTAGCTGAAGGAAGAATCCCTTAAACCTGGAGAGTTGAGACCCGTGGAATGGGTACCATGCAATATGACTTCAAAGGGTCTTCATTTGCTCACCGAACCTCTCCAATCCTATCACTGCTGCGTTTATGCCCCTGTACACATGCTTGATTTTGTTTCAGAGACATAGCAATCCATAGGTTTTAAGATACTTACTAGTCAGGTACATTCTTAGGCGTTTAATATGGGGTGTTGAGTCCATTTCGTTGAGCAAGGAGTAGCTCTTGTCTATTCCTTATTTGGCTTAAGGAACTTTATCTGTGCTCATTTCAATCTCAGGTTTTATGCAGCACCGCAACTCACCTTTCCCCTTAAGCAAGCATAAGTAGGTTTTCTAAATTTGAGACGCTGTTCTGTTTTGTAATCCAGTTCCTGTGTAGCCAGGTTTACATTCCGTGTATTAGTGATATCTTATGATGTTTCTTTTTCTGTGTGACTTATTTCAGTTAGAATCATCATACCTAAATCCACTCATTATGCTGCTACGGGCCTGATGACATAGATTTCATTGCTGAGTGATATTGCATTGTACGTAAGTACCACAACTTCTTTATCCATTTTTCACTTTCTGTGATATTGAACTTGTACCGTAAATGAAGTTCTTGTAAACAGAGCCGTCCCAAACTTTGGGGTGGCTGTGTCTTTTTGATTTTAATTTCCCTAAACTATAGGACCATAAGTGGAAGTGCCCTAGGCTCTGTTGCTTTGTTTTTTAGATGTTTCAGGAATCACCATACACCTCTCCCGAGTGGCTGTTGGCAATTTACATCCCGCCCATCAGCATAACAAGGCTCCCAGTTCTCCATGGCCTGTCCTGCCTTTCTGGATTTTACACTTTTTTCAGATGGCCCTTTTGACCGGGGGGAAGTGAGACTTCATTGTAGTGCAGATTTCCTTTGCAAGCTTGCTTGGTTGGCCAAAAAGTGCGTATGCGTTTTTTCCTGAATATATTCAGGAAAAAACGCATACGCCCTTTTTGGCCAAGTGCATCATTGTGGACGTTCTGCCTCTTTTCCTATGCTTTAAATGCAATTCCAGTCTACCTCCTGAAATCGGTTTCCTGCAATTCTGCCCCGCTTTCAAGTCCTCTTGGCAGCCTTACTTCAGTATATTTTTGGACGATAGCTGTCATTTATAACTCTGCAGGTTTGTGAATTACAGTGCCCCTGAGCTCCTTTCTTCAACTCGCTTTCTTGTGAGCTGGCCGCAACACCGCAGGATTGCTTCAGGCCCTAATCTGATTCCGGCACGGCACGCTGAGCCTTTGGTTAATTCCTCTTCCTGGTGGGAAATGAGAGTTAAATTTGCCCGTCCAGACACCTCCAGCTAGTCTCTCATTGGTTCTCCCTATTCCTGTTCATCTTCCGCAGAAATTGCAAACTGGGCCAAACAGGAGGTTAAAGGCACTGACTCTCCAAGTCGGGAGAGTGTTATTAAAGCGTCTGGAATGTTGCACCCGAGTACCAGGGGATGAGAACTGAGACATATTGGAACACGTCTCCCGATCACACGGTTGATCATACTCTGGGTTCCACGTGCATGTTTTAGCTGAAGGAAGAATCCCTTAAACCTGGAGAGTTGAGACCCGTGGAATGGGTACCATGCAATATGACTTCAAAGGGTCTTCATTTGCTCACCGAACCTCTCCAATCCTATCACTGCTGCGTTTATGCCCCTGTACACACGCTTGATTTTCTTTCAGACACATAGCAATCCATAGGTTTTAAGATACTTACTAGTCAGGTACATTCTTAGGCGTTTAATATGGGGTGTTGAGTCCATTTCGTTGAGCAAGGAGTAGTTCTTGTCTATTCTATATTTGGCTTAAGGAACTTTATCTGTGTTCATTTAAATCTCTGGTTTTATGCAGCACCCCAACTCACCTTTCCCCTTAAGCAAGCATAAGTTGGTTTTCTAAATTTGAGACCCTGTTCTGTTTTGTAATCCAGTTCCTGTGTAGCCAAGTTTACATCCCGTGTATTAGTGATATCTTATGATGTTTCTTTTTCTGTGTGACTTATTTCAGTTAGAATCATCATACCTGAATCCACTCATTATGCTGCTACGGGCCTGATGACATAGATTTCATTGCTGAGTGATATTGCATTGTACGTAAGTACCACAACTTCTTTATCCATTTTTCACTTTCTGCGATATTGAACTTGTACCGTAAACGAGGTTCTTGTAAACAGAGCCGTCCAAACTTTGGGGTGGCTGTGTCTTTTTGATTTTAATTTCCCTAAGCTATAGGACCATAAGTGGAAGTGCCCTAGGCTCTGTTGCTTTGTTTTTTAGATGTTTCAGGAAACACCATACACCTCTCCCGAGTGGCTGTTGGCAATTTACATCCCGCCCATCAGCATAACAAGGCTCCCAGTTCTCCATGGCCTGTCCTGCCTTTCTGGATTTTACACTTTTTTCAGATGGCCCTTTTGACCGGGGGGAAGTGAGACTTCATTGTAGTGCAGATTTCCTTTGCAAGCTTGCTTGGTTGGCCAAAAAGGGCGTATGCGTTTTTTCCTGAATATATTCAGGAAAAAACGCATACGCCCTTTTTGGCCAAGTGCATCATTGTGGACGTTCTGCCTCTTTTCCTATGCTTTAAATGCAATTCCAGTCTACCTCCTGAAATCGGTTTCCTGCAATTCTGCCCCGCTTTCAAGTCCTCTTGGCAGCCTTACTTCAGTATATTTTTGGACGATAGCTGTCATTTATAACTCTGCAGGTTTGTGAATTACAGTGCCCCTGAGCTCCTTTCTTCAACTCGCTTTCTTGTGAGCTGGCCGCAACACCGCAGGATTGCTTCAGGCCCTAATCTGGTTCCGGCACGGCACGCTGAGCCTTTGGTTAATTCCTCTTCCTGGTGGGAAATGAGAGTTAAATTTGCCCGTCCAGACACCTCCACCTAGAATCTCATTGGTTCTCCCTATTCCTGTTCATCTTCCTCAGAAATTGCAAATGGGCCAAACAGGAGGTTAAAGGCACTGACTCTCCAAGTCGGGAGAGTGTTAGTAAAGCGTCTGGAATGTTGCACCCGAGTACCAGGGGACGAGAACTGAGACATATTGGAACATGTCTCCCGATATCACGGTTGATCATACTCTGGGTTCCACGTGCATGTTTTACCTGAAGGCAGAATCCCTTAAACCTGGAGAGTTGAGACCCGTGGAATGGGTACCATGCAATATGACTTCAAAGGGTCTTCATTTGCTCACCGAACCTCTCCAATCCTATCACTGCTGCGTTTATGCCCCTGTACACACACTTGATTTTCTTTCAGAGACATAGCAATCCATAGGTTTTAAGATACTTACTAGTCAGGTACATTCTTAGGCGTTTAATATGGGGTGTTGAGTCCATTTCGTTGAGCAAGGAGTAGTTCTTGTCTATTCTATATTTGGCTTAAGGAACTTTATCTGTGTTCATTTAAATCTCTGGTTTTATGCAGCACCCCAACTCACCTTTCCCCTTAAGCAAGCATAAGTTGGTTTTCTAAATTTGAGACCCTGTTCTGTTTTGTAATCCAGTTCCTGTGTAGCCAAGTTTACATCCCGTATATTAGTGATATCTTATGATGTTTCTTTTTCTGTGTGACTTATTTCAGTTAGAATCATCATACCTGAATCCACTCATTATGCTGCTACGGGCCTGATGACATAGATTTCATTGCTGAGTGATATTGCATTGTACGTAAGTACCACAACTTCTTTATCCATTTTTCACTTTCTGCGATATTGAACTTGTACCGTAAACGAGGTTCTTGTAAACAGAGCCGTCCCAAACTTTGGGGTGGCTGTGTCTTTTTGATTTTAATTTCCCTAAGCTATAGGACCATAAGTGGAAGTGCCCTAGGCTCTGTTGCTTTGTTTTTTAGATGTTTCAGGAAACACCATACACCTCTCCCGAGTGGCTGTTGGCAATTTACATCCCGCCCATCAGCATAACAAGGCTCCCAGTTCTCCATGGCCTGTCCTGCCTTTCTGGATTTTACACTTTTTTCAGATGGCCCTTTTGACCGGGGGGAAGTGAGACTTCATTGTAGTGCAGATTTCCTTTGCAAGCTTGCTTGGTTGGCCAAAAAGGGCGTATGCGTTTTTTCCTGAATATATTCAGGAAAAAACGCATACGCCCTTTTTGGCCAAGTGCATCATTGTGGACGTTCTGCCTCTTTTCCTATGCTTTAAATGCAATTCCAGTCTACCTCCTGAAATCGGTTTCCTGCAATTCTGCCCCGCTTTCAAGTCCTCTTGGCAGCCTTACTTCAGTATATTTTTGGACGATAGCTGTCATTTATAACTCTGCAGGTTTGTGAATTACAGTGCCCCTGAGCTCCTTTCTTCAACTCGCTTTCTTGTGAGCTGGCCGCAACACCGCAGGATTGCTTCAGGCCCTAATCTGGTTCCGGCACGGCACGCTGAGCCTTTGGTTAATTCCTCTTCCTGGTGGGAAATGAGAGTTAAATTTGCTCGTCCAGACACCTCCACCTAGTCTCTCATTGGTTCTCCCTATTCCTGTTCATCTTCCTCAGAAATTGCAAATGGGCCAAACAGGAGGTTAAAGGCACTGACTCTCCACGTCGGGAGAGTGTTAGTAAAGCGTCTGGAATGTTGCACCCGAGTACCAGGGGACGAGAACTGAGACATATTGGAACATGTCTCCCGACCACACGGTTGATCATACTCTGGGTTCCACGTGCATGTTTTACCTGAAGGCAGAATCCCTTAAACCTGGAGAGTTGAGACCCGTGGAATGGGTACCATGCAATATGACTTCAAAGGGTCTTCATTTGCTCACCGAACCTCTCCAATCCTATCACTGCTGCGTTTATGCCCCTGTACACACGCTTGATTTTCTTTCAGAGACATAGCAATTCATAGGTTTTAAGATACTTACTAGTCAGGTACATTCTTAGGCGTTTAATATGGGGTGTTGAGTCCATTTCGTTGAGCAAGGAGTAGTTCTTGTCTATTCCATATTTGGCTTAAGGAACTTTATCTGTGTTCATTTAAATCTCTGGTTTTATGCAGCACCCCAACTCACCTTTCCCCTTAAGCAAGCATAAGTTGGTTTTCTAAATTTGAGACCCTGTTCTGTTTTGTAATCCAGTTCCTGTGTAGCCAAGTTTACATTCCGTGTATTAGTGATATCTTATGATGTTTCTTTTTCTGTGTGACTTATTTCAGTTAGAATCATCATACCTGAATCCACTCATTATGCTGCTACGGGCCTGATGACATAGATTTCATTGCTGAGTGATATTGCATTGTACGTAAGTACCACAACTTCTTTATCCATTTTTCACTTTCTGTGATATTGAACTTGTACCGTAAATGAAGTTCTTGTAAACAGAGCCGTCCCAAACTTTGGGGTGGCTGTGTCTTTTTGATTTTAATTTCCCTAAACTATAGGACCATAAGTGGAAGTGCCCTAGGCTCTGTTGCTTTGTTTTTTAGATGTTTCAGGAATCACCATACACTTCTCTGGAGTGGCTGTTGGCAATTTACATCCCGCCCATCAGCATAACAAGGCTCCCAGTTCTCCATGGCCTGTCCTGCCTTTCTGGATTTTACACTTTTTTCAGGTGGCCCTTTTGACCGGGGGGGAAGTGAGACTTCATTGTAGTGCAGATTTCCTTTGCAAGCTTGCTTGGTTGGCCAAAAAGGGCGTATGCGTTTTTTCCTGAATATATTCAGGAAAAAACGCATACGTCCTTTTTGGCCAAGTGCATCATTGTGGACGTTCTGCCTCTTTTCCTATGCTTTAAATGCAATTCCAGTCTACCTCCTGAAATCGGTTTCCTGCAATTCTGCCCCGCTTTCAAGTCCTCTTGGCAGCCTTACTTCAGTATATTTTTGGACGATAGCTGTCATTTATAACTCTGCAGGTTTGTGAATTACAGTGCCCCTGAGCTCCTTTCTTCAACTCGCTTTCTTGTGAGCTAGCCGCAACACCGCAGGATTGCTTCAGGCCCTAATCTGGTTTCGGCACGGCACGCTGAGCCTTTGGTTAATTCCTCTTCCTGGTGGGATATGAGAGTTAAATTTTGCGTGTCCAGACACCTCCAGCTAGTCTCTCTTTGGTTCTCCCTATTCCTGTTCATCTTCCGCAGAAATTGCAAACTGGGCCAAACAGGTGGTTAAAGGCACTGACTCTCCAAGTCGGGAGAGTGTTATTAAAGCGTCTGGAATGTTGCACCCGAGTACCAGGGGACGAGATCTGAGACATATTGGAACACGTCTCCCGATCACACGGTTGATCATACTCTGGGTTCCACGTGCATGTTTTAGCTGAAGGAAGAATCCCTTAAACCTGGAGAGTTGAGACCCGTGGAATGGGTACCATGCAATATGACTTCAAAGGGTCTTCATTTGCTCACCGAACCTCTCCAATCCTATCACTGCTGCGTTTATGCCCCTGTACACACGCTTGATTTTCTTTCAGAGACATAGCAATCCATAGGTTTTAAGATACTTACTAGTCAGGTACATTCTTAGGCGTTTAATATGGGGTGTTGAGTCCATTTCGTTGAGCAAGGAGTAGCTCTTGTCTATTCCTTATTTGGCTTAAGGAACTTTATCTGTGCTCATTTCAATCTCAGGTTTTATGCAGCACCCCAACTCACCTTTCCCCTTAAGCAAGCATAAGTAGGTTTTCTAAATTTGAGACCCTGTTCTGTTTTGTAATCCAGTTCCTGTGTAGCCAAGTTTACATTCCGTGTATTAGTGATATCTTATGATGTTTCTTTTTCTGTGTGACTTATTTCAGTTAGAATCATCATACCTGAATCCACTCATTATGCTGCTACGGGCCTGATGACATAGATTTCATTGCTGAGTGATATTGCATTGTACGTACGTACCACAACTTCTTTATCCATTTTTCACTTTCTGTGATATTGAACTTGTACCGTAAATGAAGTTCTTGTAAACAGAGCCGTCCCAAACTTTGGGGTGGCTGTGTCTTTTTGATTTTAATTTCCCTAAACTATAGGACCATAAGTGGAAGTGCCCTAGGCTCTGTTGCTTTGTTTTTTAGATGTTTCAGGAATCACCATACACTTCTCTGGAGTGGCTGTTGGCAATTTACATCCCGCCCATCAGCATAACAAGGCTCCCAGTTCTCCATGGCCTGTCCTGCCTTTCTGGATTTTACACTTTTTTCAGGTGGCCGTTTTGACCGGGGGGAAGTGAGACTTCATTGTAGTGCAGATTTCCTTTGCAAGCTTGCTTGGTTGGCCAAAAAGGGCGTATGCGTTTTTTCCTGAATATATTCAGGAAAAAACGCATACGCCCTTTTTGGCCAAGTGCATCATTGTGGACGTTCTGCCTCTTTTCCTATGCTTTAAATGCAATTCCAGTCTACCTCCTGAAATCGGTTTCCTGCAATTCTGCCCCGCTTTCAAGTCCTCTTGGCAGCCTTACTTCAGTATATTTTTGGACGATAGCTGTCATTTATAACTCTGCAGGTTTGTGAATTACAGTGCCCCTGAGCTCCTTTCTTCAACTCGCTTTCTTGTGAGCTGGCCGCAACACCGCAGGATTGCTTCAGGCCCTAATCTGGTTCCGGCACGGCACGCTGAGCCTTTGGTTAATTCCTCTTCCTGGTGGGAAATGAGAGTTAAATTTGCCCGTCCAGACACCTCCACCTAGTCTCTCATTGGTTCTCCCTATTCCTGTTCATCTTCCGCAGAAATTGCAAACTGGGCCAAACAGGAGGTTAAAGGCACTGACTCTCCAAGTCGGGAGAGTGTTATTAAAGCGTCTGGAATGTTGCACCCGAGTACCAGGGGATGAGAACTGAGACATATTGGAACACGTCTCCCGATCACACGGTTGATCATACTCTGGGTTCCACGTGCATGTTTTAGCTGAAGGAAGAATCCCTTAAACCTGGAGAGTTGAGACCCGTGGAATGGGTACCATGCAATATGACTTCAAAGGGTCTTCATTTGCTCACCGAACCTCTCCAATCCTATCACTGCTGCGTTTATGCCCCTGTACACACGCTTGATTTTCTTTCAGACACATAGCAATCCATAGGTTTTAAGATACTTACTAGTCAGGTACATTCTTAGGCGTTTAATATGGGGTGTTGAGTCCATTTCGTTGAGCAAGGAGTAGTTCTTGTCTATTCTATATTTGGCTTAAGGAACTTTATCTGTGTTCATTTAAATCTCTGGTTTTATGCAGCACCCCAACTCACCTTTCCCCTTAAGCAAGCATAAGTTGGTTTTCTAAATTTGAGACCCTGTTCTGTTTTGTAATCCAGTTCCTGTGTAGCCAAGTTTACATCCCGTGTATTAGTGATATCTTATGATGTTTCTTTTTCTGTGTGACTTATTTCAGTTAGAATCATCATACCTGAATCCACTCATTATGCTGCTACGGGCCTGATGACATAGATTTCATTGCTGAGTGATATTGCATTGTACGTAAGTACCACAACTTCTTTATCCATTTTTCACTTTCTGCGATATTGAACTTGTACCGTAAACGAGGTTCTTGTAAACAGAGCCGTCCCAAACTTTGGGGTGGCTGTGTCTTTTTGATTTTAATTTCCCTAAGCTATAGGACCATAAGTGGAAGTGCCCTAGGCTCTGTTGCTTTGTTTTTTAGATGTTTCAGGAAACACCATACACCTCTCCCGAGTGGCTCTTGGCAATTTACATCCCGCCCATCAGCATAACAAGGCTCCCAGTTCTCCATGGCCTGTCCTGCCTTTCTGGATTTTACACTTTTTTCAGATGGCCCTTTTGACCGGGGGGAAGTGAGACTTCATTGTAGTGCAGATTTCCTTTGCAAGCTTGCTTGGTTGGCCAAAAAGGGCGTATGCGTTTTTTCCTGAATATATTCAGGAAAAAACGCATACGCCGTTTTTGGCCAAGTGCATCATTGTGGACGTTCTGCCTCTTTTCCTATGCTTTAAATGCAATTCCAGTCTACCTCCTGAAATCGGTTTCCTGCAATTCTGCCCCGCTTTCAAGTCCTCTTGGCAGCCTTACTTCAGTATATTTTTGGACGATAGCTGTCATTTATAACTCTGCAGGTTTGTGAATTACAGTGCCCCTGAGCTCCTTTCTTCAACTCGCTTTCTTGTGAGCTGGCCGCAACACCGCAGGATTGCTTCAGGCCCTAATCTGGTTCCGGCACGGCATGCTGAGCCTTTGGTTAATTCCTCTTCCTGGTGGGAAATGAGAGTTAAATTTGCTCGTCCAGACACCTCCACCTAGTCTCTCATTGGTTCTCCCTATTCCTGTTCATCTTCCTCAGAAATTGCAAATGGGCCAAACAGGAGGTTAAAGGCACTGACTCTCCACGTCGGGAGAGTGTTAGTAAAGCGTCTGGAATGTTGCACCCGAGTACCAGGGGACGAGAACTGAGACATATTGGAACATGTCTCCCGACCACACGGTTGATCATACTCTGGGTTCCACGTGCATGTTTTACCTGAAGGCAGAATCCCTTAAACCTGGAGAGTTGAGACCCGTGGAATGGGTACCATGCAATATGACTTCAAAGGGTCTTCATTTGCTCACCGAACCTCTCCAATCCTATCACTGCTGCGTTTATGCCCCTGTACACACGCTTGATTTTCTTTCAGAGACATAGCAATTCATAGGTTTTAAGATACTTACTAGTCAGGTACATTCTTAGGCGTTTAATATGGGGTGTTGAGTCCATTTCGTTGAGCAAGGAGTAGTTCTTGTCTATTCCATATTTGGCTTAAGGAAATTTATCTGTGCTCATTTCAATCTCTTGTTTTATGCAGCACCCCAACTCACCTTTCCCCTTAAGCAAGCATAAGTTGGTTTTCTAAATTTGAGACCCTGTTCTGTTTTGTAATCCAGTTCCTGTGTAGCCAAGTTTACATTCCGTGTATTAGTGATATCTTATGATGTTTCTTTTTCTGTGTGACTTATTTCAGTTAGAATCATCATACCTGAATCCACTCATTATGCTGCTACGGGCCTGATGACATAGATTTCATTGCTGAGTGATATTGCATTGTACGTAAGTACCACAACTTCTTTATCCATTTTTCACTTTCTGCGATATTGAACTTGTACCGTAAACGAGGTTCTTGTAAACAGAGCCGTCCCAAACTTTGGGGTGGCTGTGTCTTTTTGATTTTAATTTCCCTAAGCTATAGGACCATAAGTGGAAGTGCCCTAGGCTCTGTTGCTTTGTTTTTTAGATGTTTCAGGAAACACCATACACCTCTCCCGAGTGGCTGTTGGCAATTTACATCCCGCCCATCAGCATAACAAGGCTCCCAGTTCTCCATGGCCTGTCCTGCCTTTCTGGATTTTACACTTTTTTCAGATGGCCCTTTTGACCGGGGGTAAGTGAGACTTCATTGTAGTGCAGATTTCCTTTGCAAGCTTGCTTGGTTGGCCAAAAAGGGCGTATGCGTTTTTTCCTGAATATATTCAGGAAAAAACGCATACGCCCTTTTTGGCCAAGTGCATCATTGTGGACGTTCTGCCTCTTTTCCTATGCTTTAAATGCAATTCCAGTCTACCTCCTGAAATCGGTTTCCTGCAATTCTGCCCCGCTTTCAAGTCCTCTTGGCAGCCTTACTTCAGTATATTTTTGGACGATAGCTGTCATTTATAACTCTGCAGGTTTGTGAATTACAGTGCCCCTGAGCTCCTTTCTTCAACTCGCTTTCTTGTGAGCTGGCCGCAACACCGCAGGATTGCTTCAGGCCCTAATCTGGTTCCGGCACGGCACGCTGAGCCTTTGGTTAATTCCTCTTCCTGGTGGGAAATGAGAGTTAAATTTGCTCGTCCAGACACCTCCACCTAGTCTCTCATTGGTTCTCCCTATTCCTGTTCATCTTCCTCAGAAATTGCAAATGGGCCAAACAGGAGGTTAAAGGCACTGACTCTCCACGTCGGGAGAGTGTTAGTAAAGCGTCTGGAATGTTGCACCCGAGTACCAGGGGACGAGAACTGAGACATATTGGAACATGTCTCCCGACCACACGGTTGATCATACTCTGGGTTCCACGTGCATGTTTTACCTGAAGGCAGAATCCCTTAAACCTGGAGAGTTGAGACCCGTGGAATGGGTACCATGCAATATGACTTCAAAGGGTCTTCATTTGCTCACCGAACCTCTCCAATCCTATCACTGCTGCGTTTATGCCCCTGTACACACGCTTGATTTTGTTTCAGAGACATAGCAATTCATAGGTTTTAAGATACTTACTAGTCAGTTACATTCTTAGGCGTTTAATATGGGGTGTTGAGTCCATTTCGTTGAGCAAGGAGTAGTTCTTGTCTATTCCATATTTGGCTTAAGGAACTTTATCTGTGTTCATTTAAATCTCTGGTTTTATGCAGCACCCCAACTCACCTTTCCCCTTAAGCAAGCATAAGTTGGTTTTCTAAATTTGAGACCCTGTTCTGTTTTGTAATCCAGTTCCTGTGTAGCCAAGTTTACATTCCGTGTATTAGTGATATCTTATGATGTTTCTTTTTCTGTGTGACTTATTTCAGTTAGAATCATCATACCTGAATCCACTCATTATGCTGCTACGGGCCTGATGACATAGATTTCATTGCTGAGTGATATTGCATTGTACGTAAGTACCACAACTTCTTTATCCATTTTTCACTTTCTGCGATATTGAACTTGTACCGTAAACGAGGTTCTTGTAAACAGAGCCGTCCCAAACTTTGGGGTGGCTGTGTCTTTTTGATTTTAATTTCCCTAAGCTATAGGACCATAAGTGGAAGTGCCCTAGGCTCTGTTGCTTTGTTTTTTAGATGTTTCAGGAAACACCATACACCTCTCCCGAGTGGCTCTTGGCAATTTACATCCCGCCCATCAGCATAACAAGGCTCCCAGTTCTCCATGGCCTGTCCTGCCTTTCTGGATTTTACACTTTTTTCAGATGGCCCTTTTGACCGGGGGGAAGTGAGACTTCATTGTAGTGCAGATTTCCTTTGCAAGCTTGCTTGGTTGGCCAAAAAGGGCGTATGCGTTTTTTCCTGAATATATTCAGGAAAAAACGCATACGCCCTTTTTGGCCAAGTGCATCATTGTGGACGTTCTGCCTCTTTTCCTATGCTTTAAATGCAATTCCAGTCTACATCCTGAAATCGGTTTCCTGCAATTCTGCCCCGCTTTCAAGTCCTCTTGGCAGCCTTACTTCAGTATATTTTTGGACGATAGCTGTCATTTATAACTCTGCAGGTTTGTGAATTACAGTGCCCCTGAGCTCCTTTCTTCAACTCGCTTTCTTGTGAGCTGGCCGCAACACCGCAGGATTGCTTCAGGCCCTAATCTGGTTCCGGCACGGCACGCTGAGCCTTTGGTTAATTCCTCTTCCTGGTGGGAAATGAGAGTTAAATTTGCTCGTCCAGACACCTCCACCTAGTCTCTCATTGGTTCTCCCTATTCCTGTTCATCTTCCTCAGAAATTGCAAATGGGCCAAACAGGAGGTTAAAGGCACTGACTCTCCACGTCGGGAGAGTGTTAGTAAAGCGTCTGGAATGTTGCACCCGAGTACCAGGGGACGAGAACTGAGACATATTGGAACATGTCTCCCGACCACACGGTTGATCATACTCTGGGTTCCACGTGCATGTTTTACCTGAAGGCAGAATCCCTTAAACCTGGAGAGTTGAGACCCGTGGAATGGGTACCATGCAATATGACTTCAAAGGGTCTTCATTTGCTCACCGAACCTCTCCAATCCTATCACTGCTGCGTTTATGCCCCTGTACACACGCTTGATTTTCTTTCAGAGACATAGCAATTCATAGGTTTTAAGATACTTACTAGTCAGGTACATTCTTAGGCGTTTAATATGGGGTGTTGAGTCCATTTCGTTGAGCAAGGAGTAGTTCTTGTCTATTCCATATTTGGCTTAAGGAACTTTATCTGTGTTCATTTAAATCTCTGGTTTTATGCAGCACCCCAACTCACCTTTCCCCTTAAGCAAGCATAAGTTGGTTTTCTAAATTTGAGACCCTGTTCTGTTTTGTAATCCAGTTCCTGTGTAGCCAAGTTTACATCCCGTGTATTAGTGATATCTTATGATGTTTCTTTTTCTGTGTGACTTATTTCAGTTAGAATCATCATACCTGAATCCACTCATTATGCTGCTACGGGCCTGATGACATAGATTTCATTGCTGAGTGATATTGCATTGTACGTAAGTACCACAACTTCTTTATCCATTTTTCACTTTCTGCGATATTGAACTTGTACCGTAAACGTGGTTCTTGTAAACAGAGCCGTCCCAAACTTTGGGGTGGCTGTGTCTTTTTGATTTTAATTTCCCTAAGCTATAGGACCATAAGTGGAAGTGCCCTAGGCTCTGTTGCTTTGTTTTTTAGATGTTTCAGGAAACACCATACACCTCTCCGGAGTGGCTCTTGGCAATTTACATCCCGCCCATCAGCATAACAAGGCTCCCAGTTCTCCATGGCCTGTCCTGCCTTTCTGGATTTTACACTTTTTTCAGGTGGCCCTTTTGACCGGGGGGAGGTGAGACTTCATTGTAGTGCAGATTTCCTTTGCAAGCTTGCTTGGTTGGCCAAAAAGGGCGTATGCGTTTTTTCCTGAATATATTCAGGAAAAAACGCATACGCCCTTTTTGGCCAAGTGCATCATTGTGGACGTTCTGCCTCTTTTCCTATGCTTTAAATGCAATTCCAGTCTACCTCCTGAAATCGGTTTCCTGCAATTCTGCCCCGCTTTCAAGTCCTCTTGGCAGCCTTACTTCAGTATATTTTTGGACGATAGCTGTCATTTATAACTCTGCAGGTTTGTGAATTACAGTGCCCCTGAGCTCCTTTCTTCAACTCGCTTTCTTGTGAGCTAGCCGCAACACCGCAGGATTGCTTCAGGCCCTAATCTGGTTTCGGCACGGCACGCTGAGCCTTTGGTTAATTCCTCTTCCTGGTGGGATATGAGAGTTAAATTTTGCGTGTCCAGACACCTCCAGCTAGTCTCTCTTTGGTTCTCCCTATTCCTGTTCATCTTCCGCAGAAATTGCAAACTGGGCCAAACAGGTGGTTAAAGGCACTGACTCTCCAAGTCGGGAGAGTGTTATTAAAGCGTCTGGAATGTTGCACCCGAGTACCAGGGGACGAGATCTGAGACATATTGGAACACGTCTCCCGATCACACGGTTGATCATACTCTGGGTTCCACGTGCATGTTTTAGCTGAAGGAAGAATCCCTTAAACCTGGAGAGTTGAGACCCGTGGAATGGGTACCATGCAATATGACTTCAAAGGGTCTTCATTTGCTCACCGAACCTCTCCAATCCTATCACTGCTGCGTTTATGCCCCTGTACACACGCTTGATTTTCTTTCAGAGACATAGCAATCCATAGGTTTTAAGATACTTACTAGTCAGGTACATTCTTAGGCGTTTAATATGGGGTGTTGAGTCCATTTCGTTGAGCAAGGAGTAGCTCTTGTCTATTCCTTATTTGGCTTAAGGAACTTTATCTGTGCTCATTTCAATCTCAGGTTTTATGCAGCACCCCAACTCACCTTTCCCCTTAAGCAAGCATAAGTAGGTTTTCTAAATTTGAGACCCTGTTCTGTTTTGTAATCCAGTTCCTGTGTAGCCAAGTTTACATTCCGTGTATTAGTGATATCTTATGATGTTTCTTTTTCTGTGTGACTTATTTCAGTTAGAATCATCATACCTGAATCCACTCATTATGCTGCTACGGGCCTGATGACATAGATTTCATTGCTGAGTGATATTGCATTGTACGTAAGTACCACAACTTCTTTATCCATTTTTCACTTTCTGTGATATTGAACTTGTACCGTAAATGAAGTTCTTGTAAACAGAGCCGTCCCAAACTTTGGGGTGGCTGTGTCTTTTTGATTTTAATTTCCCTAAACTATAGGACCATAAGTGGAAGTGCCCTAGGCTCTGTTGCTTTGTTTTTTAGATGTTTCAGGAATCACCATACACTTCTCTGGAGTGGCTGTTGGCAATTTACATCCCGCCCATCAGCATAACAAGGCTCCCAGTTCTCCATGGCCTGTCCTGCCTTTCTGGATTTTACACTTTTTTCAGGTGGCCCTTTTGACCGGGGGGAAGTGAGACTTCATTGTAGTGCAGATTTCCTTTGCAAGCTTGCTTGGTTGGCCAAAAAGGGCGTATGCGTTTTTTCCTGAATATATTCAGGAAAAAACGCATACGCCCTTTTTGGCCAAGTGCATCATTGTGGACGTTCTGCCTCTTTTCCTATGCTTTAAATGCAATTCCAGTCTACCTCCTGAAATCGGTTTCCTGCAATTCTGCCCTGCTTTCAAGTCCTCTTGGCAGCCTTACTTCAGTATATTTTTGGACGATAGCTGTCATTTATAACTCTGCAGGTTTGTGAATTACAGTGCCCCTGAGCTCCTTTCTTCAACTCGCTTTCTTGTGAGCTGGCCGCAACACCGCAGGATTGCTTCAGGCCCTAATCTGGTTCCGGCAAGGCACGCTGAGCCTTTGGTTAATTCCTCTTCCTGGTGGGAAATGAGAGTTAAATTTGCTCGTCCAGACACCTCCACCTAGTGTCTCATTGGTTCTCCCTATTCCTGTTCATCTTCCTCAGAAATTGCAAATGGGCCAATCAGGAGGTTAAAGGCACTGACTCTCCAAGTCGGGAGAGTGTTAGTAAAGCGTCTGGAATGTTGCACCCGAGTACCAGGGGACGAGAACTGAGACATATTGGAACATGTCTCCCGACCACACGGTTGATCATACTCTGGGTTCCACGTGCATGTTTTAGCTGAAGGAAGAATCCCTTAAACCTGGAGAGTTGAGACCCGTGGAATGGGTACCATGCAATATGACTTCAAAGGGTCTTCATTTGCTCACCGAACCTCTCCAATCCTATCACTGCTGCGTTTATGCCCCTGTACACACGCTTGATTTTCTTTCAGACACATAGCAATCCATAGGTTTTAAGATACTTACTAGTCAGGTACATTCTTAGGCGTTTAATATGGGGTGTTGAGTCCATTTCGTTGAGCAAGGAGTAGTTCTTGTCTATTCCATATTTGGCTTAAGGAACTTTATCTGTGTTCATTTAAATCTCTGGTTTTATGCAGCACCCCAACTCACCTTTCCCCTTAAGTAAGCATAAGTTGGTTTTCTAAATTTGAGACCCTGTTCTGTTTTGTAATCCAGTTCCTGTGTAGCCAAGTTTACATCCCGTGTATTAGTGATATCTTATGATGTTTCTTTTTCTGTGTGACTTATTTCAGTTAGAATCATCATACCTGAATCCACTCATTATGCTGCTACGGGCCTGATGACATAGATTTCATTGCTGAGTGATATTGCATTGTACGTAAGTACCACAACTTCTTTATCCATTTTTCACTTTCTGCGATATTGAACTTGTACCGTAAACGAGGTTCTTGTAAACAGAGCCGTCCCAAACTTTGGGGTGGCTGTGTCTTTTTGATTTTAATTTCCCTAAGCTATAGGACCATAAGTGGAAGTGCCCTAGGCTCTGTTGCTTTGTTTTTTAGATGTTTCAGGAAACACCATACACCTCTCCCGAGTGGCTGTTGGCAATTTACATCCCGCCCATCAGCATAACAAGGCTCCCAGTTCTCCATGGCCTGTCCTGCCTTTCTGGATTTTACACTTTTTTCAGATGGCCCTTTTGACCGGGGGGAAGTGAGACTTCATTGTAGTGCAGATTTCCTTTGCAAGCTTGCTTGGTTGGCCAAAAAGGGCGTATGCGTTTTTTCCTGAATATATTCAGGAAAAAACGCATACGCCCTTTTTGGCCAAGTGCATCATTGTGGACGTTCTGCCTCTTTTCCTATGCTTTAAATGCAATTCCAGTCTACCTCCTGAAATCGGTTTCCTGCAATTCTGCCCTGCTTTCAAGTCCTCTTGGCAGCCTTACTTCAGTATATTTTTGGACGATAGCTGTCATTTATAACTCTGCAGGTTTGTGAATTACAGTGCCCCTGAGCTCCTTTCTTCAACTCGCTTTCTTGTGAGCTGGCCGCAACACCGCAGGATTGCTTCAGGCCCTAATCTGGTTCCGGCACGGCACGCTGAGCCTTTGGTTAATTCCTCTTCCTGGTGGGAAATGAGAGTTAAATTTGCCCGTCCAGACACCTCCACCTAGAATCTCATTGGTTCTCCCTATTCCTGTTCATCTTCCTCAGAAATTGCAAATGGGCCAAACAGGAGGTTAAAGGCACTGACTCTCCAAGTCGGGAGAGTGTTAGTAAAGCGTCTGGAATGTTGCACCCGAGTACCAGGGGACGAGAACTGAGACATATTGGAACATGTCTCCCGATATCACGGTTGATCATACTCTGGGTTCCACGTGCATGTTTTACCTGAAGGCAGAATCCCTTAAACCTGGAGAGTTGAGACCCGTGGAATGGGTACCATGCAATATGACTTCAAAGGGTCTTCATTTGCTCACCGAACCTCTCCAATCCTATCACTGCTGCGTTTATGTCCCTGTACACACGCTTGATTTTCTTTCAGAGACATAGCAATCCATAGGTTTTAAGATACTTACTAGTCAGGTACATTCTTAGGCGTTTAATATGGGGTGTTGAGTCCATTTCGTTGAGCAAGGAGTAGTTCTTGTCTATTCCATATTTGGCTTAAGGAAATTTATCTGTGCTCATTTCAATCTCTTGTTTTATGCAGCACCCCAACTCACCTTTCCCCTTAAGCAAGCATAAGTTGGTTTTCTAAATTTGAGACCCTGTTCTGTTTTGTAATCCAGTTCCTGTGTAGCCAAGTTTACATTCCGTGTATTAGTGATATCTTATGATGTTTCTTTTTCTGTGTGACTTATTTCAGTTAGAATCATCATACCTGAATCCACTCATTATGCTGCTACGGGCCTGATGACATAGATTTCATTGCTGAGTGATATTGCATTGTACGTAAGTACCACAACTTCTTTATCCATTTTTCACTTTCTGCGATATTGAACTTGTACCGTAAACGAGGTTCTTGTAAACAGAGCCGTCCCAAACTTTGGGGTGGCTGTGTCTTTTTGATTTTAATTTCCCTAAGCTATAGGACCATAAGTGGAAGTGCCCTAGGCTCTGTTGCTTTGTTTTTTAGATGTTTCAGGAAACACCATACACCTCTCCCGAGTGGCTGTTGGCAATTTACATCCCGCCCATCAGCATAACAAGGCTCCCAGTTCTCCATGGCCTGTCCTGCCTTTCTGGATTTTACACTTTTTTCAGATGGCCCTTTTGACCGGGGGGAAGTGAGACTTCATTGTAGTGCAGATTTCCTTTGCAAGCTTGCTTGGTTGGCCAAAAAGGGCGTATGCGTTTTTTCCTGAATATATTCAGGAAAAAACGCATACGCCCTTTTTGGCCAAGTGCATCATTGTGGACGTTCTGCCTCTTTTCCTATGCTTTAAATGCAATTCCAGTCTACCTCCTGAAATCGGTTTCCTGCAATTCTGCCCCGCTTTCAAGTCCTCTTGGCAGCCTTACTTCAGTATATTTTTGGACGATAGCTGTCATTTATAACTCTGCAGGTTTGTGAATTACAGTGCCCCTGAGCTCCTTTCTTCAACTCGCTTTCTTGTGAGCTGGCCGCAACACCGCAGGATTGCTTCAGGCCCTAATCTGGTTCCGGCACGGCACGCTGAGCCTTTGGTTAATTCCTCTTCCTGGTGGGAAATGAGAGTTAAATTTGCTCGTCCAGACACCTCCACCTAGTCTCTCATTGGTTCTCCCTATTCCTGTTCATCTTCCTCAGAAATTGCAAATGGGCCAAACAGGAGGTTAAAGGCACTGACTCTCCACGTCGGGAGAGTGTTAGTAAAGCGTCTGGAATGTTGCACCCGAGTACCAGGGGACGAGAACTGAGACATATTGGAACATGTCTCCCGACCACACGGTTGATCATACTCTGGGTTCCACGTGCATGTTTTACCTGAAGGCAGAATCCCTTAAACCTGGAGAGTTGAGACCCGTGGAATGGGTACCATGCAATATGACTTCAAAGGGTCTTCATTTGCTCACCGAACCTCTCCAATCCTATCACTGCTGCGTTTATGCCCCTGTACACACGCTTGATTTTCTTTCAGAGACATAGCAATTCATAGGTTTTAAGATACTTACTAGTCAGGTACATTCTTAGGCGTTTAATATGGGGTGTTGAGTCCATTTCGTTGAGCAAGGAGTAGTTCTTGTCTATTCCATATTTGGCTTAAGGAAATTTATCTGTGCTCATTTCAATCTCTTGTTTTATGCAGCACCCCAACTCACCTTTCCCCTTAAGCAAGCATAAGTTGGTTTTCTAAATTTGAGACCCTGTTCTGTTTTGTAATCCAGTTCCTGTGTAGCCAAGTTTACATTCCGTGTATTAGTGATATCTTATGATGTTTCTTTTTCTGTGTGACTTATTTCAGTTAGAATCATCATACCTGAATCCACTCATTATGCTGCTACGGGCCTGATGACATAGATTTCATTGCTGAGTGATATTGCATTGTACGTAAGTACCACAACTTCTTTATCCATTTTTCACTTTCTGCGATATTGAACTTGTACCGTAAACGAGGTTCTTGTAAACAGAGCCGTCCCAAACTTTGGGGTGGCTGTGTCTTTTTGATTTTAATTTCCCTAAGCTATAGGACCATAAGTGGAAGTGCCCTAGGCTCTGTTGCTTTGTTTTTTAGATGTTTCAGGAAACACCATACACCTCTCCCGAGTGGCTGTTGGCAATTTACATCCCGCCCATCAGCATAACAAGGCTCCCAGTTCTCCATGGCCTGTCCTGCCTTTCTGGATTTTACACTTTTTTCAGATGGCCCTTTTGACCGGGGGGAAGTGAGACTTCATTGTAGTGCAGATTTCCTTTGCAAGCTTGCTTGGTTGGCCAAAAAGGGCGTATGCGTTTTTTCCTGAATATATTCAGGAAAAAACGCATACGCCCTTTTTGGCCAAGTGCATCATTGTGGACGTTCTGCCTCTTTTCCTATGCTTTAAATGCAATTCCAGTCTACCTCCTGAAATCGGTTTCCTGCAATTCTGCCCCGCTTTCAAGTCCTCTTGGCAGCCTTACTTCAGTATATTTTTGGACGATAGCTGTCATTTATAACTCTGCAGGTTTGTGAATTACAGTGCCCCTGAGCTCCTTTCTTCAACTCGCTTTCTTGTGAGCTGGCCGCAACACCGCAGGATTGCTTCAGGCCCTAATCTGGTTCCGGCACGGCACGCTGAGCCTTTGGTTAATTCCTCTTCCTGGTGGGAAATGAGAGTTAAATTTGCTCGTCCAGACACCTCCACCTAGTCTCTCATTGGTTCTCCCTATTCCTGTTCATCTTCCTCAGAAATTGCAAATGGGCCAAACAGGAGGTTAAAGGCACTGACTCTCCACGTCGGGAGAGTGTTAGTAAAGCGTCTGGAATGTTGCACCCGAGTACCAGGGGACGAGAACTGAGACATATTGGAACATGTCTCCCGACCACACGGTTGATCATACTCTGGGTTCCACGTGCATGTTTTACCTGAAGGCAGAATCCCTTAAACCTGGAGAGTTGAGACCCGTGGAATGGGTACCATGCAATATGACTTCAAAGGGTCTTCATTTGCTCACCGAACCTCTCCAATCCTATCACTGCTGCGTTTATGCCCCTGTACACACGCTTGATTTTCTTTCAGAGACATAGCAATTCATAGGTTTTAAGATACTTACTAGTCAGGTACATTCTTAGGCGTTTAATATGGGGTGTTGAGTCCATTTCGTTGAGCAAGGAGTAGTTCTTGTCTATTCCATATTTGGCTTAAGGAACTTTATCTGTGTTCATTTAAATCTCTGGTTTTATGCAGCACCCCAACTCACCTTTCCCCTTAAGCAAGCATAAGTTGGTTTTCTAAATTTGAGACCCTGTTCTGTTTTGTAATCCAGTTCCTGTGTAGCCAAGTTTACATCCCGTGTATTAGTGATATCTTATGATGTTTCTTTTTCTGTGTGACTTATTTCAGTTAGAATCATCATACCTGAATCCACTCATTATGCTGCTACGGGCCTGATGACATAGATTTCATTGCTGAGTGATATTGCATTGTACGTAAGTACCACAACTTCTTTATCCATTTTTCACTTTCTGCGATATTGAACTTGTACCGTAAACGTGGTTCTTGTAAACAGAGCCGTCCCAAACTTTGGGGTGGCTGTGTCTTTTTGATTTTAATTTCCCTAAGCTATAGGACCATAAGTGGAAGTGCCCTAGGCTCTGTTGCTTTGTTTTTTAGATGTTTCAGGAAACACCATACACCTCTCCGGAGTGGCTCTTGGCAATTTACATCCCGCCCATCAGCATAACAAGGCTCCCAGTTCTCCATGGCCTGTCCTGCCTTTCTGGATTTTACACTTTTTTCAGGTGGCCCTTTTGACCGGGGGGAAGTGAGACTTCATTGTAGTGCAGATTTCCTTTGCAAGCTTGCTTGGTTGGCCAAAAAGGGCGTATGCGTTTTTTCCTGAATATATTCAGGAAAAAACGCATACGCCCTTTTTGGCCAAGTGCATCATTGTGGACGTTCTGCCTCTTTTCCTATGCTTTAAATGCAATTCCAGTCTACCTCCTGAAATCGGTTTTCTGCAATTCTGCCCCGCTTTCAAGTCCTCTTGGCAGCCTTACTTCAGTATATTTTTGGACGATAGCTGTCATTTATAACTCTGCAGGTTTGTGAATTACAGTGCCCCTGAGCTCCTTTCTTCAACTCGCTTTCTTGTGAGCTGGCCGCAACACCGCAGGATTGCTTCAGGCCCTAATCTGGTTCCGGCACGGCACGCTGAGCCTTTGGTTAATTCCTCTTCCTGGTGGGAAATGAGAGTTAAATTTGCCCGTCCAGACACCTCCAGCTAGTCTCTCATTGGTTCTCCCTATTCCTGTTCATCTTCCGCAGAAATTGCAAACTGGGCCAAACAGGAGGTTAAAGGCACTGACTCTCCAAGTCGGGAGAGTGTTAGTAAAGCGTCTGGAATGTTGCACCCGAGTACCAGGGGACGAGAACTGAGACATATTGGAACATGTCAACCGATCACACGGGTGATCATACTCTGGGTTCCACGTGCATGTTTTACCTGAAGGCAGAATCCCTTAAACCTGGAGAGTTGAGACCCGTGGAATGGGTACCATGCAATATGACTTCAAAGGGTCTTCATTTGCTCACCGAACCTCTCCAATCCTATCACTGCTGCGTTTATGCCCCTGTACACACGCTTGATTTTGTTTCAGAGACATAGCAATTCATAGGTTTTAAGATACTTACTAGTCAGTTACATTCTTAGGCGTTTAATATGGGGTGTTGAGTCCATTTCGTTGAGCAAGGAGTAGTTCTTGTCTATTCCATATTTGGCTTAAGGAACTTTATCTGTGTTCATTTAAATCTCTGGTTTTATGCAGCACCCCAACTCACCTTTCCCCTTAAGCAAGCATAAGTTGGTTTTCTAAATTTGAGACCCTGTTCTGTTTTGTAATCCAGTTCCTGTGTAGCCAAGTTTACATTCCGTGTATTAGTGATATCTTATGATGTTTCTTTTTCTGTGTGACTTATTTCAGTTAGAATCATCATACCTGAATCCACTCATTATGCTGCTACGGGCCTGATGACATAGATTTCATTGCTGAGTGATATTGCATTGTACGTAAGTACCACAACTTCTTTATCCATTTTTCACTTTCTGCGATATTGAACTTGTACCGTAAACGAGGTTCTTGTAAACAGAGCCGTCCCAAACTTTGGGGTGGCTGTGTCTTTTTGATTTTAATTTCCCTAAGCTATAGGACCATAAGTGGAAGTGCCCTAGGCTCTGTTGCTTTGTTTTTTAGATGTTTCAGGAAACACCATACACCTCTCCCGAGTGGCTGTTGGCAATTTACATCCCGCCCATCAGCATAACAAGGCTCCCAGTTCTCCATGGCCTGTCCTGCCTTTCTGGATTTTACACTTTTTTCAGATGGCCCTTTTGACCGGGGGGAAGTGAGACTTCATTGTAGTGCAGATTTCCTTTGCAAGCTTGCTTGGTTGGCCAAAAAGGGCGTATGCGTTTTTTCCTGAATATATTCAGGAAAAAACGCATACGCCCTTTTTGGCCAAGTGCATCATTGTGGACGTTCTGCCTCTTTTCCTATGCTTTAAATGCAATTCCAGTCTACCTCCTGAAATCGGTTTCCTGCAATTCTGCCCCGCTTTCAAGTCCTCTTGGCAGCCTTACTTCAGTATATTTTTGGACGATAGCTGTCATTTATAACTCTGCAGGTTTGTGAATTACAGTGCCCCTGAGCTCCTTTCTTCAACTCGCTTTCTTGTGAGCTGGCCGCAACACCGCAGGATTGCTTCAGGCCCTAATCTGGTTCCGGCACGGCACGCTGAGCCTTTGGTTAATTCCTCTTCCTGGTGGGAAATGAGAGTTAAATTTGCTCGTCCAGACACCTCCACCTAGTCTCTCATTGGTTCTCCCTATTCCTGTTCATCTTCCTCAGAAATTGCAAATGGGCCAAACAGGAGGTTAAAGGCACTGACTCTCCACGTCGGGAGAGTGTTAGTAAAGCGTCTGGAATGTTGCACCCGAGTACCAGGGGACGAGAACTGAGACATATTGGAACATGTCTCCCGACCACACGGTTGATCATACTCTGGGTTCCACGTGCATGTTTTACCTGAAGGCAGAATCCCTTAAACCTGGAGAGTTGAGACCCGTGGAATGGGTACCATGCAATATGACTTCAAAGGGTCTTCATTTGCTCACCGAACCTCTCCAATCCTATCACTGCTGCGTTTATGCCCCTGTACACACGCTTGATTTTCTTTCAGAGACATAGCAATTCATAGGTTTTAAGATACTTACTAGTCAGGTACATTCTTAGGCGTTTAATATGGGGTGTTGAGTCCATTTCGTTGAGCAAGGAGTAGTTCTTGTCTATTCCATATTTGGCTTAAGGAACTTTATCTGTGTTCATTTAAATCTCTGGTTTTATGCAGCACCCCAACTCACCTTTCCCCTTAAGCAAGCATAAGTTGGTTTTCTAAATTTGAGACCCTGTTCTGTTTTGTAATCCAGTTCCTGTGTAGCCAAGTTTACATCCCGTGTATTAGTGATATCTTATGATGTTTCTTTTTCTGTGTGACTTATTTCAGTTAGAATCATCATACCTGAATCCACTCATTATGCTGCTACGGGCCTGATGACATAGATTTCATTGCTGAGTGATATTGCATTGTACGTAAGTACCACAACTTCTTTATCCATTTTTCACTTTCTGCGATATTGAACTTGTACCGTAAACGTGGTTCTTGTAAACAGAGCCGTCCCAAACTTTGGGGTGGCTGTGTCTTTTTGATTTTAATTTCCCTAAGCTATAGGACCATAAGTGGAAGTGCCCTAGGCTCTGTTGCTTTGTTTTTTAGATGTTTCAGGAAACACCATACACCTCTCCGGAGTGGCTCTTGGCAATTTACATCCCGCCCATCAGCATAACAAGGCTCCCAGTTCTCCATGGCCTGTCCTGCCTTTCTGGATTTTACACTTTTTTCAGGTGGCCCTTTTGACCAGGGGGAAGTGAGACTTCATTGTAGTGCAGATTTCCTTTGCAAGCTTGCTTGGTTGGCCAAAAAGGGCGTATGCGTTTTTTCCTGAATATATTCAGGAAAAAACGCATACGCCCTTTTTGGCCAAGTGCATCATTGTGGACGTTCTGCCTCTTTTCCTATGCTTTAAATGCAATTCCAGTCTACCTCCTGAAATCGGTTTCCTGCAATTCTGCCCCGCTTTCAAGTCCTCTTGGCAGCCTTACTTCAGTATATTTTTGGACGATAGCTGTCATTTATAACTCTGCAGGTTTGTGAATTACAGTGCCCCTGAGCTCCTTTCTTCAACTCGCTTTCTTGTGAGCTGGCCGCAACACCGCAGGATTGCTTCAGGCCCTAATCTGGTTCCGGCACGGCACGCTGAGCCTTTGGTTAATTCCTCTTCCTGGTGGGAAATGAGAGTTAAATTTGCCCGTCCAGACACCTCCAGCTAGTCTCTCATTGGTTCTCCCTATTCCTGTTCATCTTCCGCAGAAATTGCAAACTGGGCCAAACAGGAGGTTAAAGGCACTGACTCTCCAAGTCGGGAGAGTGTTAGTAAAGCGTCTGGAATGTTGCACCCGAGTACCAGGGGACGAGAACTGAGACATATTGGAACATGTCAACCGATCACACGGGTGATCATACTCTGGGTTCCACGTGCATGTTTTACCTGAAGGCAGAATCCCTTAAACCTGGAGAGTTGAGACCCGTGGAATGGGTACCATGCAATATGACTTCAAAGGGTCTTCATTTGCTCACCGAACCTCTCCAATCCTATCACTGCTGCGTTTATGCCCCTGTACACACGCTTGATTTTGTTTCAGAGACATAGCAATTCATAGGTTTTAAGATACTTACTAGTCAGTTACATTCTTAGGCGTTTAATATGGGGTGTTGAGTCCATTTCGTTGAGCAAGGAGTAGTTCTTGTCTATTCCATATTTGGCTTAAGGAACTTTATCTGTGTTCATTTAAATCTCTGGTTTTATGCAGCACCCCAACTCACCTTTCCCCTTAAGCAAGCATAAGTTGGTTTTCTAAATTTGAGACCCTGTTCTGTTTTGTAATCCAGTTCCTGTGTAGCCAAGTTTACATTCCGTGTATTAGTGATATCTTATGATGTTTCTTTTTCTGTGTGACTTATTTCAGTTAGAATCATCATACCTGAATCCACTCATTATGCTGCTACGGGCCTGATGACATAGATTTCATTGCTGAGTGATATTGCATTGTACGTAAGTACCACAACTTCTTTATCCATTTTTCACTTTCTGTGATATTGAACTTGTACCGTAAATGAAGTTCTTGTAAACAGAGCCGTCCCAAACTTTGGGGTGGCTGTGTCTTTTTGATTTTAATTTCCCTAAACTATAGGACCATAAGTGGAAGTGCCCTAGGCTCTGTTGCTTTGTTTTTTAGATGTTTCAGGAATCACCATACACTTCTCTGGAGTGGCTGTTGGCAATTTACATCCCGCCCATCAGCATAACAAGGCTCCCAGTTCTCCATGGCCTGTCCTGCCTTTCTGGATTTTACACTTTTTTCAGGTGGCCCTTTTGACCGGGGGGAAGTGAGACTTCATTGTAGTGCAGATTTCCTTTGCAAGCTTGCTTGGTTGGCCAAAAAGGGCGTATGCGTTTTTTCCTGAATATATTCAGGAAAAAACGCATACGTCCTTTTTGGCCAAGTGCATCATTGTGGACGTTCTGCCTCTTTTCCTATGCTTTAAATGCAATTCCAGTCTACCTCCTGAAATCGGTTTCCTGCAATTCTGCCCCGCTTTCAAGTCCTCTTGGCAGCCTTACTTCAGTATATTTTTGGACGATAGCTGTCATTTATAACTCTGCAGGTTTGTGAATTACAGTGCCCCTGAGCTCCTTTCTTCAACTCGCTTTCTTGTGAGCTAGCCGCAACACCGCAGGATTGCTTCAGGCCCTAATCTGGTTTCGGCACGGCACGCTGAGCCTTTGGTTAATTCCTCTTCCTGGTGGGATATGAGAGTTAAATTTTGCGTGTCCAGACACCTCCAGCTAGTCTCTCTTTGGTTCTCCCTATTCCTGTTCATCTTCCGCAGAAATTGCAAACTGGGCCAAACAGGTGGTTAAAGGCACTGACTCTCCAAGTCGGGAGAGTGTTATTAAAGCGTCTGGAATGTTGCACCCGAGTACCAGGGGACGAGATCTGAGACATATTGGAACACGTCTCCCGATCACACGGTTGATCATACTCTGGGTTCCACGTGCATGTTTTAGCTGAAGGAAGAATCCCTTAAACCTGGAGAGTTGAGACCCGTGGAATGGGTACCATGCAATATGACTTCAAAGGGTCTTCATTTGCTCACCGAACCTCTCCAATCCTATCACTGCTGCGTTTATGCCCCTGTACACACGCTTGATTTTCTTTCAGAGACATAGCAATCCATAGGTTTTAAGATACTTACTAGTCAGGTACATTCTTAGGCGTTTAATATGGGGTGTTGAGTCCATTTCGTTGAGCAAGGAGTAGCTCTTGTCTATTCCTTATTTGGCTTAAGGAACTTTATCTGTGCTCATTTCAATCTCAGGTTTTATGCAGCACCCCAACTCACCTTTCCCCTTAAGCAAGCATAAGTAGGTTTTCTAAATTTGAGACCCTGTTCTGTTTTGTAATCCAGTTCCTGTGTAGCCAAGTTTACATTCCGTGTATTAGTGATATCTTATGATGTTTCTTTTTCTGTGTGACTTATTTCAGTTAGAATCATCATACCTGAATCCACTCATTATGCTGCTACGGGCCTGATGACATAGATTTCATTGCTGAGTGATATTGCATTGTACGTAAGTACCACAACTTCTTTATCCATTTTTCACTTTCTGTGATATTGAACTTGTACCGTAAATGAAGTTCTTGTAAACAGAGCCGTCCCAAACTTTGGGGTGGCTGTGTCTTTTTGATTTTAATTTCCCTAAACTATAGGACCATAAGTGGAAGTGCCCTAGGCTCTGTTGCTTTGTTTTTTAGATGTTTCAGGAATCACCATACACTTCTCTGGAGTGGCTGTTGGCAATTTACATCCCGCCCATCAGCATAACAAGGCTCCCAGTTCTCCATGGCCTGTCCTGCCTTTCTGGATTTTACACTTTTTTCAGGTGGCCCTTTTGACCGGGGGGAAGTGAGACTTCATTGTAGTGCAGATTTCCTTTGCAAGCTTGCTTGGTTGGCCAAAAAGGGCGTATGCGTTTTTTCCTGAATATATTCAGGAAAAAACGCATACGCCCTTTTTGGCCAAGTGCATCATTGTGGACGTTCTGCCTCTTTTCCTATGCTTTAAATGCAATTCCAGTCTACCTCCTGAAATCGGTTTCCTGCAATTCTGCCCTGCTTTCAAGTCCTCTTGGCAGCCTTACTTCAGTATATTTTTGGACGATAGCTGTCATTTATAACTCTGCAGGTTTGTGAATTACAGTGCCCCTGAGCTCCTTTCTTCAACTCGCTTTCTTGTGAGCTGGCCGCAACACCGCAGGATTGCTTCAGGCCCTAATCTGGTTCCGGCAAGGCACGCTGAGCCTTTGGTTAATTCCTCTTCCTGGTGGGAAATGAGAGTTAAATTTGCTCGTCCAGACACCTCCACCTAGTGTCTCATTGGTTCTCCCTATTCCTGTTCATCTTCCTCAGAAATTGCAAATGGGCCAATCAGGAGGTTAAAGGCACTGACTCTCCAAGTCGGGAGAGTGTTAGTAAAGCGTCTGGAATGTTGCACCCGAGTACCAGGGGACGAGAACTGAGACATATTGGAACATGTCTCCCGACCACACGGTTGATCATACTCTGGGTTCCACGTGCATGTTTTACCTGAAGGCAGAATCCCTTAAACCTGGAGAGTTGAGACCCGTGGAATGGGTACCATGCAATATGACTTCAAAGGGTCTTCATTTGCTCACCGAACCTCTCCAATCCTATCACTGCTGCGTTTATGCCCCTGTACACACGCTTGATTTTCTTTCAGACACATAGCAATCCATAGGTTTTAAGATACTTACTAGTCAGGTACATTCTTAGGCGTTTAATATGGGGTGTTGAGTCCATTTCGTTGAGCAAGGAGTAGTTCTTGTCTATTCCATATTTGGCTTAAGGAACTTTATCTGTGTTCATTTAAATCTCTGGTTTTATGCAGCACCCCAACTCACCTTTCCCCTTAAGCAAGCATAAGTTGGTTTTCTAAATTTGAGACCCTGTTCTGTTTTGTAATCCAGTTCCTGTGTAGCCAAGTTTACATCCCGTGTATTAGTGATATCTTATGATGTTTCTTTTTCTGTGTGACTTATTTCAGTTAGAATCATCATACCTGAATCCACTCATTATGCTGCTACGGGCCTGATGACATAGATTTCATTGCTGAGTGATATTGCATTGTACGTAAGTACCACAACTTCTTTATCCATTTTTCACTTTCTGCGATATTGAACTTGTACCGTAAACGAGGTTCTTGTAAACAGAGCCGTCCCAAACTTTGGGGTGGCTGTGTCTTTTTGATTTTAATTTCCCTAAGCTATAGGACCATAAGTGGAAGTGCCCTAGGCTCTGTTGCTTTGTTTTTTAGATGTTTCAGGAAACACCATACACCTCTCCCGAGTGGCTGTTGGCAATTTACATCCCGCCCATCAGCATAACAAGGCTCCCAGTTCTCCATGGCCTGTCCTGCCTTTCTGGATTTTACACTTTTTTCAGATGGCCCTTTTGACCGGGGGGAAGTGAGACTTCATTGTAGTGCAGATTTCCTTTGCAAGCTTGCTTGGTTGGCCAAAAAGGGCGTATGCGTTTTTTCCTGAATATATTCAGGAAAAAACGCATACGCCCTTTTTGGCCAAGTGCATCATTGTGGACGTTCTGCCTCTTTTCCTATGCTTTAAATGCAATTCCAGTCTACCTCCTGAAATCGGTTTCCTGCAATTCTGCCCCGCTTTCAAGTCCTCTTGGCAGCCTTACTTCAGTATATTTTTGGACGATAGCTGTCATTTATAACTCTGCAGGTTTGTGAATTACAGTGCCCCTGAGCTCCTTTCTTCAACTCGCTTTCTTGTGAGCTGGCCGCAACACCGCAGGATTGCTTCAGGCCCTAATCTGGTTCCGGCACGGCACGCTGAGCCTTTGGTTAATTCCTCTTCCTGGTGGGAAATGAGAGTTAAATTTGCCCGTCCAGACACCTCCACCTAGAATCTCATTGGTTC
Organism: Leucopleurus acutus; assembly: GCF_964270905.1. Lineage (NCBI taxonomy): Eukaryota > Metazoa > Chordata > Mammalia > Artiodactyla > Delphinidae > Leucopleurus > Leucopleurus acutus. Next base: position 547,034 of record NW_028139178.1, read on the forward strand.
TCCCTATTCCTGTTCATCTTCCTCAGAAATTGCAAATGGGCCAAACAGGAGGTTAAAGGCACTGACTCTCCAAGTCGGGAGAGTGTTAGTAAAGCGTCTGGAATGTTGCACCCGAGTACCAGGGGACGAGAACTGAGACATATTGGAACATGTCTCCCGATATCACGGTTGATCATACTCTGGGTTCCACGTGCATGTTTTACCTGAAGGCAGAATCCCTTAAACCTGGAGAGTTGAGACCCGTGGAATGGGTACCATGCAATATGACTTCAAAGGGTCTTCATTTGCTCACCGAACCTCTCCAATCCTATCACTGCTGCGTTTATGCCCCTGTACACACGCTTGATTTTCTTTCAGAGACATAGCAATCCATAGGTTTTAAGATACTTACTAGTCAGGTACATTCTTAGGCGTTTAATATGGGGTGTTGAGTCCATTTCGTTGAGCAAGGAGTAGTTCTTGTCTATTCCATATTTGGCTTAAGGAACTTTATCTGTGTTCATTTAAATCTCTGGTTTTATGCAGCACCCCAACTCACCTTTCCCCTTAAGCAAGCATAAGTTGGTTTTCTAAATTTGAGACCCTGTTCTGTTTTGTAATTCAGTTCCTGTGTAGCCAAGTTTACATCCCGTATATTAGTGATATCTTATGATGTTTCTTTTTCTGTGTGACTTATTTCAGTTAGAATCATCATACCTGAATCCACTCATTATGCTGCTACGGGCCTGATGACATAGATTTCATTGCTGAGTGATATTGCATTGTACGTAAGTACCACAACTTCTTTATCCATTTTTCACTTTCTGCGATATTGAACTTGTACCGTAAACGAGGTTCTTGTAAACAGAGCCGTCCCAAACTTTGGGGTGGCTGTGTCTTTTTGATTTTAATTTCCCTAAGCTATAGGACCATAAGTGGAAGTGCCCTAGGCTCTGTTGCTTTGTTTTTTAGATGTTTCAGGAAACACCATACACCTCTCCCGAGTGGCTGTTGGCAATTTACATCCCGCCCATCAGCATAACAAGGCTCCCAGTTCTCCATGGCCTGTCCTGCCTTTCTGGATTTTACACTTTTTTCAGATGGCCCTTTTGACCGGGGGTAAGTGAGACTTCATTGTAGTGCAGATTTCCTTTGCAAGCTTGCTTGGTTGGCCAAAAAGGGCGTATGCGTTTTTTCCTGAATATATTCAGGAAAAAACGCATACGCCCTTTTTGGCCAAGTGCATCATTGTGGACGTTCTGCCTCTTTTCCTATGCTTTAAATGCAATTCCAGTCTACCTCCTGAAATCGGTTTCCTGCAATTCTGCCCCGCTTTCAAGTCCTCTTGGCAGCCTTACTTCAGTATATTTTTGGACGATAGCTGTCATTTATAACTCTGCAGGTTTGTGAATTACAGTGCCCCTGAGCTCCTTTCTTCAACTCGCTTTCTTGTGAGCTGGCCGCAACACCGCAGGATTGCTTCAGGCCCTAATCTGGTTCCGGCACGGCACGCTGAGCCTTTGGTTAATTCCTCTTCCTGGTGGGAAATGAGAGTTAAATTTGCCCGTCCAGACACCTCCACCTAGAATCTCATTGGTTCTCCCTATTCCTGTTCATCTTCCTCAGAAATTGCAAATGGGCCAAACAGGAGGTTAAAGGCACTGACTCTCCAAGTCGGGAGAGTGTTAGTAAAGCGTCTGGAATGTTGCACCCGAGTACCAGGGGACGAGAACTGAGACATATTGGAACATGTCTCCCGATCACATGGTTGATCATACTCTGGGTTCCACGTGCATGTTTTACCTGAAGGCAGAATCCCTTAAACCTGGAGAGTTGAGACCCGTGGAATGGGTACCATGCAATATGACTTCAAAGGGTCTTCATTTGCTCACCGAACCTCTCCAATCCTATCACTGCTGCGTTTATGTCCCTGTACACACGCTTGATTTTCTTTCAGAGACATAGCAATCCATAGGTTTTAAGATACTTACTAGTCAGGTACATTCTTAGGCGTTTAATATGGGGTGTTGAGTCCATTTCGTTGAGCAAGGAGTAGTTCTTGTCTATTCCATATTTGGCTTAAGGAACTTTATCTGTGCTCATTTCAATCTCTTGTTTTATGCAGCACCCCAACTCACCTTTCCCCTTAAGCAAGCATAAGTTGGTTTTCTAAATTTGAGACCCTGTTCTGTTTTGTAATCCAGTTCCTGTGTAGCCAAGTTTACATTCTGTGTATTAGTGATATCTTATGATGTTTCTTTTTCTGTGTGACTTATTTCAGTTAGAATCATCATACCTGAATCCACTCATTATGCTGCTATGGGCCTGATGACATAGATTTCATTGCTGAGTGATATTGCATTGTACGTAAGTACCACAACTTCTTTATCCATTTTTCACTTTCTGTGATATTGAACTTGTACCGTAAACAAGCTTCTTGTAAACAGAGCCATCCCAAACTTAGGGGTGGCTGTGTCTTTTTGATTTTAATTTCCCTAAGCTATAGGACCATAAGTGGAAGTGCCCTAGGCTCTGTTGCTTTGTTTTTCAGATATTTCAGGAAACACCATACACCTCTCCCGAGTGGCTCTTGGCAATTTACATCCCGCCCATCAGCATAACAAGGCTCCCAGTTCTCCATGGCCTGTCCTGCCTTTCTGGATTTTACACTTTTTTCAGATGGCCCTTTTGACCAGGGGGAAGTGAGACTTCATTGTAGTGCAGATTTCCTTTGCAAGCTTGCTTGGTTGGCCAAAAAGGGCATATGCGTTTTTTCCTGAATATATTCAGGATAAAACGCATACACCCTTTTTGGCCAATTGCATCATTGTGGACGTTCTGCCTCTTTTCCTATGCTTTAAATGCAATTCCAGTCTACCTCCTGAAATCGGTTTCGTGCAATTCTGCCCCGCTTTCAAGTCCTCTTGGCAGCCTTACTTCAGTATATTTTTGGACGATAGCTGTCATTTATAACTCTGCAGGTTTGTGAATTACAGTGCCCCTGAGCTCCTTTCTTCAACTCGCTTTCTTGTGAGCTGGCCGCAACACCGCAGGATTGCTTCAGGCCCTAATCTGGTTCCGGCACGGCACGCTGAGCCTTTGGTTACTTCCTCTTCCTGGTGGGAAATGAGAGTTAAATTTGCCCGTCCAGACACCTCCACCTAGTCTCTCATTGGTTCTCCCTATTCCTTTTCTTCTTCCGCAGAAATTGCAAACTGGGCCAAACAGGTGGTTAAAGGCACTGACTCTCCAAGTCGGGAGAGTGTTATTAAAGCGTCTGGAATGTTGCACCCGAGTACCAGGGGACGAGAACTGAGACATATTGGAACACGTCTCCCGATCACACGGTTGATCATACTCTGGGTTCCACGTGCATGTTTTAGCTGAAGGAAGAATCCCTTAAACCTGGAGAGTTGAGACCCGTGGAATGGGTACCATGCAATATGACTTCAAAGGGTCTTCATTTGCTCACCGAACCTCTCCAATCCTATCACTGCTGCGTTTATGCCCCTGTACACACGCTTGATTTTCTTTCAGAGACATAGCAATCCATAGGTTTTAAGATACTTACTAGTCAGGTACATTCTTAGGCGTTTAATATGGGGTGTTGAGTCCATTTCGTTGAGCAAGGAGTAGCACTTGTCTATTCCATATTTGGCTTAAGGAACTTTATCTGTGCTCATTTCAATCTCAGGTTTTATGCAGCACCCCAACTCACCTTTCCCCTTAAGCAAGCATAAGTAGGTTTTCTAAATTTGAGACCCTGTTCTGTTTTGTAATCCAGTTCCTGTGTAGCCAAGTTTACATTCCGTGTATTAGTGATATCTTATGATGTTTCTTTTTCTGTGTGACTTATTTCAGTTAGAATCATCATACCTGAATCCACTCATTATGCTGCTACGGGCCTGATGACATGGATTTCATTGCTGAGTGATATTGCATTGTACGTAAGTACCACAAATTCTTTATCCATTTTTCACTTTCTGCGATATTGAACTTGTACCGTAAACGTGGTTCTTGTAAACAGAGCCGTCCCAAACTTTGGGGTGGCTGTGTCTTTTTGATTTTAATTTCCCTAAGCTATAGGACCATAAGTGGAAGTGCCCTAGGCTCTGTTGCTTTGTTTTTTAGATGTTTCAGGAAACACCATACACCTCTCCGGAGTGGCTCTTGGCAATTTACATCCCGCCCATCAGCATAACAAGGCTCCCAGTTCTCCATGGCCTGTCCTGCCTTTCTGGATTTTACACTTTTTTCAGGTGGCCCTTTTGACCGGGGGGAAGTGAGACTTCATTGTAGTGCAGATTTCCTTTGCAAGCTTGCTTGGTTGGCCAAAAAGGGCGTATGCGTTTTTTCCTGAATATATTCAGGAAAAAACGCATACGCCCTTTTTGGCCAAGTGCATCATTGTGGACGTTCTGCCTCTTTTCCTATGCTTTAAATGCAATTCCAGTCTACCTCCTGAAATCGGTTTCCTGCAATTCTGCCCCGCTTTCAAGTCCTCTTGGCAGCCTTACTTCAGTATATTTTTGGACGATAGCTGTCATTTATAACTCTGCAGGTTTTTGAATTACAGTGCCCCTGAGCTCCTTTCTTCAACTCGCTTTCTTGTGAGCTGGCCGCAACACCGCAGGATTGCTTCAGGCCCTAATCTGGTTCCGGCATGGCACGCTGAGCCTTTGGTTAATTCCTCTTCCTGGTGGGAAATGAGAGTTAAATTTGCCCGTCCAGACACCTCCAGCTAGTCTCTCATTGGTTCTCCCTATTCCTGTTCATCTTCCGCAGAAATTGCAAACTGGGCCAAACAGGAGGTTAAAGGCACTGACTCTCCAAGTCGGGAGAGTGTTAGTAAAGCGTCTGGAATGTTGCACCCGAGTACCAGGGGACGAGAACTGCGACATATTGGAACATGTCAACCGATCACACGGGTGATCATACTCTGGGTTCCACGTGCATGTTTTACCTGAAGGCAGAATCCCTTAAACCTGGAGAGTTGAGACCCGTGGAATGGGTACCATGCAATATGACTTCAAAGGGTCTTCATTTGCTCACCGAACCTCTCCAATCCTATCACTGCTGCGTTTATGCCCCTGTACACACGCTTGATTTTGTTTCAGAGACATAGCAATTCATAGGTTTTAAGATACTTACTAGTCAGGTACATTCTTAGGCGTTTAATATGGGGTGTTGAGTCCATTTCGTTGAGCAAGGAGTAGTTCTTGTCTATTCCATATTTGGCTTAAGGAACTTTATCTGTGTTCATTTAAATCTCTGGTTTTATGCAGCACCCCAACTCACCTTTCCCCTTAAGCAAGCATAAGTAGGTTTTCTAAATTTGAGACCCTGTTCTGTTTTGTAATCCAGTTCCTGTGTAGCCAAGTTTACATTCCGTGTATTAGTGATATCTTATGATGTTTCTTTTTCTGTGTGACTTATTTCAGTTAGAATCATCATACCTGAATCCACTCATTATGCTGCTACGGGCCTGATGACATAGATTTCATTGCTGAGTGATATTGCATTGTACGTAAGTACCACAACTTCTTTATCCATTTTTCACTTTCTGTGATATTGAACTTGTACCGTAAATGAAGTTCTTTTAAACAGAGCCGTCCCAAACTTTTGGGTGGCTGTGTCTTTTTGATTTTACTTTCCCTAAACTATAGGACCATAAGTGGAAGTGCCCTAGGCTCTGTTGCTTTGTTTTTTAGATGTTTCAGGAATCACCATACACTTCTCTGGAGTGGCTGTTGGCAATTTACATCCCGCCCATCAGCATAACAAGGCTCCCAGTTCTCCATGGCCTGTCCTGCCTTTCTGGATTTTACACTTTTTTCAGGTGGCCCTTTCGACCGGGGGGAAGTGAGACTTCATTGTAGTGCAGATTTCCTTTGCAAGCTTGCTTGGTTGGCCAAAAAGGGCGTATGCGTTTTTTCCTGAATATATTCAGGAAAAAACGCATACGCCCTTTTTGGCCAAGTGCATCATTGTGGACGTTCTGCCTCTTTTCCTATGCTTTAAATGCAATTCCAGTCTACCTCCTGAAATCGGTTTCCTGCAATTCTGCCCCGCTTTCAAGTCCTCTTGGCAGCCTTACTTCAGTATATTTTTGGACGATAGCTGTCATTTATAACTCTGCAGGTTTGTGAATTACAGTGCCCCTGAGCTCCTTTCTTCAACTCGCTTTCTTGTGAGCTGGCCGCAACACCGCAGGATTGCTTCAGGCCCTAATCTGGTTCCGGCACGGCACGCTGAGCCTTTGGTTAATTCCTCTTCCTGGTGGGAAATGAGAGTTAAATTTGCTCGTCCAGACACCTCCACCTAGTCTCTCATTGGTTCTCCCTATTCCTGTTCATCTTCCTCAGAAATTGCAAATGGGCCAAACAGGAGGTTAAAGGCACTGACTCTCCACGTCGGGAGAGTGTTAGTAAAGCGTCTGGAATGTTGCATCGTGTACCAGGGGACGAGAACTGAGACATATTGGAACATGTCTCCCGACCACACGGTTGATCATACTCTGGGTTCCACGTGCATGTTTTACCTGAAGGCAGAATCCCTTAAACCTGGAGAGTTGAGACCCGTGGAATGGGTACCATGCAATATGACTTCAAAGGGTCTTCATTTGCTCACCGAACCTCTCCAATCCTATCACTGCTGCGTTTATGCCCCTGTACACACGCTTGATTTTGTTTCAGAGACATAGCAATTCATAGGTTTTAAGATACTTACTAGTCAGGTACATTCTTAGGCGTTTAATATGGGGTGTTGAGTCCATTTCATTGAGCAAGGAGTAGTTCTTGTCTATTCCATATTTGGCTTAAGGAACTTTATCTGTGTTCATTTAAATCTCTGGTTTTATGCAGCACCCCAACTCACCTTTCCCCTTAAGCAAGCATAAGTTGGTTTTCTAAATTTGAGACCCTGTTCTGTTTTGTAATCCAGTTCCTGTGTAGCCAAGTTTACATTCCGTGTATTAGTGATATCTTATGATGTTTCTTTTTCTGTGTGACTTATTTCAGTTAGAATCATCATACCTGAATCCACTCATTATGCTGCTACGGGCCTGATGACATAGATTTCATTGCTGAGTGATATTGCATTGTACGTAAGTACCACAACTTCTTTATCCATTTTTCACTTTCTGCGATATTGAACTTGTACCGTAAACGTGGTTCTTGTAAACAGAGCCGTCCCAAACTTTGGGGTGGCTGTGTCTTTTTGATTTTAATTTCCCTAAGCTATAGGACCATAAGTGGAAGTGCCCTAGGCTCTGTTGCTTTGTTTTTTAGATGTTTCAGGAAACACCATACACCTCTCCGGAGTGGCTCTTGGCAATTTACATCCCGCCCATCAGCATAACAAGGCTCCCAGTTCTCCATGGCCTGTCCTGCCTTTCTGGATTTTACACTTTTTTCAGATGGCCCTTTTGACCGGGGGGAAGTGAGACTTCATTGTAGTGCAGATTTCCTTTGCAAGCTTGCTTGGTTGGCCAAAAAGGGCGTATGCGTTTTTTCCTGAATATATTCAGGAAAAAACGCATACGCCCTTTTTGGCCAAGTGCATCATTGTGGACGTTCTGCCTCTTTTCCTATGCTTTAAATGCAATTCCAGTCTACCTCCTGAAATCGGTTTCCTGCAATTCTGCCCCGCTTTCAAGTCCTCTTGGCAGCCTTACTTCAGTATATTTTTGGACGATAGCTGTCATTTATAACTCTGCAGGTTTGTGAATTACAGTGCCCCTGAGCTCCTTTCTTCAACTCGCTTTCTTGTGAGCTGGCCGCAACACCGCAGGATTGCTTCAGGCCCTAATCTGGTTCCGGCACGGCACGCTGAGCCTTTGGTTAATTCCTCTTCCTGGTGGGAAATGAGAGTTAAATTTGCCCGTCCAGACACCTCCAGCTAGTCTCTCATTGGTTCTCCCTATTCCTGTTCATCTTCCGCAGAAATTGCAAACTGGGCCAAAGAGGAGGTTAAAGGCACGGACTCTCCAAGTCGGGAGAGTGTTAGTAAAGCGTCTGGAATGTTGCACCCGAGTACCAGGGGACGAGAACTGAGACATATTGGAACATGTCAACCGATCACACGGGTGATCATACTCTGGGTTCCACGTGCATGTTTTACCTGAAGGCAGAATCCCTTAAACCTGGAGAGTTGAGACCCGTGGAATGGGTACCATGCAATATGACTTCAAAGGCTCTTCATTTGCTCACCGAACCTCTCCAATCCTATCACTGCTGCGTTTATGCCCCTGTACACACGCTTGATTTTGTTTCAGAGACATAGCAATTCATAGGTTTTAAGATACTTACTAGTCAGGTACATTCTTAGGCGTTTAATATGGGGTGTTGAGTCCATTTCGTTGAGCAAGGAGTAGTTCTTGTCTATTCCATATTTGGCTTAAGGAACTTTATCTGTGTTCATTTAAATCTCTGGTTTTATGCAGCACCCCAACTCACCTTTCCCCTTAAGCAAGCATAAGTTGGTTTTCTAAATTTGAGACCCTGTTCTGTTTTGTAATCCAGTTCCTGTGTAGCCAAGTTTACATTCCGTGTATTAGTGATATCTTATGATGTTTCTTTTTCTGTGTGACTTATTTCAGTTAGAATCATCATACCTGAATCCACTCATTATGCTGCTACGGGCCTGATGACATAGATTTCATTGCTGAGTGATATTGCATTGTACGTAAGTACCACAACTTCTTTATCCATTTTTCACTTTCTGTGATATTGAACTTGTACCGTAAATGAAGTTCTTGTAAACAGAGCCGTCCCAAACTTTGGGGTGGCTGTGTCTTTTTGATTTTAATTTCCCTAAACTATAGGACCATAAGTGGAAGTGCCCTAGGCTCTGTTGCTTTGTTTTTTAGATGTTTCAGGAATCACCATACACTTCTCTGGAGTGGCTGTTGGCAATTTACATCCCGCCCATCAGCATAACAAGGCTCCCAGTTCTCCATGGCCTGTCCTGCCTTTCTGGATTTTACACTTTTTTCAGGTGGCCCTTTTGACCAGGGGGAAGTGAGACTTCATTGTAGTGCAGATTTCCTTTGCAAGCTTGCTTGGTTGGCCAAAAAGGGCGTATGCGTTTTTTCCTGAATATATTCAGGAAAAAACGCATACGTCCTTTTTGGCCAAGTGCATCATTGTGGACGTTCTGCCTCTTTTCCTATGCTTTAAATGCAATTCCAGTCTACCTCCTGAAATCGGTTTCCTGCAATTCTGCCCCGCTTTCAAGTCCTCTTGGCAGCCTTACTTCAGTATATTTTTGGACGATAGCTGTCATTTATAACTCTGCAGGTTTGTGAATTACAGTGCCCCTGAGCTCCTTTCTTCAACTCGCTTTCTTGTGAGCTGGCCGCAACACCGCAGGATTGCTTCAGGCCCTAATCTGGTTCCGGCACGGCACGCTGAGCCTTTGGTTAATTCCTCTTCCTGGTGGGATATGAGAGTTAAATTTTGCGCGTCCAGACACCTCCAGCTAGTCTCTCTTTGGTTCTCCCTATTCCTGTTCATCTTCCGCAGAAATTGCAAACTGGGCCAAACAGGTGGTTAAAGGCACTGACTCTCCAAGTCGGGAGAGTGTTATTAAAGCGTCTGGAATGTTGCACCCGAGTACCAGGGGACGAGATCTGAGACATATTGGAACACGTCTCCCGATCACACGGTTGATCATACTCTGGGTTCCACGTGCATGTTTTAGCTGAAGGAAGAATCCCTTAAACCTGGAGAGTTGAGACCCGTGGAATGGGTACCATGCAATATGACTTCAAAGGGTCTTCATTTGCTCACCGAACCTCTCCAATCCTATCACTGCTGCGTTTATGCCCCTGTACACACGCTTGATTTTCTTTCAGAGACATAGCAATCCATAGGTTTTAAGATACTTACTAGTCAGGTACATTCTTCGGCGTTTAATATGGGGTGTTGAGTCCATTTCGTTGAGCAAGGAGTAGCTCTTGTCTATTCCTTATTTGGCTTAAGGAACTTTATCTGTGCTCCTTTCAATCTCAGGTTTTATGCAGCACCCCAACTCACCTTTCCCCTTAAGCAAGCATAAGTAGGTTTTCTAAATTTGAGACCCTGTTCTGTTTTGTAATCCAGTTCCTGTGTAGCCAAGTTTACATTCCGTGTATTAGTGATATCTTATGATGTTTCTTTTTCTGTGTGACTTATTTCAGTTAGAATCATCATACCTGAATCCACTCATTATGCTGCTACGGGCCTGATGACATAGATTTCATTGCTGAGTGATATTGCATTGTACGTAAGTACCACAACTTCTTTATCCATTTTTCACTTTCTGTGATATTGAACTTGTACCGTAAATGAAGTTCTTGTAAACAGAGCCGTCCCAAACTTTGGGGTGGCTGTGTCTTTTTGATTTTAATTTCCCTAAACTATAGGACCATAAGTGGAAGTGCCCTAGGCTCTGTTGCTTTGTTTTTTAGATGTTTCAGGAATCACCATACACTTCTCTGGAGTGGCTGTTGGCAATTTACATCCCACCCATCAGCATAACAAGGCTCCCAGTTCTCCATGGCCTGTCCTGCCTTTCTGGATTTTACACTTTTTTCAGGTGGCCCTTTTGACCGGGGGGCAGTGAGACTTCATTGTAGTGCAGATTTCCTTTGCAAGCTTGCTTGGTTGGCAAAAAAGGGCGTATGCGTTTTTTCCTGAATATATTCAGGAAAAAACGCATACGTCCTTTTTGGCCAAGTGCATCATTGTGGACGTTCTGCCTCTTTTCCTATGCTTTAAATGCAATTCCAGTCTACCTCCTGAAATCGGTTTCCTGCATTTCTGCCCCGCTTTCAAGTCCTCTTGGCAGCCTTACTTCAGTATATTTTTGGACGATAGCTGTCATTTATAACTCTGCAGGTTTGTGAATTACAGTGCCCCTGAGCTCCTTTCTTCAACTCGCTTTCTTGTGAGCTGGCCGCAACACCGCAGGATTGCTTCAGGCCCTAATTTGGTTCCGGCATGGCACGCTGAGCCTTTGGTTAATTCCTCTTCCTGGTGGGATATGAGAGTTAAATTTTGCGCGTCCAGACACCTCCAGCTAGTCTCTCTTTGGTTCTCCCTATTCCTGTTCATCTTCCGCAGAAATTGCAAACTGGGCCAAACAGGTGGTTAAAGGCACTGACTCTCCAAGTCGGGAGAGTGTTATTAAAGCGTCTGGAATGTTGCACCCGAGTACCAGGGGACGTGATCTGAGACATATTGGAACACGTCTCCCGATCACACGGTTGATCATACTCTGGGTTCCACGTGCATGTTTTAGCTGAAGGAAGAATCCCTTAAACCTGGAGAGTTGAGACCCGTGGAATGGGTACCATGCAATATGACTTCAAAGGGTCTTCATTTGCTCACCGAACCTCTCCAATCCTATCACTGCTGCGTTTATGCCCCTGTACACACGCTTGATTTTCTTTCAGAGACATAGCAATCCATAGGTTTTAAGATACTTACTAGTCAGGTACATTCTTAGGCGTTTAATATGGGGTGTTGAGTCCATTTCGTTGAGCAAGGAGTAGCTCTTGTCTATTCCTTATTTGGCTTAAGGAACTTTATCTGTGCTCATTTCAATCTCAGGTTTTATGCAGCACCCCAACTCACCTTTCCCCTTAAGCAAGCATAAGTTGGTTTTCTAAATTTGAGACCCTGTTCTGTTTTGTAATCCAGTTCCTGTGTAGCCAAGTTTACATTCCGTGTATTAGTGATATCTTATGATGTTTCTTTTTCTGTGTGACTTATTTCAGTTAGAATCATCATACCTGAATCCACTCATTATGCTGCTACGGGCCTGATGACATAGATTTCATTGCTGAGTGATATTGAATTGTACGTAAGTACCACAACTTCTTTATCCATTTTTCACTTTCTGTGATATTGAACTTGTACCGTAAATGAAGTTCTTGTAAACAGAGCCGTCCCAAACTTTGGGGTGGCTGTGTCTTTTTGATTTTAATTTCCCTAAACTATAGGACCATAAGTGGAAGTGCCCTAGGCTCTGTTGCTTTGTTTTTTGGATGTTTCAGGAATCACCATACACTTCTCTGGAGTGGCTGTTGGCAATTTACATCCCGCCCATCAGCATAACAAGGCTCCCAGTTCTCCATGGCCTGTCCTGCCTTTCTGGATTTTACACTTTTTTCAGGTGTCCCTTTTGACCGGGGGGAAGTGAGACTTCATTGTAGTGCAGATTTCCTTTGCAAGCTTGCTTGGTTGGCCAAAAAGGGCGTATGCGTTTTTTCCTGAATATATTCAGGAAAAAACGCATACGTCCTTTTTGGCCAAGTGCATCATTGTGGACGTTCTGCCTCTTTTCCTATGCTTTAAATGCAATTCCAGTCTACCTCCTGAAATCGGTTTCCTGCAATTCTGCCCCGCTTTCAAGTCCTCTTGGCAGCCTTACTTCAGTATATTTTTGGACGATAGCTGTCATTTATAACTCTGCAGGTTTGTGAATTACAGTGCCCCTGAGCTCCTTTCTTCAACTCGCTTTCTTGTGAGCTGGCCGCAACACCGCAGGATTGCTTCAGGCCCTAATCTGGTTCCGGCACGGCACGCTGAGCCTTTGGTTAATTCCTCTTCCTGGTGGGATATGAGAGTTAAATTTTGCGCGTCCAGACACATCCAGCTAGTCTCTCTTTGGTTCTCCCTATTCCTGTTCATCTTCCGCAGAAATTGCAAACTGGGCCAAACAGGTGGTTAAAGGCACTGACTCTCCAAGTCGGGAGAGTGTTATTAAAGCGTCTGGAATGTTGCACCCGAGTACCAGGGGACGAGAACTGAAACATATTGGAACACGTCTCCCGATCACACGGTTGATCATACTCTGGGTTCCACGTGCATGTTTTAGCTGAAGGAAGAATCCCTTAAACCTGGAGAGTTGAGACCCGTGGAATGGGTACCATGCAATATGACTTCAAAGGGTCTTCATTTGCTCGCCGAACCTCTCCAATCCTATCACTGCTGCTTTTATGCCCCAGTACACACGCTTGATTTTCTTTCAGAGACATAGCAATCCATAGGTTTTAAGATACTTACTAGTCAGGTACATTCTTAGGCGTTTAATATGGGGTGTTGAGTCCATTTCGTTGAGCAAGGAGTAGTTCTTGTCTATTCCATATTTGGCTTAAGGAACTTTATCTGTGCTCATTTCAATCTCTGGTTTTATGCAGCACCCCAACTCACCTTTCCCCTTAAGCAAGCATAAGTTGGTTTTCTAAATTTGAGACCCTGTTCTGTTTTGTAATCCAGTTCCTGTAGAGCCAAGTTTACATTCCGTGTATTAGTGATATCTTATGATATTTCTTTTTCTGTGTGACTTATTTCAGTTAGAATCATCATACCTGAATCCACTCATTATGCTGCTACGGGCCTGATGACATAGATTTCATTGCTGAGTGATATTGCATTGTACGTAAGTACCACAACTTCTTTATCCATTTTTCACTTTCTGCGATATTGAACTTGTACCGTAAACGAGGTTCTTGTAAACAGAGCCGTCCCAAACTTTGGGGTGGCTGTGTCTTTTTGATTTTAATTTCCCTAAGCTATAGGACCATAAGTGGAAGTGCCCTAGGCTCCGCTGCTATGTTTTTTAGATGTTTCAGGAAGCACCATACACCTCTCCCGAGTGGCTGTTGGCAATTTACATCCCGCCCATCAGCATAACAAGGCTCCCAGTTCTCCATGGCCTGTCCTGCCTTTCTGGATTTTACACTTTTTTCAGATGCCCCTTTTGACCGGGGGTAAGTGAGACTTCATTGTAGTGCAGATTTCCTTTGCAAGCTTGCTTGGTTGGCCAAAAAGTGCGTATGCGTTTTTTCCTGAATATATTCAGGAAAAAACGCATACGCCCTTTTTGGCCAAGTGCATCATTGTGGACGTTCTGCCTCTTTTCCTATGCTTTAAATGCAATTCCAGTCTACCTCCTGAAATCGGTTTCCTGCAATTCTGCCCCGCTTTCAAGTCCTCTTGACAGCCTTACTTCAGTATATTTTTGGACGATAGCTGTCATTTATAACTCTGCAGGTTTGTGAATTACAGTGCCCCTGAGCTCCTTTTTTCAACTCGCTTTCATGGGAGCTGGCCGGAACACTGCAGCATTGCTTCAGGCCCTAATCTGGTTCCGGCACGGCACGCTGAGCCTTTGGTTAATTCCTCTTCCTGGTGGGAAATGAGAGTTAAATTTGCCCGTCCAGACACCTCCAGCTAGTCTCTCATTGGTTCTCCCTATTGCTGTTCATCTTCCACAGAAATTGCAAACTGGGCCAAACAGGAGGTTAAAGGCACTGACTCTCCAAGTCGGGAGAGTGTTATTAAAGCGTCTGGAATGTTGCACCCGAGTACCAGGGGACGAGAACTGAGACATATTGGAACACGTCTCCCGATCACACGGTTGATCATACTCTGGGTTCCACGTGCATGTTTTAGCTGAAGGAAGAATCCCTTAAACCTGGAGAGTTGAGACCCGTGGAATGGGTACCATGCAATATGACTTCAAAGGGTCTTCATTTGATCACCGAACCTCTCCAGTCGTATCACTGCTGCGTTTATGCCGCTGTACACACGCTTGATTTTCTTTCAGAGACATAGCAATCCATAGGTTTTAAGATACTTACTAGTCAGGTACATTCTTAGGCGTTTAATATGGGGTGTTGAGTCCATTTTGTTGAGCAAGGAGTAGTTCTTGTCTATTCCATGTTTGGTTTAAGGAACTTTATCTGTGCTCATTTCAATCTCTGGTTTATGCAGCACCCCAACTCACCTTCCCCCTTAAGCAAGCATAAGTTGGTTTTCTACATTTGAGACCCTGTTGTGTTTTGTAATCCAGTTCCTGTGTAGCCAAGTTTACATTCCGTGTATTAGTGATATCTTATGATGTTTCTTTTTCTGTGTGACTTATTTCACTTAGAATCATCATACCTGAATCCACTCATTATGCTTCTACGGGCCTGATAACATAGATTTTATTGCTGAGTGATATTGCATTGTACGTAAGTACCACAACTTCCTTATTCATTTTTCAATTTCTGCGATATTGAACTTGTACCATAAACGGGGTTCTTGTAAACAGAGCCGTCCCAAATTTTGGGGTGGCTGTGTCTTTTTGATTTTAATTTCCCTAAGCTATAGGACCATAAGTGGAAGTGCCCTAGGCTCTCTGGCTTTGTTTTCTAGATGTTTCAGGAAACACCATACACTTCTCCCAAGTGGCTGTTGGCAATTTACATCCCGCCCATCAGCATAACAAGCCTCCCAGTTCTCCATGGCCTGTCCTGCCTTTCTGTGTTTTACACTTTTTTCAGATGGCCCTTTTGACCGGGGGGAAGTGAGACTTCATTGTAGTGCAGATTTCCTTTGCAAGCTTACTTGGTTGGCCAAAAAGGGCGTATGCGTTTTTTCCTGAATATTCCTGAATATTCCTGAATATTCAGGAAATATTTCCTGAATATTCCTGAATATTCAGGAAAAAACGCATACGCCCTTTTTGGCCAAGTGCATCATTGTGGACGTTCTGCCTCTTTTCCTATGCTTTAAATGCAATTCCAGTCTACCTCCTGAAATCGGTTTCCTGCAATTCTGCCCCACTTTCAAGTCCTCTTGGCAGCCTTACTTCAGTATATTTTTGGACGATAGCTGTCATTTATAACTCTGCAGGTTTGTGAATTACAGTGCCCCTGAGCTCCTTTCTTCAACTCGCTTTCTTGTGAGCTGGCCTCAACACCGCAGGATTGCTTCAGGCCCTAATCTGGTTCCGGCACGGCACGCTGAGCCTTTGGTTAATTCCTCTTCCTGGTGGGAAATGAGAGTTAAATTTGCCCGTCCAGACACCTCCAGCTACTCTCTCATTGGTTCTCCCTATTCCTGTTCATCTTCCGCAGAAATTGCAAACTGGGCCAAACAGGAGGTTAAAGGCACTGACTCTCCAAGTCGGGAGAGTGTTAGTAAAGCGTCTGGAATGTTGCACCCGAGTACCAGGGGACGAGAACTGAGACATATTGGAACACGTCTCCCGATCACACGGTTGATCATACTCTGGGTTCCACGTGCATGTTTTAGCTGAAGGAAGAATCCCTTAAACCTGGAGAGTTGAGACCCGTGGAATGGGTACCATGCAATATGACTTCAAAGGGTCTTCATTTGCTCACCGAACCTCTCCAATCCTATCACTGCTGCGTTTATGCCCCTGTACACACGCTTGATTTTCTTTCAGAGACATAGCAATCCATAGGTTTTAAGATACTTACTAGTCAGGTACATTCTTAGGCGTTTAATATGGGGTGTTGAGTCCATTTCGTTGAGCAAGGAGTAGTTCTTGTCTATTCCATATTTGGCTTAAGGAACTTTATCTGTGCTCATTTCAATCTCTGGTTTTATGCAGCACCCCAACTCACCTTTCCCCTTAAGCAAGCATAAGTTGGTTTTCTAAATTTGAGACCCTGTTCTGTTTTGTAATCCAGTTCCTGTGTAGCCAAGTTTACATCCCGTGTATTAGTGATATCTTATGATGTTTCTTTTTCTGTGTGACTTATTTCAGTTAGAATCATCATACCTGAATCCACTCATTATGCTGGTACGGGCCTGATGACATAGATTTCATTGCTGAGTGATATTGCATTGTACGTAAGTACCACAACTTCTTTATCCATTTTTCATTTTCTGCGATATTGAACTTGTACCGTAAACGAGGTTCTTGTAAACAGAGCCGTCCCAAACTTTGGGGTGTCTGTGTCTTTTTGATTTTAATTTCCCTAAGCTATAGGACCATAAGTGGAAGTGCCCTAGGCTCTGTTGCTTTGTTTTTTAGATGTTTCAGGAAACACCATACACCTCTCCCGAGTGGCTGTTGGCAATTTACATCCCGCCCATCAGCATAACAAGGCTCCCAGTTCTCCATGGCCTGTCCTGCCTTTCTGGAT
This sequence comes from Leucopleurus acutus, assembly GCF_964270905.1. NCBI lineage: Eukaryota > Metazoa > Chordata > Mammalia > Artiodactyla > Delphinidae > Leucopleurus > Leucopleurus acutus. The sequence goes on from NW_028139178.1 coordinate 563,946, forward strand.
TTTACACTTTTTTCAGATGGCCCTTTTGACCGGGGAGAAGTGAGACTTCATTGTAGTGCAGATTTCCTTTGCAAGCTTGCTTGGTTGGCCAAAAAGGGCGTATGCGTTTTTTCCTGAATATATTCAGGAAAAAACGCATACGCCCTTTTTGGCCAAGTGCATCATTGTGGACGTTCTGCCTCTTTTCCTATGCTTTAAATGCAATTCCAGTCTACCTCCTGAAATCGGTTTCCTGCAATTCTGCCCCGCTTTCAAGTCCTCTTGGCAGCCTTACTTCAGTATATTTTTGGACGATAGCTGTCATTTATAACTCTGCAGGTTTGTGAATTACAGTGCCCCTGAGCTCCTTTCTTCAACTCGCTTTCTTGTGAGCTGGCCGCAACACCACAGGATTGCTTCAGGCCCTAATCTGGTTCCGGCACGGCACGCTGAGCCTTTGGTTAATTCCTCTTCCTGGTGGGAAATGAGAGTTAAATTTGCCCGTCCAGACACCTCCAGCTAGTCTCTCATTGGTTCTCCCTATTCCTGTTCATCTTCCGCAGAAATTGCAAACTGGGCCAAACAGGAGGTTAAAGGCACTGACTCTCCAAGTCGGGAGAGTGTTAGTAAAGCGTCTGGAATGTTGCACCCGAGTACCAGGGGACGAGAACTGAGACATATTGGAACACGTCTCCCGATCACACGGTTGATCATACTCTGGGTTCCACGTGCATGTTTTAGCTGAAGGAAGAATCCCTTAAACCTGGAGAGTTGAGACCCGTGGAATGGGTACCATGCAATATGACTTCAAAGGGTCTTCATTTGCTCACCGAACCTCTCCAATCCTATCACTGCTGCGTTTATGCCCCTGTACATACGCTTCATTTTCTTTCAGAGACATAGCAATCCATAGGTTTTAAGATACTTACTAGTCAGGTACATTCTTAGGCGTTTAATATGGGGTGTTGAGTCCATTTCATTGAGCAAGGAGTAGTTCTTGTCTATTCTATATTTGGCTTAAGGAACTTTATCTGTGCTCATTTCAATCTCTGGTTTTATGCAGCACCCCAACTCACCTTTCCCCTTAAGCAAGCATAAGTTGGTTTTCTAAATTTGAGACCCTGTTCTGTTTTGTAATCCAGTTCCTGTGTAGCCAAGTTTACATCCCGTGTATTAGTGATATCTTATGATGTTTCTTTTTCTGTGTGACTTATTTCAGTTAGAATCATCATACCTGAATCCACTCATTATGCTGCTACGGGCCTGATGACATAGATTTCATTGCTGAGTGATATGGCATTGTACGTAAGTACCACAACTTCTTTATCCATTTTTCACTTTCTGTGATATTGAACTTGTACCGCAAATGAGGTTCTTGTAAACAGAGCCGTCCCAAACTTTGGGGTGGCTGTGTCTTTTTGATTTTAATTTCCCTAAGCTATAGGACCATAAGTGGAAGTGCCCTAGGCTCTGTTGCTTTGTTTTTTAGATGTTTCAGGAAACACCATACACCTCTCCCGAGTGGCTGTTGGCAATTTACATCCCGCCCATCAGCATAACAAGGCTCCCAGTTCTCCATGGCCTGTCCTGCCTTTCTGGATTTTACACTTTTTTCAGATGGCCCTTTTGACCGGGGGTAAGTGAGACTTCATTGTAGTGCAGATTTCCTTTGCAAGCTTGCTTGGTTGGCCAAAAAGGGCGTATGCGTTTTTTCCTGAATATATTCAGGAAAAAACGCATACGCCCTTTTTGGCCAAGTGCATCATTGTGGACGTTCTGCCTCTTTTCCTATGCTTTAAATGCAATTCCAGTCTACCTCCTGAAATCGGTTTCCTGCAATTCTGCCCCGCTTTCAAGTCCTCTTGGCAGCCTTACTTCAGTATATTTTTGGACGATAGCTGTCATTTATAACTCTGCAGGTTTGTGAATTACAGTGCCCCTGAGCTCCTTTCTTCAACTCGCTTTCTTGTGAGCTGGCCGCAACACCGCAGGATTGCTTCAGGCCCTAATCTGGTTCCGGCACGGCACGCTGAGCCTTTGGTTAATTCCTCTTCCTGGTGGGAAATGAGAGTTAAATTTGCCCGTCCAGACACCTCCAGCTACTCACTCATTGGTTCTCCCTATTCCTGTTCATCTTCCGCAGAAATTGCAAACTGAGCCAAACAGGAGGTTAAAGGCACTGACTCTCCAAGTCGGGAGAGTGTTAGTAAAGCGTCTGGAATGTTGCACCCGAGTACCAGGGGACGAGAACTGAGACATATTGGAACACGTCTCCCGATCACACGGTTGATCATACTCTGGGTTCCACGTGCATGTTTTACCTGAAGGCAGAATCCCTTAAACCTGGAGAGTTGAGACCCGTGGAATGGGTACCATGCAATATGACTTCAAAGGGTCTTCATTTGCTCACCGAACCTCTCCAATCCTATCACTGCTGCGTTTATGCCCCTGTACACACGCTTGATTTTCTTTCAGAGACATAGCAATCCATAGGTTTTAAGATACTTACTAGTCAGGTACATTCTTAGGCGTTTAATATGGGGTGTTGAGTCCATTTCGTTGAGCAAGGAGTAGTTCTTGTCTATTCTATATTTGGCTTAAGGAACTTTATCTGTGCTCATTTCAATCTCTGGTTTTATGCAGCACCCCAACTCACCTTTCCCCTTAAGCAAGCATAAGTTGATTTTCTAAATTTGAGACCCTGTTCTGTTTTGTAATCCAGTTCCTGTGTAGCCAAGTTTACATCCCGTGTATTAGTGATATCTTATGATGTTTCTTTTTCTGTGTGACTTATTTCAGTTAGAATCATCATACCTGAATCCACTCATTATGCTGCTATGGGCCTGATGACATAGATTTCATTGCTGAGTGATATGGCATTGTACGTAAGTACCACAACTTCTTTATCCATTTTTCACTTTCTGTGATATTGAACTTGTACCGTAAACGAGGTTCTTGTAAACAGAGCCGTCCCAAACTTTCGGGTGGCTGTGTCTTTTTGATTTTAATTTCCCTAAGCTATAGGACCATAAGTGGAAGTGCCCTAGGCTCTGTTGCTTTGTTTTTTAGATGTTTCAGGAAACACCATACACCTCTCCCGAGTGGCTGTTGGCAATTTACATCCCGCCCATCAACATAACAAGGCTCCCAGTTCTCCATGGTCTGTCCTGCCTTTCTGGATTTTACACTTTTTTCAGATGGCCCTTTTGACCGGGGGGAAGTGAGACTTCATTGTAGTGCAGATTTCCTTTGCAAGCTTGCTTGGTTGGCCAAAAAGGGCGTATGCGTTTTTTCCTGAATATATTCAGGAAAAAACGCATACGCCCTTTTTGGCCAAGTGCATCATTGTGGACGTTCTGCCTCTTTTCCTATGCTTTAAATGCAATTCCAGTCTACCTCCTGAAATCGGTTTCCTGCAATTCTGCCCCGCTTTCAAGTCCTCTTGGCAGCCTTACTTCAGTATATTTTTGGACGATAGCTGTCATTTATAACTCTGCAGGTTTGTGAATTACAGTGCCCCTGAGCTCCTTTCTTCAACTCATTTTCTTGTGAGCTGGCCGCAACACCGCAGGATTGCTTCAGGCCCTAATCTGCTTCCGGCACGGCACGCTGAGCCTTTGGTTAATTCCTCTTCCTGGTGGGAAATGAGAGTTAAATTTGCCCGTCCAGACACCTCCAGCTAGTCTCTCATTGGTTCTCCCTATTCCTGTTCATCTTCCGCAGAAATTGCAAACTGGGCCAAACAGGAGGTTAAAGGCACTGACTCTCCAAGTCGGGAGAGTGTTAGTAAAGCGTCTGGAATGTTGCACCCGAGTACCAGGGGACGAGAACTGAGACATGTTGGAACACGTCTCCCGATCACACGGTTGATCATACTCTGGGTTCCACGTGCATGTTTTAGCTGAAGGAAGAATCCCTTAAACCTGGAGAGTTGAGACCCGTGGAATGGGTACCATGCAATATGACTTCAAAGGGTCTTCATTTGCTCACCGAACCTCTCCAATCCTATCACTGCTGCGTTTATGCCCCTGTACATACGCTTCATTTTCTTTCAGAGACATAGCAATCCATAGGTTTTAAGATACTTACTAGTCAGGTACATTCTTAGGCGTTTAATATGGGGTGTTGAGTCCATTTCATTGAGCAAGGAGTAGTTCTTGTCTATTCTATATTTGGCTTAAGGAACTTTATCTGTGCTCATTTCAATCTCTGGTTTTATGCAGCACCCCAACTCACCTTTCCCCTTAAGCAAGCATAAGTTGGTTTTCTAAATTTGAGACCCTGTTCTGTTTTGTAATCCAGTTCCTGTGTAGCCAAGTTTACATCCCGTGTATTAGTGATATCTTATGATGTTTCTTTTTCTGTGTGACTTATTTCAGTTAGAATCATCATACCTGAATCCACTCATTATGCTGCTACGGGCCTGATGACATAGATTTCATTGCTGAGTGATATGGCATTGTACGTAAGTACCACAACTTCTTTATCCATTTTTCACTTTCTGTGATATTGAACTTGTACCGCAAATGAGGTTCTTGTAAACAGAGCCGTCCCAAACTTTGGGGTGGCTGTGTCTTTTTGATTTTAATTTCCCTAAGCTATAGGACCATAAGTGGAAGTGCCCTAGGCTCTGTTGCTTTGTTTTTTAGATGTTTCAGGAAACACCATACACCTCTCCCGAGTGGCTGTTGGCAATTTACATCCCGCCCATCAGCATAACAAGGCTCCCAGTTCTCCATGGCCTGTCCTGCCTTTCTGGATTTTACACTTTTTTCAGATGGCCCTTTTGACCGGGGGTAAGTGAGACTTCATTGTAGTGCAGATTTCCTTTGCAAGCTTGCTTGGTTGGCCAAAAAGGGCGTATGCGTTTTTTCCTGAATATATTCAGGAAAAAACGCATACGCCCTTTTTGGCCAAGTGCATCATTGTGGACGTTCTGCCTCTTTTCCTATGCTTTAAATGCAATTCCAGTCTACCTCCTGAAATCGGTTTCCTGCAATTCTGCCCCGCTTTCAAGTCCTCTTGGCAGCCTTACTTCAGTATATTTTTGGACGATAGCTGTCATTTATAACTCTGCAGGTTTGTGAATTACAGTGCCCCTGAGCTCCTTTCTTCAACTCGCTTTCTTGTGAGCTGGCCGCAACACCGCAGGATTGCTTCAGGCCCTAATCTGGTTCCGGCACGGCACGCTGAGCCTTTGGTTAATTCCTCTTCCTGGTGGGAAATGAGAGTTAAATTTGCCCGTCCAGACACCTCCAGCTACTCACTCATTGGTTCTCCCTATTCCTGTTCATCTTCCGCAGAAATTGCAAACTGAGCCAAACAGGAGGTTAAAGGCACTGACTCTCCAAGTCGGGAGAGTGTTAGTAAAGCGTCTGGAATGTTGCACCCGAGTACCAGGGGACGAGAACTGAGACATATTGGAACACGTCTCCCGATCACACGGTTGATCATACTCTGGGTTCCACGTGCATGTTTTACCTGAAGGCAGAATCCCTTAAACCTGGAGAGTTGAGACCCGTGGAATGGGTACCATGCAATATGACTTCAAAGGGTCTTCATTTGCTCACCGAACCTCTCCAATCCTATCACTGCTGCGTTTATGCCCCTGTACACACGCTTGATTTTCTTTCAGAGACATAGCAATCCATAGGTTTTAAGATACTTACTAGTCAGGTACATTCTTAGGCGTTTAATATGGGGTGTTGAGTCCATTTCGTTGAGCAAGGAGTAGTTCTTGTCTATTCTATATTTGGCTTAAGGAACTTTATCTGTGCTCATTTCAATCTCTGGTTTTATGCAGCACCCCAACTCACCTTTCCCCTTAAGCAAGCATAAGTTGATTTTCTAAATTTGAGACCCTGTTCTGTTTTGTAATCCAGTTCCTGTGTAGCCAAGTTTACATCCCGTGTATTAGTGATATCTTATGATGTTTCTTTTTCTGTGTGACTTATTTCAGTTAGAATCATCATACCTGAATCCACTCATTATGCTGCTATGGGCCTGATGACATAGATTTCATTGCTGAGTGATATGGCATTGTACGTAAGTACCACAACTTCTTTATCCATTTTTCACTTTCTGTGATATTGAACTTGTACCGTAAACGAGGTTCTTGTAAACAGAGCCGTCCCAAACTTTCGGGTGGCTGTGTCTTTTTGATTTTAATTTCCCTAAGCTATAGGACCATAAGTGGAAGTGCCCTAGGCTCTGTTGCTTTGTTTTTTAGATGTTTCAGGAAACACCATACACCTCTCCCGAGTGGCTGTTGGCAATTTACATCCCGCCCATCAACATAACAAGGCTCCCAGTTCTCCATGGTCTGTCCTGCCTTTCTGGATTTTACACTTTTTTCAGATGGCCCTTTTGACCGGGGGGAAGTGAGACTTCATTGTAGTGCAGATTTCCTTTGCAAGCTTGCTTGGTTGGCCAAAAAGGGCGTATGCGTTTTTTCCTGAATATATTCAGGAAAAAACGCATACGCCCTTTTTGGCCAAGTGCATCATTGTGGACGTTCTGCCTCTTTTCCTATGCTTTAAATGCAATTCCAGTCTACCTCCTGAAATCGGTTTCCTGCAATTCTGCCCCGCTTTCAAGTCCTCTTGGCAGCCTTACTTCAGTATATTTTTGGACGATAGCTGTCATTTATAACTCTGCAGGTTTGTGAATTACAGTGCCCCTGAGCTCCTTTCTTCAACTCATTTTCTTGTGAGCTGGCCGCAACACCGCAGGATTGCTTCAGGCCCTAATCTGCTTCCGGCACGGCACGCTGAGCCTTTGGTTAATTCCTCTTCCTGGTGGGAAATGAGAGTTAAATTTGCCCGTCCAGACACCTCCAGCTAGTCTCTCATTGGTTCTCCCTATTCCTGTTCATCTTCCGCAGAAATTGCAAACTGGGCCAAACAGGAGGTTAAAGGCACTGACTCTCCAAGTCGGGAGAGTGTTAGTAAAGCGTCTGGAATGTTGCACCCGAGTACCAGGGGACGAGAACTGAGACATGTTGGAACACGTCTCCCGATCACACGGTTGATCATACTCTGGGTTCCACGTGCATGTTTTAGCTGAAGGAAGAATCCCTTAAACCTGGAGAGTTGAGACCCGTGGAATGGGTACCATGCAATATGACTTCAAAGGGTCTTCATTTGCTCACCGAACCTCTCCAATCCTATCACTGCTGCGTTTATGCCCCTGTACACACACTTGATTTTCTTTCAGAGACATAGCAATCCATAGGTTTTAAGATACTTACTAGTCAGGTACATTCTTAGGCGTTTAATATGGGGTGTTGAGTCCATTTCATTGAGCAAGGAGTAGTTCTTGTCTATTCTATATTTGGCTTAAGGAACTTTATCTGTGCTCATTTCAATCTCTGGTTTTATGCAGCACCCCAACTCACCTTTCCCCTTAAGCAAGCATAAGTTGGTTTTCTAAATTTGAGACCCTGTTCTGTTTTGTAATCCAGTTCCTGTGTAGCCAAGTTTACATCCCGTGTATTAGTGATATCTTATGATGTTTCTTTTTCTGTGTGACTTATTTCAGTTAGAATCATCATACCTGAATCCACTCATTATGCTGGTACGGGCCTGATGACATAGATTTCATTGCTGAGTGATATTGCATTGTACGTAAGTACCACAACTTCTTTATCCATTTTTCACTTTCTGCGATATTGAACTTGTACCGTAAACGAGGTTCTTGTAAACAGAGCCGTCCCAAACTTTGGGGTGTCTGTGTCTTTTTGATTTTAATTTCCCTAAGCTATAGGACCATAAGTGGAAGTGCCCTAGGCTCTGTTGCTTTGTTTTTTAGATGTTTCAGGAAACACCATACACCTCTCCCGAGTGGCTGTTGGCAATTTACATCCCGCCCATCAGCATAACAAGGCTCCCAGTTCTCCATGGCCTGTCCTGCCTTTCTGGATTTTACACTTTTTTCAGATGGCCCTTTTTACCTGGGGGAAGTGAGACTTCATTGTAGTGCAGATTTCCTTTGCAAGCTTGCTTGGTTGGCCAAAAAGGGCGTATGCGTTTTTTCCTGAATATATTCAGGAAAAAACGCATACGCCCTTTTTGGCCAAGTGCATCATTGTGGACGTTCTGCCTCTTTTCCTATGCTTTAAATGCAATTCCAGTCTACCTCCTGAAATCGGTTTCCTGCAATTCTGCCCCGCTTTCAAGTCCTCTTGGCAGCCTTACTTCAGTATATTTTTGGACGATAGCTGTCATTTATAACTCTGCAGGTTTGTGAATTACAGTGCCCCTGAGCTCCTTTCTTCAACTCGTTTTCTTGTGAGCTGGCCGCAACACCGCAGGATTGCTTCAGGCCCTAATCTGGTTCCGGCACGGCACGCTGAGCCTTTGGTTAATTCCTCTTCCTGGTGGGAAATGAGAGTTAAATTTGCCCGTCCAGACACCTCCAGCTAGTCTCTCATTGGTTCTCCCTATTCCTGTTCATCTTCCGCAGAAATTGCAAACTGGGCCAAACAGGAGGTTAAAGGCACTGACTCTCCAAGTCGGGAGAGTGTTAGTAAAGCGTCTGGAATGTTGCACCCGAGTACCAGGGGACGAGAACTGAGACATATTGGAACACGTCTCCCGATCACACGGTTGATCATACTCTGGGTTCCACGTGCATGTTTTAGCTGAAGGAAGAATCCCTTAAACCTGGAGAGTTGAGACCCGTGGAATGGGTACCATGCAATATGACTTCAAAGGGTCTTCATTTGCTCACCGAACCTCTCCAATCCTATCACTGCTGCGTTTATGCCCCTGTACATACGCTTCATTTTCTTTCAGAGACATAGCAATCCATAGGTTTTAAGATACTTACTAGTCAGGTACATTCTTAGGCGTTTAATATGGGGTGTTGAGTCCATTTCATTGAGCAAGGAGTAGTTCTTGTCTATTCTATATTTGGCTTAAGGAACTTTATCTGTGCTCATTTCAATCTCTGGTTTTATGCAGCACCCCAACTCACCTTTCCCCTTAAGCAAGCATAAGTTGGTTTTCTAAATTTGAGACCCTGTTCTGTTTTGTAATCCAGTTCCTGTGTAGCCAAGTTTACATCCCGTGTATTAGTGATATCTTATGATGTTTCTTTTTCTGTGTGACTTATTTCAGTTAGAATCATCATACCTGAATCCACTCATTATGCTGCTACGGGCCTGATGACATAGATTTCATTGCTGAGTGATATGGCATTGTACGTAAGTACCACAACTTCTTTATCCATTTTTCACTTTCTGTGATATTGAACTTGTACCGCAAATGAGGTTCTTGTAAACAGAGCCGTCCCAAACTTTGGGGTGGCTGTGTCTTTTTGATTTTAATTTCCCTAAGCTATAGGACCATAAGTGGAAGTGCCCTAGGCTCTGTTGCTTTGTTTTTTAGATGTTTCAGGAAACACCATACACCTCTCCCGAGTGGCTGTTGGCAATTTACATCCCGCCCATCAGCATAACAAGGCTCCCAGTTCTCCATGGCCTGTCCTGCCTTTCTGGATTTTACACTTTTTTCAGATGGCCCTTTTGACCGGGGGTAAGTGAGACTTCATTGTAGTGCAGATTTCCTTTGCAAGCTTGCTTGGTTGGCCAAAAAGGGCGTATGCGTTTTTTCCTGAATATATTCAGGAAAAAACGCATACGCCCTTTTTGGCCAAGTGCATCATTGTGGACGTTCTGCCTCTTTTCCTATGCTTTAAATGCAATTCCAGTCTACCTCCTGAAATCGGTTTCCTGCAATTCTGCCCCGCTTTCAAGTCCTCTTGGCAGCCTTACTTCAGTATATTTTTGGACGATAGCTGTCATTTATAACTCTGCAGGTTTGTGAATTACAGTGCCCCTGAGCTCCTTTCTTCAACTCGCTTTCTTGTGAGCTGGCCGCAACACCGCAGGATTGCTTCAGGCCCTAATCTGGTTCCGGCACGGCACGCTGAGCCTTTGGTTAATTCCTCTTCCTGGTGGGAAATGAGAGTTAAATTTGCCCGTCCAGACACCTCCAGCTACTCACTCATTGGTTCTCCCTATTCCTGTTCATCTTCCGCAGAAATTGCAAACTGAGCCAAACAGGAGGTTAAAGGCACTGACTCTCCAAGTCGGGAGAGTGTTAGTAAAGCGTCTGGAATGTTGCACCCGAGTACCAGGGGACGAGAACTGAGACATATTGGAACACGTCTCCCGATCACACGGTTGATCATACTCTGGGTTCCACGTGCATGTTTTACCTGAAGGCAGAATCCCTTAAACCTGGAGAGTTGAGACCCGTGGAATGGGTACCATGCAATATGACTTCAAAGGGTCTTCATTTGCTCACCGAACCTCTCCAATCCTATCACTGCTGCGTTTATGCCCCTGTACACACGCTTGATTTTCTTTCAGAGACATAGCAATCCATAGGTTTTAAGATACTTACTAGTCAGGTACATTCTTAGGCGTTTAATATGGGGTGTTGAGTCCATTTCGTTGAGCAAGGAGTAGTTCTTGTCTATTCTATATTTGGCTTAAGGAACTTTATCTGTGCTCATTTCAATCTCTGGTTTTATGCAGCACCCCAACTCACCTTTCCCCTTAAGCAAGCATAAGTTGATTTTCTAAATTTGAGACCCTGTTCTGTTTTGTAATCCAGTTCCTGTGTAGCCAAGTTTACATCCCGTGTATTAGTGATATCTTATGATGTTTCTTTTTCTGTGTGACTTATTTCAGTTAGAATCATCATACCTGAATCCACTCATTATGCTGCTATGGGCCTGATGACATAGATTTCATTGCTGAGTGATATGGCATTGTACGTAAGTACCACAACTTCTTTATCCATTTTTCACTTTCTGTGATATTGAACTTGTACCGTAAACGAGGTTCTTGTAAACAGAGCCGTCCCAAACTTTCGGGTGGCTGTGTCTTTTTGATTTTAATTTCCCTAAGCTATAGGACCATAAGTGGAAGTGCCCTAGGCTCTGTTGCTTTGTTTTTTAGATGTTTCAGGAAACACCATACACCTCTCCCGAGTGGCTGTTGGCAATTTACATCCCGCCCATCAACATAACAAGGCTCCCAGTTCTCCATGGTCTGTCCTGCCTTTCTGGATTTTACACTTTTTTCAGATGGCCCTTTTGACCGGGGGGAAGTGAGACTTCATTGTAGTGCAGATTTCCTTTGCAAGCTTGCTTGGTTGGCCAAAAAGGGCGTATGCGTTTTTTCCTGAATATATTCAGGAAAAAACGCATACGCCCTTTTTGGCCAAGTGCATCATTGTGGACGTTCTGCCTCTTTTCCTATGCTTTAAATGCAATTCCAGTCTACCTCCTGAAATCGGTTTCCTGCAATTCTGCCCCGCTTTCAAGTCCTCTTGGCAGCCTTACTTCAGTATATTTTTGGACGATAGCTGTCATTTATAACTCTGCAGGTTTGTGAATTACAGTGCCCCTGAGCTCCTTTCTTCAACTCGTTTTCTTGTGAGCTGGCCGCAACACCGCAGGATTGCTTCAGGCCCTAATCTGCTTCCGGCACGGCACGCTGAGCCTTTGGTTAATTCCTCTTCCTGGTGGGAAATGAGAGTTAAATTTGCCCGTCCAGACACCTCCAGCTAGTCTCTCATTGGTTCTCCCTATTCCTGTTCATCTTCCGCAGAAATTGCAAACTGGGCCAAACAGGAGGTTAAAGGCACTGACTCTCCAAGTCGGGAGAGTGTTAGTAAAGCGTCTGGAATGTTGCACCCGAGTACCAGGGGACGAGAACTGAGACATGTTGGAACACGTCTCCCGATCACACGGTTGATCATACTCTGGGTTCCACGTGCATGTTTTAGCTGAAGGAAGAATCCCTTAAACCTGGAGAGTTGAGACCCGTGGAATGGGTACCATGCAATATGACTTCAAAGGGTCTTCATTTGCTCACCGAACCTCTCCAATCCTATCACTGCTGCGTTTATGCCCCTGTACACACACTTGATTTTCTTTCAGAGACATAGCAATCCATAGGTTTTAAGATACTTACTAGTCAGGTACATTCTTAGGCGTTTAATATGGGGTGTTGAGTCCATTTCATTGAGCAAGGAGTAGTTCTTGTCTATTCTATATTTGGCTTAAGGAACTTTATCTGTGCTCATTTCAATCTCTGGTTTTATGCAGCACCCCAACTCACCTTTCCCCTTAAGCAAGCATAAGTTGGTTTTCTAAATTTGAGACCCTGTTCTGTTTTGTAATCCAGTTCCTGTGTAGCCAAGTTTACATCCTGTGTATTAGTGATATCTTATGATGTTTCTTTTTCTGTGTGACTTATTTCAGTTAGAATCATCATACCTGAATCCACTCATTATGCTGCTATGGGCCTGATGACATAGATTTCATTGCTGAGTGATATGGCATTGTACGTAAGTACCACAACTTCTTTATCCATTTTTCACTTTCTGTGATATTGAACATGTACCGTAAATGAGGTTCTTGTAAACAGAGCCGTCCCAAACTTTGGGGTGGCTGTGTCTTTTTGATTTTAATTTCCCTAAGCTATAGGACCATAAGTGGAAGTGCCCTAGGCTCTGTTGCTTTGTTTTTCAGATGTTTCAGGAAACACCATACACCTCTCCCGAGTGGCTGTTGGCAATTTACATCCCGCCCATCAGCATAACAAGGCTCCCAGTTCTCCATGGCCTGTCCTGCCTTTCTGGATTTTACACTTTTTTCAGATGGCCCTTTTGACCGGGGGGAAGTGAGACTTCATTGTAGTGCAGATTTCCTTTGCAAGCTTGCTTGGTTGGCCAAAAAGGGCGTATGCGTTTTTTCCTGAATATATTCAGGAAAAAACGCATACGCCCTTTTTGGCCAAGTGCATCATTGTGGACGTTCTGCCTCTTTTCCTATGCTTTAAATGCAATTCCAGTCTACCTCCTGAAATCGGTTTCCTGCAATTCTGCCCCGCTTTCAAGTCCTCTTGGCAGCCTTACTTCAGTATATTTTTGGACGATAGCTGTCATTTATAACTCTGCAGGTTTGTGAATTACAGTGCCCCTGAGCTCCTTTCTTCAACTCGCTTTCTTGTGAGCTGGCCGCAACACCGCAGGATTGCTTCAGACCCTAATCTGGTTCCGGCACGGCATGCTGAGCCTTTGGTTAATTCCTCTTCCTGGTGGGAAATGAGAGTTAAATTTGCCCGTCCAGACACCTCCAGCTAGTCTCTCATTGGTTCTCCCTATTCCTGTTCATCTTCCGCAGAAATTGCAAACTGGGCCAAACAGGAGGTTAAAGGCACTGACTCTCCAAGTCGGGAGAGTGTTAGTAAAGCGTCTGGAATGTTGCACCCGAGTACCAGGGGACGAGAACTGAGACATATTGGAACACGTCTCCCGATCACACGGTTGATCATACTCTGGGTTCCACGTGCATGTTTTAGCTGAAGGAAGAATCCCTTAAACCTGGAGAGTTGAGACCCGTGGAATGGGTACCATGCAATATGACTTCAAAGGGTCTTCATTTGCTCACCGAACCTCTCCAATCCTATCACTGCTGCGTTTATGCCCCTGTACATACGCTTCATTTTCTTTCAGAGACATAGCAATCCATAGGTTTTAAGATACTTACTAGTCAGGTACATTCTTAGGCGTTTAATATGGGGTGTTGAGTCCATTTCATTGAGCAAGGAGTAGTTCTTGTCTATTCTATATTTGGCTTAAGGAACTTTATCTGTGCTCATTTCAATCTCTGGTTTTATGCAGCACCCCAACTCACCTTTCCCCTTAAGCAAGCATAAGTTGGTTTTCTAAATTTGAGACCCTGTTCTGTTTTGTAATCCAGTTCCTGTGTAGCCAAGTTTACATCCCGTGTATTAGTGATATCTTATGATGTTTCTTTTTCTGTGTGACTTATTTCAGTTAGAATCATCATACCTGAATCCACTCATTATGCTGCTACGGGCCTGATGACATAGATTTCATTGCTGAGTGATATGGCATTGTACGTAAGTACCACAACTTCTTTATCCATTTTTCACTTTCTGTGATATTGAACTTGTACCGCAAATGAGGTTCTTGTAAACAGAGCCGTCCCAAACTTTGGGGTGGCTGTGTCTTTTTGATTTTAATTTCCCTAAGCTATAGGACCATAAGTGGAAGTGCCCTAGGCTCTGTTGCTTTGTTTTTTCGATGTTTCAGGAAACACCATACACCTCTCCCAAGTGGCTCTTGGCAATTTACATCCCGCCCATCAGCATAACAAGGCTCCCAGTTCTCCATGGCCTGTCCTGCCTTTCTGGATTTTACACTTTTTTCAGATGGCCCTTTTGACCGGGGGTAAGTGAGACTTCATTGTAGTGCAGATTTCCTTTGCAAGCTTGCTTGGTTGGCCAAAAAGGGCGTATGCGTTTTTTCCTGAATATATTCAGGAAAAAACGCATACGCCCTTTTTGGCCAAGTGCATCATTGTGGACGTTCTGCCTCTTTTCCTATGCTTTAAATGCAATTCCAGTCTACCTCCTGAAATCGGTTTCCTGCAATTCTGCCCCGCTTTCAAGTCCTCTTGGCAGCCTTACTTCAGTATATTTTTGGACGATAGCTGTCATTTATAACTCTGCAGGTTTGTGAATTACAGTGCCCCTGAGCTCCTTTCTTCAACTCGCTTTCTTGTGAGCTGGCCGCAACACCGCAGGATTGCTTCAGGCCCTAATCTGGTTCCAGCACGGCTCGCTGATCCTTTGGTTAATTCCTCTTCCTGGTGGGAAATGAGAGTTAAATTTGCCCGTCCAGACACCTCCAGCTACTCACTCATTGGTTCTCCCTATTCCTGTTCATCTTCCGCAGAAATTGCAAACTGGGCCAAACAGGAGGTTAAAGGCACTGACTCTCCAAGTCGGGAGAGTGTTAGTAAAGCGTCTGGAATGTTGCACCCGAGTACCAGGGGACGAGAACTGAGACATATTGGAACACGTCTCCCGATCACACGGTTGATCATACTCTGGGTTCCACGTGCATGTTTTACCTGAAGGCAGAATCCCTTAAACCTGGAGAGTTGAGACCCGTGGAATGGGTACCATGCAATATGACTTCAAAGGGTCTTCATTTGCTCACCGAACCTCTCCAATCCTATCACTGCTGCGTTTATGCCCCTGTACACACGCTTGATTTTCTTTCAGAGACATAGCAATCCATAGGTTTTAAGATACTTACTAGTCAGGTACATTCTTAGGCGTTTAATATGGGGTGTTGAGTCCATTTCGTTGAGCAAGGAGTAGTTCTTGTCTATTCTATATTTGGCTTAAGGAACTTTATCTGTGCTCATTTCAATCTCTGGTTTTATGCAGCACCCCAACTCACCTTTCCCCTTAAGCAAGCATAAGTTGATTTTCTAAATTTGAGACCCTGTTCTGTTTTGTAATCCAGTTCCTGTGTAGCCAAGTTTACATCCCGTGTATTAGTGATATCTTATGATGTTTCTTTTTCTGTGTGACTTATTTCAGTTAGAATCATCATACCTGAATCCACTCATTATGCTGCTATGGGCCTGATGACATAGATTTCATTGCTGAGTGATATGGCATTGTACGTAAGTACCACAACTTCTTTATCCATTTTTCACTTTCTGTGATATTGAACTTGTACCGTAAACGAGGTTCTTGTAAACAGAGCCGTCCCAAACTTTCGGGTGGCTGTGTCTTTTTGATTTTAATTTCCCTAAGCTATAGGACCATAAGTGGAAGTGCCCTAGGCTCTGTTGCTTTGTTTTTTAGATGTTTCAGGAAACACCATACACCTCTCCCGAGTGGCTGTTGGCAATTTACATCCCGCCCATCAACATAACAAGGCTCCCAGTTCTCCATGGTCTGTCCTGCCTTTCTGGATTTTACACTTTTTTCAGATGGCCCTTTTGACCAGGGGGAAGTGAGACTTCATTGTAGTGCAGATTTCCTTTGCAAGCTTGCTTGGTTGGCCAAAAAGGGCGTATGCGTTTTTTCCTGAATATATTCAGGAAAAAACGCATACGCCCTTTTTGGCCAAGTGCATCATTGTGGACGTTCTGCCTCTTTTCCTATGCTTTAAATGCAATTCCAGTCTACCTCCTGAAATCGGTTTCCTGCAATTCTGCCCCGCTTTCAAGTCCTCTTGGCAGCCTTACTTCAGTATATTTTTGGACGATAGCTGTCATTTATAACTCTGCAGGTTTGTGAATTACAGTGCCCCTGAGCTCCTTTCTTCAACTCGCTTTCTTGTGAGCTGGCCGCAACACCGCAGGATTGCTTCAGGCCCTAATCTGGTTCCGGCACGGCACGCTGAGCCTTTGGTTAATTCCTCTTCCTGGTGGGAAATGAGAGTTAAATTTGCCCGTCCAGACACCTCCAGCTACTCTCTCATTTGTTCTCCCTATTCCTGTTCATCTTCCGCAGAAATTGCAAACTGGGCCAAACAGGAGGTTAAAGGCACTGACTCTCCAAGTCGGGAGAGTGTTAGTAAAGCGTCTGGAATGTTGCACCCGAGTACCAGGGGACGAGAACTGAGACATATTGGAACACGTCTCCCGATCACACGGTTGATCATACTTTGGGTTCCACGTGCATGTTTTAGCTGAAGGAAGAATCCCTTAAACCTGGAGAGTTGAGACCCGTGGAATGGGTACCATGCAATATGACTTCAAAGGGTCTTCATTTGCTCACCGAACCTCTCCAATCCTATCACTGCTGCGTTTATGCCCCTGTACACACGCTTCATTTTCTTTCAGAGACATAGCAATCCATAGGTTTTAAGATACTTACTAGTCAGGTACATTCTTAGGCGTTTAATATGGGGTGTTGAGTCCATTTCGTTGAGCAAGGAGTAGTTCTTGTCTATTCCATATTTGGCTTAAGGAACTTTATCTGTGCTCATTTCAATCTCTGGTTTTATGCAGCACCCCAACTCACCTTTCCCCTTAAGCAAGCATAAGTTGGTTTTCTAAATTTGAGACCCTGTTCTGTTTTGTAATCCAGTTCCTGTGTAGCCAAGTTTACATCCCGTGTATTAGTGATATCTTATGATGTTTCTTTTTCTGTGTGACTTATTTCAGTTAGAATCATCATACCTGAATCCACTCATTATGCTGGTACGGGCCTGATGACATAGATTTCATTGCTGAGTGATATTGCATTGTACGTAAGTACCACAACTTCTTTATCCATTTTTCATTTTCTGCGATATTGAACTTGTACCGTAAACGAGGTTCTTGTAAACAGAGCCGTCCCAAACTTTGGGGTGGCTGTGTCTTTTTGATTTTAATTTCCCTAAGCTATAGGACCATAAGTGGAAGTGCCCTAGGCTCTGTTGCTTTGTTTTTTAGATGTTTCAGGAAACACCATACACCTCTCCCGAGTGGCTCTTGGCAATTTACATCCCGCCCATCAGCATAACAAGGCTCCCAGTTCTCCATGGCCTGTCCTGCCTTTCTGGATTTTACACTTTTTTCAGATGGCCCTTTTGACCGGGGGTAAGTGAGACTTCATTGTAGTGCAGATTTCCTTTGCAAGCTTGCTTGGTTGGCCAAAAAGGGCGTATGCGTTTTTTCCTGAATATATTCAGGAAAAAACGCATACGCCCTTTTTGGCCAAGTGCATCATTGTGGACGTTCTGCCTCTTTTCCTATGCTTTAAATGCAATTCCAGTCTACCTCCTGAAATCGGTTTCCTGCAATTCTGCCCCGCTTTCAAGTCCTCTTGGCAGCCTTACTTCAGTATATTTTTGGACGATAGCTGTCATTTATAACTCTGCAGGTTTGTGAATTACAGTGCCCCTGAGCTCCTTTCTTCAACTCGCTTTCTTGTGAGCTGGCCGCAACACCGCAGGATTGCTTCAGGCCCTAATCTGGTTCCGGCACGGCACGCTGAGCCTTTGGTTAATTCCTCTTCCTGGTGGGAAATGAGAGTTAAATTTGCCCGTCCAGACACCTCCAGCTACTCTCTCATTGGTTCTCCCTATTCCTGTTCATCTTCCGCAGAAATTGCAAACTGGGCCAAACAGGAGGTTAAAGGCACTGACTCTCCAAGTCGGGAGAGTGTTAGTAAAGCGTCTGGAATGTTGCACCCGAGTACCAGGGGACGAGAACTGAGACATATTGGAACACGTCTCCTGATCACACGGTTGATCATACTCTGGGTTCCACGTGCATGTTTTAGCTGAAGGAAGAATCCCTTAAACCTGGAGAGTTGAGACCCGTGGAATGGGTACCATGCAATATGACTTCAAAGGGTCTTCATTTGCTCACCGAACCTCTCCAATCCTATCACTGCTGCGTTTATGCCCCTGTACACACGCTTCATTTTCTTTCAGAGGCATAGCAATCCATAGGTTTTAAGATACTTACTAGTCAGGTACATTCTTAGGCGTTTAATATGGGGTGTTGAGTCCATTTCGTTGAGCAAGGAGTAGTTCTTGTCTATTCTATATTTGGCTTAAGGAACTTTATCTGTGCTCATTTCAATCTCTGGTTTTATGCAGCACCCCAACTCACCTTTCCCCTTAAGCAAGCATAAGTTGATTTTCTAAATTTGAGACCCTGTTCTGTTTTGTAATCCAGTTCCTGTGTAGCCAAGTTTACATCCCGTGTATTAGTGATATCTTATGATGTTTCTTTTTCTGTGTGACTTATTTCAGTTAGAATCATCATACCTGAATCCACTCATTATGCTGCTATGGGCCTGATGACATAGATTTCATTGCTGAGTGATATGGCATTGTACGTAAGTACCACAACTTCTTTATCCATTTTTCACTTTCTGTGATATTGAACTTGTACCGTAAATGAGGTTCTTGTAAACAGAGCCGTCCCAAACTTTCGGGTGGCTGTGTCCTTTTGATTTTAATTTCCCTAAGCTATAGGACCATAAGTGGAAGTGCCCTAGGCTCTGTTGCTTTGTTTTTTAGATGTTTCAGGAAACACCATACACCTCTCTTGAGTGGCTCTTGGCAATTTACATCCCGCCCATCAGCATAACAAGGCTCCCAGTTCTCCATGGCCTGTCCTGCCTTTCTGGATTTTACACTTTTTTCAGATGGCCCTTTTGACCGGGGGTAAGTGAGACTTCATTGTAGTGCAGATTTCCTTTGCAAGCTTGCTTGGTTGGCCAAAAAGGGCGTATGCGTTTTTTCCTGAATATATTCAGGAAAAAACGCATACGCCCTTTTTGGCCAAGTGCATCATTGTGAACGTTCTGCCTCTTTTCCTATGCTTTAAATGCAATTCCAGTCTACCTCCTGAAATCGGTTTCCTGCAATTCTGCCCCGCTTTCAAGTCCTCTTGGCAGCCTTACTTCAGTATATTTTTGGACGATAGCTGTCATTTATAACTCTGCAGGTTTGTGAATTACAGTGCCCCTGAGCTCCTTTCTTCAACTCGCTTTCTTGTGAGCTGGCCGCAACACCGCAGGATTGCTTCAGGCCCTAATCTGGTTCCGGCACGGCACGCTGAGCCTTTGGTTAATTCCTCTTCCTGGTGGGAAATGAGAGTTAAATTTGCCCGTCCAGACACCTCCAGCTAGTCTCTCATTGGTTCTCCCTATTCCTGTTCATCTTCCGCAGAAATTGCAAACTGGGCCAAACAGGAGGTTAAAGGCACTGACTCTCCAAGTCGGGAGAGTGTTAGTAAAGCGTCTGGAATGTTGCACCCGAGTACCAGGGGACGAGAACTGAGACATATTGGAACACGTCTCCCGATCACACGGTTGATCATACTCTGGGTTCCACGTGCATGTTTTAGCTGAAGGAAGAATCCCTTAAACCTGGAGAGTTGAGACCCGTGGAATGGGTACCATGCAATATGACTTCAAAGGGTCTTCATTTGCTCACCGAACCTCTCCAATCCTATCACTGCTGCGTTTATGCCCCTGTACACACGCTTCATTTTCTTTCAGAGACATAGCAATCCATAGGTTTTAAGATACTTACTAGTCAGGTACATTCTTAGGCGTTTAATATGGGGTGTTGAGTCCATTTCGTTGAGCAAGGAGTAGTTCTTGTCTATTCCATATTTGGCTTAAGGAACTTTATCTGTGCTCATTTCAATCTCTGGTTTTATGCAGCACCCCAACTCACCTTTCCCCTTAAGCAAGCATAAGTTGGTTTTCTAAATTTGAGACCCTGTTCTGTTTTGTAATCCAGTTCCTGTGTAGCCAAGTTTACATCCCGTGTATTAGTGATATCTTATGATGTTTCTTTTTCTGTGTGACTTATTTCAGTTAGAATCATCATACCTGAATCCACTCATTATGCTGGTACGGGCCTGATGACATAGATTTCATTGCTGAGTGATATTGCATTGTACGTAAGTACCACAACTTCTTTATCCATTTTTCACTTTCTGCGATATTGAACTTGTACCGTAAACGAGGTTCTTGTAAACAGAGCCGTCCCAAACTTTCGGGTGGCTGTGTCTTTTTGATTTTAATTTCCCTAAGCTATAGGACCATAAGTGGAAGTGCCCTAGGCTCTGTTGCTTTGTTTTTTCGATGTTTCAGGAAACACCATACACCTCTCCCGAGTGGCTGTTGGCAATTTACATCCCGCCCATCAACATAACAAGGCTCCCAGTTCTCCATGGTCTGTCCTGCCTTTCTGGATTTTACACTTTTTTCAGATGGCCCTTTTTACCTGGGGGAAGTGAGACTTCATTGTAGTGCAGATTTCCTTTGCAAGCTTGCTTGGTTGGCCAAAAAGGGCGTATGCGTTTTTTCCTGAATATATTCAGGAAAAAACGCATACGCCCTTTTTGGCCAAGTGCATCATTGTGGACGTTCTGCCTCTTTTCCTATGCTTTAAATGCAATTCCAGTCTACCTCCTGAAATCGGTTTCCTGCAATTCTGCCCCGCTTTCAAGTCCTCTTGGCAGCCTTACTTCAGTATATTTTTGGACGATAGCTGTCATTTATAACTCTGCAGGTTTGTGAATTACAGTGCCCCTGAGCTCCTTTCTTCAACTCGTTTTCTTGTGAGCTGGCCGCAACACCGCAGGATTGCTTCAGGCCCTAATCTGGTTCCGGCACGGCATGCTGAGCCTTTGGTTAATTCCTCTTCCTGGTGGGAAATGAGAGTTAAATTTGCCCGTCCAGACACCTCCAGCTAGTCTCTCATTGGTTCTCCCTATTCCTGTTCATCTTCCGCAGAAATTGCAAACTGGGCCAAACAGGAGGTTAAAGGCACTGACTCTCCAAGTCGGGAGAGTGTTAGTAAAGCGTCTGGAATGTTGCACCCGAGTACCAGGGGACGAGAACTGAGACATATTGGAACACGTCTCCCGATCACACGGTTGATCATACTCTGGGTTCCACGTGCATGTTTTAGCTGAAGGAAGAATCCCTTAAACCTGGAGAGTTGAGACCCGTGGAATGGGTACCATGCAATATGACTTCAAAGGGTCTTCATTTGCTCACCGAACCTCTCCAATCCTATCACTGCTGCGTTTATGCCCCTGTACATACGCTTCATTTTCTTTCAGAGACATAGCAATCCATAGGTTTTAAGATACTTACTAGTCAGGTACATTCTTAGGCGTTTAATATGGGGTGTTGAGTCCATTTCATTGAGCAAGGAGTAGTTCTTGTCTATTCTATATTTGGCTTAAGGAACTTTATCTGTGCTCATTTCAATCTCTGGTTTTATGCAGCACCCCAACTCACCTTTCCCCTTAAGCAAGCATAAGTTGGTTTTCTAAATTTGAGACCCTGTTCTGTTTTGTAATCCAGTTCCTGTGTAGCCAAGTTTACATCCCGTGTATTAGTGATATCTTATGATGTTTCTTTTTCTGTGTGACTTATTTCAGTTAGAATCATCATACCTGAATCCACTCATTATGCTGCTACGGGCCTGATGACATAGATTTCATTGCTGAGTGATATGGCATTGTACGTAAGTACCACAACTTCTTTATCCATTTTTCACTTTCTGTGATATTGAACTTGTACCGCAAATGAGGTTCTTGTAAACAGAGCCGTCCCAAACTTTGGGGTGGCTGTGTCTTTTTGATTTTAATTTCCCTAAGCTATAGGACCATAAGTGGAAGTGCCCTAGGCTCTGTTGCTTTGTTTTTTAGATGTTTCAGGAAACACCATACACCTCTCCCGAGTGGCTCTTGGCAATTTACATCCCGCCCATCAGCATAACAAGGCTCCCAGTTCTCCATGGCCTGTCCTGCCTTTCTGGATTTTACACTTTTTTCAGATGGCCCTTTTGACCGGGGGTAAGTGAGACTTCATTGTAGTGCAGATTTCCTTTGCAAGCTTGCTTGGTTGGCCAAAAAGGGCGTATGCGTTTTTTCCTGAATATATTCAGGAAAAAACGCATACGCCCTTTTTGGCCAAGTGCATCATTGTGGACGTTCTGCCTCTTTTCCTATGCTTTAAATGCAATTCCAGTCTACCTCCTGAAATCGGTTTCCTGCAATTCTGCCCCGCTTTCAAGTCCTCTTGGCAGCCTTACTTCAGTATATTTTTGGACGATAGCTGTCATTTATAACTCTGCAGGTTTGTGAATTACAGTGCCCCTGAGCTCCTTTCTTCAACTCGCTTTCTTGTGAGCTGGCCGCAACACCGCAGGATTGCTTCAGGCCCTAATCTGGTTCCGGCACGGCACGCTGAGCCTTTGGTTAATTCCTCTTCCTGGTGGGAAATGAGAGTTAAATTTGCCCGTCCAGACACCTCCAGCTACTCTCTCATTGGTTCTCCCTATTCCTGTTCATCTTCCGCAGAAATTGCAAACTGGGCCAAACAGGAGGTTAAAGGCACTGACTCTCCAAGTCGGGAGAGTGTTAGTAAAGCGTCTGGAATGTTGCACCCGAGTACCAGGGGACGAGAACTGAGACATATTGGAACACGTCTCCCGATCACACGGTTGATCATACTCTGGGTTCCACGTGCATGTTTTACCTGAAGGCAGAATCCCTTAAACCTGGAGAGTTGAGACCCGTGGAATGGGTACCATGCAATATGACTTCAAAGGGTCTTCATTTGCTCACCGAACCTCTCCAATCCTATCACTGCTGCGTTTATGCCCCTGTACACACGCTTGATTTTCTTTCAGAGACATAGCAATCCATAGGTTTTAAGATACTTACTAGTCAGGTACATTCTTAGGCGTTTAATATGGGGTGTTGAGTCCATTTCGTTGAGCAAGGAGTAGTTCTTGTCTATTCTATATTTGGCTTAAGGAACTTTATCTGTGCTCATTTCAATCTCTGGTTTTATGAAGCACCCCAACTCACCTTTCCCCTTAAGCAAGCATAAGTTGATTTTCTAAATTTGAGACCCTGTTCTGTTTTGTAATCCAGTTCCTGTGTAGCCAAGTTTACATCCCGTGTATTAGTGATATCTTATGATGTTTCTTTTTCTGTGTGACTTATTTCAGTTAGAATCATCATACCTGAATCCACTCATTATGCTGCTATGGGCCTGATGACATAGATTTCATTGCTGAGTGATATGGCATTGTACGTAAGTACCACAACTTCTTTATCCATTTTTCACTTTCTGTGATATTGAACTTGTACCGTAAACGAGGTTCTTGTAAGCAGAGCCGTCCCAAACTTTCGGGTGGCTGTGTCTTTTTGATTTTAATTTCCCTAAGCTATAGGACCATAAGTGGAAGTGCCCTAGGCTCTGTTGCTTTGTTTTTTAGATGTTTCAGGAAACACCATACACCTCTCCCGAGTGGCTGTTGGCAATTTACATCCCGCCCATCAGCATAACAAGGCTCCCAGTTCTCCATGGCCTGTCCTGCCTTTCTGGATTTTACACTTTTTTCAGATGGCCCTTTTGACCGGGGGGAAGTGAGACTTTATTGTAGTGCAGATTTCCTTTGCAAGCTTGCTTGGTTGGCCAAAAAGGGCGTATGCATTTTTTCCTGAATATATTCAGGAAAAAACGCATACGCCCTTTTTGGCCAAGTGCATCATTGTGGACGTTCTGCCTCTTTTCCTATGCTTTAAATGCAATTCCAGTCTACCTCCTGAAATCGGTTTCCTGCAATTCTGCCCCGCTTTCAAGTCCTCTTGGCAGCCTTACTTCAGTATATTTTTGGACGATAGCTGTCATTTATAACTCTGCAGGTTTGTGAATT
The DNA here is from genome assembly GCF_964270905.1 of Leucopleurus acutus. NCBI lineage: Eukaryota > Metazoa > Chordata > Mammalia > Artiodactyla > Delphinidae > Leucopleurus > Leucopleurus acutus. The sequence continues at coordinate 587,975 of NW_028139178.1, forward strand.
ACAGTGCCCCTGAGCTCCTTTCTTCAACTCGTTTTCTTGTGAGCTGGCCGCAACACCGCAGGATTGCTTCAGGCCCTAATCTGCTTCCGGCACGGCACGCTGAGCCTTTGGTTAATTCCTCTTCCTGGTGGGAAATGAGAGTTAAATTTGCCCGTCCAGACACCTCCAGCTAGTCTCTCATTGGTTCTCCCTATTCCTGTTCATCTTCCGCAGAAATTGCAAACTGGGCCAAACAGGAGGTTAAAGGCACTGACTCTCCAAGTCGGGAGAGTGTTAGTAAAGCGTCTGGAATGTTGCACCCGAGTACCAGGGGACGAGAACTGAGACATATTGGAACACGTCTCCCGATCACACGGTTGATCATACTCTGGGTTCCACGTGCATGTTTTAGCTGAAGGAAGAATCCCTTAAACCTGGAGAGTTGAGACCCGTGGAATGGGTACCATGCAATATGACTTCAAAGGGTCTTCATTTGCTCACCGAACCTCTCCAATCCTATCACTGCTGCGTTTATGCCCCTGTACACACGCTTCATTTTCTTTCAGAGACATAGCAATCCATAGGTTTTAAGATACTTACTAGTCAGGTACATTCTTAGGCGTTTAATATGGGGTGTTGAGTCCATTTCATTGAGCAAGGAGTAGTTCTTGTCTATTCTATATTTGGCTTAAGGAACTTTATCTGTGCTCATTTAAATCTCTGGTTTTATGCAGCACCCCAACTCACCTTTCCCCTTAAGCAAGCATAAGTTGGTTTTCTAAATTTGAGACCCTGTTCTGTTTTGTAATCCAGTTCCTGTGTAGCCAAGTTTACATCCCGTGTATTAGTGATATCTTATGATGTTTCTTTTTCTGTGTGACTTATTTCAGTTAGAATCATCATACCTGAATCCACTCATTATGCTGCTACGGGCCTGATGACATAGATTTCATTGCTGAGTGATATGGCATTGTACGTAAGTACCACAACTTCTTTATCCATTTTTCACTTTCTGTGATATTGAACTTGTACCGCAAATGAGGTTCTTGTAAACAGAGCCGTCCCAAACTTTGGGGTGGCTGTGTCTTTTTGATTTTAATTTCCCTAAGCTATAGGACCATAAGTGGAAGTGCCCTAGGCTCTGTTGCTCTTTGTTTTTTAGATGTTTCAGGAAACACCATACACCTCTCCCGAGTGGCTGTTGGCAATTTACATCCCGCCCATCAGCATAACAAGGCTCCCAGTTCTCCATGGCCTGTCCTGCCTTTCTGGATTTTACACTTTTTTCAGATGGCCCTTTTGACCGGGGGGAAGTGAGACTTCATTGTAGTGCAGATTTCCTTTGCAAGCTTGCTTGGTTGGCCAAAAAGGGCGTATGCGTTTTTTCCTGAATATATTCAGGAAAAAACGCATACGCCCTTTTTGGCCAAGTGCATTATTGTGGACGTTCTGCCTCTTTTCCTATGCTTTAAATGCAATTCCAGTCTACCTCCTGAAATCGGTTTCCTGCAATTCTGCCCCGCTTTCAAGTCCTCTTGGCAGCCTTACTTCAGTATATTTTTGGACGATAGCTGTCATTTATAACTCTGCAGGTTTGTGAATTACAGTGCCCCTGAGCTCCTTTCTTCAACTCGCTTTCTTGTGAGCTGGCCGCAACACCGCAGGATTGCTTCAGGCCCTAATCTGGTTCCGGCACGGCACGCTGAGCCTTTGGTTAATTCCTCTTCCTGGTGGGAAATGAGAGTTAAATTTGCCCGTCCAGACACCTCCAGCTAGTCTCTCATTGGTTCTCCCTATTCCTGTTCATCTTCCGCAGAAATTGCAAACTGGGCCAAACAGGAGGTTAAAGGCACTGACTCTCCAAGTCGGGAGAGTGTTAGTAAAGCGTCTGGAATGTTGCACCCGAGTACCAGGGGACGAGAACTGAGACATATTGGAACACGTCTCCCGATCACACGGTTGATCATACTCTGGGTTCCACGTGCATGTTTTAGCTGAAGGAAGAATCCCTTAAACCTGGAGAGTTGAGACCCGTGGAATGGGTACCATGCAATATGACTTCAAAGGGTCTTCATTTGCTCACCGAACTTCTCCAATCGTATCACTGCTGCGTTTATGCCCCTGTACACACGCTTGATTTTCTTTCAGAGACATAGCAATCCATAGGTTTTAAGATACTTACTAGTCAGGTACATTCTTAGGCGTTTAATATGGGGTGTTGAGTCCATTTCGTTGAGCAAGGAGTAGTTCTTGTCTATTCTATATTTGGCTTAAGGAACTTTATCTGTGCTCATTTAAATCTCTGGTTTTATGCAGCACCCCAACTCACCTTTCCCCTTAAGCAAGCATAAGTTGGTTTTCTAAATTTGAGACCCTGTTCTGTTTTGTAATCCAGTTCCTGTGTAGCCAAGTTTACATCCCGTGTATTAGTGATATCTTATGATGTTTCTTTTTCTGTGTGACTTATTTCAGTTAGAATCATCATACCTGAATCCACTCATTATGCTGCTACGGGCCTGATGACATAGATTTCATTGCTGAGTGATATTGCATTGTACGTAAGTACCACAACTTCTTTATCCATTTTTCACTTTCTGCGATATTGAACTTGTACCGTAAACGAGGTTCTTGTAAACAGAGCCGTCCCAAACTTTGGGGTGGCTGTGTCTTTTTGATTTTAATTTCCCTAAGCTATAGGACCATAAGTGGAAGTGCCCTAGGCTCTGTTGCTATGTTTTTTAGATGTTTCAGGAAACACCATACACCTCTCCCGAGTGGCTGTTGGCAATTTACATCCCGCCCATCAGCATAACAAGGCTCCCAGTTCTCCATGGCCTGTCCTGCCTTTCTGGATTTTACACTTTTTTCAGATGGCCCTTTTGACCGGGGGGAAGTGAGACTTCATTGTAGTGCAGATTTCCTTTGCAAGCTTGCTTGGTTGGCCAAAAAGGGCGTATGCGTTTTTTCCTGAATATATTCAGGAAAAAACGCATACGCCCTTTTTGGCCAAGTGCATTATTGTGGACGTTCTGCCTCTTTTCCTATGCTTTAAATGCAATTCCAGTCTACCTCCTGAAATCGGTTTCCTGCAATTCTGCCCCGCTTTCAAGTCCTCTTGGCAGCCTTACTTCAGTATATTTTTGGACGATAGCTGTCATTTATAACTCTGCAGGTTTGTGAATTACAGTGCCCCTGAGCTCCTTTCTTCAACTCGCTTTCTTGTGAGCTGGCCGCAACACCGCAGGATTGCTTCAGGCCCTAATCTGGTTCCGGCACGGCACGCTGAGCCTTTGGTTAATTCCTCTTCCTGGTGGGAAATGAGAGTTAAATTTGCCCGTCCAGACACCTCCAGCTAGTCTCTCATTGGTTCTCCCTATTCCTGTTCATCTTCCGCAGAAATTGCAAACTGGGCCAAACAGGAGGTTAAAGGCACTGACTCTCCAAGTCGGGAGAGTGTTAGTAAAGCGTCTGGAATGTTGCACCCGAGTACCAGGGGACGAGAACTGAGACATATTGGAACACGTCTCCCGATCACACGGTTGATCATACTCTGGGTTCCACGTGCATGTTTTAGCTGAAGGAAGAATCCCTTAAACCTGGAGAGTTGAGACCCGTGGAATGGGTACCATGCAATATGACTTCAAAGGGTCTTCATTTGCTCACCGAACTTCTCCAATCGTATCACTGCTACGTTTATGCCCCTGTACACACGCTTGATTTTCTTTCAGAGACATAGCAATCCATAGGTTTTAAGATACTTACTAGTCAGGTACATTCTTAGGCGTTTAATATGGGGTGTTGAGTCCATTTCGTTGAGCAAGGAGTAGTTCTTGTCTATTCTATATTTGGCTTAAGGAACTTTATCTGTGCTCATTTAAATCTCTGGTTTTATGCAGCACCCCAACTCACCTTTCCCCTTAAGCAAGCATAAGTTGGTTTTCTAAATTTGAGACCCTGTTCTGTTTTGTAATCCAGTTCCTGTGTAGCCAAGTTTACATCCCGTGTATTAGTGATATCTTATGATGTTTCTTTTTCTGTGTGACTTATTTCAGTTAGAATCATCATACCTGAATCCACTCATTATGCTGCTACGGGCCTGATGACATAGATTTCATTGCTGAGTGATATTGCATTGTACGTAAGTACCACAACTTCTTTATCCATTTTTCACTTTCTGTGATATTGAACTTGTACCGTAAACGAGGTTCTTGTAAACAGAGCCGTCCCAAACTTTGGGGTGGCTGTGTCTTTTTGATTTTAATTTCCCTAAGCTATAGGACCATAAGTGGAAGTGCCCTAGGCTCTGTTGCTTTGTTTTTTAGATGTTTCAGGAAACACCATACACCTCTCCCGAGTGGCTGTTGGCAATTTACATCCCGCCCATCAGCATAACAAGGCTCCCAGTTCTCCATGGCCTGTCCTGCCTTTCTGGATTTTACACTTTTTTCAGATGGCCCTTTTGACCGGGGGGAAGTGAGACTTCATTGTAGTGCAGATTTCCTTTGCAAGCTTGCTTGGTTGGCCAAAAAGGGCGTATGCGTTTTTTCCTGAATATATTCAGGAAAAAACGCATACGCCCTTTTTGGCCAAGTGCATCATTGTGGACGTTCTGCCTCTTTTCCTATGCTTTAAATGCAATTCCAGTCTACCTCCTGAAATCGGTTTCCTGCAATTCTGCCCCGCTTTCAAGTCCTCTTGGCAGCCTTACTTCAGTATATTTTTGGACGATAGCTGTCATTTATAACTCTGCAGGTTTGTGAATTACAGTGCCCCTGAGCTCCTTTCTTCAACTCGCTTTCTTGTGAGCTGGCCGCAACACCGCAGGATTGCTTCAGGCCCTAATCTGGTTCCGGCACGGCACGCTGAGCCTTTGGTTAATTCCTCTTCCTGGTGGGAAATGAGAGTTAAATTTGCCCATCCAGACACCTCCAGCTAGTCTCTCATTGGTTCTCCCTATTCCTGTTCATCTTCCGCAGAAATTGCAAACTGGGCCAAACAGGAGGTTAAAGGCACTGACTCTCCAAGTCGGGAGAGTGTTAGTAAAGCGTCTGGAACGTTGCACCCGAGTACCAGGGGACGAGAACTGAGACATATTGGAACACGTCTCCCGATCACACGGTTGATCATACTCTGGGTTCCACGTGCATGTTTTAGCTGAAGGAAGAATCCCTTAAACCTGGAGAGTTGAGACCCGTGGAATGGGTACCATGCAATATGACTTCAAAGGGTCTTCATTTGCTCACCGAACCTCTCCAATCCTATCACTGCTCCGTTTATGCCCCTGTACACACGCTTGATTTTCTTTCAGAGACATAGCAATCCATAGGTTTTAAGATACTTACTAGTCAGGTACATTCTTAGGCGTTTAATATGGGGTGTTGAGTCCATTTCGTTGAGCAAGGAGTAGTTCTTGTGTATTCCATATTTGGCTTAAGGAACTTTATCTGTGCTCATTTCAATCTCTGGTTTTATGCAGCACCCCAACTCACCTTTCCCCTTAAGCAAGCATAAGTTGGTTTTCTAAATTTGAGACCCTGTTCTGTTTTGTAATCCAGTTCCTGTGTAGCCAAGATTACATCCCGTGTATTAGTGATATCTTATGATGTTTCTTTTTCTGTGTGACTTATTTCAGTTAGAATCATCATACCTGAATCCACTCATTATGCTGCTACGGGCCTGATGACATAGATTTCATTGCTGAGTGATATTGCATTGTACGTAAGTACCACAACTTCTTTATCCATTTTTCACTTTCTGCGATATTGAACTTGTACCGTAAACGAGGTTCTTGTAAACAGAGCCGGCCCAAACTTTGCGGTGGCTGTGTCTTTTTGATTTTAATTTCCCTAAGCTATAGGACCATAAGTGGAAGTGCCCTAGGCTCTGTTGCTTTGTTTTTTAGATGTTTCAGGAAACACCATACACCTCTCCCGAGTGGCTGTTGGCAATTTACATCCCGCCCATCAGCATAACAAGGCTCCCAGTTCTCCATGGCCTGTCCTGCCTTTCTGGATTTTACACTTTTTTCAGATGGCCCTTTTGACCGGGGGGAAGTGAGACTTCATTGTAGTGCAGATTTCCTTTGCAAGCTTGCTTGGTTGGCCAAAAAGGGCGTATGCGTTTTTTCCTGAATATATTCAGGAAAAAACGCATACGCCCTTTTTGGCCAAGTGCATCATTGTGGACGTTCTGCCTCTTTTCCTATGCTTTAAATGCAATTCCAGTCTACCTCCTGAAATCGGTTTCCTGCAATTCTGCCCCGCTTTCAAGTCCTCTTGGCAGCCTTACTTCAGTATATTTTTGGACGATAGCTGTCATTTATAACTCTGCAGGTTTGTGAATTACAGTGCCCCTGAGCTCCTTTCTTCAACTCGCTTTCTTGTGAGCTGGCCGCAACACCGCAGGATTGCTTCAGGCCCTAATCTGGTTCCGGCTCGGCACGCTGAGCCTTTGGTTAATTCCTCTTCCTGGTGGGAAATGAGAGTTAAATTTGCCCGTCCAGACACCTCCAGCTAGTCTCTCATTGGTTCTCCCTATTCCTGTTCATCTTCCGCAGAAATTGCAAACTGGGCCAAACAGGAGGTTAAAGGCACTGACTCTCCAAGTCGGGAGAGTGTTAGTAAAGCGTCTGGAATGTTGCACCCGAGTACCAGGGGACGAGAACTGAGACATATTGGAACACGTCTCCCGATCACACGGTTGATCATACTCTGGGTTCCACGTGCATGTTTTAGCTGAAGGAAGAATCCCTTAAACCTGGAGAGTTGAGACCCGTGGAATGGGTACCATGCAATATGACTTCAAAGGGTCTTCATTTGCTCACCGAACCTCTCCAATCCTATCACTGCTCCGTTTATGCCCCTGTACACACGCTTCATTTTCTTTCAGAGACATAGCAATCCATAGGTTTTAAGATACTTACTAGTCAGGTACATTCTTAGGCGTTTAATATGGGGTGTTGAGTCCATTTCGTTGAGCAAGGAGTAGTTCTTGTCTATTCCATATTTGGCTTAAGGAACTTTATCTGTGCTCATTTCAATCTCTGGTTTTATGCAGCACCCCAACTCACCTTTCCCCTTAAGCAAGCATAAGTTGGTTTTCTAAATTTGAGACCCTGTTCTGTTTTGTAATCCAGTTCCTGTGTAGCCAAGTTTACATCCCGTGTATTAGTGATATCTTATGATGTTTCTTTTTCTGTGTGACTTATTTCAGTTAGAATCATCATACCTGAATCCACTCATTATGCTGCTACGGGCCTGATGACATAGATTTCATTGCTGAGTGATATTGCATTGTACGTAAGTACCACAACTTCTTTATCCATTTTTCACTTTCTGCGATATTGAACTTGTACCGTAAACGAGGTTCTTGTAAACAGAGCCGTCCCAAACTTTGGGGTGGCTGTGTCTTTTTGATTTTAATTTCCCTAAGCTATAGGACCATAAGTGGAAGTGCCCTAGGCTCTGTTGCTTTGTTTTTTAGATGTTTCAGGAAACACCATACACCTCTCCCGAGTGGCTCTTGGCAATTTACATCCCACCCATCAGCATAACAAGGCTCCCAGTTCTCCATGGCCTGTCCTGCCTTTCTGGATTTTACACTTTTTTCAGATGGCCCTTTTGACCGGGGGGAAGTGAGACTTCATTGTAGTGCAGATTTACTTTGCAAGCTTGCTTGGTTGGCCAAAAAGGGCGTATGCGTTTTTTCCTGAATATATTCAGGAAAAAACGCATACGCCCTTTTTGGCCAAGTGCATCATTGTGGACGTTCTGCCTCTTTTCCTATGCTTTAAATGCAATTCCAGTCTACCTCCTGAAATCGGTTTCCTGCAATTCTGCCCCGCTTTCAAGTCCTCTTGGCATCCTTACTTCAGTATATTTTTGGAAGATAGCTGTCATTTATAACTCTGCAGGTTTGTGAATTACAGTGCCCCTGAGCTCCTTTCTTCAACTCGCTTTCTTGTGAGCTGGCCGCAACACCGCAGTATTGCTTCAGGCCCTAATCTGGTTCCGGCTCGGCACGCTGAGCCTTTGGTTAATTCCTCTTCCTGGTGGGAAATGAGAGTTAAATTTGCCCGTCCAGACACCTCCAGCTAGTCTCTCATTGGTTCTCCCTATTCCTGTTCATCTTCCGCAGAAATTGCAAACTGGTCCAAACAGGAGGTTAAAGGCACTGACTCTCCAAGTCGGGAGAGTGTTAGTAAAGCGTCTGGAATGTTGCACCCGAGTACCAGGGGACGAGAACTGAGACATATTGGAACACGTCTCCCGATCACACGGTTGATCATACTCTGGGTTCCACGTGCATGTTTTAGCTGAAGGAAGAATCCCTTAAACCTGGAGAGTTGAGACCCGTGGAATGGGTACCATGCAATATGACTTCAAAGGGTCTTCATTTGCTCACCGAACCTCTCCAATCCTATCACTGCTGCGTTTATGCCCCTGTACACACGCTTGATTTTCTTTCAGAGACATAGCAATCCATAGGTTTTAAGATACTTACTAGTCAGGTACATTCTTAGGCGTTTAATATGGGGTGTTGAGTCCATTTCGTTGAGCAAGGAGTAGTTCTTGTCTATTCCATATTTGGCTTAAGGAACTTTATCTGTGCTCATTTCAATCTCTGGTTTTATGCAGCACCCCAACTCACCTTTCCCCTTAAGCAAGCATAAGTTGGTTTTCTAAATTTGAGACCCTGTTCTGTTTTGTAATCCAGTTCCTGTGTAGCCAAGTTTACATCCCGTGTATTAGTGATATCTTATGATGTTTCTTTTTCTGTGTGACTTATTTCAGTTAGAATCATCATACCTGAATCCACTCATTATGCTGCTACGGGCCTGATGACATAGATTTCATTGCTGAGTGATATTGCATTGTACGTAAGTACCACAACTTCTTTATCCATTTTTCACTTTCTGCGATATTGAACTTGTACCGTAAACGAGGTTCTTGTAAACAGAGCCGTCCCAAACTTTGGGGTGGCTGTGTCTTTTTGATTTTAATTTCCCTAAGCTATAGGACCATAAGTGGAAGTGCCCTAGGCTCTGTTGCTTTGTTTTTTAGATGTTTCAGGAAACACCATACACCTCTCCCGAGTGGCTCTTGGCAATTTACATCCCGCCCATCAGCATAACAAGGCTCCCAGTTCTCCATGGCCTGTCCTGCCTTTCTGGATTTTACACTTTTTTCAGATGGCCCTTTTGACCGGGGGTAAGTGAGACTTCATTGTAGTGCAGATTTCCTTTGCAAGCTTGCTTGGTTGGCCAAAAAGGGCGTATGCGTTTTTTCCTGAATATATTCAGGAAAAAACGCATACGCCCTTTTTGGCCAAGTGCATCATTGTGGACGTTCTGCCTCTTTTCCTATGCTTTAAATGCAATTCCAGTCTACCTCCTGAAATCGGTTTCCTGCAATTCTGCCCCGCTTTCAAGTCCTCTTGGCAGCCTTACTTCAGTATATTTTTGGACGATAGCTGTCATTTATAACTCTGCAGGTTTGTGAATTACAGTGCCCCTGAGCTCCTTTCTTCAACTCGCTTTCTTGTGAGCTGGCCGCAACACCGCAGGATTGCTTCAGGCCCTAATCTGGTTCCGGCACGGCACGCTGAGCCTTTGGTTAATTCCTCTTCCTGGTGGGAAATGAGAGTTAAATTTGCCCGTCCAGACACCTCCAGCTACTCTCTCATTGGTTCTCCCTATTCCTGTTCATCTTCCGCAGAAATTGCAAACTGGGCCAAACAGGAGGTTAAAGGCACTGACTCTCCAAGTCGGGAGAGTGTTAGTAAAGCGTCTGGAATGTTGCACCCGAGTACCAGGGGACGAGAACTGAGACATATTGGAACACGTCTCCCGATCACACGGTTGATCATACTCTGGGTTCCACGTGCATGTTTTAGCTGAAGGAAGAATCCCTTAAACCTGGAGAGTTGAGACCCGTGGAATGGGTACCATGCAATATGACTTCAAAGGGTCTTCATTTGCTCACCGAACCTCTCCAATCCTATCACTGCTGTGTTTATGCCCCTGTACACACGCTTCATTTTCTTTCAGAGACATAGCAATCCATAGGTTTTAAGATACTTACTAGTCAGGTACATTCTTAGGCGTTTAATATGGGGTGTTGAGTCCATTTCGTTGAGCAAGGAGTAGTTCTTGTCTATTCCATATTTGGCTTAAGGAACTTTATCTGTGCTCATTTCAATCTCTGGTTTTATGCAGCACCCCAACTCACCTTTCCCCTTAAGCAAGCATAAGTTGGTTTTCTAAATTTGAGACCCTGTTCTGTTTTGTAATCCAGTTCCTGTGTAGCCAAGTTTACATCCCGTGTATTAGTGATATCTTATGATGTTTCTTTTTCTGTGTGACTTATTTCAGTTAGAATCATCATACCTGAATCCACTCATTATGCTGCTACGGGCCTGATGACATAGATTTCATTGCTGAGTGATATTGCATTGTACGTAAGTACCACAACTTCTTTATCCATTTTTCACTTTCTGCGATATTGAACTTGTACCGTAAACGAGGTTCTTGTAAACAGAGCCGTCCCAAACTTTGGGGTGGCTGTGTCTTTTTGATTTTAATTTCCCTAAGCTATAGGACCATAAGTGGAAGTGCCCTAGGCTCTGTTGCTTTGTTTTTTAGATGTTTCAGGAAACACCATACACCTCTCCCGAGTGGCTCTTGGCAATTTACATCCCGCCCATCAGCATAACAAGGCTCCCAGTTCTCCATGGCCTGTCCTGCCTTTCTTGATTTTACACTTTTTTCAGATGGCCCCTTTGACTGGCGGGAAGTGAGACTTCATTGTAGTGCAGATTTCCTTTGCAAGCTTGCTTGGTTGGCCAAAAAGTGCGTATGCGTTTTTTCCTGCACGAAAATACGCATACGCCCTTTTTGGCCAAGTGCATCATTGTGGACGTTCTGCCTCTTTTCCTATGCTTTAAATGCAATTCCAGTCTACCTCCTGAAATCGGTTTCCTGCAATTCTGCCCCGCTTTCAAGTCCTCTTGGCAGCCTTACTTCAGTATATTTTTGGACGATAGCTGTCATTTATAACTCTGCAGGTTTGTGAATTACAGTTCCCCTGAGCTCCTTTCTTCAACTCGCTTTCTTGTGAGCTGGCCGCAACACCGCAGGATTGCTTCAGGCCCTAATCTGGTTCCGGCACGGCACGCTGAGCCTTTGCTTAATTCCTCTTCCTGGTGGGAAATGAGAGTTAAGTTTGCCCGTCCAGACACCTCTAGCTAGTCTCTCACTGGTTCTCCCTTTTCCTGTTCATCTTCCGCAGAAATTGCAAACTGGACCAAACAGGAGGTTAAAGGCACTGACTCTCCAAGTCGGGAGAGTGTTAGTAAAGCGTCTGGAATGTTGCACCCGAGTACCAGGGGACGAGAACTGAGACATATTGGAACACGTCTCCCGATCACACGGTTGATCATACTCTGGGTTCCACGTGCATGTTTTAGCTGAAGGAAGAATCCCTTAAACCTGGAGAGTTGAGACCCGTGGAATGGGTACCATGCAATATGACTTCAAAGGGTCTTCATTTGCTCACCGAACCTCTCCAATCCTATCACTGCTGCGTTTATGCCCCTGTACACACGCTTAATTCTCTTTCAGAGACATAGCAATCCATAGGTTTTAAGATACTTGCTAGTCAGGTACATTCTTAGGCGTTTAATATGGGGTGTTGAGTCCATTTCGTTGAGCAAGGAGTAGCTCTTGTCTATTCCATATTTGGCTTAAGGAACTTTATCTGTGCTCATTTCAATCTCTGGATTTATGAAGCACCCCAACTCACCTTTCCCCTTAAGCAAGCATAAGTTGGTTTTCTAAATTTGAGACCCTGTTCTGTTTTGTAATCCAGTTCCTGTGTAGACAAGTTTACATTCCGTGTATTAGTGATATCTTATGATGTTTCTTTTTCTGTGTGACTTATTTCAGTTAGAATCATCATACCTGAATCCACTCATTATGCTGGTACGGGCCTGATGACATAGATTTCATTGCTGAGTGATATTGCATTGTACGTAAGTACCACAACTTC